>NC_047085.1:485536330-486173048 GCF_902459505.1 Geotrypetes seraphini | reverse complement strand
GGAGGGGTATAATTAAAATAAAACCGCTTAAGACCCTTTTTGGCCTAAGGCTTTAAGCACCCAAAGTAGGCAGCAGGGAAATGTCCATTCTCGAAAAAAAGTCCAAAATGGGGGGGCAGGGTGAGGGGTTTCGAGAATGGCCTACATCTACTTTTAAGCCCTGTTCTTGAAAAAAATTACCCAAGTCCCAAATGCCCAAAACAAGACCTTTTAGGCATAGGAGAGACAAGTCCTTCACCTAAAAGCAAGATTCTCTAACCGGCGTCTGTCATAAGCGCCAGTTAGAGAATCGTGGAACCATTCCCTCTTCCCCCCTCCCCTCCGCAACGAGTGCGGCAGGAGAGATGCCTAATCTCCCCCCAAATGATCGCACACCCAGACCCCCATCGGACTCCCCCCCACCAGGAACCCCCACTAGGGCTACCTTTGGGGTGTGTGGGGTGTCTGGCAGGAAGGACTGAGCATCCCTCCTGCTGCGATCATTTGGGGGGAATCGGGGGTGACGGGAAGGAAGGATTGGGTAACTCGAGGGTGCCGGGCAGGAGGGATTGGGCATCTCTCCTGTCGGCAAACATTCAGGGGGGTCATGGCGGGTTCAGGCAGGAGAGACTGGACAGGTTGCTTGGGCTGCTGAGTTGATCATGGCAGCCACGATCGGCTCAGGGGCCCAATACGGAACTTGTACCTGTTTTGACTTGGTCTAAGTCAAAACTTTTAATTTTTCTCCAGGCAACCTGTCAAACGTTCGTATGATGAAAGACTAAAGAGGTTAGAGCTCTTCAGCTTGGAAAAGAGATGGCAAAGGGGGGAGATATGATTGAAGTCTACAAAATCCTGAGTGGTGTAGAATGGGCACAAGTGCATCAAATTTTTACTGCATCAATATTTACAAAGACTAGGGGACACTCAATTAAGTTACAGAGTAATACTTTTAAAACCAATAGGAGGAAATATGTTTTCACCCAGAGAACAGTTAAGCTCTGGAATGCATTGCCAGAGGATGTGGTAAGAGTGGTTATTGTAGATGGTTTAAAAAAAAAGATTTGGACAAGTTCCTGGAGGAAAAGTCCATAGTCTGCTGTTGAGACTGCTTGCCCTGGATCGGTGGTATGGAACGCTGCTACTGTTTGGGTTTTTTGCTAGGTACTTGTGACTTGGATTGGCCTCTATGTAAACGGGATACTGGGTTAGAAGGAACATTGGTCTGACCCAGTAAGGCTATTCTTATGCTCTTATTTCTGGGACATAAGCCATAGAAGTCGACCTGATGTTGTCCTCACATTCCAGATTACTGGAGTTTAAATCGAAGCTCTCTCCAGCCCATTCTAAATTGAATTGCCATATATGTGACACAGATGGGCTGGGTCAGGAACTGGTTGAGTGGAAGGCGACAGAGGGTAGTGATCAATGGAGATCGCTCTGAGGAAAAGGATGTTACCAGTGGTGTGCCTCAAGGTTCCGTTCTTGGGCCTGTTCTTTTTAACATTTTTATAAATGGTATATCTGAAGGGTTATCGGGTAAGATTTGTCTCTTTCCGAATGATACCAAAATCTGCAATAGAGTAGACACACCGGATGGTGTGAATAACATGAACAAAGACCTGGCAAAGCTTGAAGAATGATCTGAAATTTGGCAGCTAAAATTTAATGCTAAGAAATGCAAGGTTATGCATTTGGACTGCAAAAACCCAAGGGAATGGTACAGTTTAGGGAGTGAAGAACTTATGTGCATGACGGAAGAGCAGGACTTGGGTGTGACTGTGTGTGATGATCTTAAGGTGGCCAAACAGGTTGAAAAGGTGACGGCGAAAGCTAGTAGGATACTAGGCTGCATAGGAAGAGGTATGGCCAGTAGGAAAAAGGAGGTATTGAACCCTCTGTATAAGACTCTGGTTAGGTAAATGTATTCTGCAAGCTATGTTATGCTATTGAAGTTTTCAGAAATTAATTAAGACCACTTTGTTCAATAAGTTTATTACTTAGTGAGTTTTATTATTGAAATTCTATTGTACAAATATTTGTATTTTTTACTGTATTATTGTATTTCGCTGATTGTCCAGCTTTTTTTTAGTGTAAACCGCCTAGAACTTTTGGTTATGGCGGTATAAAAGAATAAAATTATTATTATTATTTGGAATATTGTGTATAATTCTGGAGGCCGCACCTTCAAAAAGATATAAAAAGGATGGAGTCGGTCCAGAGGAAGGCTACTAAAATGGTGTGTGGTCTTTGTGATAAGGCATATGGGGGACAGACTTAAAGATCTCAATGTGTATACTTTGGAGGGAGAGGGGAGATATGATAGAGACGTTTAAATACCTAATGTGCATGAATCAAGTCTCTTTCATTTGAAAGGAAGCTCTGGAATGAGAGGGCATAGGATGATGTTAAGAGGTGATAGGCTCCGGAGTAATATGAGGAAATACTTTTTTACAGAAAGGGTGGTAGATGCGTGGAACAGGCTCCCGGAAGAGGTGGTGGAGACAGAGACTGTGTCTGAATTGAAGAGGGCCTGGGATAGGCACGTGGGATCTCTCAGAGAGAGAAAGAGATAATGGTTACTGCAGATGGGCAGACTAGATGGGCCATTTGGCATTTATCTGCCATCATGTTTCTATAACCATAATTCTCTATGACATCACAATGCAGGTGTAAAGAGCCTTAGCCAATAGGGAGAGGAGGAGGAGATAGTGGATGCTGTGGATTCACAGACTAGATGGGCCTTTTGGCCTTCATCTGCCATCATTTTTCTGTTTCACAGCTGGAGTTGCCATCTGTGCACCACTCGACACATCAAACATAGATGTAACCATTTAAGTTTTGTTTTTTATACCATTCACTTTTTAATTTGAGATCCTCTGTGTTCGCCCCATGTCTTTTAGAATTCCGTCACTGTTTTCATCTCCATCACTTCCCTCGGGAGGGCATTCGAGGCATCAATCACCCTTTCCGTGAAAAAGAATTTCCTGACATTACTCCTAAGTCTACCACTCTGCGACCTCAATTCATATCCTCTAGTTGTTCTCAATGTAGTAAATAAACAGGTATCAAAAAAAGAAGAAAAGGCAAAAAGATTACTGGAGACCAGAGTGCCTTTAAGATATAAAGGGAAAGATACAGACTGGATTACTGTTGGTCGATTTTCTGGCTGATTCTCGAGCAGTGATCGTTGCACTATCAAGTTTGCATGCAAATGTGACCAATCAATCGCTCAGTGAGCGATTGACACATGCGCAGAGCCCTAACAGACTCCTGTCACTGCTGTTAGGGCTTCTTTTTTAATGACACAGATGTTGTGTGTGTGTTACACATGCACAATCTGCCCCATTAAAAAAAGAAAAAGCCCCCCACCCCCCGTGCTGACCCTGTCCCCTGTGCCATTGACTCCCCCCAATCAATCCCTTCCCCTTCTTCAAAAATAGGCAGGAGTGATACCCACTCCCTACTGCCACGCGTAACATCCCCACGCCATGGCCCCAGGCATGGCACCCTGAGCTACCAACCCCTCCCCCACATGAACCTCCCCCCCCAAAAAAAATGGCAGAAGAGATTTCCACTCCCTCTTGCCACCGGATGCCTCCCCCACCCCCAAACCTCTCCATACCTTTTTAAAATGTTGGAAGCAGGATGCCTGCTCTGAGGGTCCTGCTTCAGTCCGCCAGCCCTAAATGATGGGCCTTTCCTGCTCAAGTGCATCATGTGATGCAAGGGATGGGGCCTTAGGCAGCTGAGTCAATCAGGCCTTTTTCACCTCCCTCTCTATCCAGGATACTGAGGGAGGAGCCTAAAGCCCTGATTGGTCAAGCCAATTGGTCATGCCAGTCAGGGCTTAGATGCATTGGAAGGGGCCTAAGACTCTGATTGGTTCAGGCACCTAAAGCACCTCCCAAAGCAAAGCAAACTCTAAAAACAGCATTGTGTTGGAGGTGGTGCGTGAGTGTCTGTTGATTGGGGTTTTTTTTTAATGAAAATAGGTATTTGAAGCCAAATGGAGCAAAGACAGTTGAGAAAGCCCCTCATTAAGAAATTGGTAGCACATTTAAGAGCAACTAAGAAAAAATGGAATGAAGAAGAAGAGTACTCAAACATCAAGAAACTAGAGTTGCAATAAAAACCATGTCAAAATGGGGTAAATTTAAGAAGTCTAACCACATGAATGGAGTAATGTGTTTACTTTGGCACTTGTGCTCACATGTGCAAGAAAAGTCTGTAGCAAAACCACAATATGTGATACATTTGAAACCACAAAACTATAAATCCTCTTATGTACATATTTTTCATTTACTGTTGCAGCCACACAGAGCTTTTCGACAAACTGCTCCTGTCTAACATTTCTAGGATGAGTTTATCACAAAGATGTACCCCATTTTTAAATGCCTAGAACATTGGAAATAGCTGGCAATGACAAAAAATATTTACTTATCTACGACTTCTGCAGAGGACAACGTTTCTTGGTTTATATACGAGGGGGTGCTGAAAAATTCTCAGCCCATCCAAGAAGAGAGTGAAGTGGGTACGGTTCAATCAATGATCTGAAACGTTGTCAAAACAGAATTTCATTTCTGCAAATTGGCACTTAACGAAATAAGATAACACTCTTTTCAACTACAGTAGCAAAATAACACTCAGAATTTAGGACGTTGGTTGGTTGGACTGAGGACTCTTCAGCACCCCCTTGTGGTCAAGATTTATTATTTTATTTAAGAATTTACAAATTATTAAATTGGGGGGGTACTTTTATTATGGTGTGTCAACCGATTTAGTGCGCGCTAAACGCTAAGATGCCCATAGGAATATAATGGATGTCTTAGCATTTAGCGCACACCTTAGTAAAAGGACCCTTTGAATAACAGCGAGAAGGAAACAGAACTCAGGGAATAGCAACTTTCTTCTGGCATACATGGCTGAGGCCCCGATGCTCTAAAGTCACTGTTAAAATCCTGAGAGCCCTTGTAGTGCCCGCAAATTTTCCATTTTCTAAACCACGAGCAATGTTCCAAAAACTTTGCATGCAAATGAGGTCCGCAGAAATACCGTCCGATTAGTCATTAGAGAAAGCGACTTACACATGCAGAATAGTTCACAAAAAAGAGACATAAATGTGGACACGCACCAGGAAAAGCTACAAGGATCGTGGAACAGACGATCCTGGAAATGCAGATTGAAGAGCAAATGTTTATTATTCTCAAAATGTCATTTGATATTAAAAAAAAAAAAACTTGTCAATATTCACACCATATGCTTATTGTTCACAGATTGTACCGTGGAAATGGGACTCTACACGGGCTGTGTTTCGGCAATGTTTTGACTTCATCAGGTGTCCCGATGATAACACTGGACATTTCATTAAAATATTAGACCTGTTCCTGGGTATATTTGACCTGCTGATTCCAATCAGCTCTAGATTTTGAGATACAAAACATGTGCCATATACCACTCTTCACTCTGCTTGCCCATTAAAAATTCTAGATATTTTAATGTAGTGTTTAAATTAATATCTTTTAAGCATGAAGGAAACATTAAAAAATTAAAAGAAAAGTGTACAATATGAAAATCTTATTTCATACCAAAAGCTCAAGTTTATGATACAAACTTTCCAGTCATTCGACACACAAGAAGCTCCTTTTGTAAAACTTCCGAGTGTGGGATCTGCCAGGACAATCTCGCTTAAGATTTTAACAATAGTCTGCCATCATGCCCATATATCAGCCTCATGCCCGTGCATCCCATTTACCTTCGTATCTGGCTTCCATTGTTTTTATGTCTTGGTGAAAACTTTCACCTTGCTCGTCGCTTAAGTCACCAAGTTTCTCTGGAAAGCAATCTAACTGACTGTACAGATAATGGATTTTAACACTCATGTTACAGCCAAGCCTGTTGAAATGAAAGAACATATCCTCTACTAATTGTGTGTAATTGTCTGCCTTCTTGTTGCCAAGAAAGTTTTTCACGACAAGAACAAATGAAGACCAGGCACATGATTCAATTTCATTCATTGATGCTATCTAATCTAATCTAATCTTCAGTTTATATACTGGGTCATCTCCTGAAGGAGCTCGACTTGGTTCATAATTTATTAAAATTAGAATGACATAAGAGTAGGCCTCGGAGAGAGAGTGCTATTGGTGTATCATTTCCAGAAACAGCACTGGTAATTAAAATGGAAGGTGTAAAATTAGAAAACTAAAAGAATAAAATATACTGTTACTACAGCAGGTAAGCTTTTAAGATATTGTAAACCAAGTTTTCAGATCTTACCATGAAATGTGGGTCATTTATAAGTTGTCTGATCTGTGGACCATCAAAAATTCCTGCCTTCAGTTTTTCCATGGTAAATCCTGGTAATATTTGCACTATGGGGCTCCAGAAGGGGTGTCCAATCCCTCCTGCCCAAAACTACCACGACCCCCCCCCCCCCCCGCAAGCATCACGGCAGGAGATGCCCTATCCCTCCTGTCCGAACCCACCATGCATTGACGGCAGGAGGGATGCCCAGTCCCTCCTGCCGGACACCCCTAACCCCCCCTCTTCCCTTAACCTTCACCGGCAGGAGAGATCCCTCCTGCTGGACACCCCCGAACCCCACCGCCCAATCTCTTCTGCTGACAACCCCCTCCCCTGGATGTTTACCGGCAGGAGGGAAGCACATTCTTTCAGATCTGAGTCCCGTCCATCAAAAATGATGGCACTTCCCCTCTCCAGTGCCCCATGTGATGTATGGGGAGGAGCCTAAGGCCCTGATTGTCTCGGGCCTCTCCCTTTGACATCTGAGCCAATCAGGGCCTTAGGCTCCTCCTCCTATCCCAAGTGATGCACAGGGCGGGTCCTAAGACTAATGTCTGAGCTCCTCTCCACACAGTTACCAACAGGTCTAGACCAGTCGGTTTTTCCAATCGCTAAAACCCCCTTTTTCAAAAAAAAAAAAATAGTCAAGCAATGTTAATACATCAATCGCTTGGCTATTTTGCATGGGGTTTTAGCTAATTTACATGGCCGGATAAGAAAATGGGTGATCTAGGGGAAAAACATGTGGTGGGCCATTTTGTGCATCGGGTCGGTAAAAGCGATCATCGCTAAAGCTGTGAAAACAGGTTTCGTGACGATTGCTGACTTTAGTGCATCTAGCCCTTAGGGCCTGATTCTCTAAAAGTGCGTCCCGATTTTAGGCAGCTGTAGGCGTCCTACAGCTGTCTAATCAGCCAATCGGGATGCACGTTTTTTTAAAAAAAATGCTCCCCAGGCAGGCCGCCTATATTGAAGGCGAGGCCCGCAAGACACCTAGGCCCTGATTCTGAATAGGACGCCCGGGAGAGGCGTCCTATTCAGAATCGGCCTAAACTAAACCCCGATTCTGTAACCGGCGTCCATGTTACAGACGCGGGTTAGAGAAACGGATTAGATTAGACACGGCCCGCTACACTTATCACGGCAAGGGATCTCTCTGCCGCTATAAGTATAGCGGGCCGCGGCCCCCTGACCAGGAGGGTGCCCAAACCCTCTGCCCGAAGACGCACCCCCCCCGACACTAACGACGGCCCCCCCGACACTCCTGACCGCCCCCCCCCCCCGACATTACCGATCCCCCCCGCCCCCGACAATATCAATAGCTGGCAGGAGGGTGCCCAATCCCTCCTGCCCGAAGACGCACCCCCCCCGACGCTAACCCCCTCCAAACCTCCACTCCACCAAACCTGTTCTTAGATGGGTCTTGCAAGTCTTGAGCCGGCAGGCACGCCTCGTCGAAATGAAGAAGGCCTGCCCCTTCCCGGCCCATCCCGCCGAAGCCTAAGGCCTGATTGGCCCAGGCTCTAGAAGCCTGGACCAATCAGGCCTTAGGCATAGCGGGTCCGCCCATCCCCACTTAATCTAAGGCCTGATTGGCCAAACAGACCTTAGATTAAGTGGGGATGGGCGGACCTGCTATGCCTAAGGCCTGATTGGTCCAAGCTTCTAGAGCCTGGGCCAATCAGGCCTTAGGCTTCGGCGGGATGGGCCGGGAAGGGGCGGGCCCGCTTCATTTCGACGAGGCGTGCCTGCCGGCTCAAGACGTGCAAGACCCATCTAAGAACAGGTTTGGTGGAGTGGAGGTTTGGGGGGGGTTAGCGCCAGGGGGGGTGCATCTTTGGGCAGGAGGGATTGGGCACCCTCCTGCCAGCTATCGATATTGTCGGGGGGGGATTGGTAATGTCGGGGGGGAGGGCGGTCAGTAGTGTCGGGGGGGCGGTCGTTAGTGTCGGGGGGGGTGCGTCTTCGGGCAGAGGGTTTGGGCCCCCTCCTGGTCAGGGGGCCGCGGCCCGCTATACTTATAGCGGCAGAGAGATCCCTTGCCGTGATAAGTATAGCGGCCGCTTCTACTTACAATGTAGGCCAGCATTTTGCTGGCCTACATTTTAAGCTTCTCCTCTACTAGGGAGACGCGTAGGGCCGCCTAGGTTCAGCCTAAGGCCCGCCTAAGGCCCTTAGACGAGCTTAGGCATCTTGCGGGTCTCCCTAGGCTCCCGGAGGTGCCTTCAGGCTTGCCTGGGGAGCATTTTTTTTTTTTAAACGTGCATCCCGATTGGCTGATTAGACAGCTGTAGGACGCCTAAAATCGGGATGCACTTTAGAGAATCAGGGCCTTAGTGTCTTTGGGTCTCTACCTATACGTCACAGATTTCATGAATTTCAGCTTTCACCAGTGCTTTACTTTTCTGCCATTTGAATGGTCTACTCAGCCTATACTCCTGCCGTTCATTTCTGTACTGTGATGATAAGGCTTGCACAGCTTGGTCTGTGCAATCAGCATTATCCCACTCTCTGCTTTACCTTCAGAAGGCAGCAATGCTTGAATCTCCCCAGGGTTCTATAAACGTCACTGTTGGAAATTAGTCTTATAGGATAGTTTCCTAAGGACAGCCTTAATCCCATTCTGCCTCTTATTTCAAAGGGTTAAATTTATAGACTCACATCACCAACTAATCTTTTTGAGACAGCAGCGGGAGAGGACTTGCCTGCTTAAGGCAAGAGGGTTTCAACCTGTTTAGTTTCTCAGAACTCCTTTAGATTTTGTACTGTGAGGGTTGGTGTAAAGTTACAGAGAACTTAGAGCCTCAGGTATTGTTGATGTGCTAGACAGCCTTATGCCCTAGGGTGAGACAAGAGAGGTATGTGGAGAGCAATCTGTGGTATCTGGATGCCACACATGGTTCAGGTGGGTGGCAGACCCCACTTACAGGGAACCAGAGCCTGAACTAGAAGCTGAAACTGATACAATTCCTATGAGGCTAGGGATGACAATTATTACAAGACAAAGTACTCTGTAGAACAGTCAAGGGCTGGAAACACCAAGGGCTTCCATTGCATATCAATCACAGCATCATTTAGAAGTGATATGCCACTAGATAATTGAAATAGACAACTCTTCTTGAGGAAGAACGTCCTGAAGGGATTATATTTTCAATACAGCATGAGCAGCAGGATAAGACCTACACCCGTCAGGACAAAGAGCAAAGAAGGTCAAACTGAAGGGCAATTAATGGGATTTTCTCTGACTACAGATCAGAAGACTTTCCTGTGTTTGGTTGTTTTGGCTATGTAGAGGTATGCTATTCCATGGTATGGGGATACTTGGGCAGATGTTTGTCATGGCTGGGTCAAACTGCAATCTGACATGTCTCCATCCCATTGTGCTGACTTTTTTTTCTGACTGGAAATAAAGAAAGATAAGTGTGTTCCAGAAATGAACCCTGGTTAATTATAGTCATTTGCATTTGGCATCTTTTTTTTCTTCTTCGTTGTTGCTGCTGTTCAAACAAGATTCCGACATTCTTTATAAATTTAGCACTTCAAAAGCATCTATGCAACCGCTTCTGGAGTGAACAGGCCCCTTGGCTTTTGCTGCTTCTAAAGGGGGAGAAATGCAGGAACAATATTATTATCATCCAATTACAGCACGGTAAAGTATGCCCTGGGGAGGTAATGTCACACTCCCAGTCTGCAACAAAGCTAAAATTAGAATTCCTTGCTGCACCTTACTGACATTTCAGTCCCATATTAGGACTTTTTGTGGTTATTGATATCTCCAAGTTTAACTTAGTTTATAATTACTCACAGAAAGGGCAGAAATATGTGGAGTTTGCCAGATTTTCAGAGTAAAAACATACAAGGGGCCGTTAAAACGTTCTCAGCCCAACCAAGAAAAGAATGATGTGGAGCCATGAAACTTACAAGTTATTCCACACTTTTCTTGACACTTCATTTCAATGCATCTAGCAAATGGGCACAAGTATAGGGAAACCAAGCTATTATGACATCACCAATGAGGTTGTTAGGCATTGGTAGAATGAGGTCATTATGACATCACAATACAAAAGGCCACTGAAAACTTCTCAGCCAACCAAGAAGAGAATGGTGTGGAGCCATGAAACTTACAAGTTATTCCACACTTTTCTTGACACTTTTTGATTCAATGCATCTAGCAAATTGGCACATGTATAGGGAAACCAAGCTAATGTGACATCATCAATGAGGTTGGGTCTTAGGCATTAGTGGAATGAGGCCATTATGACATCACAATACAAAAGGCCACTGAAAACTTCTCAGCCAACCAAGAAGAGAATGATGTGGAGCCATGAAACTTACAAGTTATTCCACACTTTTCTTGACAGTGTGGAATAACTTGTAAGTTTTATGGTTTCACATCATTCTCTTCTTGATTGGGCTGAGAATTTTTCAGTGGTACCTCGTATGCATGCTTTTACTAGTAATCAATGGAGATCATCAAAAATAAGGGCAACTATCAAATTTACCAATATCTCTTATTATACTGTACATATGGCAGCATTCTGGGCTATTTGTAGAAGGGGAAGAGCTTCTTCTGTCAGCCCCATATCATCATGTTATAATAATCAAATGGTGGCAAAACAAGAGCCTGAACAATACTCTCTTATTCGTTCATCCCTTAAAAATCCCGAGGGTCTTTTTTTTGCCATCATCTGCTGTGTTACTATACTCAGGTTCAGATTCAGGTTCAGTTTATTTGATATACCACAAATATAACCAAGAAAATCAAATTGGTTTACAAATCAAAATAAGTAGGGAACGGGAGATGCATACGAGAGGGTGCAGAAAAGTTCTCAGCCCAACCAAGAAGAGAATGATGTAGATGCCCCTGTAAAATACTCTGGTGAGACTATTGTGTCCAATTCTGGAGACTGCACCTTCAAAAAGATATAAAAAGGATGGGGTCAGTACATAGGAAGGCTACTAAAATGATGCGTGGTCTTTGTCATAAGGCGTATGGGGACAGACTAAATCTCCAAGTGTAGTCACCCTGTCTACATTTAAGAAATTCTTTATGACGTACGAAGAGCCGCTGAAAAGTTCTCAGCCCAAGCAATAGAATGATGTGGAGTTATGAAGCTTACAAGTTATTCCACACTTTTATTGACACTTTTTGTTTCAATGATATGAAATGACACCACTTTACCCTAATTGCACATCTACCACAACTGGACTACTGCAACTCCAGCTACATGGGAATCCGCGGCTCCTCTCATCCAGCTCTTCTCCAAAGCATGGTCTACTTCTCGCAGAACCCTCAACAGAACACTTCTAAATCTCCCTTCCACAAAAAATCTTCACTACAAACGTGTTTTCCACTCCACACTCACCTTTCTAGGTGTAAAAACTTGGAATGACCTTACTGAAACGACCAGAACAGAACCTAACAATGCCATATTCCGGAAGAAACTGAAAACTCATTTATTTGACACTTAATCACCTGTATCCTCTCCTACCCCCCTGCTACCCTCCTCTTCTCTTCTCCCTCGCCTCCTCCCCTTCTTCATCCTCTCCCCTCTCTATAAATCGCCTTGAGCCTACCTAGCTATGAGCAGCACAGAAATAGAATAGATTAGATTAGATTTATTAAATATGGGCCCACCTGGGCTGAAGTCCAGAGATACAACTATTAGCGTGGCTCGGGACAAGGTATCTTTAAAAGAAATCATCATTAAAGGGAAGACAGAACATCCCGATAGTAAAATTGCAATACAGGCCTCAGTAGACCAGGTTTCCTTAAATACAGAGTAGACTGATTTCAAAGATTGTAAATTACCATTGCCTACTGCTGAGCAAATTGTAAATAGATATGACAAACATTGTTTGAAATGTCTGTATACAAAAGCCAGAAGCCTAAGAAATAAGATGGGAAAGTTAAAATATATTGTCCTAAATGAAAAGATAGATGTAATAGGCATCTCTGAAACTTGGTGGAAGGAAGATAACCAATAGAACACTTTCAACTTGTCCAGTCATCTGATTGCAGGTCACCCTCTTCACCTGGCTTCTTCAGTTTTCCCAAACATGATGTCCTTCTGCAGTAATCTCTCTCTCTTCTGACGGTGTGACCAAAATAAGATAATTGTAACTCCATCATTTGGGCTTCAACATAGCTGGTTTGATCTCTTCCAGAATTGATTTGTTAGTTCTTCAGCACCAAAGCTCAAAAGGGTCATTCTTCTTTCTGTCTTGTTTCCGTAGTGTCCAGCTTTCATATCTATAACAAACCACTGAGAAAATGAGTGTGTGGACAAGTCTGATCTTCATTTGGAGTGTTACCTCCTTGCCTTTGAATACTTTGTCAAGAGCCTTCATTGAAGAGCGACCAAGTGCTATTCTTTGGAGTATTTCCTCCATGCTAGTTGTTTCTTTGTTTACAAAAGAGCCCAGAAGAATGAAATCCTTTACAACTTCTATTCTATCATCTTCAAACTCAAAATCTTTATAATTTTCTGTGTTCATGATCTTCGTCTTATTTATATGTTCAGTTCTAATCCCATGTTATGACTTTTGGCTTTGAGTTTTCTCAGTAGACTCAGCATGTCTTCTTTGCTGCTGGAGATGAGTGTTGTATCATCTGAATAGCGCAGATTGTTTATATTTTGGCCACCAACTTAAAAAATGATATTCTCTTCTTCCAAATTTGCTTTTCTGAAGATGGCTTCACCGTACAGGTTGAACAGGTAAGGTGACAAGATGTATCCTTGCCTGATGCCATGTTTTATTGGAAACCAATCAGTGTTGCCATATTCAGTTCTCACTGCAGCTTCTTGATTGTCATATAGATTCTCTATCAGCTGAGTTATATGTTTGGATATTTCCATTTGAACTAGAGTTCTCCATAGTTTATTGTGATCCACACAGTCAAAAGCTTTGCTATAGTCGATGTAGGAAAAGCATAGGAGTTTTTAGCATTCTTTGCTCTTCTCCAATATCCATCTAACATTAGCAATAATGTCTCTTGTTCCTCGACCTTTTCTGAAACCAGCCTGAACTTCAGGTAGTTCTTGCTCAATGTATGATTGTAGCCTTCATTGTATCATTTTCAGCAATATTTTGCTGGCATGTGGAATTAATGCAATTGTTCTGTAGTTGCTACAGTCCTTGGCGTCACCTTTCTTCAGTATAGGTATGAACAGTGATCTTCTTCAATCAGTTGGCCATGTTTTTTTCTTCCAAATCTGTTGACACAGTTGAGTGAGGGCCATGAAAGCACCTTCTGAGCTTTTTATTCAATTGGAATACTGTTGATAACAGGTGACTTGTTTTTCAATAAACCTTTAATCCCTGCTATGACTTCTTTTAAAATATCTGGTTCTTCTTCGGCTTCGGCTTCAGTTTCCAGTTCCATTTCCTTAATTTTATTCTTATTGCCTTCTTTGTATAAATTTTCTGTATATTCTTTCAATCTCTTTTTAATGTTTTCTGTATCATTCAATATCATTCCATTGGCGTCTTTAAGCATCCCCAGTTGAGGTTGGAATATCTGCCACAATGCTTACTAGGGAAATAAAATTCCTTGATGAAATCAAGGACTGCATTATGGAGCAGCTGGTTCAGGAATGAAGAAGAGGTGAAGAAATTCTAGATCTAGTTCTTAGTGGAGCACATGAATTGGTGCGGAAGGTAAAGGTGCTGGGGCCGCTTGATAACAGTGATCATAACATAATCAAATTTTATAGGAAATCCAATACAACAGTACTTAGTTTTAAAAAAGGAGACTATAGTAACATGAGAATGGTAAAAAAAGAAACTTAAAGGTGCAGCTGCAAAGGTCAAAAATATACATCAGGTATGGATGTTATTCAAAAATACTATCCTGGAAGCCCAGACTAGATATATTCCATGTATTAAAAAAGGAGGAAGGAAGACCAAACAGCAGTCAGTGTGGTTAACGACTGAAGTGAAGGAAGCTATTAGAGATAAAAGAGAATCCTTCAGAAAGTGGAAGAAGGATCCAACTGAAAATAGTTGTAAACAGCTCAAGGAATGTCAAGTCAAATGCAAGGCACTAATAAGGAAGGTGAAGAGAGACCTTGAAAAGAAGTTTGTGCTGGAAGCAAAAACACACAGTAAAAACTTTTTTAGGTATATTAAAAGCAAGAAGCCAGGAAGAAAATCAGTTGGACCTCTAGACAACTGAGGGATAAAACGGCTCTCAGGGAAGACAAGGCCATAGCAGAGAGATTAAATGAATTCTTTGCCTTGGTCTTCACCGAGGAAGATGTGGTATTCAATTCTGATGAATAAAAGAAACTCAAACAAATCTCTGTAAGAATGGATGATGTAACGGGTCAGTTTGACAAACTGAACAGTAGCAAATTGCCTGGACTGAATGGTATGCATTCCAGAGTGCTGATAGAATTGAAAAATGAACTTGCAAAGATTTATTGTTAATAATTTGTAATTTTTCTTTAAAATCCAGCATAGTACCGGAAAACTAGAGGATGGCCATTTTATGCCAATTTTTAAAAAGGCTTCCAGAGGTGATCTAGAAAATTATATAGTCTGATGTCGGTGCTGGGCAAAATGGTAGACTATTATAAAGATCTGTGACCACTAGGAGGCGTAAGGTAGTGGTAGTTGACGATTCCCTTCTGAGGGGCACAGAAGTATCCAGACATGATGTCATGAGAGATATGCTGTCTGCCTGGTGCCAAAATCCAACATGTTATGGAGAGCTTGCCGAGACTCAGCAAGCCTGATGACTATTATCTGATGCTACTCATCCGCGTTGGCACTGATACTGCCAGGTACCCCTGCAAATGTATCAGATGTGACTTTGTGGTTCTGGGAGAGAAGGAGAAGCAGTCAGGTGCCCAGGTGGTATTCTCATCCATCATCGAGGATAAAGGCCAAGGCAGAGAAGCTTGCATCCTGGAGACAAATGCGTGGATACATGGATGGAGTCATCAAGAGAGTTTTGGCTACCTAGACCATGGGATGATTTTCCAATGGTTGCTGGGATTGTGTGCATCTATCAAAGAAGGGAAAAAGTGTCTTCGGCAGCAAACTGGCTAATCTACTGAAGAGGGCTTTAAATTAGAAGTGATGGGACACGGTGATCAAAGCCCTCAGGTAAGTAAATCCCTGAATACCTTTACGCGGATGGGAAAAGGGGGAAATGTCTGGAAAGAGTATATACTAATGCTCAAAGAATGGGAAATAAGATTCTGAATCTAGAAGCTGTGATGGAAAAAGAAGAGTTGGATATAGTGGTGATCACGGAGACATGGTTTACAGAGAACCATGACTGGGATGTAGTTATACCGAGTTGTAATCTGTTCAGGAAAGACAGAGTAGGAAAAAAAGGAGGGGGAGTAGTGTTATATGTCCTTTTTATCTTTGGATTTTCACCAATTTCTTTCGTCTTTTCTAAGTTCTCTCTTCTTTTTCCTGAGACTGTCTGTAAACCATGGGGAGGAGAAGTTGCGGGTGTTGAGTTTTATTTTTTTGGTTTCTGCTAGGTCTTCATACAGGGTCTTGATTTGGATGTGCCAGTTTGACGTGGCTTCTTCGATGGCTCAGTTCTAGTTGTTTTGGCTATTTTGAAGATGCCAGATGATAGATTTCCAGATGATAGTCTGTGACAGTGTTCCATACAGAGGTCTAATAAATAAACTGAGTGTCCTTGGGATGGTCCCCAAAGTGACGGGCTGGCTCAAGAACTGGTTGAGTTGAAGACGACAGAGGGTAGTGGTTAATGGAGATCGCTCTGAGGAAAGGAATGTTATCAATGGTGTGCCTCAAGGTTCTGTTCTTTTTAACATTTTTATAAGCAATATTTCTGAAGGGCTGTCAGGTAAGATCTTCCTTTTTGCGGATGATACCAAAATCTGCAATAGAGTGGACACCTTGGATGGTGTGAATAACATGCAGAAAGACCTAGCGAAGCTTGAAGAATGGTCTGAAATTTGGCAGCTAAGGTGCATAGAAAGAGGTATGGCCAGTAGGAAAAAAGGAGGTATTCATGCCCCTGTATAAGACTCTGGTGAGACCTCATTTAGAATATTGTGTACAATTCTGGAGGCCGCACCTTCAAAAAGTTATAAAAAGGATGGAGTTGGTCCAGAGGAAGGCTGCTAAAATGGTTTGTGGTCTTTGTCATAGGGCGTATGGGGACAGACTTAGGCCCTCTTTTACAAAGGCACACTAAGTGTTTTAGCGCAAATTTAGCGTGTGCTAAATTAACACGTGCGCTAACTGGTAATGCGTCCATAGGATAACATGCACGCATTAGCTTTTAGAGTGTTTAGCGCACGCTAAAAAGCTTAGGGCACCTTTCTAAAAGAGGGAGGTTAAAGATCTCAATATGTATACTTTAGTAAATGCAGGAGAGGGGACATCTAATAGAGACATTTAAATACCTAAGTGGCGTAAATGTGTATGAGTCAAGTCTCTTTCATTTGAAAGGAAGCTCTGGAATGAGAGGGCATAGGATGAAGTTAAGGTGATAGGCTCAAGAGTAATCTAAGGAAATACTTTTTTTTTTACAGAAAGGGTGGTAGATGTACAGAACAGTCTCCTGGAGGAAGTGATGGAGACAGAGACTGTGTCTGAATTCAAGAAGGCATGAGAGAAAGAGATAATGATTACTGTGGATGGGCAGACTAGATGGGCCATTTGGCCTTTATCTGCCATCATGTTTCTCCGTTTAATTTTGACTGAGTTTGGGTTGAGTGGCTTCTTGTGTGGGGTGATGTTCTTGGTCAGGGGTTCTGTAGCTGAGTTTATGAGATGGAACATGATAAGGTAGTGGTCAGACCAAGGTACTGGCTCGGAGTCATAGTGCTGGATGTGGAGGTTGGTGGGTTGGTCTTTTTGTGTGAAGACTAGGTCAAGAGTATGACCTGCAGTGTGGGTGGTTGAGGTAATGATCTGTTGAAAGCCTATATCTGATATTGTTGTTATGAAGTCAGCTGGTGTTCTGGTTATGTCAGGGTAGTTTGTAAAGTTGAAGTTGCCAGGGATGGTGGTTCATTGGTGGGTGATAACTAGCTTGCTGATAGCTACTATGAGGTCTCATAGGGGAGCTTAGGGCTCTGTGGATCAGGGCAAAGGTGTGGCTTCTGGTATGGCCAGTGGAGAAGATGAGGCATTCAATGTCATTTAATGTAATGGTGTCTATCAGCTTTGGGATAATGTTTGATTTTATAATGGCTGTTACTCTTCCTCCTTTTTTGTTTGTACAAGAGCAGGCTAAGGCTCGATAGCCTGGGGGGCATATCATACCTAATATAACTCCATCATTATCTTTCAGCCAGATTTCAGGAATCAGTAAGATGTCCCAGTATGGTGTCTTTGTTATTTGCTGATCTGGCATTTATGAGGGCGATAGATAGTTTGTTTTTTTTGTTCTAGGAATGATTGGGGAAGTGGGGATTGATATTAGGTTTTTGGGGTTGTGGTGGATTTATTTTTTTTTTTTTCCATGGGCGGTTTTTTAGCTCACCATGTCTGCCCTGACCGATGATATTGGGATAGCAAAACACATGATGGGGCAGATTGTTACAAGTTTAAGGTGGCACAACATTTGAGCTAGTGCATTACCTGTATAATTTTGTTACCTTTAGTCTCTTTAGGTTGCATTTGACAGAGTAGCAGGTGAAGGGTATTGAGGGTGATTGGTGGGTGGGTGTACTGTATATATGTGATGTGAGCATAGGGGTGGATGGGATGCGGTGAAAGGGCCTGGGCCGAAGTGCGGCTATGGAGACTATCTTGAAAGGTATGTGATATGTTTTTTCACTTCAAAAAGATGAGGTACAGAAATATTTCTCTCAGAGCAGAGAGGTAGGAGTTCTGAGTTCCAAGTCCCAAGTTCCGAGGTAGAGCAGATGAAATGAATGAATGTAGATTAGTTTGTGGTGTTAATGTTTAGGCTGTCCTATGAATATCAGGGCAGAACAAGGATATTTCCAATTGCATTCTTCTATCGAGAAATGCCTTGCCCTTCAAGTGTACGGCTCTGAGACATAAGAACATAAGAATTGCCATACTGGGACAGACCAAAGGTCCATCAAGCCCGGTATCCTGTTTCCAACAGTAGGCAAACCAAGTCCCAAGTAACTAGCTAGATCCCAAGTAGTAAAACAGATTTTATGTTGCTTATCCTAGGAATAAGCAGTGGATTTCTTCAATAATGGCCTATGGACTTCTCTTTTAGGAAATTATCCAAGCCTTTTTTTAAACCCCGCTAAGCTAACTGATTTCACCACATTCTCAGGTAACGAATTCCAGAGTTTAATTACACTTTGTGAGAAGAAATATTTTCTCTGGTTTGTTTTAAATCTACTACTTAGTAGTTTCATTGCATGCTCCCTAGGCCTAGTATTTTGGAAAGAGTAAACAAATGATTCATATCTACCCTTTCCACTCCACTCAGTATTTTATAGACCTCTATCATATCACCTTTCAGCCATCTCTTCTCTAACCTAAAGAGCCCTAGCTGCTTTAGCCTATCCTCATAGAGAAGTCATCCCAAACCAAACGAACCAAATGATGATGGGTGTTGCCCTAGAGGTCTTTAGGGACCGCATTGGCCCCCGGCCCTTGCATTGAAGAACACTGGTCTAGGGCATCTTTGGGACAGGTTAGGGTTACCAGACCTCCAGATTTATCCGGACATGTCCTCTTTTGAAAAGCTTCTTCTTTGGGACCGCGTCGGGAGGGCATCCGCGCATCCCAACTGACGAGAAAGGGTTGAGGGGGCGGGGAGGGGAGCATGACGTGGGTGGAACAAGGCAGTACTGGGTGGGCATGAGGCGGGGCTATGGGTCCCGATTTTATTTAACTAAAATCTGGTAACCCTAGGACAGGTGTGATCCCCATTTGTTCCTGCCCATTGCAGCTCCTGTAGCAAAATGGTTGCCTCAACTCCTAGCCACAGCCTTATGGTACTAGTACCATTTAAAAAAACAAGGCAGACTGCTGCTGGTTGAATATTTGAGTGAGGAAACCAGAAAGTCCCTGAAACTTGCAAATGAAGAATTTGATGGTAGATAAGTACAGTAAGTCTTACCTAATCTTCCCAGTGTAGTCCCTGGTGCAGAGCCATACATCCCAATTAGATCTCTGATTTCCCTTAACATTTTCACAACTAGTTTCCTTTGTTAAATGGGAAGGTCATTGCGCAACGGGCCATAAAACACACAGATGTTTGACTTTCTAAACTAACATTCAAAATGTTTAAAGCGCACACGTTCACACGCAGCAGAATCCTGTAGCAGATCACCTATTCCTGGTCCCCCTTGCCCTGTGAAATCCTGAGCCAAACTCTCGCAGACAGCAAGCCCCAGGTGAACCATTTCTCAGAAACAAAGTATAGACAAACAGATCCAGGCTTAACACACTTCAGAACAAAAGGGAAGCGAAGCCACAAGGGCATATTAAGCAGAAGAGTGTGAAATCTTTTGAAATGATGAACATGATGGCATCTCCTTCTGGCATGTCTGATGATTCAGGAGCATGTCTTAACTAGTAAGAAATATCACATCATTCAGACTGCTCATAAACCCAGTCATAAGTTAAGTTCCATAACTAAATTAAACATGCTAGTTTGGGTTATAATTATCATTTTTCTCATGAATGGACACTCACAAGAATTAATAGGAGGTGGGGGAAAAGAAGGCACTATCTTTTTTTCTTTTTTTTTTTTCATATTCATACACTGATTGCAACCTAAGCGATTTACATTCAAGTACTCAAGTATTTCTCCCTATCTGTCCTGGTGGGCTCACAATCTGACTAATGCACCTGAGGCAATGGAGTATGGCTAGGCTTAAACATGCAACCTCGGGTGCTGAGGCTGCAGGCCTAACCACTAGGCCACTCCTTCACTCTAATCAGTATGTGTTATATCTGTTTTTACTTTTTTTCAAAAAATTTTATTTTATGTATACTGCTTCTGTAATGTTTTATTTTCTTTTGTCATCCACCGAGAGAAAGTTTATGCTTGGATTAGTGGAACATAAATCTCTGCTAAATAAAGGGAGGAAGTTACTACGTTGTGATATATTATCACATTTTACAGCAGTTTAATTTACCACAAGAGTCACTAATCTAGTTGTTGTACACTGCCATGGGTGAATTTCTTCCAAAAGGCAATAAATAAATCCTCCAATTTTTCACAACTTCCAGAATGACACTGCTGCTTCCGGCGCAGTATGCTCTGCTGAGGGACGTGTTGTTGGATGTGCTGGTCCTCTTCCCCCTCCCCCCCCCCCCCCCGATGTCAATTCCTGTTCTGGGGCATATGCCTCAGCAGAGCGGTACTGCGTCAGAAGCAGCAGCACTGTTCTGGAAGATGTGAAAAATAGAAGGGATCTTGCACAGTATGAGGTGTGGTTCAGAGTGTTACAGCTAAGAAGCCAGTGATAGTTTTGTGCACTGGAAGCGAAAACATTTTTTGAGGTTTTTAAATACAGTCAAACCTCGGTTTACGAGCACACCGGTTTGCGAGTGTTTTGCAAGATGAGCAAAACATTCGCAAAATCGGCGCCTCGGAAACTGAGCTTGACTCGATTTACGAGTGCTCCCCCCCTGCGATCCGGCATCTTCCCCGCGATCTAATATCCCCCCGCTCGCGTTGCCCCCCCACCGTGATTTACCATCCCCCACGCACCCACCCACCCACCCAAACACATTGGCTTACCCCCATATTGCACTGGCACCAGCACCAACGCACAGGACATGCCGGTGCCGGTGCCTGAAGACTGCTGTCTTCCTTTTGCTGGGCCTGAGTGAGGAGACGGCAGATCTTCAGGCACTGGCACCGGCATGTCCTGTGCATTGGTGCTGGTGCCAGTGCCATATGGGGGTAAGCCAATGTGTTTGGGTGGGTGGGTGTGTGGGGGATGCCAAATCATGACAGGGGGCAATGCGAGCGGGGGCAATGCTGGATCGCAGGGGATGCCGGATCGTGGGGGGTGATGTGGAGCAGTGTCAGTGGTCTCGGGGGGAGGGGGGGTTAAGGTGGAGTAGTGCCGCTGGCCTCGGGGGGTGGGTCGGAACGCATCAAGCAAGTTTCCCTTAGTTCCTATGGGGAAACTTGCTTTGATATACGAATACTTTGGTTTACGAGCATGCTTCTGGATCAAATTATGCTCGTAAACTAAGGTTCCACTGTAAAGCACAGTTACTTACCGTAACAGGTGTTATCCAGGGACAGCAGGCATATATTCTCACATGTGGGTGACGTCATCTACGGAGCCCCAGCGCGGACAGCTTTTCAAGCAAACTTGATTGAAGTTTCAAGTTTGCTACACTGCACCACGCATGTGCATGCCTTCTTGCCCACTAGAGGGTGCATCCCCACCTCGCATCCCCAGTTCCATAACCAGCAAAGAAGCCATCCCCAGGGAGGTGGGCGGGTCGTGAGAATATATGCCTGCTGTCCCTGGATAACACCTGTTACGGTAAGTAACTGTGCTTTATCCCAGGACAAGCAGGCATGATATTCTCACATGTGGGTGACCTCCAAGCCAACCAAAAAAGAGCAGGTGGGAGGATGGCAATTTAGGAAAACAGATTACGTAACACCGACTGGCCAAACCGGCCGTCGCTTCTGGACAAAGTATCCAGACAGTAGTGGGAGGTGAACGTATGAACCGAAGACCAAGTGGCAGCTTTACATATGTCCTCCACAGGAGTAGATCGGAGGAAAGCAACAGAAGCTGCCATCGCCCTGACCTTATGCCCCGTGACTCTGCCATGGAGCATGAGACCAGCCTGAGCGTAGCAAAAAGAAATACAAGCAGCTAGCCAGTTGGACAAGGTGCGCTTGGAAATAGGATGTCCCAGCCGATTAGGATCAAAAAGGGGGTGGAAAAGTGGGTGCGTATTATGGAACAAAGACGACCCCCCTCCTCCCGGTACCCTTCAATAACCGCCAGCCCTTCCTTTTAAAATACCCTCACCCACCCGCAGTCCCTTTTTAAATGCCCCCTGAAGCCTGGTGGTCCAGGAGCGCGCTGTCTGCGCTGCTGCCTGGGCCCGCCCCGCTTTCTGAATGGCTGCGACAGGTATCGGATAAGCTCTTGACCCACAACTCGCACAAACTCAGCTGCATCCTCCTTCACAGCCTTCTCATTATACACCTCAGCTCAACAGCCCATAAGCAGGTTTAATTTGCAGCATTTCTCATGAAATCAAACATTTGTAGGTAAAAGCTCAATCAAAAGGTACAAAAAATTATGCACACCACTGTTAATTGAGTTGGGTCCATCTTGCTTATCTGCAGTTTCCAGTGAGCTAGATCATCATGTCAGATCATTAAACGCATTAATAATCATTCACAGTATTTGAGCTATGTTATGAATCTAATATGTTAAACTAGCTTAAGATACTATGTCACTTGTGCTACTATTTTATTATATATTATTACATACAACTGACAAGGTTGTTTGTTTCTAGGATTTATTCTTTTTTTTTTTCTCATCTTTATTCCTTTTTATTTATTTCAACAAGTGTACAATATTACAAATAATTCACATCACTCACTTGACATTCTTAATATAATTACACATGTTTTAATTCCCTCCACCCACCTCCCATCCCCTCCCATATCAACAAAATATTTTACCCAAACATATACATACTTAGACTATCCCTCCCCCCATTTTTACAAATTATCCCTTAAGGAAAAAGAATAATCCTTAATCATTACAATATTCAATTAATGGCCTCCACACCTCCTTAAACCTTTTAAAATATCCCCTCTGTACTGCAAGAAATCTTTCCATCTTATACACATGACAAACTGAGTTCCACCAAAATCTACAATTCAATCTAGAATAATCTTTCCAATTAGTCGTTATTTGTTGAATTCCCACTCCAGTAAGAATCATCAATAATTTGTTGTTTGCTGCAGATATCTGGCTTTTGGCCCTCATACACATTCCAAAAATCACTGTGTCGTAGGATAATGCTACATGATTTTCCATCAACATATTAACCTGATCCCATATTGATATCCAAAATGCCTGAATACATGGACAATAAAATAAAAGATGGTCTAAAGTTCCAATTTCAATTTTACAATGCCAGCATCTATTAGACTTAGAGCAATCTAATTTTTGTAAAGGTTCTAGGATTTATTCTGATTTCTTTGTTCTTATCTGTAAGTTCTTGACCACATTAATTGCATTATGTGTCTGCATTTGGTCAATGACTTTTTGTATGTTTGAAAAACTTTAATAAAGATGATTGAACGTTAAAAAAAAACACATTTATAGGAAATAGAATTTCAAAAATATCCACTCCTTACACACACACACAAACTCCAGAGCTGACATACACATTTCACTCAGCAGACACCATTTTCTCACCAATTCCTTTTACTGCCTTAAACTCTCTGCTCTCCAGCTCACAATAACAGTCCTGGGGCTTTTAATGAGACAGCTGTTATTAAGTGTAGCTTCTTCCAAGCATCCAGTTGCAGACTCTTTGTCTCTCTCCCAGGGGGACCAGAGGAGAGCAACGAAAATTATAGGAGGATTGCGCCAAAAGACGTATGAGGAGAGACTGGAAGCCCTGAATATGTATACCCTAGAGCAGTGCTTCTCAAGTCAATCCTGAAGTACCCCCTTGCCAGTCAGGTTTCAGGATATCCACAATGAATACGCATGAGATTGGTTTGCATAAATTGCCTCCATAATTAATATGTATGCAAATCTATTTCATGCCTATTCATTGTGGATACCCTGAAAACCTGACTGGCAAGGGGGTATTCTAGGACCGACTTGAGAAACAGTGCCCTGGAGGAAAGAAGGGACAGGGGAGATAAGATTCCGATATGCAAATACTTGAAAGGTATTAACATAGAACAAAATATTTTCCAGAGAAAGGAAAATGGTAAAATCAGAAGGTATAATTTGAGGTTGAGGGGTGGTATACTCAAGAGTAATGTAAAGAAATTCTTCTTTACGGAAAGGGTGGTTGATGCCTGGATTGCACTCCCGAGGGAGGTGGTGGAGAGAAAATCGGTGTCAAAGTTCAAAAAAGCATGGGATGAACACAGAGGATCTCGAATCAGAAAATAATGGAATTTACTGAAGAACTATGGCCAATACTGGGCTGACTTGCATGATATGTGTCCTGTATATGGCCATTTGGTTGAGGATGGGATGGGGAAGGCTTCGACGACTGGGATGATTTAGATGGGCTGGGGTGAGCGTTGATGGAGACTTCAGTAAATGTAACCTAAGCACAGTACTGGGCAGAGCTTTGGATTCTGGCCCAGAAATAGCTAAGAAGAAAAATGTAAATTAAATCAGTAATTTAAAGAGAGGGTAAGGTTGGGCAGATTTCAAAGGACCATTTGGGTCTTTATCTGCCGTCATCTACTATGTTACTCTCTCTCTCTCTGTCTCTATCTATCTATAGATATATAAACATAGATATAGATAGATATAGATATATAAACATATAGATAGATAAATATATAAACATAGAAACATGATGGCAGATAAAGGCCAAAGGGCCCATCTAGTCTACCCAATAGCAGTAACCATTATTTCTTTCTCTCTCTGAGAGATCTCATATTCCTATCCCACACCTTCTTGAATTCAGACACAGTCTCTGTCTCCACCACTTCTTCCAGCGGACTGTTCCACCCTTTCTGTAGAAAAGTATTTCCTTAGATTATTCTGGAACCTATACCGCTTAACTTCATCCTATGCCCTCTCATTCCAGTGCTTCCTTTCAATTGAAAGAGAATTCACTCATGAGCATTAATGCCACATAGGTATTTAAACATCTCTCAAGAACACTAATTATAATATAATAACAAAATATAAATTCAAAATACAATCAAAATGTTATTAGCCAAGTGGTGGGAATACCACATGTAAAACCATTTATGTTCAGTGGAGAAAAAGCCTCAACCATTAGCAATCTACGGACGGCAACCCAATGAGTTTTTTAGCCAGTCCTGTTCTGTATCATAGGCAAAAAACTCCACAAATTTTCAAATGTAGTTTTTCAAAATAGGAAAAAACCACATCTGTGCACAGTATACAAAGAAAAAGAACAAGAGACACAGTTCACTTATCTTCGTAGATGTTCACTCAGAACATTTCATGTTCCTTCCAGCGAATTGATCTTCCTGCTATAGCGATTCTCATGCTGGACTGAAGAATCAGGAACTAGCTGTTACCATCCAACAAGGCTCTTGTTTCGCCATTCAATGGCTGCGTCAGGGAAATTTGCATTCTCTCCTGCTCCATCCATGATGCAGAACAGGACTGGCTAAAAAACTCATTGGGTTGCCATCCGTAGATTGCTGATGGTTGAGGCTTTTTCTAGACTGAATATAAATGTTTTTTCATGTGGTATTCCCATCACTTGGCTAATAACATTTTGATTGTATTTTGAATTTAAACATCTCTATTATATCTCCCCTCTCCCACCTTTCCTTTAAAGCAGTGTTTCTCAACCTTTTCAAGCCAAGTAGCCCCTAAGCCTAACAAATACCCCTGCCCAAGCTCTGCCCTTGAGCCGCCCAAACTCTGCCTCTGACCCACCCAAACTCCGCCCCGACTCCATCCCCATAATAATAGTACTAATTGTAATGCAATTTCTTCTATCCATTTTTCATATAAACACAATATAATCTTATTAATACATAACGGTAACCATAAAATTAAAAAAAGACAAAGCACACTGTACATAGAGAAAATGTTAATTATCATTTATATTCGGGGGGTTTTCAAAGAGGTCAAGACTTTAAACTATGCAATATCACCTTAGTAACAACTATAGAAAAATAGACAAATATAGTGCAAAATATAGACCATAGATATAAATGCTCAGAACTGACACATTTTGATCACTAAATTGAAAATAAAATAATTTTTCCTACTTTTGTTGTCTGGTGATTTCATGAGTCTCTAGTTGTACTTCCTTCTGACTGTGCATCCAATTTCTTTCTTTCTTTCTGCCTCCTGCATGCTTCCTCTCCTCCAGACCTTATTCCATTCCCCAACCAACATCTCTCTCTGTCCTTCCATGAGTCCTCTCTCCCTGCCTTCCCGCCCTACCCCCAAAGTCGACCCTGCCATCCGACACACTCCATTTCCCCCCTCAACTTTTCTTCCTCTATACCCGCCTGCCCCCATCTCCCGCTGAAGTCACCGCCATCACGGATTCCTCTCTGCCCCACAAAGCTGACCCTGCCACTCGACACACTCCATTCCCACCCCTGCACCACTACCGCAACAACAGGGACGGGCCAGGCGTGTGCAGCGAATGCATGTGGCCAGCCCACAGGCCTTCCCCCAATACTGATGTCAGAGAGAAGGTTCCGAGCCAGCCAGGTAGTGATTGGTTGGCCCAGAATCTTCTTTCCGACGTCATAATTGACATTGGGGGAAGGCTTGTGGGCTGGCTGTGTGCAGTCGCTGCATGCACTTGGTCCGTCCCAAGGTGTTTGGGCAGTGGCAGAGGTGTTTGGGAATGAAGCATGTCGGATGGCAGGGTCACATCAGGAGTGGGGCAGGGAGGAATCTGCGGCAGCGGCTTCAGCAGTGGTGGCTTCATCAGGAGTGGGGGCATGCAGGAAGAGATTCCAGGAGGTGGCCAGTAGTGTAACCCCAACAGGCGGCCCACGTACCCCTCATGTACGCGTACCGAAGGTTGAGAAACACTGCTCTAAAGTATACATTTTGAGATCTTTAAGTCTGTCGTTTTACGCCTTATTACAAAGACCATGTACCATTTTAATAGCCTTCTTCTGGACTGACTCCATCCTTTTTATATCTTTTTGAAGAAGCGGTCTCCAGAATTGTACACAATATTCTAAATGAGGTCTCACTAGAGTATTATACAAGGGCATCAATACCTCGTTTTTCCTACTGGCCATAACTCTTCCTATGCAACCTAGCATCCTTTTAGCTTTTGCTGTCATCTTTTCAACCTGTTTGGCCACCTAAAGATCATCACTTACCATCACACCCAAGTTCTGCTCTTCTGTCGTGCACATAAGTTGTTCACCCCCTAAAATGTACCATTCTTTGGGTTTTTACAGCCCAAATGCATGACCTTGCATTTCTTAGCATTAAATTTTAGCTGCCAAATTTCAGACCATTCTTCAAGCTTCGCTAGGTCTTTCTTCATGTCATTCACACCATCCAGGGTGTCTGCTCTATTGCAGATTTTGGTATCATCCACAAAGAGACAAATCTTACCTGACAGCCCTTCAGCAATATCACCTATAAAAACGTTAAAAAGAACAGGCCCAAGAACAGAACCTTGAGGCACACCGCTGGTAACATCCGTTTCCTCAGGCGATCTCCATTGACCACTACCTTCTGTCATCTTCCACTTAACCAGTTCCTGATTCAGCCCATCACTTTGAAGTCCTTCCCAACAGCACTCAGTTTATTTATTAGATGTCTCTGTGGTACATTGTCAAAGGCTTTGCTAAAATCTAAATACACCACATCAAGTGCACTCCGTCTACCCAATTCTCTGGTCACCCAGTCAAAGAAATTGATCAGATTTGTCTGTCAAGATGTACCTCTAGTGAATCCATGTTGCCTCTGGTCCTGTAATCTGCAGGATTCCAGAAACTTCACCATTCTCTGTTTTAGAAACGTTTCCATTAATTTGCTTACCACAGAAGTCAGACTTACTGGCCTATAATTCTCTACTTTTTCCTTACTTCCACTTTTGTGTAGAGGGACCATATCCACACTTCTCCAGTCCTCCAGTACCACTCCTGACTCTGGAGAAGCCTTGAAAAGGTCAATCAGCGGAGCTACCAGAACTTCCCTAAGTTCCTTCAGCATCCTCGGATGTGCACAATCCAGCCCCATTACACTATCTACCTTTAATTTAGTTAGCTCCTCATGAACACAACCCTTTGAAAATCAATCAGGGTCTACCAGTCTACCATCCCTATTCACATTTGTCTTCTGCGGTCCCGCTCCCGGATCTTCAGCTGTGAACACAGAACAGAAATATTTGTTAAGCAATTCAGTCTTTTATCAGCTTCTACATATTTCTCCCCTTCAGTGTTTTGTCTCCCCATTTTACCATGTCAGCTATTTTTTCTTCCATTTGTATCTTTGCTTTCGTGACTTCTCAACCAGCCTCTCTTAACTTTTCCAGAAATTTTTGCCTGTGTTCCTCTTTTTGCGATCTTTTGAAGTATATGAAGGCTAACCTCTTATTCCTTACCTCCTCAGCTACTACTTTTGAGAAAAAAAATGACCTTTTTTCCTCTTATTTTTACTTACTTGCCTCACAAAAAGATTTGTCGCCCTTACAATAACTCCTTTCAGTTTTACCACTTCATTTCTACTCCTTCCAGATGTTCCCATCCAGACAATAATTCCATAATCCCCCATATGACCAAAGTTAGTTTTTTTAAAAGTCTAGAACCTTTATTTTTGAATGAGCCCTCTCTATACCCGTCTAAATATTAAACCGTACCATGCAGTGATCACTGGATGCCAGATGATCACCCACTGTAACATCAAAAACACTTTTCCTGTTTATAAGCACTGAGTCCAGTATGACCCCATCTCATGTAGGTTCTATTACCAACTGCTGGAACAGTTCTCCTTGTAGAGAATCCAGGATCTCCCTATTTCTAGAAGGCCCTGCAATAGGGATACCCCAATCAACATCTAACATGTTAAAATCACCTATTAGTAAAACTTTCCCTTTTTTAGATATATTCTGAATGTCTACTATTAAACCACTGTGCACTTCTTCCGTCTGTGAAGGAGGCCTGTTTATCACACCAATGTAAATATATTCACCATTCCCTCTTTCCAAATTGATCCATAGTGCCTCTTCCATGCCCTGCAGATCCTGCAATTGTGTGGTTTTAATATGATCTTTAACATATAATGCTACTCCTCCTCCTTTTCTTCCTACCCTGTCTTTCCTGAACAGATTATAGCCTGGTATAACTACATCCCAGTCATCATTCTCCGTGAACCCTGTCTCTGTGATCGTCACCATATCCAACTCATTTTCTTCCATCACTCTTTCTAGATCCAGAATCTTGTTTCCCATACTTCGAGCATTAGTATATACTGCTTTCCAGACATTGCCCCCTTTTCCCATCCATTTAGAGGTATTCAGTGATTTACTTATCTGAGGGCTTATACTCACCCGATGGCTTTGATCACCCTGCAACATCACTTCTAGTTTAAAGCCCTCTTCAGTAGATTAGCCAGCTTGCCACCGAAGACACTTCTTCCCTTCTTTGATAGATGTATACCATCCCTGCTCAGCAGCCCTTGGAAAATCATTCCATAGTCCAGGAAGCCAAAACGCTCTCGACGACACCATCCACGTAGCCACTCATTCATCTCCAGGATGCTTGCTTCTCTGACCTGGCCCTTACCCTCGACAGGAAGGATGGTCAAGAATACCACCTGCACATCTTCTCTCCCAGAGCCACAAAGTCACTTTTGATATGTTCGCAGTGGTATCTGGCAGTATCATTAGTGCCAATGTGGATGAGCAGCATCAGATAATAATCATCTTGGATTTTAGCACAAGGTAGACAGCATACCTCCTGGGACATCATGTCTGGTCTGCAGAAGGGCGCTTCTGTACCCCTCAGAAGGGAATCACCAACCACCACTACCTTATGCTTCCTAGTGGTCATGGATCCAACAATTTTAGGGATTTCAAGCTTTGGTCCTTCCTCTCCCTGGGATGCTCTCATCTCCACTTCCAGGACAGCATACCGGTTCTTCGGTTCAAGGGCGTCACAGTACCAATCTTGCAGAGTTCCATGACCTTAGTCCAGTTGTCTTCCCTCAGCACAAACTCCTTCTACCCCACTGCTGGAAATCTTTGATGCCTCATGAACCGTTTCATCAATGTACCTACCTCTCATTCTTACGGATGCTTCTCAGTATTGCCACCTCCTCTTTCAGTTCCTTTATTTCCTTCATGATGGATTCAAGCTGATGACAGCTTGCACGTGGAACCACTCCCTCTGCCTGGGTAACATTTTCTGTCTGCACAGAGACAGAAGTTGTAACCTGAGCAGCAGCTTTAGTGATACGATGTTTCCCAGCTATAATATGGTTGCAGAAGTACTTAATACGACAAAACAATACAAACTTCAAATGGTATTATATACACAAAATATGAAACTATTGAAAACCATTTGCACAATATCAAAAATAGACATTACTTCTATAATCCAACTTATTAATTAGATTTACTACTTAAGTAATTGGATTTAATAGTATGACTGTTGACTTTTTGATCACATTACATTGATTTAGCTTCTAATGGGGACAAACCTCAGACTTAGGAGAACATGTTTCCCAAAATGGGATTTCTTAAAGAGAGAAACACATTACTCTCCTATCTCCTTATAACATCACCGGCTTGTCCCCTTTAGAAGCTAAATTAATGTAATGTGATCAAAAAGTCAACAGTCATACTATTAAATCCAATTACTTAAGTAGAAAATCTAATTAATAAGTTGGATTATAGAAGTAGTGTCCATTTTTGATATTGTGCAAATGGTTTTCAATAGTTTCATATTTTGCAGAAGGACTTACACATGGAAGAAAAAAGAAAGAACAGAAAAATCCTACCAAAGCAGTGCCCTTTTCCTGGTTGGCCGAAGAGCCAAAACAAAGCTCTGCCTCAGGGTGGGCGGGTGGGAATTAACCTCAAATGTCACCTGTGGAGTCTGATCTCTAAAAAAAAAACAACACAACCTTCAGAGAGGATTCACACTCCATGAAATATAGCGCACTTGGGCTGAGCAAATAGAAACATAGAATATGACGGCAGAAAAGGGCCTACGGCCCAACAAGTCTGCCCACTCAAATAACCCTCCCCTCTAAGTTCCTCTTTGAAGTGAGCCCACGTGTTGATCCCATTTGATCTTAAAATCAGTCACATTACTGGCCTCAACTACCTGAAGTGGAAGATTATTCCAACGGTCGACCACTCTTTCGGTGAAGAAGTACTTCCTAGTGTCACCATGGAATCTCCCGCCCCTGATTTTCAGCGGATGCCCCCTTGTCGCCGTAGGGCCTGTAAGGAAGAAGATATCTTCTTCACCTCAATGCGGCCAGTAACATATTTGAACGTCTCTATCATGTCAACCCTCGCTCTGCGTTCCTCGAGAGAGTAAAGGTGCAACTTACCTAGTCGTTCTTCATAAGGGACATCCTTGAGCCCTGATACCATCTTGGTGGCCAATCGTTGAACCGATTCCATTCTTAGCACATCCTTCCGATGACCAATCTCTTAATGACCCTTGCAGTTCTCTGCTTCAAAGGAGCCAATATTTCAAGATGATTAAGAGTGCCAATTGCCCCTCTCTGGACAATGGACAATGAGGTTGCTTGATATTGGGGAGTGATCAGTACACACTGGCACTCACAGAGCTGGCTCCTATGCTCTGCTTCTTAAGTTAACTTATGTCCAAAGCTCAACTTTTCCATAAAATAACCATCTATGAAATACATTTCACAGAGTGCAGGGGTAGCTTAATGTTTAGAGCACTGGGCTGAGAATCAGAGAAGCCCAGTTAAAATCTCGCTCTGGCATTTTGTGACCTTGGGCACAGGCAAATCACTTATCCTTCCATTGTCCCAGGTAAAAGTTTAGATTTTGAACCCTTCAGGGTCAGGGAAATATTTCCATGTTTATTAAATGTGAGGCCCCACCTGGAATACTGTGTGCAATTCTGGAGGCCGCATTATCGCAAGGACGTGCTGAGACTGGAGTCGGTGCAGAGAATGGCCACCCGGATGGTCTCGGGACTCAAGGATCTTCCATACGAAGAACAGCTTGACAAATTACAGCTATACTCGCTCGAGGAGCACAGAGAGAGGGGGGACATGATCGAGACGTTCAAGTATCTTACGGGCCGCATCGAGGCGGAGGAAGATATCTTCTTTTTCAAGGGTCCCACGGCAACAAGAGGGCATCCGTGGAAAATCAGGGGCGGGAAACTATGAGGTGACACCAGGAAATTCTTTTTCACTGAAAGGGTGGTTGATCGCTGGAATAGTCTTCCACTGCAGGTGATTGAGGCCAGCAGCGTGCCTGATTTTAAGGCCAAATGGGATCGGCACATGGGATCTATTCACAGGGCAAAGGTAGGGGAGGGACATTAGGGTGGGCAGACTAGATGGGCCGTGGCCCTTATCTGCCGTCTATTTCTATGTTTCTATCTACCACCTATCAATGGAGGTTGGTTGTTTAAGCGGTTTTACATTCAAGCATTTTTCCCTGTCCTTTCCCGTGGGCTCACAATCTACCTAGCGTACCTATTGAACATAATTCACCTTCAGCTACAACTGCAAAAGGCATGAGCCAAAATCCAAATATACAAACGGAGACGAAGATGGCAAGAACTTATATTTCAATCAAAACTCTTCAATGCCAGAATGAATTTGGATATGAAATAGCATATTGTAACCAGTTAACTGTATATTAGGTTCATAGTCAAAAGCGCGCGCCGACAAAGGCGCGCCGAGACAACTGAGCGCAAGGCGAAAGCCCGCGCCGAAGAAAAACAGTGTTTTAAGGGGCTCCGATGGGGGGTGTGGGGGGGAACCCCCCACTTTACTGAATACAGATCGCACCGGCGTTGTGGGGGGTTTGGGGGGGTTGTAATCCCCCTCATTATACTGGAAACTTAACTTTTTCCCTGTTTTTTAGGTAAAAAGTGAAGTTTTCAGTATAATGTGGGGGGGTTACAACCCCCAAACCCCCCACAACGCCGGCGCGATCTGTATTCAGTAAAGTGTGGGGGGGTTCCCCCCCCACATCCCCCGTCGGAGCCCCTTAAAACACTGTTTTTCTTCGCTTTTGACCTGTCACCGTATATTATGTATGTTGACCTGTAGCCCGTCCTGAGCTCTTTGGGGAGTACGGGATAGAAACCGAATTAAATATTGATTCTGGTCCAGCATGATGAAAAAAAAATCATACCAGGAATCAGCAGCAGTGGGGAAAATCCATTCTGTCATTTCACTTAACCGAATCACTTACATTTTTCATTATTTTGCAAGTGAGCACTGTGGCTGGAACCGTCTCCCACAGGAATGTCAGTAGCATGTTTCATGTACATTATTATCCCAATCAACCTTAAGGAGATTAGCTAAAGAGCAAAGTAGTCTCTTATGAGCAACATCTAATGCGATTAGATGTCTAAGTATAAGATATGTTATTATTACTCGAGGGTTACAAGTTTTCAGCATGCTTAATAATACAATACACAATGGGGGTCTTGTTACAGGGCAATTTTTAATCAGTTCAAGTGGTTCTATGTCCTCTCCTTGTTACTTTTGGCAGGCGATCGGGAAGGCTTTCATTAGGCGTAATTTAGCTATATTGTGCTCCCAGTCTTTTCCCTGGAAAAAATCTTTATTAAGGATGGAGGAAGGGATTTCAGTACTTTACTAACTACCTAGTACTGGCAATTATCAGCAACTTTAAAGGGCACCATAAGAGGGGTTTTTTTTTTCCAGAAAAGGGAGAATGATATGAAATACATCTTTCTCTTGGCTGTGCAACCTAGCTATGCCTCAGATCTGCTCAAGGAGGTGGGGCAAGTTTTTGCTATTTTGCATCCTGGGGGGGGTGTAAGCTTCGGGGGAGGGAGGGAGAGAGCACCAGGTGGTGGGCCCTTGCCCATACATGGGAGAGGCACAAGGGTGAAGACATCAAGGGGGGGGCCTGCAAATCAGGGATGGAAATGCTGCCTTTGAGACCGTTTAAACATCAACAACATAAGATCTTCATTTTTTAGCTTTTCTCGTTCATTAAGCAGTCTTTTTTACAAAACGCTAAAAGGAGTAAATCTAAATGCAGCCATATGCTATGATTGGGTGGTAAGCTTCTTAATGGAGGCAAGTTTCCCAGGAGCCTCATGTCTCTGAGCATATGACGAAGATGAAGAGTATATTGACTAATTTACTCCAATTTTTCGAGACCGTGAACGAGCAAATTGATAGTGGGAAGCCGGTGGACATAATATACTTGGACTTCCAGAAAGCGTTCGACAAAGTTCCACACGAAAGACTTCTCAGGAAACTACAAAGTCATGGCATAGAGGGGGATATACAAAGATGGATAGGCAAATGGCTGGAAAACCGAAAGCAGAGAGTGGGCATAAATGGGAAGTTCTCCGACTGGGAGAAAGTGACTAGTGGTGTACCCCAGGGCTCGGTACTTGGGCCGATCCTTTTTAATATTTATATCAATGACCTGGAGGAAGGAACATCCAGTGAGATCATCAAGTTTGCAGACGATACAAAACTATGCCGGGCAATCAGATCGCAGGAGGATCGAGAGAAACTCCAGAGCGACTTGTGTCGGTTAGAAACATGGGCGGAGAAATGGCAGATGAAGTTCAATGTGGAGAAATGCAAGGTAATGCATTTAGGCAATAAAAATAAGGAATACGAGTATACAATGTCAGGTGCAACTCTGGGGAAGAGTGAACAAGAAAAGGACCTGGGTGTACTGATAGATAGGACCCTGAAGCCGTCGGCACAATGCGCGGCAGCGGCAAAGAAGGCAAATAGAATGTTGGGCATGATAAAGAAAGGAATCTCGAGTAGATCAGAGAAAGTTATAATGCCGCTTTATAGGGCAATGGTCAGACCACACTTGGAATACTGTGTCCAACATTGGTCCCCCTACCTAAAGAAGGATATAAAGCTGCTGGAGAGGGTGCAGAGACGAGCAACAAAACTGGTGAAGGGTATGGAGAAACTGGAATACGAGGACAGACTTATAACACTAGGATTGTTCTCCCTTGAGAAAAGGAGACTGCGTGGGGATATGATCGAGACCTTCAAAATACTGAAAGGAATCGACAAAATAGAGCAGAGAAGATTATTTACATTGTCCAATTTGACACGGACTAGAGGACATGTAATGAAGCTGAGGGGGGACAGGTTCAGGACTAATGTCAGGAAGTTCTGCTTTACTCAGAGAGTGGTTGACACCTGGAATGCTCTCCCAGAGGAGATTATGACAGAATCGACCATCCTAGGCTTCAAGAGCAAACTAGATGCATATCTCCTTAAGAGAGGCATATAAGGATTTGATGGACTATAAATTACGCCAGGTGTACACCTGGCAGGGCCTCCGCGTGTGCGGATCGCCGGACTTGATGGACCGAAGGTCTGATCCGGAGAAGGCAGTTCTTATGTTCTTATGTTCTTATGTTCTTATGTTCTTATATATTAGGGGTTTTGGTTTAAAAAAATTAAAAAAAAATTTTAAAAAGCACATAATAATAATAATAATAATAACTTTATTTTTCTATACCGCCATAGTCAGGCGACTTCTAGGCGGTTCACATTGAAAGAAGGCTGGACAGTCAGCGAATGATAAGGAGCCTAAAATAGAAAAGTTAACATAGACAAGTTACATACTAAATTAAGTTCCATGGGTAAAGAATACATGAAATTGGAGCTTCCTGAGAGATTGAATAGCGTTTACGGGGGGTTTGTTTTAGTTTAAGGGTGGTCTGTTTTAGTCAATGAATTTGTCGAATAGGGCGGTTTTTATTGCTTTTCGGAATGCATTGAAAGTCAGTTTGGGTCCATTTATGCAGTTTCGCAACCAGACTTGTTGTCTATTCACTTGGAACATGAAAGTTCTATCCAGGAAGGATTTGTATCTGCAGCCTGAGATCTTTGGGTAGGCAAAGATGTTTTTGTTTCTGGTTGTTCATATGGGATTATGCAGAATGAAGTGAGTTTGCAGGTAGGAAGGTGCTAGTCCCCAGACTTGTTTGAAACAGATACATGCAAATTTGAATAGTAATATATGAATGAGAGAGTATTTAGTATATTCTAGATTTTCGATTACATCCCTCACTATTTTTTGAAGTGAGATATTCCCTGTCCTCACATTCGTTGACTGAAACCTTTGAGGAAAGACTAAAATGGTTAGGGCTCTTCAGCTTGGAAAAGAGACAGCTGAGAGGAGATATGATTGAAGTCTACAAAATCCTGAGTGGAGTAGAACGGGTACAAGTGGATCGATTTTTCACTCTGTCAAAAATTACAAAGACTAGGGGACACTCGAAGTTACAAGGAAATACTTTTAAAACCAATAGGAAGAAATTTTTTTTCACTCAGAGAATAGTTAAGCTCTGGAACGCGGATAGTCCATAGTCTGTTATTGAGAAGCCACTGATTGCCCTGTATCGGTAGCATAGAATATTGCTACACCTTGGGTTTTGGCCAGGTACTAGGGACCTGGTTTGGCCCCCGTTGAGAAAGGGCTACTGGGATTGATGGATCATTGGTCTGACCCAGAAAGGCTATTGTTCTTATGAAAGGGAAGGCTTTGTAAAAAGGGGGGGGGGGGATAAGCAATGAACTTAAAGAGAAATAAAGGAGAACTTTTCCAAACTATGTGCAAAGTCCATTTTTACCACCAGGGTAAAAGGGCCAATTATTCTATTTTTACTATTAATATCCATGCACTAATTTTCCCATTAGTGAATGGCCCTTAGCATGTGAGTCCTATCTCCATTTTACAAAGCCATGGTAGTAGCTACCGCTGCGGTAACTGGCCAGAAACTCATAGGGATTTAAAGGGCTTTAGCTGCATTGGCAACTGCTAGTGTGGCTTGCCTACTCTCCACCCCAGACCCACCCTGAGCACCAAAAAAATGCATTTTTTTATAAGCTAGTGAGTAGCACACGCACATCCAAAAATTATCACAGGACATCTCTGCGTGCCCCTTGATAAGCCATTTATTTGCTGTGGTAAGCACGCATTAGTGCTTCTCGCAGCTTAGTAAAAGCTCTCCAAATGGAATTACTTCCAACAAATTTTAAAGAAAAAGTTATTAAGCTTAACCACAGACAGAAATATACTATATGCAGCTGAATACTTTCATCAACATCTCTAGTTGGGGTCAAGGTCACAGTATTCACTATACACGTAGAGGACCATTTTCGAAAAGAATGTCTAAGTCTAATTTTGACATTTCCTGCAAGACGTCCAAATTCGGAGGCTCAGAAATCGTCTATAGTACCTGAAGATTGAAGGGTGGCCAATGTTACGCCGATTTTTATAAAGGGTTCCAGGGGAGATCTGGGAAATTACAGACCAGTAAGTCCAACTTTAATACTGGGCAAAATAATGGAAACAATTATAAAAAATAAAATTGTGAAACACGTAAACACACAAACAAAAGTTTGACCCTTGATACTCCACAGAAATGAAAATCTGACAAAAACAAAGACGCTGTGGAAAAGATGATGTGCAAGATGCAGGCTTTATTAAAAGTACAATCCAATAATCCACATAAAGAAATACCTAGGACCCAAATCGTCAGGGACTATAGACCCAATATGGTCCGTGTTTCGACAAAACTGTCTAGCTCAGAGGTCCAATGAATAATAATATAATAAATGGAATGTCTCCTAAAGTGATAAAATGATTAATGTGCAATAAATCATGCAATAAATTATGTGGATTTCCATAAACTTGTGAGTAGTGACTGGTGTCAGGAATGTATTGAAGGTGTGAACAAACATGTGGCTAAAGGTGAGCCGGTTAATGTATTGTAACTAGATTTTCAGAAAGCTTTTGATAAAGTTCCTCATGAGAGGCTCCTGAGAAAATTAAAGAGTCATGGGATAGGTTCACTTGTGGATTAGGAATTGGTTATCGGCGGAGCCTGATATCTGACATCCGAGGGATACCGGAGGTAACTCTTTGTAGCTCCCGAGCTTCCTGCAGCAGCGGCTGCTGTATTCTTTCACTGCTCAACGGGCAGACACTGCAAGAGATGGACCCTTGACATCACTGGGTCCGTCTCCAACAACTTAAATTGAAGCAGCAGCTGTGTGGCCGCAGGGCGTGGCCAAAGGGGCGTGCCAAAAGGGACACATTTGCCCCTTGGGAGCCACGAGGAGCCGAGGAGCTGGAATTTAAGGTTATATCGCTTATTTTATAACGTTTGATAGATCAAATATGGGGAAAAGAAAAATTAAACCTAAGAGTTCAACAACGGCTGTATCTGGCCCTATGGATAGGCATTTGACATTATTAATTGAAAATCCTTCAGTTGCACCACTTAATATGAACTCTTCTATGTCAGGTGTTTCAATGAGCCCCCTCGAACGGACTCCTCCCCTTTATCCAGTATCAAGTGATAGTAGGAATATAAATCCTACTAATTCCACCGAATACGTGGTATCCTCCACTCAGATAAATAAGTTCGTTTTTACTGAAATACCTAAATCACTTGATTTTTCAGGTGTAGTGAAGGATCAACCACTAACGGAGGAAACACAAGATATTACCCTTAAAGATTTGTGGTTAGGTATTTCTAGAGTAGAAGGGTTTCTCAGATCAACTGTGAAACAAACAGTGGATTTTTCACAGATTGTTTTCTCATAAACTAGAAAATGTGGGTTCCAATTTGAGTTGTTTGGATAAACGATTAAAAGTGGTGGAAGCTCAATGTAACACACTTCAAGCTGTCTCAGTATCTGCTGTTAAAGATTCCACAGTGATACATTCTAAAATGGAATTAATGGAAAATATGTATAGAGTGAGAAATATCCGCCTGGTCAATTTCCCAGTAACTGATTTATTATCACCTGAAATCCTACTACGGAAATTTTTTAAAGAAATACTGGGGTTGCCCAATGCAGAGAATTTTCCAATCAATAATTATTATTATGTTCCTCAAAAAAAAAAAAAAAATAGAATCTGCCCAGGAGGTGGACCATTGGGTCATAACTGAAATTAATTTGACTGAGTTTTTGGAAGATAGTCAGGATGTGATCCAGTGTCGGTCCACTCTGGTGATAACATGCATGAGTGAGATAGATAAGATGTTAATAATGAAACTTAATTTTAAAAACAGGTTAACAAAATTTTGTGGGGATTTGGCTTGAATTTTTCCAGATGTCTCTAGAGCTGCTCAATTAAAGAGGAAAGAGTTTCTGAAGTTAAAATCTAGAGTTTTAGCTCTAAAGGCATCTTTTTCCCTAAAATTCCCATGTAAATGCCTTGTCAAGTTACAAGACATTGAATATATTTTTTTGGATTCCATACAATTGCAACAATTTCTAATTGCTCAAGAACAGAAATTAGTTAATTTTAAGAGGTTTAAGTTTCACTGCTGAGAAATAAGAGGAGGAAAAATTAAGAAACCCTTTAAGAGTAAGGAATGGTTTAGGATTCATGAGGGTGAATCAAGAATTATTTCCTTTATCTTTTCTTATAATTTGTTTTTGGTAATTGTATCATGTCTCCCCATTTATGTGGGCTTAAAAAGGAATTTTGTATGAATGATTATGTAATATTTAAGGAAGATCTTTTTTTTTCTTTTGTATCATTTGATATTGTAATTATCCAAATTTATAAATTAAAAAAAAAAGAAGGAATTGGTTATTGGATAGAAAACAGATGGTTGGGTTAAATGGTCATTTTTCTCAATGGAGAAGACTACATAGTGGAGTGCCACAGGGGTCTGTACTGGAACTAGTGCTATTTAACTTATTTATAAATGATCTGGAAATTGGAAACACGAGTGAGGGGATTAAATTTGCAAATGACACTAAACTGTTCAAAGTTGTTAAAACACATGCAGATTGTGGAAAAACTGTAGGTAGACCTTAGGAAATTAGAAGACTGGGTGTCCAAGTGGCTGTTTAAAACAGAAAAGCATTTAAAAGAAAAATGTAGGCGCCCACCATTGCCTAAAAAAAGGCACTGGAATCACAGCTAATGCCACTGTAGGCGTGGCTAACGCCAGAAGTAGCATTAAGCATTATAAAGCACCTCCAGAGACGCAATTCACGTAAAAGGTAGGCTCTAGAAATGTAGGCCTTGAAAACCCTTGCTTACATTTCCAAAGCCGTGATTCTATAAATGGCACCATCATGTTATTGACACGTGATCGGCAGCCAATTTTAAGGCACACGACAACGATGGCACCTTTTATAGAATCCTGAGTGCTGAAACTACAGTATATTTTCTACTTTATCTTCGCCTGTGTATAGTTCATGATGAGCCTTATCCCATGTTTATGCCTGAAGAATACAAGTTTGAGTAAACTCTTTGGTTTAGAACAGGGTTGCAATCCAGTTGGGGTTTCAGGATTTCAGTTGGTTTTCAGAATTTCCCCAATGAATTTGCAAATAGATCTCATGCACATTCATTTGGGAATTCCTTAAAACCCAACGTGGCGAGGGTCGAGGTTGAATTCTGGCTTGGACTATCTTATTAGATGAGAGAAGAGTTGTGTCATTGGTCTTCCAGCTCAAACTAGTAACAGCCCTGACCTCCCTAGTGAAAATGAAAATTACTAAAATTGACCTGACTGATGCAGATTGGGCAAAATAGAAGTTACAAAACAATTAATGAAGGACTCTCAAATTATCACAGAGCACTCACACTCCTTAATTTGGGGAAGGCTTGCAAGACTACAGATAGTGAGGAGCAATATGAAACAGCAAAAACTATTTTGATAATTCTTCTTTGTAGATAATTTTATATGCCTGTAAATACAGTAACTATCTGATACATACTTGTAATTTGTTTATACTCGGGTTTCATAATGCAAACAGAAAACAAAGTTTTGATCATTCATAAAAGGTTACACTCACTCAGCGATATTTTATCATTCATGTATTTTATCATTCATGAAGAAAATGATTGCTTTATGTATTACTTGTGTAGTTAATAGTGCGTTTTTATACAGTTTTTTATGTTCAATTAATTGTATTGCACTGTCAAAGTTTGAAAATCAATGAAGATTAAAAAAAAAAAAAAAGATGGCTGAATCAGATGAGCCAATGACAGGATGCTAAGATTAAACAAAAAAAGGAGAGAATGTGGCTTCTTGAGGGGATCCAAACAGTTTTCAAAGTGTTATCTCTCAAATACTCCAGTCATGGTACATCGGCTTGCGCGCATCTGTGAAACTGAAAGTTACGCTGTCGGGTTTCAGCAAAGATGTCAGGCTAACGATGTATCATCCATCTGGGCAGAAGCAGATGGGCAGTGTTGGAGGCAGAGGTCTGGCAATCTACTTCTGCATTCTGCCACAAAAACTTGATATTGTTATCAAGTCGCTAAGACTTGAAACACGAGTCAATGGCACCCAACAGATCTTTCAAAGAACAACACATGAGCATGTGAAGCTATGATATTTATTTCCATTTTAATGAGCGGCATTGCGTGGCGGCCCCTCATTATTTCACTGAATAAAAATACATTAGTCAGTATTATTGAAAAATAATGCTGATACACTTTGCCCCCTCTTGTACTAAGGCACGCTAGCCAATTTAGCGCTCGCTAAACGCTAACGCGTCCATAGAATATAATGGACGTGTTAGCATTCAGCGCGCACTAATTTTGACTCTTAATTGTTAAAGTGCATTATTGCCATAAGGCAGCTTGATAAATAGGAGCCTTATTTTCCCAAAATGTCCTCCATAAAAGTAATTCTGCTATTATGAGGAAAGCACCTTGCTTTTAGCATCTTATTGTCACCAAGGAATATATAGCACTTCATCAATGTTGTAATGTTGTTCTGTTTACTTTGTTTCCAGGGGCTTAGTTGCTTGATTAACAGAAAAAAGGAGCAATCAAAAAAACCTGTGACGGAGACAAGACTGTCAGGGAAACTATGCAGAAAGATTTTAATAGCTGGGATCTAATCCTGTGTGAATAAATAGTTCATATGCCAAAACCAATACCAGTCTTATTTCCACCTTTGCCAAGTCAAACACATTTCACAAATGCTGAGCAACTTCGCCAAAAGCTGTTTGCCGGGATTTAGTAAGAATGTTTGGGAAATTTTGCCCAGATTAAAACTTGTTCTACATGTTGAAATATGCCAACTCCTTGCAGGCTTCACGAGGAGTTCTGCCATATTTTGTGAAGAGAACATCATGTTTGACACATACTGTCTTCCCCCTCATCTTTTTTTTTTTTCCCCTGGAGCATACTCCTTGCTGGCATTCAGGGTACCAAACTTTACTCTCTCTCCAACTTCTTCAAAATGCTGCCACTCAAATTGTTTTCTGGGGTGTTTTTTTTTTTTTAAACTTCTGTGTTATTAATCATTATGTCAGGCTCTGTCTCTAGCAGTATTCAAATCCAAGCTAATAGCCCACTTTTTTAGGCTGCTTTCAACTGCTAACTCCCTCCTACCTCCCCCACGTACCTTTAAAATCCATGGTGGTGCAACGGTGAGCCGGGAAAGGAGGGAACCCTCCAGCCTCCTGAACCGTGTGACTTCTTTTACCTCCTTCCTGCCTAGGGCTACCATATAGCTCCAGAAAAAGCAGGATGGATTGAGACATCTGGATTTTACTTCCATTGCTTTCAATGGAAGCAAAGCCCAGATGCCTCTATCTGTCCTCCTTACTTCCATTCTTTTCAGTAGAAGTAAAACCCGGATGTCTCAATCCGTCCTCCTTTTTCTGAAATCATATGGTAAACCTATTCCTGCCTTCCCCACATACCTTTAAAATCCTTGGTGGTCCAACGGTGAACCACAGCAGGAGTGGTCTTTGCGCGCTTGTGACCCGGGGAGAGCTGCTTGTGAATGGCTGCCGCGAATAGGTAGTGATTTTGTGTCACTCTTCTTACAATATAATTATCCTATCTCAATCCACGGATCATGATGCTCAGATGGAGTCTTAGGACACACCCATTGCATCCTAGGATGTACCAGAAAGGAGGACTAAGGCCCTGATTGGCCCAGGTGCCTAAGGCCCCTCCTATGGGGCCTTACCATACCATACCATACCATAATATCAGTAACATCCATGAGTCATGTAACAACGGCCTACTTAGGAAAATACAGCACCAAACACTGCAATAGGTACTAGAACATTAATAAACCTAAAATATTATAATGCCCCTGTATCGCTCCATGGTGCGACCTCATCTGGAGTATTGCGTTCAATTCTGGTCTCCTTATCTCAAGAAAGATATAATGGTGCTAGAAAAGATTCAAAGAAGAACAACCAAGATGGTAAAGGGGATGGAACTCCTCTCATATGAGGAAAGACTACAACGGTTAGGGCTTTTCAGCTTGGAAAAGAGACGGCTGAGGGGAGATATGATTGAAGTCTACAAAATTCTGAGTGGCTCGATCTTTCACTCCGTCAAAAATTAGAAAGATTAGGGAACACTCGATGAAGTTACAGGGAAATACTTTTAAAACCAATAGGAGGAAAATTTTTTTCAGTCAGAGAATAGTTAAGCTCTGGAATGGGTTGCCAAAGGATGTGATAAGAGCAGATAGCGTAGCCGGTTTTAAGAAAGGTTTGGACAAGTTCCTGGAGGAAGTCCATAGTCTGTTATTGATCGGTAGCATGGAATATTGCTACTCCTTGGGTTTTGGCCAGGTACTAGTGGCCTGGATTGGCCACCATGAGAACAGGCTACTTGGCTTGATAGACCATTGGTCTGACCCAGAATGGCTATTCTTATGTTCTTAAGCCAGGTTAGTACAGATCCATCCTGGATAGTTCAAGTTTCAAGTTTATTAGGATTTGATATACCGCTTATCAAGGTTATCTAAGCGGTTTTTACAATCAGGTACTCAAGCATTTTCCCTATCTGTCCCAGTGGGCTCACAATCTATCTAACGTACCTGGGGCTATAGTGGACTGAGTGACTTGCCCAGGGTCACAAGGAGCAGCGCGGGGTTTGAACCCACAACCCTAGGGTGCTGAGGCTGTAGATCCAACCACTGCGCCACACACTCCTCCAATTCTAACTCTAATTCTAACAGAAAACCATGTCTCTTTCATATGCATAAACCACAGACAGACCCTCACAGTGCTGTGCTAGTTACTGTGAGAAAAAAGTAACTTGTTACCGTTACTAGTTGTGTGGTATAAACAGTAACTAGTTAATGATTTCAGTTACTCTTCACTAAATGTAGTTACTTTGCTAATTCTTTAAAAAATTAACTAGGTAGTTAACATTACAACAACGAGTACTTTATTTTCAAATGAGTTTCTTAATGGCTCTGAGCATTAAAAGCATTTCACAATGATTGTCGGTTAAACTGTTCCTATGTGGTGTAAGAATCTGTCCACCGATGCTGCAGAGTCTCTCCACCGGTGCTCTTGATGGAAGGCTCATATTCTTCAGAATAAACACTTTTTTCACATTTAGTTAGCGCTGGAGACTGGTTATATCGCGTGCAACAGCATTCAAGAAGAGGTCTAGTTCTGCCTGCATAGCGTTGTCCCCTTTCTTTTGATTCATAGATGCAGAAAAAGCTGATGTCTTCACTGGAAGTCGGGGTGTCAGGTCAAAAGCGCGCCGGGACAAAGGCGTGCCCAGACAATTGAGCGCAGCGCGGAGGCGCGCGCCGCTCTAAATTACTGTTTTTAGGGCTCCGACGGGGGGGCATGGGGGGGAACCCCCCCACTTTACTTAATAGACATTGCGCCGCGTTGTGGGGGCGTTGTGGGGGTGTTGGGGGTTGTAACCCCCCACATTTTACTGAAAACTTAACTTTTTCCCTGTTTTTAGGGAAAAAGTTCAGTTTACAGTAAAATGTGGAGGGTTACAACCCCCCAAACCCCCCATAACGCCGGTGCGATGTCTATTAAGTAAACTGGGGGGGGTTCCCCAACAAAACCCCCCCGTTGGAGCCCCTAAAAACTGTAATTTTGTGCGGCGCGCACCTCCACACTGCACTCAATTGTCAGCGCGCTTTTGTCTTTCCCGCCGTTGTCTATGAACCGGAAGTCGGTGCTATATTAGCATTTGTGTTTGCAGCGTCAACCTCAGCCTGCATTGTTTGCATCAGCAAGCATTTGGCATGAGCTCTGGCAGCATCTGACTGGATCTAGTATAGCTTGATTTGTGGATGTGAAACACTTGCTATTATCAAATCATCCTTAGCTTCAAGTGGGCTGGCAAATTTGAGCGAAGGCCTGATAGAGGTAAGATGTGCACGCAGGGAAGAAATCATTGACAGAAGAACTTTCATGAAACACTGGTCTTCAGCCTGCAGTGTGTCCAGTGCCATAGTAATCAGTTTCATCACCTTAAGGTACTCTGCCATGAAAGCAATTTCATTTGAGTGGAATACTGTTAGGGAAAGTTTTCAGACTTCTTCTCCACAATAGTATATCCCGCGTAGGAAAACTAGGATCATCCCTCCCCTTTAGAATCACAGAACTCTGGAACAACCTCACATCCCCGCTCAGAATTTCAAGCTCCCTCCAATCCTTCCGCAAACACCTGAAAACTTGGCTCTTTTCAAAAATCTAACACCTCCCGCTCTTTGGTACCCTGTCCCTCTTTATCTTCCTAGCTCCTTTCCTATAACCTTCATTGTAGCTCCTTTTCAACCTAACCCTGTAAACCGTGCCGAGCTCTACGCTTGTGGAGATGGTGCGATATACAAACCTAAGGTTTAGTTTAGTTTAGAATACACTTTGCCAACAGCATGATAGAATGAATTCCATCTAGTAACATTTAGTATAGCAAGTGTGGTTTCCAAAGTTTTGTACACTATTTACGCTGCCTGTGGACTTTTACTACACTTGTTCCAGGGAGTACTGCATTTCACTAAGGCTCTATGGCTTAACTTCTTGTAATTTGCAACTTCAGTGGTCCCTTCTGAATCAGACACAGCAATCAAGCTCATTGTGTGGGAAGCACAACGATGGTAAGATGGAAGTGCATACTCTATTGCTTCTGCATTTATTTGGTTGTCTAGGGCAGTGTTCTTCAACCACCAGTCTGCGGATTGGTACTGGTCCGCAAACATTTCCTGCCGGTCCGTGAAGGATTCGGGTTCCCTCTAGGCAGTTACCTTCAGGGTATCGAAAAACTGTGTACAAGGCAGGAAGAGAGGCTCCAGCACCTGTGTCAGCTGACTTGCTTCTACTGTCACCTATGCCAGGACTCTTACCACCATGTATGCCAGGACTCCTGCCTTTCTTGTCTTCTCTCCGCACCCCCAGACCAGCAGCAGCAGCTCTGTGTGCTTTTAACTTTGCCACACAGCTGCCATTAGCAATTGTTTAGACGCGGTTTCATGAGAGAGCCTTGGGGCCTTTGCTAGGCTGGCCCGCTTTAATGATGCAAGGCGGACCAGCCTAGCAAAGGCCCCGAGGCTGCCTGATGACACCACAACTAAACTAATGCTAGCGGCACCTGTGTGGCAAAGTTAAAAGTACATGATGAGCTGCCACTAGGCAAGAGAGAGGAAAGGTATTGCTGGCGAGGGAAGGAGGGAAGAGAAAAGGGGTACTGCTGGACAGGGGAGGAGGGAAAGGTAAGGGAAGAGAGTTACTGTTGGATAGGGGGAGGAGGGAAGGAAGAAGGGGTATTGCTGGACAGGGGAGGAAGAAAAAAAGAAGGAAACAGCTGGCAGGGAGGAGGGAAAGGGGTCAGGGTGGAATGAGAGATCAGAGGAGGGAAAGGGGAGAGATAGAGGAATGAGAAAGTAGAGAGAGATTGATACTGGGAACCCCAGACAAAGATGCTAGATCTAGTACAGGAGAGATAAAAATGAAGAGAGCAGTGAAGCTGTAATGAATCATGTAAAAAGGAGAGAGGGGGCGTAGGCTGGATGGAAAGGAAAGAGGGGCATAGAAAGAAGGCAGATACAATATGGAAGGGGGAGAGGGCAGACAGTGGATAGAAGGGGCAGATGCTGGATTCAAGAGAGTGAAGGAAGAGAGTGAAAAGAAGATGAAAGCAGAAACCATAGACAACAAAAGATAGAAAAATAATTTTATTTCTATTTTGTGATTAGAATATATCAGATTTGAAATTTGTATCCTGTTAGAGCTGGTGTTAGACATAAATGGGGATTGCAAAGCTCATGCAGTGCTTCTATAGCTTCCAGCTGGCTTAGGGCTCTCTCTGACCAGGGGGCAGTTGCCCTAGTTGTACTCCCTTAACACTATTCCTGTCAAGTGTGACTGCGGTATTCTGTTAGCATGATATTTCTGTGTTGCATTCTGTAATCATTTAGCTTATTCAGTTTTCTTGATAGTAGATGGGATATATGTGAAGGGGTGGAGAGACATGGGTTTTGTTGATCCTTGCTCTGTATTATTTGTATTTATAAAATGACAATTGTACAGAATATTGTTTCTTTTTATACTTTAATAAAATACGTTCAAAATAAAATCATAACTATTTGAGGCTTGAGCGGATGGGATCAGATGGTTTGTGGGGACCGAGATTGCTGGGATGAGGCGGAGACGGGTTTTTTTTTATTTCAGTCTTAGTAGTTTGATGGTCCACAAAATAATTATTTTATTTCCGCCAGTCCATAGATGTAAAAAAGGGAAAGAACATTGGTCTAGGACAATGATGGCTAACCTTTTTGAGCCCGAGTGCCCAAACTGCCGCACAAAACCAAAGAATTTCCTCAAAGTGCCAGCACGTCAATTAAACCTTAATAACAAGATTTTGTATCTAAAAACTCTTTATAAAGTTGCCTGAACTATGTAACATCATTTTTAAAGGTTGGAATCTTTGTATTGTCAGAGAATCAATTTGATTCACAATCCTTTAGTTTTCATTTCAATTTATTGGCAATTTATAATGTTTTAATGATTTCATTCAATTTAATGAATTTAGGAAGAATTTGATTCAGTTACACAATATATTTTAAATGTATTATTCACATAACATGTCAAATGTATCCTGAGTAAAAAAAAAAGATAAACTTCTTAAAACTGTTAACTGTGTCAAGACTCGGTGTGCATTCCCAAAGAGTCTATACATGTTTTTTTGTAAAATTTACAATCAAATTAGAAAATAGTTAAATCATTACATTTCTAATAATATGATGTAAAGAAAACAAGAGCTTTCAATTAAACCAACCGTTTTTATTGGAAATTCCAGATTGGAATACAACAGGGCCATGTAAAGTCCCTTTTTTAAATAACATCTTTAAATAATATTTAAATAACTTAGAAAGTGTCTTAACTGCAAACTGAAAACACTGCTTCATGTAAACATATGCATTGGGCATGCTCTGAAAAAAATTAATGTGATTTTTGTTGTTGCATGCATGCTGATAACTTGTCAATCCTTGGCTCATAGTGCGTTAATTTCAGAGCAAAACATGCAGCACTCATGTCATCCGTTAATCTGTTTCTAGCATCAGATTTTATATGATTCAAAGCCGAAAACAGCTGCTCACGAGCATAGGATGACCCAAACAAAGTAAGAAGAGCAATCCTAAGTGCTTTCATGGACTTAAAATTGTCTGGCAGAGAATTCCACGCTTTTAGGATTTCATTTTCAGAACTGCTAGCAGTGATTTCATTTGTCACCCTTTCACACTCAATACGTTCAAGAGCCGCACGCAGGTCATTGAATTTACTTTTCCAGATAGAGCTTTCTTGAAATTCCAGTAGCTCCATTTCCAAATTTTGAATATCCAACCACTGTAAGCAGGAAAGATCAAGATCTTCAAATGTGGACTTTTCTGGGGAAGTTATAAATGAAAGGGTTGTCTCCATCTTACGGAACTGAGAAAATCTTTTACTAAAATTCTCCTTTGCTTCGGCTACAATGGTGGAATATGCTTTGTGGATTTCCTGGTGTTTTTTATGACTGTCCACAAATGTTGTAGAATTATCCAAATGTATTTTTAGGTTGGGAAAATATTTTAGCTGTCCACTCTCAAGGTCTTTTTCAAAAACATGCAATTTTCTCTAAAAAGCTTTGATGTCACTAAACATGGTTTCTGCTGTTTTTCCCATGCCTTGTAATTTTTTGTTTAGTACATTAAAGTGGTTAGTAAAATCTGTAAAGAACATGAGGTTGGTAAGCCAGGCCATGTTGGTGAGTTGAGGATAGTCTTCCCCCTTTTCGTTCATAAATAGCCTAACTTCTTCCAAGCAGGCCACAAATCTCTCTAACACTCGTCCTCTGCTCAGCCACCGAACATTATTGTACATCAGTAAAGTGTTATATTGTGCCTGAACCTCATCAAGAAGGGCTTGAAATTGTCGAAAATTAAGAGCACGCGCCATGATGAAGTTCACCATTTTTGTTACATCTTTGAGGACATTGTCAAGTTTTTTGCTGCTTTCTTTGGCGCAGAGAGCCTCTTGATGTATTATGCAGTGAAATTGAATCAGTGGATGTTTTGCTTCCTTAGCAAAGAAATGAATGAATCCTGATGTTGTCCCCACCATGCTAGGTGCTCCATCGCTAGTAACTGAAACCACTTTTTCTGGACTTATGTCTAGTGATGAAAAAGCCTCCATCACAGCATTGTGGATATTTATCCCTTGTGTTCTTCCAGGCAAAGACAGCAGTTTTACCAGCTCTTCTCTCATGATGTCACCAGTAGCATAACGCAAAATGAGCGCTAGTCTTGCATGGTTAGTAATATCTGTACTTTCATCCAAGCACATGGAGTAGAAGGGTGCTTTTTGTAAGTCGCAAGTAAGCTGTTGACTAACATCAGCAGCCATTCGCAGAACCCTATCTTTTGCAGTATTTCTGCTTAGCGGCATCTCAGAGATGCGCTGCACAATTTTATCCTTGTTGTGGAAATCATGGAAGAGTGAATTACTCCCAGCCAAAATTGCCTTTTTGATAAAATCTCCATCAGAGAGGGGCTTACCATGTTTTGCCATGCACAGTGAAATTTGAAAGCTGGCAACTGTAAGATGATTAGTTTTTGAAAGATAGTTGCTAAAACTAAGAGACTGGGAGTGATATTTCTTTAATTTTCCTACAAGGAACTCTTTTCTTTGAGCTAAACCAAGTTCAGCAACACTGTTATGGTTGGTCTCAAAGTGACGTTTGACACTTGATGTGTGAGACACAACACTTTCATTACACATAATACACAATGCTTTCCCACTGCGTTCAATCACTCCATATGTCTCTGTCCAGGCCTCTTGGAATGGTCTTCCACTATCTGTTTTTGCTTTTTTTGCTGTACTCATTTTCTTTGTTCAAGACTTCAAGTCTACAAAAAGATAAAATTTGTATAATAAAAAAAATCTAATGAAGTGCTGTATACAAATCCGTCCCCATAAAAAAATATGTGATTGGGGAATTTTACTAATTGTAGACATCCATTTTGGAGTCACACTACAGCCTCACTGAGTTCCTGTGACAGACTCAGTGTGAAGCTTCTCTTCCTCCCCCACTTCCCCTTCACACACTGCCTGGCTCATAGGATACTAAGGGGAAGACAGGCAGGCTAAACATCCACTCACAGGACTGCAGCCAGCACAGGAGGATGGGCCGCGGCCCACCGGGACAATGCCCGGTCCTCCCAATGGCCAGTCCGGCCCTGTTGCCAGGTGAGCTGCAAAGCAGACACCGGCAAACTCGCCTCCCGCCACGCCGCATATCTTAATTGCGGACCTTCCCGCTTGCCAGCTGCAAGGCCTTCGCGTGCCAAAGCTGGCACGCGTGCCATAGGTTCGCCATCGCTGGTCTAGGATGTCTGCAATGTTTGTGAAAGTCACCTCTCCGTTGTCAATTTGTGAGGGCACGACCGGTTTCTGTCTCTGAGAACGTCTTGAACGCCTTAACAAAGTTTGATCCGTTGTCAGTAACTGTGCAATCCCCCCAGCTCCCCTCCAAAGACAGCCCCCTCCCACAGAGCCCAGCACCCCACACACCCCCGACATCCCCCAGCCCCCTCCTGACATCTCGCACACACCCCCAACACCTCTCCAACATCCCAACACACTCCTCCACACGCACTGGGAGGGGCCTAAGGCCCTGAATAGTTTAGGCCCTTCCTAGTACATCCTAAGATGGGAGGGGGAAGGGCCACCATTTTTAATATGTGGCTCTATCGGCAGGAGGGAGTGGGCATTCCTCCTGCTGATGTTTCATCCAAAGGTACAGAGGGATGTAGTAGGTGTGGTGGAGGGTGTGGTGTATCAGAAGGGGGGCTGGTGAGATGTTGGGGGTGTGGAAGGTATCGGGCTTGATGGGAGAGGACTCTCCTTGGAGGGGGGCTGGGGGAATTGTTGAGTAGGAAGGAAGAAGAGAGGAAATGGGGATCTCCCTGCCAGTTCATCTGATCGCATCAGGGGAATCCCTGATCAGCTGAGCTGGCAGGACTCCCCAAAGCTGCAGTTTCAGGGAGTCCTGCCAGCTCAGCTGATTGGGGATTCCTCTGCCTCAATCAGCTGATGGCAAGTTGTGCACTGTTTTCAGGATCCACAGGCCCAGGGTTTTCTGGGCCTACATTTATGATGCCTGTCTTTGCGTAAATCACACCAACATAGGCGCTTAAGTTTTGCCATTATTTATAGAATATCCCCCTAATCACTCATGCTCCTCCCACGGCTATGTTTTCTTATGGGTTGCACAATGTGGAATTTGTGCACACATTATTATAGAATAGTCTGCAGCCAGATGTATGCACAACTCCCAATAGGCGCCAATTGATATCGGTAATTGATTGTTGGCGTCCAATTCTTAATGTCAATTGATTTGTCAATCAATTAGGTTGTGCGTGCATCCCAGGGTCATGAGCAAATTTGGGCGCCCAGATTTGAGGGACCTTTATAGAATCCAAAGGCATGTTTTATAAAAATGTAAAATAAAGCTTAAATTTACAGGACTCAAAGAAAAGTTTCCTTCCCAGATTGCGAGAACACATTTTTAAGATTTTCGCAGACTGTTTTCCCAAGAGTTCTCTCTCCAAAGAGTTCTCTCCAAATTTTGACTCAGCTGACCATACTTTCTGTTTAAGAGGTATAGTCTAGCCTCGCAAAAAAAAAAAAAAAAAGAGCCAGTAGTCCAATACCAGGCCATTCTTCATGAGCGGGGTGATCATTGAGGATCCACCCCCGCATTAGCCAGGCCCAGTGGCGTAGCGAGGGTGAGAGGTGCAAGGGGGCGTTGGTGCCCCTCCCCGCCTCTCCCTGCCACATGCGCGCGCACCCCTTCTCATTCCCCATGCCTTTTTAACTTCTCCGACGCGAGCAACATGCCCACGTCGGTGTCGGCTAGCCCTATGACATCACTTCCTAGGCGTGGGACCCGAAAGCGACATCATAGAGAGTGCCAATGCCAAAGCTGCTTGCACCGGAGAAGTTCAAAAGGTACGGGGAAGGCAAGGGATGCTCGCACATGGTAGAGAGAGGAGCGGGGTGGGGGGATGGAAAGGAGTAGGGGTGTCGACAACCCCTAGAAAGACCTCTTACTACGCCACTGGCCAGGCCCCCTGCAACCAGTCACAGAATCCATGAAAAGGCAGCACTGAGTGTGCAGAACCTGAGCTCTTTATATTTATCCTACGGGACCATGGGTTATTTTATCAAGCAATAAAAAAAGATGCCAGTACTCAATACCCGTGAGTACCTGCTCAAAAAAAAAAAAAAAAAAACCCACTGAGTATGAATTCTAGTGTAGGTCCACATTTATGCACTTGACCATAGGTGCGACCACTTAACGCTGGCTCAGAGGCTACTGTGACTGCTTGCGCTTGACTGTCAACAGCTATGCGCATAACTGCCTGTATTCTATAACGGGCCCCTGCCCGATCCATGCCCCCTTTGCATGTCCACATTATGGATTTTGTGCGCACAGGACTCTCTTATCTCGTATGCCCTGGAGGATCCTCCGCTTGTCATTCTGTTATCAGTCAGCGTACCTCAGGGCCCTGATATGTTTTAGCGTCCGCCTTTTTCTGTAATTTAGGAAGCCAGTTGGGTATTTTCAGAGCTTTGGCACTTACCAGCCTAAGAAATGGAGCCCTGTACAAATCCAAAATACAAATTTCCTTTTCACCTCTTTCCCTTCCACACCCTTATTTCACTTAAGAACAGAAGAATAGGCTTACTGAGTCAGACCAATGGTCCATCAAACCCGTTCTAACGGTGGTCAATCCAGGTTCCTAGTACCTGGCCAAAACCCAAGGAGTAGCAACATTCCGGAACCCCAGAGAGTAGCAAAATTCCACATAAAATCCCAAGAGTAGCAACATTCCATGTTACCAATCCAGGCCATGTTACCAATCCAGGCCATGTCTTTCTCAATAACAGACTACGGACTTTTCCTCCAGGAAATTGTTCAAACCTTTCTTTAAAACCAGCTACGCTCTCCGCTCTTACCACATCCTCTGGCGACGCGTTGCAGAGCAAAAAGAGTTGAAGTGGGACTTGAACCTGTGTCCCTTGGTTCATGGTCCACTAGGATACTCCTGTAACCTATGGCATGCAGAGGGCAGCCCAATTTTATAGAAAAACCACTATTATATTTATTTATCTTTGGCTACTTTATCGTAGTTCCCTTCAGTCCTGGTGGGCTCAAGCGGATTAAGTGTCGTGCCCAGGGTCACGCAGACGGCCGGCCAGATATCACGCTCCTCTTATAAAACAAAGTCAGGGAGCCCAGTCCATTAGAAACAGCAAAACTGCAGTGAGAAAACTGCAAGAAAGAGCTACTTTCACCGTCACAGCACATAATCACAAAATAACAATCTGTGTCGATTAAGAGATAATTGATGTCAGTGATACGTCTCCCACATGACAATTAAAGATTCATTTAGTGCCATACGGGAAGACCCACTTAAAAGCACCTTTAACACTGATTATCACTGTTATGCATAAATTATAGCATACTTTCAAGGAAAGTAGTGTTTTATAAAAGTTCAGAGCCTACTGTATTTGCCTGAAGGTGGCTTCATTGTTCCTAGTACAGAATGCAGTTGAGCAATGGCTTACCGAGGCAGAGGGAAAGTTGGCGCATTCCAGGAATAACGTATTTTAATTGGGTTGAGGTTTCTGGCACTCCATTTTTTTATGGTTTTTTTTAAAAGGATAATGTTTATCTGCTCTGAATTTTAATTGGTGATTTAAATTGAATATTTTCTATAATCGCGTTGTACTGCCAGACATTAGAACAGCTAAAACACCTATTTGAGGTCTGTAATTAAAAAGCAAGAGAAATCCACTGGAACTATGTGAATTCTTTTGGTTTATTGTGATTTATTATAATAATTTGGATATATGCAAACCTTTTCATCCCCAAAAAAAAAAAAAGTTCTTGCATTTCACAAGGATACGTACAGCAACCTCTGGGGTAAGTGTCTTGTAGGTCAATGCCCCAACCATCAGAACACATTTTCTACTTTAGTGATCATGACTTTTCAACTGAAACTGTAGCATTTCTTAATTAAGATTCTGAGCTTTGATTTCTAGGTGCCCTATTGCCTAACACTACGAGATGGAAAAGGAGGGGGAATGGCATTATATGTTCAAAATCATATTCAAGCTACACAATTGCAGAATAAGGAGTAGAGAATGACACGGGGACAATTTTTTCTCTGTCCCCACCGGAACTCAATTTCGCCGTCCCATTCCCCACAAGTTTTGTCGCTGTCCCTGCCCCATTCCTGTAAGCTCTGCCTTATCTGCACAAGCCTCGAACGCTTATGATTTGAAAGTGTTTGAGGCTTGTGCAGATGAGGACGGAGCTGAGGCATTGGTGGAATGAGGCATTATGAAGTCACAATCTGAGCCATAGAATGTTGCTACTTATGATTTTATAGTGTTTGAGGCTTGTGCAGATGAGGACGGAGCTGAGGCATTGGTGGAATGAGGCATTATGACATCACAATCTGAGCTCTAGAATGTTGCTACTTATGATTTTATAGTGTTTGAGGCTTGTGCAGATGAGGACGGAGCTGAGGCATTGGTGGAATGAGGCATTATGACATCACAATCTGAGCTCTAGAATGTTGCTACTTATGATTTTAAAGTGTTTGAGGCTTGTGCAGATGAGGACGGAGCTGAGGCATTGGTGGAATGAGGCATTATGACATCAGAATCTGAGCTCTAGAATGTTGCTACTTATGATTTTATAGTGTTTGAGGCTTGTGCAGATGAGGACGGAGCTGAGGCATTGGTGGAATGAGGCATTATGACATCACAATCTGAGCTCTAGAATGTTGCTACTTATGATTTTAAAGTGTCTGAGGCTTGTGCAGATGAGGACGGAGCTTGCAGCAATGGGGCAAGGACAAGAAAATGAGTTCCCATAGGGACGGTGAAAAATTTGTCCCTGTGTCATTTTCTAGAAAGGAAGATGCACTGTAGATCAAACTGGAAAGAGGGAATGGAAAATGTATTTACATTGGTGTGATATACATGCCTTCTTCACAGACAGAAGAAGTGGACATAGATTTAATACTAGATATTTCAGAATATACTACTATTTATTATTTCTATAACACATAAGAATTGCCACTGCTGAGTCAGACCAGTGGTCCATCCTGCCCTGCAGTTCGCTCACGCGGCGGCCCCCAGGTCAAAGACCAGTGCTCTAAATGAGACGCATGGTGCTGTATATTTCATGAGCAGCAGACACACGGGACACAGGGTGGATCAATTTACGCTGCTCATGAAGGGAAGTAAAAAGTGATGAAGAGGCAGCAAGGTCAATGGGCTACAGAGGGAATGAGAAACAGATATAGTGCATTACAAGTTGGAATTTTAGGACATAAACGCAGCTTTGAAAAAGTGGGCTTTGAGCCTGGATTTGAATACCGCCACAGATGGAGCCTGGCATACTAATTCAGGCAGGTTGTTCCAGGCATACGGTGCCGCAAGGCAGAAGGGGCGGAGTCAGGAGTTGGCAGCAGAGAAGAAGGGTACAGACAAAAGAGGCTTACCCAAGGTGGGGTGTAGGGAAATATAAGAGAGGAGAGATGTTGAGGAGCCAAAGAATACAGCCCTACTATATGAAACTACATTGACTGTAAGGATCAAGTTTAAATTAGGCATCACTGCCTTTAAGATTGTGACAGGCAACGCCCCCCCCCCCCCTGGCTAGCGTGCCTTAGTAAAAGGACCCCAGAGTTGGCTATCCAGGGTGCCTCCGATATTCCACTAGAAATCTTTTCCACTTAAAATTCCCAGCATGCAACATTTTTAGTTATATTAGTGATAGGAAGAAATGCAAAAATGGTATTGTGAGACTCAAAAGTGAAGATGAGAAATATGTGGAAGCTGATAAAGTTAAGGCTGATTTGCTTAACAAATATTTTTGTTCTGTGCTCACAGTTGAAGCGCTGGGGGTGAGACCGCAGAAGACATGGAAAGTGAAAGCATCCAGGTTAAAAACAAGGCGTCAGCATCTATGAGACAAACCTGGTTTCTCTTGATACACAGATGTTTTTGGACCCCTGTTAGGTCACAAAAGTTGGACAGTTCTAAATCTAATAGATGCTGGCACTGTCATCTAGACATCGGGACATTGGATCATCTGTTGTTTTATTGTGCCTTGCTACTCAACTTTTGGAAGTCAATATGGGGACAGAATAACCTCATATTGGAATCGACAATCCCATTGACTTATGAGGTAATTATATGTGGAACACTACTGTATGTTAAGCCCCCCCATGGATCATTATAAATGCCGGCTTTTTCCGATTATGACTGGGGTAGCCATACAGATAACTCGAAATTGGAAAAACTGTGATCATCTTAATTTTTCTTTTGGTGGGTGAGCTTATGTTTAAGCTACAGGTATGAAAAGATGAATGCCGACATTTTAGGGCATTCTAAGATATTTAACTTAGTTTGGGGTCCATTAACATCTTTTGTACTATTGTTATAGTTCGTTTAGCCTTCTTTTACTGATGGAATTCAGACACATCCAGGGGGGGTGTATTTTTAGGGTGATCTTTAGGGGGGGAGGGCATATAGTGTTGTACTAATACTGATTGTATTTAAGTGCTTAATTATTATTACTGATGTGAATATTGTGTTGCACTTTTTGTTAGTAATAAAAATGAATAAAGAATTTTTTTAAAAAAACAAGGTGTTTTCAGTCATAGCCCTCACATGCAATTTACTTAGGGAAATTGGAATGAAAACACATAAAGAAGATTTTAAATTTGATTAAGACCTACCTGTGTTGAATAGAATAGGTTGAATAATAGTATTATAGTTTAAGAGAACTGAACTGGAGGAATCTTTGCCAAGGACCTCTGAATTGAGTAAGGGCACAGCAGATGGGGTGGTGTGGGGATGTGGACTTGAACATAAGCAGTGCCTCCGCTGGATCAGACCAGAGGTCCATCATGCCCAGCAGTCCGCACACGCGGAGGCCCATCAGGTCCAGGACCTGTGTAGTAATCCTCTATCCATACTCTTCCATCCCCTTTTCTTCAGAAAATTGCCCAATCCCTTCTTGAACCCCAATACTGTACTAGAAACGCCTTCACCGGATCAGACCTTAGGTCCATCTATTCCGGCGACCAGCACACGCGGAGGCCAAGCCAGGTGCTCCCAGATGGAGACCCTGATTACCCATATCCCTCAATGTGATTTGCAAGGAGGTGTGCATCCAACTTACGCTTGAAACCCAGAATGGTAGTCTCCGTCACCACCTCCTCCGGGAGAGCATTCCAAGCGCCCACCACTCGCTGTGTGAAACAGAACTTCCTGACATTTGTCCTGAGCCTGCTGCCCCTCAGCCTCAGTCCATGACCTCTTGTCTGTGTCACTTTCGACAATGTGAACGACGATGTTTCTTGCTCAATTTTATCGAATCCATCCAGTATTTTAAAAGCCTCAATCATATCTTCTCTATTTCATGATAAAGCTTTGTATCAGGACATGGCCTTATGAAGTTGCAAAATTTTCAAAGCATCTCAGAATACAAAGTTTAGTAAAATTGATCTGTGCATGCACCTCCAATACCCCCATATAAAAAAGAAATAGGTGTGTTTATAAATGTGTCCTTTGCTTTGCCACAAAAATTCCTCCAGTGCAGCATAACAAAAAAAAACAAACAAACCCCTAAATGCCCCCATCTAAATATACAAACACTCAATTTGAATAAATCAATACATGCAGCGCAGTGTCTGTCATTCCACTGAGTCATTCAAGCCCAGAGGGAGAAACAGTTCAATTTGTGAATCCAGAATTGCTCCCAATACGCCAACCTCAGCATTTGATCACCATCCAGTGGATGGAGGAGTACATCACTCTTCATCTTATATATTCTCTAGGTAATATAAAGAAATAAAATGAAACAAAACGTAAAGGAGATAAGGTGACGCATTTTTTGGGTTAGCTTTTGAAAGTAGCCCTGCTTCAGATCAGAAATAAGCCAATGTTGATAAATTACCGCTACTGGGTCCATCGTGCCCAGCAGTCCGCTCACGCGGTGGCCCTCTGGTCAAAGACCAGCGCCATAACTGAGACTAGCCCTCCCTGTGTACGTTCTGGTTCAGCAGGAACTTGTCCAACTTTGTCTTGAATCCCTGGAGGGTGTTTTCCCCTATGACAGACTCCGGAAGAGCCTTCCAGTTTTCCACCACTCTCTGGTTCGTAGGGAATCTATCCAATGACAGTCTCACAGGAAGAGGGAGGGGTGGGCAAGCTGAGAAACAGAGGGCTGGGTGGGTTGGAGACAGAGCGATATGGGGCTAGATTCACTAACAATAGCGACTCAGTCACTCTTGGCCAATTTTCCAACAGCGATTGATTCACTATTAAGTTTGCATGCGCGTGATTTGCACGGAGGTGAGCGATTGAGACATACGCAGAGCCCTAACAGTAGTGACAGGGGAAGCAGCCTCCTGTCACTGCTGTCAGGGCTTCTGCCAGGGTTTTTTCCATTTTTTTTAATGGCACAGATATTTTGGGCTCCTTTTACAAAGGTGCGCTAGCGTTTTTAGCGCACGCACCGGCATTTTAGCGCACGCTATTCTGCGCGTTAAGGCCCTAACGCACCTTTGTAAAAGGAACCCTTTGAGTGTGTTACACACACAAAATATCTGTTCCATAAATTTTTTTTTTAATCCCCCACCGCCGGCCCTCGCCTAACGACCCCTGACAAACACGGTGACCCACAAATGGCAGGAGGATTCCCATGCCTTCCTGCCATGAAAAACCTACCCTCCCCCCAAAAAAAAAATAGCAGGTGGGATGCCCACTTATGCTGATGACTATGGCGGTATAGAAAAATAAAGTTATTATTATTATTATTATTATCCAGCTTCTCTACCCTCTGGACCCAGCAAATACTAACGAAATACATGATATTAATCAAAAATTAGGGAACATTAATCACTGGCTAAGCGAAAACATGTTATCTCTAGGTGTCCCAAAGACTAAAACCATACTCTTTCCGTGGAAAGACGGTATATCCCTATCTTTTCCAATATGCATCAGTGACATCCCGCTCCAAATGGTCACCTCAGTAAAAAATCTTAGCTTTTATAATCAATCAAAACTTAAGTTATCACGAACAAATTAATGCAGTGATAAAAACATCTTTTACAGATTACACATGATTCGATCTCTAGCAAACTTTCTTGAACCATCTTCCTTGAATATATTAATTCATTCCCTTGTAATATCCAAGTTCGACTACTGCAACTCTTTATACAAGAGTATTTTTATTATTTTTTTATTTCTTATATACCGCTATACCGTGAGGTTCAAAGCGGTTTACAATGAAGATACATTAAAGGTACATTAAAATAAAATAAATAAAAATGAAATAAAGTAAATTCCAGTCAGACAATAGGATCTGATGTTAGAAGTTCATAAAGACGATATGCCAAGGAGCGAAAGCTGGTATGCTCCTTGAGCCCTGACGTATGCAGCCAAGCCAACACACAATATTTCAGCTATGAGGTTTCCCAGGAAGTAGTTAAGAGTGCCAAAATACAGGCTAGTCATTTAGATCAGAGTCAATGCAATGCTAAAATGCAGGCATGTCATTTGGATCAGATGACCTCTGCAACAGCCAGACAACCGCCACTATCATCTCGGTGCATCAGCTGCATTAAACGGTCAATTGCCACCATTCTCAGATCCGATATCTAGTATGGTATAGAACCCTGCTGGATCGGGGGTGGGGCGGAGCTGTGCTCTTAAGTCTCAGCCACTGCTTCTGCTGCCCGCCGCTGGTTTCGGTGTGGCCCCAGCGTCTCCTTGTGCTCACCGTTATCCCCTGCTGGATCTGGGGAGGGGCGGAACTGTGCTCTTTAGTCCCTACTGCTGATTCTGCTGCCTGCCGCTGGTTTCAATACGGCCCTGGTGTTTCTTCGTGCTCAACCGATTAGCCCCTGCTGGATCGGGGGAGGAGCGGAGCTGTGCTCATTAAGTCCCTGCTGCTGATTCTGCTGTCTGCCGCTGGTTTCGGTGCGGCCCCAGCGACTCCTCGTGCTTAACCGTTAGCCCCTGCTGGATCGGGGGAGGGGTGGAGCTGTGCTCTTAAGTCTCTGCCACTGCTTCTGCTGCCTGCCGCTGGTTTCGGTGTGGCCCCGGCGTCTCCTTGTGCTCACCGTTATCCCCCGCTGGATCGGGGGAGGGGCGGAGCTGTGCTCTTAAGTCCCCGCCGCTGCTTCTGCTGCCTGCTGCTCTTTTCGGTGCGGCACCAGCGTCTCCTTATGCTCATCGTTATCCCCTGCTGGATCTGGGGAGGGGCGGAGCTGTGCTCTTTAGTCCCTACTGCTGATTCTGCTGCCTGCCGCTGGTTTCGGTACGGCCCCGGTGTTTCTTCGTGCTCAACCGATTAGCCCCTGCTGGATCGGGGGAGGAGCGGAGCTGTTCTCTTAAGTCCCTGCTGCTGATTCTGTTGCCTGTCGCTGGTTTCGGTGCGGCCCCGGCATCTCCTTGTGCTCAACCATTAGTCCCTCCTGGATCGGGGGAGGGCCGGAGCTGTGCTCATAAGTCCCCGCCGCTGCTTCTGCTGCCTGTCGCTGTTTTCGTTGCGGCCCCAGCGTCTACTTGTGCTCACCGTTATCCCCTACTGAATCAGAGGAGAAGGAAGGAAGGAAGGACGGATGCAGGAAGGGCCTCTGCTGAAAATGCACCATTCTAGGCCTTTCTAGGCAGTTATGCTGCGATTCTATAACTGTCAAACTCCTCCTTTCCAAGATGTTTTCTGACTCGCCCGAGTGAAAATTAAAAGAAAAAAGTGCAGAACCCTGTAAAACAATGAATAAGGTATATGAGAGGAAACAAAATAAACTAGAAATCAACAAAGAAAACTAAATATAACTAAAAACTTAAAAATATAAGAGAGAGACACTGAAGCCCAGGTTTTACTCAGGCAACATTCTAGAATCCAAGGTATCTTACAAAAGGAGTCAAGATGGCTCCAAATAATCCAAAACACCGCAATTAAAATTATCACCAAATCCAGAAAATTTGATCACGTCACACCCCCCTTCTGAATAAAGCTCATTGGCTTCCAATTTCGCACAACCTATAAAATAGCTCTGTTAATGTATAAAGTTCAAATCACGAAAGAACCATTATTCATCATTATACCTCATACACCGTCAAGATCACTCAGATCTTCTACACAAAGTTTACTGTCTGTTCCCTCATTATTAATACACGACGCTCTACCATATTTTTTCTGTTACAGCGCCTTTAACATGGAATTCCCTGCCTGCTCACTTGAGGGAGAAAAAAAATTTAGACACGTTTAAAGGATTCCTGAAAAGTTCCTTGTTCAAAGATGCTTTTGAGTCGTAAAAAACTTAGCTAGACATTTATTTTTTGTTCACTCAAACTTTCCCATCTTGTTCTCAAAGAGCTTTAAATAATCTCTTTCCCCCTCCTTATGTTTTTACCTTTACATGTACTTTCCTTTACTTATTGTTGTTCACCCTGTCTTCCACTGTGCTTCAGTACGTCCGTTATTGTCATCGTCTGCATTTTAATTATGGTTGTTTAATTGTTATTATACATATCTCCCTCTTTTTAATTATTATTGTACATCACTCAGAAGTTTTGATAAGCAATTTATCAAATTTTATAATCTTGAAACTTGTGATTTGCCTTTCAAAAATGGGCATTTTCCTACTGATGACTTTGGGCATCTACCAGAGGTTGTGGTAAGAGCGAATAGCGTAGCAGGTTTTAGGAAAGGTCCATAGTCTGTTATTGAGAAAGACATGAGGGATGCCACTGCTTGCCTTAGATTGGTAGCATGAAATGTTGCTACTCCTTGGGTTTTGGCCATATACTAGGCACTAGGCAGGAGAGATTGGCCACCGTGAGAACGGGTTACTAGACTTGATGAACCATTGGTCTGACCCAATGGTTCTTATGGTTCTATTCTTATGTTCTTATGTGTGCCAAGTATAGGACAATCAAGCCATTGTAACATCACAGATGAGGTTGGCTCTGAGGCACTGTGGAATGAGGCATTATGACATCACAATCTCAGCTCTGGAATGTTGCTCTCAATAAGGTTCCGGAATCTTGCTATTCTTTAAGATGCTGGAATGTTGCTAATCCTTGGGTTTTGACTAGGTACTAGGGACCTGGATTGGCCACCATTGGCCACCTGGATTGGCCACCATTGGATGGACCATTGGTCTGACCCTGTAAGGCTATTCTTATGTTTTATTAGTGCTGCCCGATTCAGGAAAAAAAATTTTGATTCGATTCGATTCAGCCTATTGAATTGGTTTTTCAATTCGATTCAATTTTCTTGCCCAATTGGGTGTTTATTTCAAACATCCTGGTGAGTTTATTTTATAGCCTCTTCACCCCCTTTGCCTTCTCCTAACCACATTGGCGCTGTGGTGTAAACAAAATAAACAAACAAAAAAGATTTTTCCTCTGTTAAATCCTAGCTCAAGTTTGCGGTCTAACACCCGTTCTGGCAGGATACACATTTCAAATCTGACATATTGTAATCACAAAATGGAAAATAAAATTAATTTTTCTACCTTTTGTTGTCTGGTCATTATTCAAATCTTGTCGGTCCCAGGCTCTGGTTGTCTTCTGATAACTTGCTTGCCAGGGTCTCCTTCTTTCTTCTTTCTGCATGCTAACCATCCATCTGCCATCTCTGTCCTCCCCTTCCATTTCCCTTCCCTCCCCCAGAGGTCTGGCATCTTTCTTTTTTTTCATCTCCATCCACAGATCCACCTTTTCTTAACTACCCTTTCATCCAGCATCTTTCCCTCCTTCCCCACCACCCCAGGGTCCACCATCTCTCCCTTTCTTTTCCCAACTACCCTCCTATCCAGTATCTCTATCCCCCCCTCCACACCATCCCTTGTGTCCAACTTCTCTCCCTTTCTGTTCCTTCCCTCCTTAAATCCCATTGTCCATCATCTCTCTCCCTCTCCTCTATTTTTACATCCATTATTTCTTTCCCTCCCCTCCGTGTACTTCTACACCAGGGCCCCCTCCCCTGAAGGTCTGTCCCCCCCTTGAAGACCTGCCCTCCCCCTGAAGGCCTGCACCCCACCCCTGAAGGCCTGTCCCCCCTTTGAAGGCTTGTCTCCCCCCCTGAAGGCCTGTCCCCCTGAAGGCCTGCCTATCCCCCTGAAGGCCTATGCCCATATCCCTGGCCTGTCCCCCCTTGAAGGTCTGTGCCCCCCTTGAAGGCCTGTTCCCCCCTTAAAGGCCTGTGCCACCATCCTTGGCCTGTCCCCCCCCCCCCCCTTGAAAGCCTCCACCCCCCGAAGGCCTGCACCCCCAAGGGGTTCCAGAATCTTGCTATTCTTTGAAATGCTGGATTGTTGCTGCTGCTTGGATTTTGGCCAGGTACTAGGGACCTGGATTGGCCACTGTGAGAACGGGCTACTGGGCTTTATGGACCATTGGTCTGACCCAGTAAAGCTATTTTTATGTTCTTATGTTCTCTTTCTGTGTAAATTAATTAGTCTTTAGTTCCTATAAGAAGATACGGTAATAAGTGTATCAGATAATTCTGATAAGGTCCTTTAATGGAGAATTTTATACATAGTAATATAGTAGCTAATAATCGAAACCGTGATTTCTGAAACTGCGAATATGGAGGGAAAAGTGTACTCTGGTCAGCATCAGTCACCACAAACCTGACTGGAAAACCAGGCCTTAACAGCTCTTAAATTGTTTCAGAGACACCTCTTCTCTAATAGTAAGTGGGAGTGATTTCCAAACAGCAGGAGCCATAAAGAAAAAAATCAGTATGTCCAGTGTTCTCTAGTTAGCCTGAACAGGGACCTGGCAAAACCAGGCGATGGTCATTAAGAGACCTAAGTACATGAGCCAGTGAATAGGGAATTGTAAGAGATGACAAATAAAGGAATACCTAAGTTATGTATTTTAAAAGTTAACAACAGAAGCTTGGAAGTAAGGCAGAATTCAACAGTCAGCCAAATGGTGCTGCTTTAAAACAAGGCTGATATCTGATTTTCTTAAGTTACACAACAAATGCATAGCAATGTTTTGCAGCAGAGAATGAGATGGGGACAAATTTGTCCCCATTCCCGCAGGAACTCAATTTTCCCGTCCTGTATCCGTGAGTTTAGTTGCTGTCCCTGTCCCATTCTTGTAAGCTCAACCTTAACTGCACAAACTTTGAACACTTATGATTTTAAAGAGTCTGAGGCTTGTGCAGATGAGGACGGAGCTGAGGCATTGGTGGATTGAGGCATTATGACATCACAATCTGAGCTCTAGAATGTTGCTGCTTATGATTTTAAAGTGTTTGAGGCTTGTGCAGATGAGGTCAGAGCTTGCAGGAAAAGAATTCACCAGGATGGGAAAATGAGTTTCTGTGATGACAGTGTCCCTGTGTCATTCTCTAGTTTGCAGTAGTTCCATCATAACAGGTATCTGATTGTTGCAGTTGTCTGGGTCTCACTCTGTCTGGGTAAGTAGAACTGACGTGTCAGTCATCATGATGTGGCTTTTTTCAATTGAAGCATCGGTTCTACCTACCCAGACGTGGCGTGACCCAGACAACTGCAACAATTGTGACACCAGCCACAAAAGCCTAAAAGAACATATAACAAGGTATCTGTTCACATGAATATGGAGATGTAGGAGGAGGGCCCCTTAGTGCATTTTTCTACTTGATTGTGATATGATATTGTTGATTAATGATTGGTTTTGAGAACAAAATTATAAAAAAAAAAAAATTAGTCCCTTTGAACGGTTCTTTTTTTTTTTTTTTTTTTTTTAGTATGGTGGTTTTCTACACTATTTTTGTTGGTGCTGGAAAAATCTTCACAAATACAATTAGAGAACAAATTGTGTATGCAGTGGCATCACCTGTCACTGGCAGAATTACATTTCTGATGATCTTTCTTCCCTTTCCTTTTCCTATTAGGAGAGAGGAGTAAAGGAACTATGTCATTCTCATCTTGGTTGGGCTGAGAACTTTTCAGCACCCCCTCGTAGTGTGAAGACTTTCAGTCTCTGGTAACCAGAGCTGATACTCTGATGTCATAATGCCTCATTCAACCAATAAAATCCAACCTCATCAGTGATGTCACAATGGCTTGATTGTCCTACATATGAGGGGGGTGCTGAAAAGTCCTCATCCCAAACAACCAGCTTCCTAAATTCTGAGCGTTATTTCGCTACTGTAGCTGAAAAGAGTGTTATCTTATTTCATTAATTACTAGGTTGCAGAAATGAAATTCTATGTTTTGACATTGTTTCAGATCATCGATTGAACCATGTCCACATCATTCTCTTCTTGGTTGGGCTGAGAACTTTTCAGCACCCCCCTCGTATAATGAAAGAAGTTGTGTATAGGAAAGAATTTTGTTCAGGTATGAAAGCAACAGCAAAATTCAAACCTTTTGGCCTCCTGCCAGGACCTAATGCCTTGAGCGCCAGAGGCTGCACAGCAATCGTTAGCTGAGTTCTATTTCACAGTGAATCTTAAAAATAGCTGACAATTAAATAAGGCTTCCAGGTTTCAGTCAACACACAGATACTCTCCTGAAGTCTGAGTAAACCAGGGGCATTGGGAAGCCCCCTATCCACTTAACTGAAATAGCAGGAGAGGAATAGAGCTGCTTTATTTTTACTGGCTTGGATTTCAGCTGAATATCTCACCCTGAAGAGAGAAATCCTCACACATCTTAGCAGTGCCTTGGCTAAATCAACACTAACTATGCTATAATACAAAGGAACATCCCCAGTGCATCTTCTCATTTTATCCAATCACAATGCTTCCTTCCTATCCATCCAAGCCCACTGCTGTTTCTCATTTCATCCAATCGCAATGCTTCCTTCCTATCCATCCAATCCCACTGCTGTTTCTCATTTTATCCAATCACAATGCATTTTCTCATTTTATCCAATCATTTGCTCCAGAACCAAATACTGTATATTATCCCAGGACAAGCAGGCAGCATATTCTCAACATGTGGATGACGTCATCCACGGAGCCCCGTCGCGGACAGCTATTCAAGATCTCAAGTAGAGAATGACACGGTGACAAAATTCATCACCGTTCCCGTCCCCGCAGATACCGCGGGAAACCATCTTCATGTCATTCTTTAAGAAGAGAGGAAAAAATCAGAGTATAATTGGGCACAACCACTGACCCCCAATCTTTGCTTTGAAGAATGCTGGTGTAGAAGGACCGAGGTTGAAATAGACACTAGAAAATGACATGGGATTATTTCCCGCGGTTATCCGCGGGAACGGTGATGAATTTTGTCACCTTGTAATTCTCTAATCTCAAGTTTGCTAGTACTGCCCACGTATGCGTGCCTTCCTGCTCCACTAGAGGGCGCATCCTCTCCTCATGGTCTTCAGTTCTTAGTTTTCCACTGAGCCAGAAAACCCTGTCTCTCTTCTCTGCGATCTCTAAGTGCCTTTCTAGCACCACGGCTTTCTTGTTTTCCTACGGGAGTCGCTGTGCGCATTGTCATTGCTTCCTTTTCTTTAATTTTCATTTTTTGTTTTTTCGGTTCGGTGACCGGGAGCTCCCGGTTCGCCGTGGCCACTTGGCCTCGAGTGGCTGCGGCTTCTAACCTTATGTCCCGGCCTCTCACCGGGTTTAAGAAGTGCTCTCAGTGCGGTCGGGTTATCTCCATCACTGACCCGCACCGCTGGTGTATCCTGTGCCTGGGTGCTGATCACCCGACGGATTCCTGTCCTCGCTGCGCCACACTTCAACCTCAGGCTCTTCGGCGGCATAGAGCCAGGATTGCGGAGCTTTTCACCATGGAAGCCGCTCCTGCTTCGACCCCGGTCTCGGCCTCTACTTCGGCCTTGGTTTTGACGTCAGCCTTGAAGACCTCGGCCCCGGGAAAGTCTCCCTTGACCTCGAAGACTTCGGCTCCGGGTAAGTCCCTTCTTCCTCCTTCAGGTTCAGTTCAGCTATCGAAGAAGCCTTCCTCGGAGTCTCTGGCCATCTAGGCGGTGAGTGTAGTCCCACAGGCCTCGACAAGACCACCCTCAAAATCCTCTAAGCGTGCTTCCACCACACAGGAATACTCTTCCTCAAGGTCGCCCTCGGTGGAATGCACTGCTGCACCTGCCCGGCCGAATATGGTCATGGTGCCAATGTTTGAGGAGGTGCTGAAGGCTATCATCTCCTCGGAGCTCTCCTCGGCGTTGGCGCAGCTTGCTCCGGCCTCGACCTCACGAGCGGTGGACCAGCCTGAGTGTCGCGTCGAGCCTTCTCAAGGCAAGGTACACCGATCTCGGTGTCTGTCCTCATCTGATTCCTCACCTCTTTCATCGAGGCACATTTCTCCCTCGAGCCGGCCTCGGTCGAGGCGCCTTGCGAAACATCTGAGGGACTCCCCCTCGAGGAGGGGCAGGTCCCCGGGTCCTCGTACTACAGGCTCCATTAAAGCCTCAGACCTCACTCTGTCCAACCCGAGTTTGTTGAGGTCGCCGGTCCGGTTGGACTCCCCGATTCGGGAGGAGCCTACCTCGGGTGACCCAGCCTCGGATTCCCGTGGCTTTCCTTCGGGCCGGGGCTCTCCGGGGCGCCGTCCTCGGACCTCGACAGTCCTTGCCTCACGCTCCTCCCCTCCGGGGACTTCAAGGCGCATGCTCTCGTCGACGCCTCCTCGTTCTTTCAGTGGGGCTTCCTCGGCGTCCATGCTGGTGGATATGGATGTGCCCATGCACTATTCTAGGGAGGCTTCCCCCTCCTTTTCAGCTGCCCTGTGGTCTCATTCCACCACTCCCCTTGGGGAACATTCTGAGAGCAGGCCCTCTTCCTTTACTAGATTTGTGGATATGGGGAAGGCCTTACACCTGGACCTTCAGTCCGATTCCAGGTATACCAAGGAGTTCTTGGAGGAGATGGAGCTCCCTTACCCTCCTAGGGAATCCCTGTGGCTGCCTCTGAATCCGGTCTTGCAGCAGACCTTCTTCCGCAATCTAGAGACGCCCTATGCTATTCTGGCTATTCCCTCCAAAATGGAGTCTCGGTACCGGACGGTGCCGTGCAAAGGGTTTGAGAAGGCACAGCTCTCTCACCAGTCCTTGGTAGTGGAATCCACCCTTAAAAAGTCTCTCTCTTCTAAGGTCTATGCCGCTGTCCTGCCTGGCCGGGAGGGCATGACTATGGATAAGTTCGGGAGGCGCCTGTATCAGAACTCCATGATGGCGAACCGAGTCCTGAATTATAACTTCACTTTTACGTCTTACCTCAAGTGGTGCATTAAGTCCCTGCTTTCTTTCGAGGACGCCTTGCCTTCTGCGCGCTGTGCGGAGTTTCGCCGGCTTGTAGATATACTGTCGCAGCTTCGGCTGTACATGTTCCAGGCCTCTTATGATGCATTTCAGCTATCGTCTAGAGTCTTGGCCGTTGCGGTGGCCATGCGCCGTCTGGCGTGGCTCCGTATTGTTGACATGGACCCCAACCTGCAAGACCGGTTGGCCAATTTTCCGTGCTTGGGGAATGAGCTGTTCGATGATTCCATCGAGGTGGCCACGAAGCGCCTCTCTGAACACGAACGGTCCTTTGCTTCTTTGGTCCGGGCTAAGGCGAAACCCGCTCCGCAGAAGTCCATGCCGGCGTTTTCTCGACCTCCGCCTCATCGTCCTCAGCAGCCAAGGGCTCCTCCTAAGCCCAGACCCCTGCTGCACCTAAGACACAGCCGTCCTTTTGACTGGCCCAGCGGGAGGGAGCTGGCCTCTTCCACCTTGGGGGTTCCCCCTTTACCCATCGGGGGACGTCTCCGCGCCTTTTATCAGCGTTGGGCGGAGATTACTGCAGACTCTTGGGTCCTCTCCGTCATTCAACTTCCGAGCCTTGCCTCCAGACAGACCTCTCGGAGAGTCTCTTTCCGACAGGGCGCAACTTCCTCTACTTCTTTTGAAAGCGTGAGCCTTCCTTCGCCTGCGGGCTGTGGAAGAGGTTCTCCCTTGCCGATGGGGCTCCGGTGTTTATTCCCGGTACTTCCTCGTCCCCAAAAAGACCGAGGACCTTCGTCCCATTCTGGATCTGCGGAACCTGAATAAGTTCCTGGTTCAGGAGAAGTTCCGCATGCTTTCGCTTCCCATTTTGTATCCCTTGATGGACGAGGGGGATTGGTTGTGTTCCCTGGACCTGAAGGAAGCCTACACTCACATCCCGATACATCCGGATTCTCAGCGGTTTCTCCGCTTCCAGGTGGGAAGCCTCCACTTGCAGTATCGCGTCCTCCCCTTTGGGCTTGCTTCGTCTCCACGGGTCTTCACGAAGTGCCTCGTGGTAGTCGGGTTCCTGCGATTGCAGGGCATTCAGGTTTTCCCATACCTTGACGATTGGCTCGTCAAAGCCCTGTCGAGGGAGGGGGTTATTTCAGCGACCCGTCAGACTATTATCTTCCTTCAGCGGCTGGGGTTCGAGATCAACTTCCCCAAGTCTCAGTTGTGCCCCTCTCAGTCCCTGCAGTTTATCGGGGCTGTGCTCGACACGGTTCGTCTCCGGTCGTTTCTGCCCCCACCTCGTCTGGCTGTCCTCCTGTGGCTGAGTCGTCTGGTGTCTCAGCAGGATTCGGTCTCAGCCCGGCAGATGATGATTCTCCTGGGACGCATGGCCTCCACGGTTCACGTCACGCCGTTTGTCCGGTTGCATCTTCGGGTTCCTCAGTGGACTCTAGCGTCTCAGTGGAGACAGGATCGGGACCCCGCTTCTCAGCACATTGCGGTGACTCCCTCCTTGAGACGCTCACTCCGTTGATGGACCAACTCTGCCAATCTGTACAGAGGTTTGCTCTTTCTCGTACCTCCGCATCCAAAGGTTCTGACGACGGACTCCTCGGCGTATGCTTGGGGTGCGCATCTCGACGGCCTTCAGACCCAGGGTCTTTGGTCAAGTGCGGACCGTCGCTGCCACATCAACCTCTTGGAGCTCCGGGCCATTTACAACGCCATGGTGGCTTTTCGTCATTTGCTGCAGGATTCTGTTGTCCTGGTGCGTAAGGACAATCAAGTGGCGATGTATTATGTGAACAAGCAAGGGGGTACGGGTTCCCTGTCGCTTTGCAAGGAAGCCCTTCATCTTTGGCAGTGGGCATTACGCCACAACATCTTTCTGCGAGCGGTGTATATCCAGGGCGAGCAGAATTGTCTGGCAGACAAGTTGAGTCGCCTTCTTCAGCCGCACGAATGGTCGCTCCATTCTCAGACTCTGCAGCAGGTGTTTGTTCGGTGGGGAATTCCACAGGTGGATCTGTTCGCTTCGCCCCTCAATCACAAGTTGCCTTGTTTCTGCTCGAGGATGTACTCCTCGGATTGTCTCGAGGCAGATGCTTTCCTTCTCGATTGGACGGACGGGCTCCTCTATGTATTCCCTCCCTTTTCTCTGATTCTCAGGATGCTGGTGCATCTCAAGTAGGTCCGCGCCACCATGATCTTGATAGCACCTCGGTGGCCCCGGCAGCCGTGGTTCTCCCTGCTCCTCCAGCTCAGTGTCAGGGAGCCTCTGCTGCTTCCTGTGTTTCCTTCTCTGCTGTCTCAGAGTCGGGGTTCGCTGTTGCATCCCAATCTACAGTCTCTACACTTGACAGCTTGGTTCCTCTCCTCGGGTCTTCCTCCTTCAGTTTCTCTCAGTCGGTGAGGGATGTTCTTGAGGCCTCTAGGAAGAGCTCCACGCGACAATGATATTCCCAGAAATGGACCAGATTTGCTGTGTGGTGTGCTGAGCACCGCATGGACCCACTCTCTGCCTCCTTGCCTTCAGTGCTGGATTATCTGTTCTACTTGTCTCGGTCTGGCCTCAAATCGACATCTATTCGAGTCCATCTCAGTGCGATTGCTGCCTTTCATCGACCGCTTGATGGGAAGCCGCTCTCCGTCCATCCGACGGTTTCTCGCTTTATGAAGGGTCTCTTCAATGTTTATCCTCCACTCAAGCCCCCTCCGGTGGTTTGGGATCTTAATGTGGTTCTGGCTCAATTGATGAAACCTCCATTTGAGCCCATTGATAAAGCTCATCTGAAGTACCTCACTTGGAAGGTGGTGTTCCTGGTTGCTCTCACGTCTGCCCTCAGAGTCAGTGAGCTGCAGGCTTTGGTTGCGGACCCACCTTTTACTGTTTTTAACCATGACAAGGTGGTCCTGCGTACTCATCCAAAGTTCTTGCCCAAGGTGGTTTTCGGACTTTCATATCAATCAGTCCATTGTTCTTCCGGTCTTTTTTCCGAAGCTCCACTCGCATCCTGGTGAGGTGGCGCTTCACACTCTTGACTGTAAGAGGGCGTTAGCCTTTTACCTGCGCCGTACCGAGCCTCATCGGACGGCTCCTCAACTGTTCATCTCTTTTGATCCTAATCGGTTGGGTCGCCCTGTTTCCAAGCGCACCTTGTCCAACTGGTTGGCTGCTTGTATTTCTTTCTGCTACTCTCAGGCTGGTCTCTCGCTGCAAGGTCAGATCACGGGGCATAAAGTCCGAGCGATGGCGGCGTCTGTTGCTTTCCTCAGAGCCACGCCTATTGAGGAGATCTGCAAGGCTGCCACTTGGGCTTCGGTTCATACCTTCACCTCTCACTACTGTTTGGATGCCTTTTCCAGGTGCGACGGCCAGTGTGGCCAGTCAGTTTTGCGTAATCTGTTTTCATAACTTGCCATCTTTCCCTCCGTCCCATTTTTGGTTAGTTTGGCGGTCACCCACATGTTGAGAATATGCTGCCTGCTTGTCCAGGGATAAAGCACAGTTACTTACCGTAACAGGTGTTATCCAGGGACAGCAGGCAGATATTCTCGCAACCCTTCCACCTCCCCAAGGTTGGCTTCTTTGCTAGCTATCTAAACTGAAGACCACGAGGAGGGGGTGCGCCCTCTAGTGGAGCAGGAAGGCACGCATGCGTGGGCAGTACTAGCAAATTTGAGATCTTCAATCAAGTTTGCTTGAAAAGCTATCCGCGACGAGGCTGCGTGGATGACATCACCCACATGTTGAGAATATCTGCCTGCTGTCCCTGGATAACACATGTTAGGGTAAGTAACTGTGCTTTATATCACAAGAGAGCTGCATTAGCAGCAGTGTTGCCAGGTCTGAAGCTGAAATGAGGCCTTTTTCTCCACTTCTTTTCTTTTTCTTTTTACCCTTTTTCTTTGGGGAGTGTGAATGCTGTTGGTTGTATGTTTAAGGCCTTGTAGTGTTTCTGGGTGTGTGTATCGTTTGTCCGTGTGGGGCTTGTTTTGAGTTAATAAGGGATACATTCGGGCCCTAATCCCTGAGTACTAATTTCTAGTGGGACATATTTTTTCCCCATGTCATTCTCTAATCGGAGGACAAAAACCTTCTAATAATTCCACCACTTAGAACAATAAATACAAGACAAAATACGATCTTTGTGGTTACAGCACCTAAAATATGGAACTCCTTATCATCATTTATTAAGGGAAAAAAAAATCGTTAAGTAAATTTAAAGGATTGTTAAAATGCTGGTTGTTCAAGGACGCCTTTGAGACCTAATCGTCAGATTTTCTTTTAACCCCCATTCATCGCAGAAACTCATGTTTCCTCTGTCTTAGGTTCCAATAAATTTTTTTTTTTAACTTTTAATTTTCCTTTTTAATCTTGATTATACTTTTAAAATTTTTACCCTCCTTTTGTACTTACCTTCCACGTTCTCTTTACTAGGCCTATTGTAGTTCTCCCCACTTCCCTTATGTATCGCTCTGCAATGTTCGTATGTCTATTGTAGTTAATAACTAAGACCCTGTTTTTAACTGTAAATCGCTTTGAATTCACAACATTGCGATACATCAAAATTTTAATAAAACTTGATCACTGGACAATTATATGAGACATATTGTGGACTGGATAATAGCACAAGGTCTAACTCTAAATGCTGATAAAACTGAGTCGATGTTTGTGGGGAAGAAGGAAAGAGAAAATTGGCTGAAAACAATAAAAGTGATGGGAAAGGTTCTTTCTGTAAAGGAAGAGTGAAATTAGATTTGAGGCTAACTATGAATTGTCAAGTGGCTAGAACGCTTCAACTGTTTTGCACAGTTACATCTATTGTATCATTTGAAACCTATGTTGGTCCCTTATGATTTTTCTACTGTTGTGCAGGCAGTGGTGTTATCTATATTAGATTATTGCATAGGCGTCAGAATGGGGGGAGCTACAGGGGCCAAGGCCACCCCAAAAATTGGCACTGGCTCTGCTCCCTGGCCTGCCATGTCCTCTCCTGCCCTATCGTACCTCCTCTGACAATCCCTGCCGAGAATTTGTGGGAGCCAGTCAGGAAGCCACTTAGCACCGAGCAGCAGCGCCAAAACCTACTCCTGCTCGGTGCCGCTCAGTGGCTGAAGAAAGAAGGACTCACAGCAGCAATTGATGACCGGGTTAGCGGCAGGGCAGGAGCACGGAAAGCTCGCTCCTGCCCACTGTACTTCTGGACCACCAGGCATCAACAGAGGAAGTATGACAGACAAGCGGAGGGGGGGAGGGGGACAAGGTGCAGAGTCTGTCAGGGGGGAAGGAGGTTGGGTGTTAATAAGATTATATTGCATGTATATATGAAAAATGAATGGAAAAATGGTATTACAATTAGTTCTATTATGGTGGCAGGGTCTGGGGCAGAGCTTGCGGGGCCCCCCAAACATAAAATCGTTCCGCTGCCTATGGATTATTGTAATGCGCTATACCTCAGTATTAGATACTATGAAAAGGCAGAATAGTCAACAGGTTCAAGAATAAATCAAAGTGAAAACACTCACAACTCAAATAAAAAAATCAACTGAGGTGAAAAACAAGTGAAACCTCTGAGAGGCCCCTAGCAGAACCAGTCCAGCCAACTCCCCAGCAAAAATCAAAGTGCCAAAATGAATAACAGACTTAGCTGAATGTTGTAAACATATCTGGAGCACAAGAATAAAACCGTTACAGAACACCAGGTACAACCAGCCTGGTTTCGGGAACGAGCCCTTCTTCAGGAACCCATACTGGAAGCTGTGAAAATCCCAGTCAGCTGGAAAGAGGCTGGTTGTACCTGGTGTTCTGTAGCGGTTTTATTTTTGTGCTCCAGATATGTTTACAACATTCAGCTAAGTCTGTTTTTCATTTTGGCGCTTTGATTTTTGCTGGGGAGTTGGCTGGACTGGTACTGCTAGGGGCCGCCCAGAGGTTTCACTTGTTTTTCACCTCAGTTGATTTTTTTGATTTGAGTTGTGAGTGTTTTCACTTTGATTTATTGCACACATTGGGTGCCCAGTGATGGTGTGCGGGTGGGGGTTTATGACCTCTACCTGACTTGTGAAGCATTGGAGCTTGTCTCCCGTTGCTGCTCGTTCACTCTGAGGGCACCTTATATATAGAGTATTTTTCAGCTTAGTGGTTCGGTGTACAGTATTGCCTCTGAGCGCCCCCTTTCTTGAACCTGTTGACTATTCTGCCTTTTCGTAGTATCTAATTTAGGTTGTGGCACTTTTTTCGGAGTGTATTTTGTGTTTGCTATACCTCAGTATAGCAAAAACAAGATGTAAGGCATTACAAGTGGTAAAAACCCAAGTTTCAAGTTTATTATAGCTTGATATACCACTTTAAATACCAAAGCGGTTTATATCATACAGAATAAAAAAAAAAAAAAAAAAAAAAGAGAATAATTAAAAACAGGGGGAAGGACATATAGACAGAAAAATTCATTTGGCAAAACATGGAAAAGGAGGGAAATGGGAAGGGTTACAATTCTTAAAATAAAATGAGGAGGTAATAGACAGAACAATATGGTAAAGGAAAAGACTCAAAACAAACCCTTTTATCTAAATCTCAAATGCATCCTTAAAGAGAGGTTTTAAGGTTAGATTTGAAATGGTTAGATTTAGTCTCCCGTCTTAGAGCTATTGGGAGGGCATTCCACAATCTTGGTGCGACTACAGAATAAATGGTTTTACGTGTTGAGTCATAAAATAACTGTCGAACGGATGGAACTGTAAGAGGATGTTGCTGAGACTATCTTAGTGACCGTGAAGTTTCATATGGGATCAAAAGTCTGTCAATAAATAGGGGGGAATGATTGGCCTGAATACTGAAAGCAAGTAAAAGAATTTTGAATGTAATTCTATGGGAGATAGATGGGCAACCAATGGGCCTTTTTTTAAAAGAGGGGTTACATGGTCAAACTTCTTAGCATTAAAGATATTTTTACAGTAGTATTTTGAATAATCTGTAATCTTCTGATCTCTATTTGTGTGATTCCATGATAAAGAGAATTGCAATAGTCTAAAGTGGAAATAACCAATGAATGAATAAGTATATTGAGAAAATTTTGATTCAAGGATTGATGAAAGAGCGTATCATCTTGAGTATGAAGAAGCATTTTTGGATTACTGAGCTAATTTGTGCTTTGAAGGAGAGTTTATTGTCCAGAATCACACCTAAGAGTTTAATGGTTGATACTAGCTGAAATGGGATTGAAGAAATGCATAATGGGGAAGTAAGGATTTCATTCTCTTTGGCCGGAAATAACATGGCCATCGATTTATTAATGTTAAGGGAGAGATTTTAGCAAAACCAATTACTGGCAACAGTTAATTTTGGGTTGATTTCTTGAATTTCCAATGGGTTGGTATAATGGACTGGATGAATAAGCTGCTAGACTTGTTACGGGAGCATCAAAGTTTGTGCCTGTTACACCATATTTAAAACAGTTGCATTGGTTGCTGGTGTTGATAATTTATCATCAATTACTGTATGACATGTTACCAGAATATTTTAAAAAGGGAGTGGATGATTTACCAACCAAAATGATTGCTACCATCAGAAAATGTTGCATTATTGAGAAGTAATGTTAACCCAAGATATGTGGAACCAGTGTAACAGTTTTTGTCATGCAGGGGTCAAACTTTGGAACTGATAGAATGGGATTTCGAAAACCTTTAAAGACCCAATTATTTGTTGTAGCATTTTTGTAAGATCTAAAGGGAGTCAGAAGCAGAATGTAACATGAATTTAGTTTACTTTTATTCTTTTATGTTTCATTGTATTGTATGTAACTTTTGAATGTGTTTTATTCTTGGAAACTGCCTAGTTATAAATGGTACACAAATTTTAAAATAAATAAATAAACCTTCAGCAAAAAGAACGGACACTGCGCAAAGAAACTCCGGCCTCTGTGAACTTGAGGAAAGGTTCTCTGCAAGAAAGAGCATGTAGCTTCTAGACCAGACATGGGCAAACTATAGCCTGCTGGCCATATTTGGCCCATTTAGCATTCTAATCCGGCCCGCTGAAAATTTCCTGCTGATCCCTGCAGGGCCAGCGAGATCGATGCGCAGAAATTTCCTGCAGGTCCATGCAGGGCCAGCAAGATCCGGGGGGTCCGATGAGCTCCGACGTTTTGCTTCCCAGCTTCCAACAGTGGCTTCCTTCCCTCCCCTCCCCTCCCATATTTTATCTTTAACTAGTTCTTGCTGACAATCTAAAATTTTCTCTTGATCTTTTTCCAATTTTTGTAGACTTCCAGAATGTTTGTCCAGTTGCTCTTGATGTTTCCCACCTGGTTTTGAAGGAGAAGTAACCCTTCGCCAATTTTATCTAATCATTGATTCACTGAACGTTCCAGTCTTTCAATAGCTTTGCAAACCTAGTGGGGATAGGATCTCGCCACCACCAAGAGCCCCTTCATACACTTCGGCATCAGAACTCCAAGGTGCTCCTTTCAACACATCCAGAAAACCCGGTCTCAGAAAGGTGTCATGTTGTTGGGGACTCAGCGTAGTTTCTAATAACGCCAGAGCGGCCTCTCCAATTGCCGCTCTAGAGTCCCCGAACTCTCAACTCCAGCTGGAGATGCCAAGAAGCCTCTAATGAAAGTCTGGGCTAAGGTTGGGCTAGTGCTATTCCCAGGTGGGTGAGTAGGCGCTTTGACCTGACCCTTCCTTTTCTTGCCCATTTTTCCAAGAACTCAGCTAGCGTCTGACCTCCCACATCGGTCTGCCTTCTTGTTTCTTGTTGTCATCATCAGATCGAAAGTTGGGTAACCCCAGCAATAAACAATGGATTGGAAGGCTGCTGCAGACAGCATACATTCTGCTAGATCCAGTGTTTGTCTGCTGAGGAAATTGGCCTCGACATTGTCCACTCCTGCTACATATACTGCCGAAAGAGGCTGAAGATGAAACTTGAGATCAAAAGGAAGGCTACACCGGATGCTTCCGCCTCCCCTTTACATGCTGCTCCAGCACTGAAATTTTCAGGCTGCCATTCAGACTGAGGTCGGACTGATTCTCAACCCCTGCAGAACCATGCATGCGAAGGGGGAGTGGCAGAATCACAGCTGGCACCCTGAAGAGTCCCGCTGGGCCACCTGCAGATGCATAACAGCCTGCACTCAAGCCCCTGCAATTCAGTAGCTGAGCTAAGGCACTAGGAATACAGACCCTGAGCTTCACAAAGACCTCTGCAAGCTGGCCAAACAAGTCCGCCCGGGATTAACCTGCCAGCTACAGACCCAAGTCTGCTTCTTCTCCAAGCAGGCAGAGTTCTCCCCCAAACTGGGGAGCTCTAGTGCACCAAAAGCTGCAAAACTGTGAAAAATATTGAAAATAAAGAAATATAGAGAGCAGACCAGATAGGCACCCTCCAGCATTCGTGCAAAAGGAAAACTGAAGGAGGCAGCAGAACCCTCAGAAGCAGGAGGAGGAGTTGAGTTGAAAACCTGGAGTGTATTCCTTCTGCACGGCTCACGAGCATATGAAGAATAACCTACTATCCAAAATGACATACCTATTTCACTAGAATAACTATTATTCTCATTTATGAGCTGTGGTACACAAAGACTTGTTCTGCCAAAGCCAGGTTTGATAAGTCATTCAACCAGGTCTCTATGATGACTGCCAGGTCATGGCTTTTATCCAGAACCAAATTATGGGTGACAGAGATATTATTACCCACCATCCTGGCATTCATTAACATCACACTCCCAAATCCTATGATAATCTACCGGATTAGTCAAAGTATGCACCCAGAGTACTCTGGGATACTAATTAGCATTAACATGCTGGTTAAAGATTGTTGCCTAAGAGAACATGCTGGCTAAAGTCCATTCTTGTTGGGAATAAGCGGATAAAGATTTTCTTACTAAACATCTGCAGACAGAACTGTCCAATTTTCTTAATCTTTCTGTCTCTACTTCTAAATACACATTGTACACATTATATCCTATGTTAATTGTTTTTATCATAAATCTTCATATTTATATTGTTGTGTAGCATACTTATAAATAACATCCTCCAGTTGAGTTGTGCTGTCATTCGAGGATATAGTGTTCCATCTAGGGGTCAGAGACAAACATACAGACGGAGCAACAGACGGAGAAGGAGCAGCCATCTTAACATCTGCCCTATGCAGTGGTTTACTGGAAACAGAATATAATAAAATATATGATGCATGAAAGGTGTTTGAGAAATAGTTTACCTCTGAAACAAAGGATTGCTGTATGGAAGGCATGGAACCAAACAAGCTTACTAGTGATTAGATGGCAATATTAGTAATTGAGAAGCAAAGGAAGTGCTGAACAGACTTCTGTGGTCTATGCTGTGATTATGGCTGAACAGAAAGGCCAGGGCCAGGCAGACTTCTATGGTCTATGCCCTACAGATAGCAAGGACAAATTAAATATGCATATGTAATATCACATCATACGTTATGGGGTTCATAATTAAAAAAACATGTTCAAAAAGTGGCCTAAATCAGTAATTGGACGATCAAAAAGACATCGTCCAAGTACCAATAATCAAAGCTAGTTTTAGACGTATCTAAAACCAGCTTAGGCCTTTACCCTACCTCTGAATGCCTACAGCGAAAAGAGGTGTTTTTAGAGGAGGGAAAAGGGCGGGAGGTTGACCGACCTAGACTTAGTCGTACAGCAAGTATAACCAAAAGTTTAACAAGGTTGCCCAGTTGGAACTTATACTTTTTGACTTATACCAAGTCAAAACAGGTATAAGTTCCAAACAGAGGCTGCTGAACTGATCGCGGCTGCCGCGATCAGCTTAGCAGCCCCAGCAACCTGCCCACCTCCCACCGCAACGATCGCGGCAGGAGAGATGCCCAATCTTTCCTGCTGGCACCCCAACCCTCCCGACAATACTGGCAGGAGGAAGCCCAAGCATTCCTGCCGAGACATAGGCCCCCAAACCCCTCCCCCGACAATACCGGCTGAAAGGAGTCGAAGCCCTCCTGCTGGAAGGCGACCCCCCTCAAATACGGGCAGGAGGGAACCAAGGCCCTCCTGCCCACAGTGCACCCCCTACCAAAACCCCCAATCGAACCCCCAATTGCCCCTCCGAATGGCCCCCCCTAACCCCTGACACCCCCAACTTACTTTAAGGTTGGACAGGTCTGAAGCTCGGCCGGCCAGCAGGCCTGCAATCCTCCAAATGGCAGGCCTAGAACCTGGTTGGGCCAGGCACCTAAGGCCCCGCTCATGGGCCAATTCCAGTTAGGGGGTTAGGGAGGACCATTTGGGGTTTCGGGGGGGTGATCGGGGGTTTTGGGGAATGATCAGGGGGTTACGGGAGGGTGCGCCGTAGGCAGGAGGGCCTGGGATCCCTCCTGCCCGTATTTGAGGGGGGGTCGCCTTCTGGCAGGAGGGCTTGGGCTCCCTCCTGCTGGTATTGTCGGGGGGTCTCTCCTGCTGCGATTGTTTGGGGGGGGGATTCTGTAATCGGTGTTGTTTTTGACAGACGCCAGTTACAAAATCCAGCTTTTAGGCAAAGGACTGGCCCCTCCTTCACCTAAAAGGTCTTGTTTTGGGCGTTTGGGACTTGGGCAATTTTTTGGTTGATAATTGACATATTGGTGGTCTGGGCAATTAAGCTGCTGAACGTAGAGGTAGGCCATTCTTTTTTATGTTTGTTTGTTTAAATCTTTATTGATTTGCAAACTTTGATAGTGCAATACAATTGGTAAATCATAAAATACTGCATAAAACGCACTAATAACTATACAATTATTACATTAAACAATCATTTACTCCCATCCTCATCTTAATTATTAATATAATAATACATATGATGTGATTTCAATATTATAATTAAATAATTTAACTCCTCAACATACATTTCCCTTCCCCCACCCACCCTCCCTCCCTGGATGTGTAAAGAAATCTAATGAAAAGGGGGGAGAAACATGACCCTTACTGTAATGTAACAAAAGTAGTCAATGGACTCCATACATCATTAAAGGACTTACTAGTCCCCAAATGTTCCGCCATCATTCTTTCATACTTATATGTGGTACACACATTTACCCACCAAAAAGTATAATTAATCCTGTCATGGTTCTTCCAATTATGTGTGAGTTGAACACCTATTCCTGTCATGATCAGGAAAAGGCGACTTTTATACTTGTCTATAGTAGGCTTAACATGAAGTAACGTACCACAAATTATAGCCTCATAGGATAAAGGGATAGATGACCTAAGAATGAGATTTATTTGTCCCCAAATTGACTTCCAGAAACTAAGTATCAGTGGACAAAAATATAACAGATGATCCAAAGTCCCTATATTAATATGACAATGCCAGCATCTATTAGATTTAGAATGATCTATTTTTTGTAATCGAATTGGGGTCCAAAAAGTCCTATGTAATAAAAATAACCATGTTTGTCTCATAGATGCTGACACTGTACATTTCAACCTTCAAATCCAAATTTGTGGCCAAGGCACAGAAATGTGGAGGTGTGTAGTCCATCACTTTGCAGACCCCTCCCACGTCCAACAGAGCTTGTTCTAGGCGTTTTGGACTTGGACAAAAAGTTGGACGGAAATGTGGTATAAAGATGGATGATTTAGTGGCTTGGATGATCAGATCGGCAGGACGTATAATTAGACGATTTTCGAAAGTAAAAAAAAAGTTGGACATATCTTTCGAAAATGTGTCTTAGGCTATTTTTAACTTTGGACGACTTGCGAGATGGACATAAACGGACTTAGACGTCCCTTTCGATTATGCCCCTCCACGTGTACATGAAAAATGAATGGAAGAAATTGGGGGCAGAGCTGGGGCAGGGCTAGGGCGGGATTGGAGATGTGGCTAGGGCAGGGTTGGGGATGGGACTGAATATTAATAGATGTCCCATTTTGATGAAAAAAATTAATTGTCACGTTAGTCATTATATACCTTACTAGTGTTTAAGCCCGTTCCATTAATGGGTGCTAGAGTAGATGTCTGTCTATCTTTTTTTTTCTTTTTCTCTCTCTCTCCGTGTACGCTGTCTGTCATTCTTTCTGTCTGTGTCTCTCCCTGGCCCCCTGTCTGTCTTTCTTTCTGTCTCTGTCTCCCTGGCCCCATGCCTGCCTGTATTTCTCTGTTGTGCCATGCCTGCCTGACTCTCTGTGACCCCTTTCCTATGTCCTTAGTGTCCCATCTTATGTCTTTAGTGCTCTCAGTGCCTCCTTCCTATGTCCTTAGTGCCCCCAGTGCCACCTTCCTATGTCCTTAGTGTCCCATCCTATGTCTTTAGTGACCTCAGTGCCTCCTTCCTATGTCCTTAGTGCCCCCAATGCCACCTTCCTATGTCCTTAGTGCCCCTTCCTATGTCCTTAGTGCCCTCAGTGCCTCCTATGTCCTCAGTGCCCCCAGTGTCACCTTCCTATGTCCTTAGTGTCCCATCCTATGCCCCCAGTGCCTCCTTCCTGTCCTTAGTGTCCCATCCTATGTCCTTAGTGCCTTCAGTGCCTCCTTCCTATTTCCTTAGTGCCCCTTCCTATGTCCTTAGTGCCCTCAGTGCCTCCTATGTCCTTAGTGCCTCCAGTGCCACCTTCCTATGTCCTTAGGGCCTCCTATGTCTTTAGTGCCCTCAGTGCCCCCCCCCACCACCACCCCTGCCAGCCTGCCTGCCTGCCTCCCTCCCTCTCCCCTGTACAGTAGAACCTATCATTTTTCTAACCCTCCCTCCCATTCCCCTGTGCAGTAGAACCCTTGAAAGCAGCATGTTTCCATCTCCCCCCCCCCTGCCACTACCGCCGAAGTGCAGCCGACCTCACTTACCCTCCCATCAGTCCCTCCCACCGCGAGGCAACCAGAAACCTCCCGGCTCGAGCAGCGGCCGCAGCATTCTAAACAGGCTGCTTCGCGGCCTTCTACTGCCCGCGATTCCCTCTGCCACGTCACCGGCAGAGCAAATCAGGGCAGTAGAAGGCCGCGAAGCAGCGTGTTTAGAGTGCTGCGGCCGCTGCTAGTGAAGAGGTTTGTCGGGACCTTGAGAAGGGAAGGGAAGGGGGGCGGCCAGACCGCGGTTGGAGGGTCGGATGGGAGGCTCAATGGGGGATCAGATACGCCGGGGAGGGGGGGAGGGGGGCGAAAACGACGACACTGGACCTGAGCTGGGAGGAAGACCGGCGTTTGCTGAGGCTGCAGCTGCCTGGAGACTGCATTCAGCTGCCCAGGAACCCCGTTGGCCTGCACTGGACACTCCAAAGAGGGGAGCAGAAGGAACGGCGGTGGCGACAGCGGTTTCTTTCACAGTGAGTGAGGGGGGGAAGCTCCAGAATGTTCCCTGCCGCTGCGTTCTAAAATAGAATTCGGCCACGGATCACACACCACAGCGGCAGGGAACACGAAACCCTAAGTGCGCATGCGGCGCTTAGAGTTTTATCATATAGGATTACGAAGACTACACACCATTTTAGTAGCCTTTCTCTGGACCGACTCCATCCTTTTTATATCTTTTTCAAGGTGTGGTCTCCAGAATTGTACACAATATTCTAAATGAGGTCTCATCAAAGTCTTATACAGGGGCATCAATACCTCCTTTTTCCTACTGGCAACTTAGCATCCTTCTAGCTTTCACCGTCACCTTTTCAACCTGTTTGTCTACCTTAAGAACATCACATACAATCACACCCAAGTCCCGCTCTTCTGTTGTGTACATAAGTTCTTCACATATAGAACAAAGTAAAAGGAACAGAAACCCCACGTAAAATCCAACAAATAGAAGACAAGTGGAGAGGGGGGATAGTACACGTCAACCTTGAGACAATCTTTTATTTCTATAAATTAAAAAAAAAAATACAGGAACACATGAATGAAAACACATGTATAGAAAGTCCTATGAACGTGATGTTCTAATGTTGAAAAGATCCAGTTGATGGCCTGACACGGTCCGTGTTTAGGCCCCCAGGAGGAGGCCTGCCTCAGGCATGCCTATTGGTTCACTAGGTATCACTCCAGTGCTGGCAATACAATTTAAAACAATCTTTAACCCTTTCAGGACCCTAAGGATCGTAGGCCAATTTTTGTGGTTTTGACGACATTTTTATGGTAAAAAGGGCTTGCAGATGCCAAAAAATTGATTTTTTTTGTGAAATATCATTATTTTTTTTTAAAAAAATCACACTTCTGGCTTATGGACAGTGTGGCAAGTGAATCTTCTCATCAATCTGGCAACGACGCTAATGAATGAATGTCGGAACCAGTTTGTTTACATAAAGGCAGTATCGTATGGAATCCGTACATATCAAATTTAGAACTGTAGACTATCCCAATCAAAATTTATAGGATTTTAAAGTTATGGGACAAATATGTCCCTTGGTCCTGAAAGGGTTAAAAAGACTATAAGCAGGGCAGGATTAACCAGTAGGCCAAGTAGGCACGTGCCTAGGGGCCAAAATGGTCAGGGGGGCCCGATGAAGTAAGGCATCAACATTGTTTTTTCCAAACGGCGACGGGCCCCTCCAGCATCAATCGGCAACGCGGGGCCCCCCCCCCCCCACCCCCGATCGGCAACGCAGGCCCCCCCCCCCCCATCAACGGAAAGTAAGACAAGCAAGCAACGTGGGTAAGAAAGGCAATGGGTGCTGCTTGCCCAAAGCTTCCCTCTGACGCAGCTTCCTGTTTCCGCTTGGGCACATGGTGGGATGGGGCAGGGCGGGGCAGGGGGGCCCAGTGTACTTGCGTGCCTAGGGGCCCTCGACGAATTCATCCTGCCCTGACTATAAGCATATGCGATACTCATTTAAAAAAAAGCCTAAAAAAGGAACTCAAATCAACAGGGTACACAGAGGTCTCCCACCATAAGTTTTTCACCCCATAAACTGTACCAATCCCTCGGGTTTTTGCAGCCCAAATGCATGACCTTGCATTTCTTAGCATTAAATTTTAGCTGCCAAATTTCAGACCATTCTTCAAGCTTCGCCAGGTCTTTCTTCATGTTGTTCACACTAGAGAATGGCACAGGGGAAAAATTTGTCCCCGCCCCGTCCCCAACCCCGGAACCACTGTCTCTGACCCGTCCCAACGACTACTATCGCCGCAGCATCCATACAAGTCTCAGTACTGCAATATATAGCTTATGCCTTCCTTATAAATCAAAGTTCTGGCTGCTGAACTAGAGAAAGAGATGTTCAGCTTGAAGGGCTTTGTTTATAAATTTTTATCAACACAACTAATATACTACTTTATCCTAAAGCAAGGAAATAAATACATAGAATTTTTTTTCTACCTTTGTTCTCTGGTTTCTGCTTTCCTCATCTTCTCATTCAATTCCTTCCATCCACTATCTGTCTTCTCTCAGCATCTTCCATTTGCTCTATTACTGTGCCTCTCCCTCCCCCCCCCCCCCCAATTGGTCTGGCACCCATCTTCTTCCCTCCGCTGCCTCCCTAGTCTGGCATCTGTCTTCTTCCCATCCAGCATCTTCTCCCCACTCTCTGTTCCCCATTTCCCTCCAGCGTCTTCTCCCCACTCTGCCTACCCCATTTTTTCCATTCAGCGTCTTCTCCCCACCACCACCCTTCCTTCTCGCCACCTCACCGCCCTTCAGCACCACTCACGGGGCCCAAGAATCTCCCTCCCTCCCGCTTACCTTCACGGCGCATTAGTAAAGTGACTTGCTGAAGTCGGCCAGGCCTGCCTGCAGTTACGTGTGTGTGTGGAATCTTCTTCTCTGACGCAACCGGTACTAGTGACTAGTGAAGTGCTGCTGAAAATGAATGGTTAGCCCTGAAAAAGCAATTTAATTGGCCAGAAGCCATGTCTGGCTGGTTAAATCACTTTGAATATCAACCTCAGAACATCTGCTTACCACGATTCAATGTATAGATCTCCTATGCAAGCAGTAGAAATAGAAAATGATTTAATTGAAGACATTTTCAAAATTGCCATGAAAGGGGAAGTACTATTTATAAGTTATTTCACTTTGCCTATTGTTGGTTGGGACATCTTGACTGCAATGTTATCTAGATGTAGGGAGATCCTTGATGCTCTTAATGGAGAACTGTTCCATAACTGATTAAGGGGCTCACATGAGAGAGGTCAACAGTGTTTTTCACATTGGGTGAATATCTGGGATCCAATGATCATAAGGTTCATAAGTGAGGTTCAGCGTTAGAGCATAAATGGAGGGAGGCAAGATGGAGTTGGGAGTGGTCATGCTGTTGTGAGTTCTTGTGTCCTATACTTTACCTGGCACTGTTGCTTTTTCCCTGATATGAAAAACAGAGAGGGAAGACAAGAACCAGCCTCTAGGTTCGTGCTTAGAACCAGTGTTTTGGCAGGCAAAATCATAGGAATTTGGCATCTCCAGTCTTTTAGCAGTATCTTCAGCTTCGATTTCTCCATGGTAGCAAGAAGAGGAGAAGAGTAACATAGATGGGGTTTCCTTGAGTCTGGGGTTTCCCTAGAGTCGGGAGTGTCCAATTGGCACCTAACTCAAAATTGGCTATTTTGGGGATGTTCTGAGGGTAGAATCAGCACTTGGCCAATTAAGTGCCAATATTCAGCATAAAAGTCAGTCCTATCTTTATGTGGCTTGCCAAAGCTGATTAATTCAATGCTGGAGCCTAGACATGGCCCAGCATTGAATTTCTGGGCATAATGTCGGCAGTGTTTAGCAAAACGCTAAGCACTGCTGGCTGAATATAAACTCTATTTCTTATTCTTAGAATAACCCGCAGAGTAGTTTAGGTAACTTAGACTCAAGCAGGAGCTTTTCCTCCAACTCCCCGAATTCCACAGCTGTAATAGCTACAAAGCCATGGAGTCATAGCTGTTTACACAGAACCCACCCTACAGTCTCAGGACAATTACTCATTGTAACACAACTTTTCTTTAGTGCAGTTCCGGGAAGTCAAAAGAAATAATCCAGGCAAAATACTTAACACAGTATGAAAAGAATAATTCAGGGAAAGAATAGGTGATAACATTTGTTAGATTCTGCCAGTTATGAAGAGCTACCAGGACCACAGTTTGAAGCAAGTCAACTCTTTGGGTTTTTATTCACCGACATTATCTAGCAGATCACAAATGACTCAAAGGATTACTGGAGTCCTATCAACCACCCTATGCTGTGCAACGGCAAGTTTCTCATCAATGAAAAATAGGAGGTGGGCCTGTTTATAAAGACTAATTAAAGGACAGCTTACCCTGTCTTTTCAAAAGACAGAAGAGTTTTCTCTACCTCACACTGGCCACTGGTTCCACTTTTAATGTGCTTCCTTGCATTTGGGTAATTTGCTTAGATCATAGCTTTTGAGCAATTCATTCATGCAGACCTATATTGTTCTGAATGGGATGTATATCTTGCTTTTTCTACTGAAAGAATTCATTACAAATGGTATTGCTGAATGGCATATTTCACCAAAACCATAAGATGGCCTCGCTGTAGGGTATTTATACTCCTATTGCTCATATGCAGGCTTTAGAATAAGATACATGCAGAGAAATCCCTTTGTCCAGCAGCACATAATCTGTTTTTTGTTCAAGGAATTAAGATAATTGGAATTTTGAAATCGTATCTTAATACTTTTCCAGTGGTCACAGACCTAATTCTACAGAGAATAACACCCTGCAGTTATGATTATAAAGCAGCAGAACAATCAGATAAACCTTTTCAGGCTCTGGTGGCTGTAGGACCACCCACACTCACCCCAGAATCAAAGCTCTCCTAGTACTAGCAGGAAAGGTTGAGGGTCACATGATCAGAACCACATGGTATCTATCAAAGCTCAGGCGTCAATAGCAATTGGATCACTATGGAAATATTAATAGGTTTTCATTCTTTCAGTCTTATAATTTGAATTCAATGAGTTGAAAACAGATGCTGTCTAGAAATGGTGGACTCTTTGTACTCATTACAACTTGGTCCTCTATTGCCCTTTTTGAACTTTACATAAGAAAAGCAGTCCTCCTTTTGACTCTGCCACAGTAATGTTTTCTGGTTTAAAAGAAAAATGTACAAAAACCAGAATCTTACAAGAAAAGTCATAACAAAGAGGACCTGGATCCATGAAGATTAGTAAATATTCTCTTTTGCTTTGATTATCCTTCTAAAAGTACAGTATAAAAACAGCTTGACAGGAGGGAGGAGCTGTACCTAGTGATTGCTCTTCTGAGCCACCAGCAGGCACAGTTATTCCTCATTTTATTGGTAATTCTCTGCACAAATAACATGCATGTAATTTGCATGCTATTGTGCTTAGCATTGCCAGTAAAATAAAAATTGCTCCTATCACAGTATTTTCTACTGTGGTGTCGGAGCTTTGTGCATCCACCCTTTGAAGCGATTAAAAAAAATAATAATAAAAACTGCATGAGGTTTGCACCAAAAGATATAAGATATGAGACTTGAGACCTTCAGTATATTTGCCCTAAAGCAGGGGTGTCAAACTCAATCACATAAGGGGCCGAAATCTAAAACACAGGCTAAGTCACGGGCCAAATTTTTTATTAAGATATTTAGGGCTCCTTTTACAAAGGTGCACTAGGGCCTTAACGTGCGCAATAGCGTGCATTAAATTCCCAAGCTCGATAGCCTCTTTTTTCGGAGGCAGTAGATTTTTGGCTACCGCACGCTATAGCGCGCGGTAATTTTGTGTGTGCGCTAAAAACCCTAGTGCACCTTCGTAAAAGGAGCCCTTAGTCTTAGTGGAAGGATTCTGGGTTAGATGGACCATTAGTCTGACCCAGTATGGCTCAACCAGTTCCTAACAGTCTGTCACTTTGGGGCCCATCCCGAGGGCACTCAGGGTGGACACGCGCAGTTGCGGACACTTTATAGAGTAAAACCAATGCTCCTTCCATATGATTTTTGTTCTATGGTTCAAGCACTGATTTTGACTCATTTAGACTACTGTAATATGCTTTACTTGGGCTTGGCAAAGGTCAAATGTAAAGCATTACAACAATTGATGAACTCAGCAGCTAGGCTGATTTTGGGTATTTTACGCAGAGAACACATTACTCCAGTGTTAAAGAAATTGCATTGTTCTTCCTGTGGCTGAAAAGGTTTGTTTTAAGATGCTATCAGTAGTTCATCAGATTTTGTATGGCTATGTGCCAGCGAACTATCAGAATTTATAGGAGGTGTATCAGCCGGAGAGGGCGTTGAGGTCAGAAGGTACTACGAGACTGACCTCTATGAAGGAAAACGTTGTCCGATATGTTAAATTTGGCAGGAGTGAAATTGTGGAACCATCTTCCCGGCATCCTGTTCTGACGGGTTAAAGTTCAGAAAAATGTTAAAGCCAAACTATGGGCTCCTTTTACAAAGGTGGGTTAGGGCCTCAACGTTCGGAATAGCGCCTGCTAAAATGCCACGCACGCTAGCTGCTACCGCCTCCTCTTGAGCAGGTGGTAGTTTTTCGAGTAGCGCACACTAATCCGGTGCGTGCGCTAAAAACGCTAGCGCACCTTTGTAAAAGGAGCCCTATATGTTGAGGCCTTTTTCTGAAGTTAGTTAGGCTATCTTTGAATTGTGATAAAGATGATTTAGGGGTTCTTTTACTAAGGCACGCTAGCCATTTTAGTGCACGCTAAGAAATTAATTAGCGCGCGTTAAACGCTAACATGGTCTAACACGTCCATTATATCCTATGGCTGCATTAGCGTACGTTAGCATTTAGCGTGTGCTCATTTTTAGCACGCACCAAATCGGCTACCGCACCTTAGCGAAAGGACTACTTAATGTAGCATAATTTGCTAATATATTGCTTCCCCAAGTTTTTGAGGAATACTGCTAATATGTAATTGTGCTGTAACTGAAAATGTTTTTTATGCACTTTGTCTGGAACTATAGAAATATAGAAACATAGAAAATGGTGGCAGAAAAGGGCCATAGCCCATCGAGTCTGCCCATTCCAAGTACCCGCCCCCCTGAATTTACTCCCTTAAAGATCCCACGTGAGCATCCCATTTTCTCTTAAAATCCGTCACGTTGCTTGCCTCAATCACCTGCAGTGGGAGTCTGTTCCAATGATCTACCACTCTTTCGGTGAAGAAGTACTTTCTGGAGTCGCTATGAAACTTCCCTCCCCTGATTTTCAGCGGGTGCCCTCTGGTGGTCGAGGGTCCCACGAGACAGAAGATATCATCTACCGTGAATGTTTTATTGTTAACCGCTTAGGGATAGGCGGTCTGTAAATTTTAATTAATAAATAAATTATTTATTAGACATCTGTGTGGAATACTGTCAAAGGCTTTGCTAAAATCTAAATCTAAATACACAACATCTAGCGCATGCAGTACGACACCAGAAAAATAGAAACAAATGAATTTCTTCCTGAACAGTGCAAAAATATAGACAGCAGATGTAAATTTTCAAAACTAACATATTTCAATCCCTGAATTGAAAATAAAATCGTTTTCCTACCTTTGTGGTCTGGTGATTTTATTTTTTTAATCATATTTTCTCAATCTCTGGCCGCACTTCCTTTTGTCTGTGCTCTTAACTCAGTTTCCAAGACCTTTTTATTCATTTGCTGATTTTCTGTCCTTCACTTTCTGCCCTACATCCATCTTTCAAATTAGAACAAAACACAAAAAAAACCCTCTCATCAATACTGGGCAAGTTTTTCAAATAATATCTTCATATAACATTTAAAGGCTTTTAAATATTTAAATGTGCTCATAAGCTCTTCAGCAAGGTGCCACAGCAGCGGTACAATGTCGCTGAAAGGTGCTTGAATTTTAATCATAACACATTGCTTAGAGCAAGGATTCTTGCTTCTACTGGAGTGGCAAATGTTATAGCTCTACAAAAGTTGTTTAACAGTAGCCCACTTATCTGAAAAGGTCAGTTCACGGCTCCAACACAGTCTATGTTTCGCTACGCTACATCAGGAAACCGGAAGGATAAGCTTTTTTATATTAATTTTATTTGCAGTGTGCAGTGCCTGAGTCCTTTGGTCTACACACTTGATGTTGAAAAAAGCCTTTCTTCCATTTTTCCGCTTCCTTCTCAATTTATTTTTCATTTTCTTCCCCTCATCTCCATAAATACGCACCATTTCCTCCCTCCTTTACCCCTATTTCCATCAATCCTAAACAGCATTTCTTCCATCTCTTTTCCCTTCCCCACTCTTCCTATCCCTGTGTGCCATCTCTTCCCTCTCTCTCCCCCTCCTATGTTCTAACATCTCTGTTTTCCCCCTTTCTATATTTTTTCTCTCCTTCCCACAGTTTGGCATCTTTTTTCAACATCAGTGTTTTGTGCCTGAAGTAAGAAAATACCTGGCCAATAAAGGAATGGAATTCAAGGTTCTGTTGATATTGGACAATGCCCCTGGACAGCCAGACACACGAGTTCCACATTGAGGGTGTTCAGATTGTCTACATGCCCCCAACACAACATTTCTCATCCAGCCTCTCGATCAGGGGGTAATTAGGACATTCAAGGCACACTACACAAGGTATTCATTGGAGAGGATTGTCCATGCAATGGACAAAGGCACCAACGTGGAGAACATAATGAAAAAGTGGAAGGATTTCACTATTGCCGATGCCATCAATATTATTGAAAGAGTGGTGAAAGCTGTCAAGCCAGAGACAGTGAACTTGTGCTGGAAGAATCTTTGGCCTCAGTGTGTAAAAAGGGAGAAGAACACTCTCAATATCCTATACCACATACTGAAGATCCACTTCCGCTGCCTGAGGAGGCACCTGGTACTCACTTATCCTCTTTTTCTCCTTCTCCTGAACTGCATAAGGATAAGGATGAAGACACCAACTGAGTAAGAGATAAGTATTGTACTCTATACTGTATAAAGTAAACTAAACTAAACCTTAAGTTTGTATACCGCATCATGTCCATAAAGATAGAGCTCGGCACGGTTTACAGATAAATTCAATAAATGAGGGAAGGACATAATAAGAAATTAAAGGTTATGAAGAGGATAGCTAGTTTCACATTTTAAATAGATAGCTTTACGTTTTGGAGAAAAGCCAGGTTTTCAGATGCTTTCAGAATAATTGGAATGAGCCTAGGTTCCGCAGCGGGGCAGGGAGGTTATTCCAAAGCTCAGTGAATTTGAAGAAAAGGGATTTCCCTAATTTACCTGCATACATGACGCCTTTTAATGAGAATGAGAAAGAGAGAAAAAAAGGAGAGAGAGAAAAAAGAGAGAGAGAGAGAAAAAAAGGAGAGAGGAAGAGAGAGAGAAAAAAGAGAAAGAGGAATAGAGAGAGAAAGAAAAAAAGGAGAGAGGAAGAGAGAGAGAAAAAAGAGAAAGAGGAATAGAGAGAGAAAAAAAAGAGAGGAAGAGAGAGAAAAAAGAGAGAGAGGAAGAGAAATGAAACGAAACCTTAAGTTTGTATACCGCATCATCTCCATAAAGATAGAACTCGGCACGGTTTACAGGTAATTCAATAAATGAGGGAAGGACATAATAAGAAATTAGAGGTTATGAAGAGGATAGCTAGCTTCACATTTTAAATAGATAGCTTTACGTTTTGGAGAAAAGCCAGGTTTTCAGATGCTTTCAGAATAATTGGAATGAGCCTAGGTTCCGCAGCGGGGCAGGGAGGTTATTCCAAAGCTCAGTGAATTTGAAGAAAAGGAATTTCCCTAATTTACCTGCATACATGACGCCTTTTAACGAGGGGAAAGATAGTTTGAGTATGTGGGCGGATCTGGTAGTGTCAGGTCTCGAAGAATTCCAGGATAGTGGGATTAGGGGAGGAAGAATGCCATGTAGGATCATGAATGTTAAGCAGGCACATTTAAAGTGAATCCTAGAAATCACCGGAAGCCAGTGAAGTTTCGCCAGAAGCGGGGAAACACTGTGGTTATTCAAAAACTGCAATATATACTGTAAATGTTTTCAACTAAAATCGCAAATGCGGTCTTTTTTGTTATTCGCGGTTTTACCATATTCACGAGGGTTTTTAACAGAAAACTGCAAATAACATATGAAAAAGTTATTTGTGGGTTTTCTGTATTCGCAGGTCTGTCAATCCCAAATCACCGCGAATACAGAGGGAGAAGTGTATAACTAAACACCAATAAAATATATATTAAAATTCTTTTCCTATAATAGTTTTAAAGCCTCGTAAGATTTTTTCCAAACCTGTCATTTATCAGACTGAAAATAGACAAGAGGTGGAACCCATAATTAATCCTGTAGAAAAATGTTAGCAATTTCAGCCTATCCAATATGTTTGCTCTGCCTTACCAAATTACTACAGTGCAAAGTCCCATTACTATAAATGTTTGCTTGAAAAAACTGTCCCCTCCTGAACACTGTGAGACCATTGTCTTGGGATGGCTGAGTGACAGCTTTGCAACGATGACATTTTCATATCGGGCTAAGTTCAGCCATCGGGTTCTGCACTGGATGATAACAGCAGCTGTCTAGAAGCTAAATTAACTTAATCAAAACAAACTGCCTGGGACAGAAACGAAAATGCCTTCAAATTGGATGAGCGAGTGGCCTCCACTCACTGGGATCAATGTCTGTATTGTATAAGCTAAGATTTATTGGAGGGTGGGGAAAATATTTGGTGAACAAGACATGTACAAGGAACCCCTGCAACCCTGGATCATGGCCCACGAAAAGAATATGAGACTTTTTTTTTTCCACTGTAATATCACAAAATTGCTCTTATAAGGACTTCTCATTTCCCTTGCTTAAAAAGTCATTTTTAAAAATAGATCAACGTGCAGGCTAACCTGATAGCTCAGCTACAATGCAACATGTTGTCTTGTGGAAAACCTGGGCTCAGGACCAGGACTGGGAATAGGGCGGAGGCAGCATTAATGGCTTTAAGGGAGGTGGTATTCTCAGCCATTATACAATGGTGATGCCTATTGGCCAAATTTGGAATATACTTATTCCAGATTCTAACGTGAACCACTACTACTACTACTTATCATTTCTATAACGCTACCAGACATACACAGCGCTTTCCTAAGGACTACTGCAATAGCTGACAAGGAAGGCAGAGAAAAACTGATTTCTTTAAGTGAACTCACTGGTATAACTTGCTGGTGCATAATGGAAAACTCCAGTATGCATCTCCCATGCACACCCATACCTCATCAACTGCAGCAGCTGCAATGATCATCAAGTGAGTTTAACACAACAAAGTGGCATTTATTTATTTATTTATTCATTCAATTTTCAATACCATTCTCTCAGGAGAGCTCAGAACCATTTTCATTAATTTATTCAGGTACTGAGATATTTTTTCCCCTTCACCAAGCAGTGCCGTATCTCCAAACCGGCCTACTACTACTACTAGGCCGCTTTGGAGATACGGCATTGCTTGGCGAAGGGGTCTTCAGCCCAGGACAACCGCAACGGTACTTTAAATCAACTCAAAACTTAGGTCAGCCTACTTGCATAATCTCTGCAATTGGACAGGAAATGATGCCTTATTGTTCCCTGAGGAAGGCGATGTAGTCGCCAAAACTTGGATCCTAGTCGGGACCACATTTACATTGTATGTCAAGGACTTATTTTTTGAATATTGGATATACCATTAATAAAGCACATGTAACTGAAAGGTTGGTTTAGATATCTCCTGTGCCTCTTCTTTTGTTGCACCAAAATATAGTTAACAGCAATGGAATAGAATATTGATAAGTGGTCAAACAGGTATTTGCGAGACCTTTGAAAAATCTGATATCATGAAAGGCCTCCTGTGAGCCCTTTGTAAAATTATTTTATGAAAAAGTGTCTCACTGAGTGCAGCAGAGCTAGTGATAAACTGTTGACAGCACATCACTGTTTGGAAAGGCACATTGTATTCTGTCACCTGGATGCAATAATACTACACTAGAAGTACATCCTGATAAGTAAAATATTATTTTTACCACCAAGGTGCACCACTGAACAAGCTTCAACTGTATTTGTAAATGCCTTGGCATGTCCAATCTACTCAAAGCAATCAGATAACTTGACAGATGCCTGCAAGCTCCCATGCTCCAAACCTATGTAAATGTCACCTCGGTGACGTTGCTGCCCCCTTCCATCTTGCCGATATGTGCTCTCCTTGGTTAAGAGTAAAAGATACTAAGGAGATTTTTTTCTGCCACAACTGTAAGTATAGCAGAGTCTGTTGTGATATCTGAATGGCAACCTGATCCCCCTTGTACCAGTTTGGAATTTAAGAGGGACATGGTAGATTGAACGTAAAAGGGGCCTGATATAGGTCTGCTAACCTCAGTTCTTGGCCTCCCTCCAAACTCTACAGCTATATGGGACTGTGTGAATCTTGAGGGGTGGCTCTGAACTTGCTCCCGAGGCAATAGCATTTACAAATACAACTATATAATTTCATTTCAAAACACTGCATTTGGGCTGGGGGGGGGGGGGGGATTGAGGAGCAGCAAGCATACTGTACTCTATACTATTCTTTTCATTGCAAAGTACTGGATCCAAGATTCTTCCCTAAATTTGGAAGTTTGGAGACAGATGATGGCAAATAGATACAGAGACTGGCCAGTTAAATATGTACAAGGGCCTCACTCAAACTGAATACATTGGTCTGTGTCAAATCTGTATTTATTAAGGAGGAGCCATCAAAAAAAAGCAACCAACTGGGAATAATCTGGAAATAGTTTGTGGCAACCACATTGAACTTAGATTTGATCGCACTGTATTTTAATTTTTATGTGTGCATAATCACTGCCAGTAGCTTGGCAGTGATCCATATATCCTCTTTAGTCATATATTCTCGTCTTGTTATTTGGCTTTTTACATTTTAAAAAAAGGCATCTATCTGTTTATTCAGAGGCTGAGTAGAATCTGAAACACTGTAGTGAGAGCATCTCTCTGCATCTCACTGTTGGTCTAGACAAATAACCTCTTTTTAATCTATGAATTCCAATCATGGAGACTCCATTGTTGCTTTGCATTTTACAAACAGGAATTAAAAAATGGGATTCTTAAAATATCTCCAGAACATGCAAAGAGCTCATGGCGGGTCGATTGGGGGGGTCGTGGGGGGTACACCGTGGGCAGGGGGGCCTGGGATCCCTCCTGCCTGTATTTGGGGCGGAGGGGTTTCAGGTTAGTTTGTTTGAGAAGAGACAAGTTCAATTTATCCTGTATATCATTTAAGATTGTTGTTATTGCATGTAGGCAGTATTATGCAAAGTAATGGACAGGAGAGAATGTGGCATATGTTGTTTTGGGTTTTTTTTTTATGGGAGTTGAATTGGTTAGATCAGTGGTTCCGAACCCTGTCCTGGAGGACCACCAGGCCAATCAGGTTTTTGGGATATCCCTAATGAATATGCATGGAGCAGATTTGCATGCCTGTCACTTCAATTATATGCAAATCTCTCTCATGCATATTCATTAGGGCTAGCCTGAAAACCCGATTGGCCTGGTGGTCCTTACCTTCACGGTGCTTTCATACAAAATTTACTGAAGCCAGCAAAACCTGCCTGCCTGCAGTCGCGTGTGTGTGGGCGGAAGCTTCTCCTCTGACGCAACTTCCGGTTGAAGCTATGGTTACCTAACTCCTCCTCTTTTGAGGACAATTTTAAAATAGCCAGTTCACTAAGACATAGGCATCAGAATGCTTTTTGTTGGGGAGGGGAAGCTCTACCCTGGACCCTACCCAAGCTCCGCCACTGATAATAGTACTAATTTTAATGCCATTTTTTCCATTCATTTTTCATATATACACACAATATAATCTTATTAACAATACATAATAATTAACCACAAAATTAAACTACACAAAGCACACTATGCTTTCAATATTCATTCCTACCAGAACACAGTAACCCCTATGCAAATGCAGAACCACAATCTAAAAGTACTAATACAGTAAAACCTTGGTTTGCAAGTGTTTTGCAAGACAAGCAGAACATTTGATTAAATTTTAACTTGATATATAAACAAGGTCTTGCAATACAAGTACATACAGTATACACACATCACAACTGAGCCCGATGGTTCTTCTCTCTCTGAAGCTGCGGGAGTGTAGTGACTATTCTAAATGAAGAGGTCTTGCAATACAAGTACATACAGTAAACACACATCACAACTGAGCTGATGGTTCTCTCTCTGACACTGCAAGAGTGTAGTTACTGTGCTAAACAAGCAAAGTCTTGCAATACAAGCACATACAGCTTACACGTGTCACATCATCACAACTGAGCCGATGGTTCTTCTCTCTCTGACGCTGCGGGAGTGTAGTGACTGTTCTAAATGAGCCAAGTCTTGCAATACAAGTACGTATAGTATTTTGTATTCAAGATTTTGGGTTGTGGAACAAATCGTCTGAGTTTTCATTATTTCCTGTGGAGAAATTCGCTTTGATATACAAGTGCTTTGGACTACAAGCGTGCTTCTGGAACGAATTATGCTCGCAAACCAAGGTTTTACTGTATACACAAACAAAACCCTAAGATGCCAGATGCTACATGCAGTACAACACCATAAGAACATAAGAAGTTGCCTCCGCTGAGGCAGACCAGAGGTCCAGCTCACCCAGCGGTCCGCTCCCGTGGCGGCCCATCAGGCCCATTGCCTGATCAGTGGTCCCTGGCTATTCCTATAACTTGCCTTTCACTCCTATCCCTGTACCTACCTCTACTCTTATCTGTACCCCTCAATCCCTTTGTCCTCTAGGAACCTATCTAAACCTTCTTTGAAGCCCTGCAACGTGCTCCTGCCTATCACAGCCTCCGGAAGCGCGTTCCATGTATCCACCACTCTCTGAGTGAAAAAGAATTTCCTAGCGTTTGTTCTAAACCTGTCCCTTTTTTTTTTTTTTTTTATATTTATCAAATTTTACATTTTATAAATCAAGTATCCACTTGTACAGAAAGTTGAAGAAAAGCAGGAAAATAATACTCATAGGTAAAATACATAATAATCAACTAAATAAAAATAAATATTTAGCTTAAATTCAGCTCAAGTCCTCTAAATTAGATCCAAGAAGGATGAGGCGGACATATTAACAGATACTAACAAATATCAATTCAAATATTAGGAAAACAAAGTCCCTTAGCTGAGGAAGGATATCATTTATTCAATTACACCTCTCTTGATTTCCCTTCATCCAGTCGAGTTCCTGCCAGAAAAGCTGTCAACTGGAATGGCTCAAAGAATACATATTTCTTCATATGGTACTGTATTACACATTTGCAAGGGTGTCGTAGGAAAAAAGTCCCTCCAAGAGATATAACACCTGGCTTCATCAAAAGAAATTCTCGCCTTCTTCTCTGGGTTTCCCGTGCCAAATCTGGGAACATTAATATTTTATGTCCAAGAAATTCTTTCATTTTATTTCTAAAGTACAATCTAAGCAACCAGTTTTTATCTGGCGCAAGAGCCACCGTAAGAAGCAATGTTGCCGGAGATGCAAGCTCTCTGTCCGAAAGTTCCAAGACTGCTGAAACATTAAGTGGTTGATTGTCCTCCTGTTGTTTAAGTGGTAATTTAGTAGTTTTCATTGGTAGGTAATATACTTGTGTAAATGGTGGTAATGTATCCTCTGGAATACCCAAAATCTCTACCAAATAACGTTTCAACATATCTCTAGGTGTCACAGAGGCTATCTTAGGAAAATTAATCAAGCGGAGATTATTATTACGAGAAAAGTTCTCCAAAGTTTCCAATTTTCTGCGCAAACTTGTGTTATCTTTTACCATTGCTTCATTAAGCTGTTTTGATGCTTTTAACTCCTGTTTTATATTCACAATTAACCTGTCCCCTTTCAACAGAGAAATAAAAATAAATTAATTTATTTCTGAACAGTGCAAAATATAGACAGCAGATATAAATTCTCAAAACTGACAAGTCAATCACTAAATTGAAAATAAAAATCATTTTACCTGCCTTCATTGTCTGATGATTTTATTTTTCTAATCATTATTTCCTAGTCTCGGGTTGCACTTCCTTCTGTCTGTGCTCTTAACTGTGTTTCCAGGGCCGCCTTATCCATTTGCTGTTTTTCTCTTTCAATTTCTGCCCTACATCCATCTTTTGCCAAAAGACACAGGGGATTTAAGTCCAAACAAATTGCTTGGGGTAGGAGAGGAGACCACTTAAGAACAAACTCAAAATCCATTACCCATCAAAGGAATCTTATATCATCAAACTCAAAAATGTTGCACAACTGATTTTTAAATAATTTTCTGATTTTAGTGCACTCATAGATACTTCAACAGGGCGACATACAGTGATACGTGCATAGGTTCTTACTCACAGCACATTATATTGAACTTCTATTATACGTTAAATTGTCCATGTAACTCTTCAAAACAAAAGATGAAACACTTATCTGAGCTGATGTATCTCGGCTCCAACACAGTCTGTGTTTCGCTAGAGCTATGTCAGGAAACTGAATATTGTATTTTTTCTTTGATTTAATACAGTGCCTGTGAAGAATCAAACTTGCAGTGAGAATTGTGTTCCAAGCAGTGGCTTCCCCCATGTCTTTCTCAATAACAGACTATGGACTTCTCCTCCAGGAAATTGTCCAAACCTTTTTTGACACCAGCTACATTAACTTCTCTCACCACATCACATAGAGCTTAACTATTCTCTAAGTGAAAAAAATATTTCCTCCTATTGGTTTTAAAAGTATTTCCCTGTAACTTCATCGAGTGCCCCCTAGTCTACGCTATCCGCTCTTATCACATCCTCTGGCAATGCATTCCAGAGCTTAACTATTCTGAGCGGAAAAAAAAATTCCTCTATTGGTTTTAAAAGTATTTCCCTTTAACTTCATCGAGTGCCCCCTAGTCTTTGTAATTTTTGATGGAGTGAAAAATTGATCCACTTGTACCCGTTCTACTCCAGTCAGGATTTTGTAGACTTCAATCATATCTCCCCTCAGCTGTCTCTTTTCCAAGCTGAAGAGCCCTAACCGTTTTAGTCTTTCCTCATACAAGAGGAGTTCCATCCCCTTTACCATCTTGGTTGCTCTTCTTTAAACCTTCTCTAGAGCCACTGTATCTTTCTTGAGATAAGGAGACCAGAATTGAACGCAATACTCCAGATGAGGTCGCATTATAACATTCTTAGTCTTGTTAATCATCCCTTTTTTAATAATTCCTAGCATCCTCTTTGCTTTTTTGGCTGCCACCACACATTGGGCAGAAGGTTTTATTGTATTGTCTACAAAGACACCCAGATCCTTTTCTTGGGTGCTAACCCCCAAGGTGGACCCTAGCATCAATATGAAAACATTTAATCATTATAATATTAATAGTGATAAGGAAAATTATTTATGATGCTGCCACTTGATATACCTTTGCAGCTGAGTTTTCTGCCAAACGAATCTGATTGAATTCTTTGCCTGGGTGACCAGAGAATTGGATCAAGGACATGCACTAGATGTACAAGAATTTACTTAGACAAAGCCTTTGACATGGCTCCTCATAAGAGGCTTTTGAATTAACATGGCAGGCTTAAGTTAGGACCCAAAGTGGTGAACTGAATTAGAAACTGGTTGGTGAATAAATGCCAGAAAGTGGTAGTTAAAGGAATTCGCTTGGAGGAAGGAAAGGTGAGTATTGAGTGCCTCAAGGATCGGTGCTAGGGCCGATTCTGTTCAATATGCTTGTGAGCGGCATTGCTGAAGGGTTAGAAGGTAAGGTTTGCTTTTATGTGAATGGAAAACATGAATAAAGATCTGCAAAAGTAGGAAAAATGTTATAATGTTTGGCAACTAAAATTCAATGCATAAAAGTGCAGAGTGGTGCATTTGGGGAGCTGAATTCTGAGGGAGCTGTATGTGCTGGGAGGTGAGAGGCTAGTATGCATAGATAGGGAGAGAAATCTTGGGGTGATAATGTCTGAAGGCGACAAAACAGAGAGACAAGATGGTGGCTGTAGCCAGAAAGATGCTAGGCATAACCAGCAGAAGAAAGGAGGTGTTGATGCCCCTGTAAAAGTCATTGGTGAGGCCCCACTTGAAATACTGTGTTCAGTTTTGGAGGCCCTATCTGGCTAAGGATATAAGAAGACTTGAAATGGTCCAGACGAAGGTAACAAAAATGGTTGGGGTTTGCACTAAAAGAAGTACAAAGACCTGAATATGTATACTCTAGAGCACTGTTCTTCAACCGCCGGTCCGCAGACCGGTGTTGGTCCATAGGAAATTTCTGCCAGTCCGCGCAGGGCCGGCAAGATTAAGGTGACCATAAGTCCTGTTTTCAGACCCTGTCCCTACCTGTCACGCAAAAAAAAAAAAAAAAAAGCCTCCCTCCTTCCTTTCCCCCGGTCCACTGTTATCTTACCGCCCTGCTGCTGCTACTGCTAAAGTTGACACGAAGTCTTCTTTCCGACGTCAATTCTGACATCGGAGAGGACGTTCTGGGCCAGCCAATCGCTGCCTGGCTGGCCCAGAACGTCCTCTCCGACGTCAAAATTGACGTCGGAAAGAAGACTTCGTGTCGACTTTAGCAGTAGCAGCAGCAGGGCGGTAAGATAGCAGTCGACCTGGGGAAAGGAAAGAGGGAGGCTTTTTTTTTTTTTTTTTTGCGCAGCAGGGAGGGAAGGCTCAGCAGGCAAGCAGGCTGGCTTTTGCCAGGGAGAGAGGTTGACAGGCAGGCAGGCTGGCTTCGGGGTTGGAGGTGGGACAAAGTGTGGAAAGCAGTGAGAAGGACATGGGAAGGAGGCACTGGGGGCACTAAAGACATGGGAAGGATGCACTGGGGCACTAAAGACAGGAAGGGGCACTAAGGACATGGGAAGGAGGCACTGGGGGCACTAAACACATGGGAAGGATGCACTGGGGCACTAAAGACAGGAAGGGGCACTAAGGACATGTGAAGGAGGCACTGGGGGCACTAAAGACATGGGAAGGATGCACTGGGGCACTAAAGACAGGAAGGGGCACTAAGGACATGTGAAGGAGGCACTGGGGGTGCTAAAGACATGGGAAGGATGCACTGGGGGCACTAAAGACATAAGAAGGAAGCACTGGGGGCACTAAAGACAGGAAGGGGCACTAAGGACATGGGAAGGAGGCACTGGGGGCACTAAAGACATGGGAAGGATGCACTGGGGCACTAAAGACAGGAAGGGGCACTAAGGACATGTGAAGGAGGCACTGGGGGTGCTAAAGACATGGGAAGGATGCACTGGGGGCACTAAAGACATAAGAAGGAAGCACTGGGGGCACTAAAGACAGGAAGGGGCACTAAGGACATGGGAAGGAGGCACTGGGGGCACTAAAGACATGGGAAGGAGGCACCGGGGGCACTAAGGACATAGGAAGGAAAGAGGGAGGGAATAGAAAGGGACAATTCTTGGGCCTGAGTGCAGAAAGAAAGAAATCAAAGAAAGGATACACAGACAGAAGGAAACGCAATCAGAGACTCATGAAATCACCAGACAGCAAAGGTAGGAAAAATGATTTTTTTTTTCAATTTAGTGATCAAAACATGTCAGTTTTGAGAATTTATATCTGCTGTCTATATTTTGCACTATATTTGTCTATTTTTCTATAGTTACTGAGGTGACTGAGCTTGCGGAGATGGGGCGGAAACGTGGTTTTAAAATTTTAGTCCTAGTAGTTTGCCGGTCCACAAAATAATTATTTTATTTCTGCCGGTCCACAGGTGTAAAAAGGTTAAAAAACACTGCTCTAGAGGAGAGGAGGGGGTGATATGATACAGACCTTTAAATACTTGAAAGGTATTGCGGTAATATAGAACCAAATCTTTTCCAGAGAAGTGAAAATGGTAAAACTAAAGGGCATGAATTAAGGTTGCCGGGTAGTAGGAAATTATTTTTCATGGAGAGGGTGGTTGATGCCTGGGATGCCCTGCTGGGAGAGGTAGTGGAGATGAAAACAGTGACAGAATTCAGAAAAGCATGGGATAAACACATGTGATCTTACTAGAAAACGAATGGTTTGAACTAGGGCCAGTACTAAACAGACTTGCATGGTCTGTGCCCTGTAAAGGGCAATTTGATTTAGGATAGGCTAGGGAGGACTTTGATGGGAACTCCGGTAGTTTGGAACATGAGGATGGTGCTGGGAAAACTTTTACGGTCTGTATCCTGAAAATGATGAGAGGGTTCAGATAGGCTGAAGTGAGCTTCGATGGCAACTCCAGTAGCTGGAACCTAAGGACACTCATGGATGGGTTTAAAAAACGCCTGGATAATTTCCTATAAGAGAAGTCCATAGGCCACTATTGAGATGGCTTGGGGAGATCCACTGCTTATTCCTAATATAAGCAGCATTAATTCTGTTTTACTACTTGGGATGTAGCTAGGTACTTGGGACCTGGGTTGGCCACTGTTGGAAACAGGATACTAGCCTTGATGGACCTTCTGTCTGTCCCAGTATGGCAATTCTTATGTTCTTACTAGTCTTATAGCCCGTTACATTAACGGGTGCTAGAATATATGTGTGTGTGTCTGTCTTTTTTTTTCTCTCTCTCTCCTTAGCCGCTTTCTGTATTTCTGTCTGTCTTTTTTTTTTTTTTTCCTTGGATGTCCACTACCATCCCTTGCCTGCTCCCCCTGTCCATTCTCCCTTCCTTTTACCTCCCCTGTGTTCTCCACCACCCCATCACTGCTCACCTTATCCAGCAGAAGCCCTTCTCCCTTTGTTTTACCTCCCCCTGTCCATCATCACCTCCTTCCTGCTCCCCCTGTCCAGCAGTAGGCCTGTCTTCATTTTTCTGCCCCCCCTCCCTGTTCATCAGCACCTCTTCCCCTGTCCATCAACCCCTTTTCTGCCCCTCCATTTCCCTCCCACCCCACTTCCCTGTGCAGTATTTTCCTCCCCCCCATACCTTCCTCCTGAACTGCATGCCCTACTTATGTTAAAATACTTTCCGGGTTTGGCTGCCGTGGCCTGCAGCCGCCGACAGCCGCCGCGGCCAGCAGCCGCCGCGGCCGAAATCCGACTCGGGCCGCCGCGGTCGACATCCACCTCAGGGGGGGAGGAAGAGAGAGAGAGAGAGCTTCGGGCGGCCAGCAGCCGCCGTGGCCGACATCCACCTCGGGGGGAGGGAGAGAGAGAGCTTCACGCGCATGCGCACTCCTATCTGCGGTGCCTTACAGCTCACAGAAAACGGACGCACGCGATGGGAGTGCGCATGCGTGGCCTAGCGTTTTATTATATTAGATGAATTTATAATGAATTGGGAAGACAGGATGGTCTTTAAATGCCGTCATTTACTATGGAGCTCATACTAAAAAGACTAAGGGCTCCTTTTATCAAGCTGCGCTAGCGGGGTTAACGCGGGCGAAGTTTCATCACACGCTAACTCCCACGCTGGCAAGAAACTACCGCCAGCTCAAGAGGAGGTGGTAGCGGCTAGCGCAGTCGGCAGTTTAACGCACGCTATTACGTGCGTTAAACCGCTAGCGCGGCTTGATAAAAGGAGCCCTAAAATGTCAAAAAATGCCTATGTCGGCATTTGGACATCCTATTCACCGGCATGTCCAAGTGCTGATAATCAAAACCATATTCCTGGACATCAAGAGGGACATTTCATCCGCTATGCGTCCAGAGCTTTGGGGGGGGGGGGGAGGTGTTATGGGTGGGCTTTGGGTAAGTTAAACTTGGACATCTTGAGGTGATAATAAAACCTTTCCCAAGATATCCTGGACAGAACCTAGACATTTTAGTAGTACAGTCGACTCCACATAAGTGCACGTCGGTTAAGCGCATGCTTTGGTTATTCGCAGCCTACCACCACGGTCCCGTTTTTTTTTTTTACATTAAAGTCAATGGACGTAAACTCCGGATATTTGCAATTTGGATACGCACACAATCCGCTTATGCGCACTGATGTCATAGGTCCAACCTCTATTCTTTCACGTTACGTTCACTCTGGTTAAATGCAATCACGTTCCGACTGGGAATGGCTAGGCTTCACACAGCAGCTTAAGCGTTGGGACAGCTGGGAAAGTGAGTGCTGCGCTTCCACTCAAGCTGTAGGGCATAGCTTTCCTGGACTTTAGGCTCCAGTAGCCCATGCGCCATATTTAAACTGAGCCGGCTTAACAAGAGCCTCCCCTTCCCCTCCTATTAAGCGCACATTCCGTTTAAGCACACATGGAGACCCGGTCCAAAGGGCATGCACTTAAGCAGAGTTGACTGTGTCTAAGTGCCACATAGGTATCCAAACTGACCAGATGACCACTGCATACATTAAGGTATGACCCCCCACACACACTTCCCCATTGCTCACTGACCTCCCTCTCACCCCCCCAAAAAAAACTTAATAAAAGAGTACATAACTGTCTCTTGTATGAAAAAGCCTATTAGAGCGTCACACAAGTGTCTTAAGTAATCTGGTGGATGTGTTAGTGAATCACAGAGAGGAGGACCCAGGTCCATAAACCACTCTAACCACTACATTTATGGTAGAAAGTGTGAAGCCACCAAAACACTACTCTACTGCCATATAGGTGCCACCTGCAGTCATGAGGGCTATTCAGGTGGTAGACAGGTGGGTCTAGTAGGGTATATGGTGAGATATAATTCTGGCACTCAGCATGTGAAACTCACAGCAATGTCCTCTGTGTCCCACTGCTCTGTTGGCATGTCTTTGTGGCCAGTCCATCACAAGTATGGCCACACCCATGTCCAGATGGTCTGGATTTGGATGTTTTCAACTTAGACGTTTCTTTGGTCAAAAATGGGGTATAAAGTTAGGCATCCTAAGGATTGGACGTCCTTTCATTATCAGCAAAATTGGAGAAATTATCTGCTGTAGTCATGGATGTGCCTTCATTTATTTCACCAACATCTGAACTGATTTTTCTTCCTTCAACTAGAAAGGCTGATTTTATCCAATTTTCTTCTCAGGTAATACCCAGCACAACTTGAAATTAGAATAACCTTAGAGTTAGGGAAGCATCTGTCAACTCAGCTAGCAAAGTTTATTGACCAATGTATTTTGTTATACTTTCTGAAAATGTTAAATACTTGGGTATAAGTATTTAAAACACAAATACAAGTGCTATAGCAGGGTATTATTTCAAATACAAGCACAAAATAGTTCCAATTATCACCACTTGGTCACTTTTTGGTTCAAAAGTCTTAGTCTTTCCACTAGCTCACATTGAAGCTCTATAGTAACCAACTGGAGGTCCTGTAATGGTTACAGTGCGAAAATGTCTTTGCTTCTGGGATCTTTTCTTTGTATCTTCTCCTCCAGGATAATCCAAGGGTCAGGGTATTCTACCCTGCTTGTCCAACAATCCCTTAATTAGAATAGTTTGGGTGAATAAGACTAGCACAAAAATTATGCAAATGAGTTCCCATGTACAGAGGATGCAAATGCACTTATGAACTCTTTAGAAATGCAGCATAATGTCAAAAAAAAAAAAACCAAACTATTCAACCTGGCCCCCTTTCACAAAAGAGCTGGAGATATGACTGGCTCAAGCCTCCTCCCCTCTCACCAGAACTCACTCAGAATTTACCTCCCCAAGATTCCCTTACTCTGCTTTTGGGCATAACCAGGGGTTAGGAATCTACCTCCATGCTGTCTCCCACTCCTCCATCTCCGTGTTTCAATGGCTAAATTATCTGCCCTCTTCAAGGGTTCCCAACACATCTTTTCATCCCCCTTACTGGCTACTAGTCTCCCTTTCCATCCCTTGACTCGTGGCCATTTCCATGGGGGCATTCTTGGGTCCTACCCACTCCCTATTGCTTCTCCTTCAAAGAAGAGGTGACCTCACCGAGGATTCAAGGGGCCTCCCTTGGGATTTTCTGCTCATGGAAGGGTAATGAGGAAAGCCTTTGTGGTAACTAGCGAGGGTTCCAAGGTCTTCTGAGGACAGAGTAGATCGAGTTTCCTCTCCTTGACCCGGGACACTGCCCCCTTCATCACACAATGGCCCTGACATCACACAATCTATTGTAATTACTAATTTAAATACATTTAAACTACTTCCCAACACTGCTTGTAGAGCTTAAAACTACTCTACAGGGAATAGGATTCTCTGGGCTGGTATCATAAGTGAGTTATTGTCACACATTCAATGCCTTTAAACTTCCACCAGGGCTTTCTTTGGCTTAAACTGCCACCTACTGGAGCATGCTCAGTACACACCTGATTAGACCATTACTGCGCGATAAGTCATTGGATCAAGCCAGTATGACCAGTAACAGTGGGTTACAAACAAAACAGATTATAAACTGAAGAACTGATTGTAAACTGAAGGGATGTGGCTTCTGAACAACAACAACATAAACAGGATTGCTTTGGCTACTACCTCTAGCAAACTGTATTTAAGAAAGCATATTTGGCGTAAATCTGGAGAAAATGCATCCAGTGAGATATTGCAATGTTTCATGCAGGTGTCCTGTTAAGGTTCATGACCTATACTTCAAGTTATAATTAAGTAAAACGCTTTTTCCCCTCATTTCTACAACAATCAGCATCATTCTTTTTGGATGTCAAAAGTTCATTTCTAACCAATGACAGCTGTGAAGTTGATTGGCAGATTCTGGGTCGACTTCTGCCTTTTCTCCTCACCACAAAATGATAGTGTTGTGTTTATCAATTAACTTGTTGCAGATCTAATTAAGTTCTGATGACGGAAAATACCTGGAATTTCATTTCTACCTTGGGAAACCGCTATGATAATAGCCCTGGATACAAACCGATTACTGTGACAACACATTCCTTTATAATAGGCATTTCTGAGGATACATGGATGACTTTTGTATTTTTCCTCACATACAGAAGGTAGAATACTAATTATCTCAACAGTCAGTTGTAGAGTCCCAGTGCATTCATTTTTTTTCTCAGATTTGACAGGTCTTTATTTACAGAAATAAGATTTTTTAACCATTTTAATTCTAACTCTCTTTTAATAATAATAATAATAATAACTTTATTCTTGTATACCGCATTACCATGGAAGTTCTATGCGGTTAACAGAAGAAGAGACTGTACATTTACAGCGATATTACAATTTCGTTAATATTAGATTTACATTTTGGAAGATACATATTCGGTCAAGTTACCTTTACATTTTTGACAGTAAATATCCTGTGAAGTTATTTTGGCGGCTAGGTTAGTTAGATACAGCAGCGTTACAGATAGCAGTGTTGCATGAGGCGGTAAGGGTCTAGGGGGGGGAGGTCAGGAGGGAAGGGAGTACCTAAATAAAAAAAATAAAGATGGAAACACAGTAATGTGTAAAAGTCTCCTCATAAAATGTATAACAAACCAATAAAAAATATGTTCGACTAAATTATCAAAGAGAATTAAGTAGTGGGAACTTACCCCAAGGTAAAGTATCCCAGTGACACCACGCATCTAACGTACGGGTAGTATCACTGGGTCCTCCTCTACATCATCTTTTTTCTCTTTGTGAAAATCTTCTAATTTAAATGTAAATAAATCTTAGGAGATCTCTTATTATATATAGGCCCTCCTTTACAAAGCCACTCTAGTGTTTTTAGCACCTGCCGCGGCGGTAAGAACTCCGACGCTCATAGGAATTCTATGAGCGTTGGAGTTCTTACAGCCACAACCAGCACTAAAAACGCTAGCGCGGCTTTGTAAAGGAGGGAGGATAATTTGAAATTTTCAAAGAACGAAATCGATCATCTGCTCGCTTATTCACTGGTATTACAATATCTCATGGAGAAATCACTTAACTGTTTTTATTCCCTGCGGCATGGCTTCGAACTACCTGACAGAGTTCTCCATTTCGTCTCTTCACCAGGGGTAGATGCCTGGTTTTTTCTTTAGCTGCTGGATGAATTCAAAATCAAGAGCCATATCTCCAACCGTGGTACCACCAGGATACTTTACCCTGGGGTAAGTTCCCACTACTGAAATTCTCTTTGATAATTTAGTCCAACACTTTTTTTTCTTGGTATTGTTCTACATTTCCTTCTCCCCCTTTTTTTTTTTTTTTTGCTAAAGCGCGATAGCGGTTATTAGCGCAGAGAGCTATGCTGATTGAACCGCACCTGACTCTCAGAGTTCCTATGAGCGTCGGGAGCGGCACGGAGCATTCAGCACGGTTCCCTGTGCTAATAACCGCTATCATGATTTAGTAAAAGAGGAGAGAGGGGGTTATAAGGAGACTCTTGCAAATGAGGTTGTTTGGTTATTTGATATATTGGGTTCCCTCTTTTGTATGCTTAGACCCGTTAAAGAATCTTTGATAAACACAGTAATTAGTGTCATAACTACTGATCAAGGATAGCATAGTTCAGCACTTGGACACACATGACTTGAGGAAACCCAGTCAACATGGATTCAGGAAAGGGAAATCGTGTTTGACGAATTTACTCCAATTCTTTGAGACCGTGAACAAGCAAATTGATAGTGGAAAGCCGGTGGACATAATATACTTGGACTTCCAGAAAGCATTTGACAAAGTTCCACACGAAAGACTTCTCAGGAAACTACAAAGCCATGGCATAGAGGGAGATATACAAAGATGGATAGGCAAATGGCTGGAAAAAAGGAAGCAGAGAGTAGGCATAAATGGGAAGTTCTCAGACTGGGAGAAAGTAACTAGTGGTGTACCCCAGGGCTCGGTACTTGGGCCGATCCTTTTTAATATTTATATAAATGACCTGGAAAACGGAACATCCAGTGAGATCATCAAATTTGCAGACGACACAAAACTCTGCCGGGCAATCAGATCGCAGGAGGACAGTGAGAAACTCCAGAGCGATTTGTGTCGGTTAGAAAAATGGGCGGAGAAATGGCAGATGAAGTTCAACGTGGAGAAATGCAAGGTAATGCATTTAGGCAGTAAAAATAAGGAATACGAGTACAGAATGTCAGGTGCAACTCTGGGAAAAAGTGAACAGGAAAGGGATCTGGGTGTACTGATAGATAGGACCCTGAAGCCGTCGGCACAATGCGCGGCAGCGGCAAATAAGGCAAATAGAATGTTGGGTATGATAAAGAAAGGAATCTCGAGTAGATCGGAGAAAGTTATAATGCCGCTTTATAGGGCAATGGTCAGACCCCACTTGGAATACTGCGTCCAACATTGGTCTCCCTACCTAAAGAAGGATATAAAACTGCTGGAGAGGGTGCAGAGACGAGCAACTAAACTAGTGAAGGGTATGGAGAAACTGGAATATGAGGATCGACTTAAAACACTGGGATTGTTCTCCCTTGAGAAAAGGAGACTGCGTGGGGATATGATCGAGACCTTCAAAATACTGAAAGGAATCGACAAAATAGAGCAGAGAAGATTATTTACATTGTCCAATTTGACACGGACAAGAGGACATGAAATGAAGCTAAGGGGGGGCAAGTTCAGGACTAATATCAGGAAGTTCTGCTTCACACAGAGAGTGGTTGACATCTGGAATACTCTCCCAGGGGAGATTATTGCGGAATCGACAGTCCTAGGCTTCAAAAGCAAACTAGATGCATATCTCCTTGAGAGAGGCATATAAAGATATGGTTGGATATAAAATAAAAAAATATATAATAGCAAATGGAATATAAATAAGACACACACCAAAAAGTATTCCAATAAATGCTCACTACTATGGAGAAGAATAGTCTAGAGATAAGACAAAGTAGTTATTTGGAGAAAAGACCTCAGTTTCCTCATCAAGAGGTCTCTATGTCTGCCGTATACAACTTAAAGCAGCATAGGAGAAAACATCCCAGGTAGTGGAGTTTTTCTGACCTGGGATGTTTTCTCCTATGCTGCTTTAAGTTGTATACGGCAGACATAGAGACCTCTTGATGAGGAAACTGAGGTCTTTTCTCCAAATAACTACTTTGTCTTATCTCTAGACTATTCTTCTCCATAGTAGTGAGCATTTATTGGAATACTGCTTGGATATAAAATAAGCCAGGTGTATACCTAGCAGGGCCTCCGTGTGTGCGGATCGCCGGACTTGATGGACCGAAGGTCTGATCCGGAGATGGCGCTTCTTATGTTCTTATGTACATTACATTACAAAAATTCTTATATACCGCAGCTACCTCGCAATTCAGTGCGGTTAAGAGATACTAACTAATTGTAGTATGATCATAATAAATTCATCAAAATATTTGCCAAACAAGTGGGTTTTCAGCGATTTTCTAATGACTAGATAAGAATGACACTGATATATAAGCACTAACTTGTTTGTCCTTTATAGCTGCCAAATAAGACAAAGTTTTACTAAGGAATCATTTCTAAACACATCTCTTTAAAGATGGAAAGTCAAAAAAATTGTATCGTTCTTACATCCTATGGGTCGCAGTGCGGTTTTAAGACGGGTGGCCTAATTTGTAAGTTAGTTGGGTTGGGTGAGTACTGGTGGGGCGGGGTGGAGAGTATCATTGGGGGGAGAGGAGAGGGGGGGTTTGAGGAGGGGAAATGGGGTGTATTGAAGGGTCTGGCAATTAGTCAAAGATAGGATAATTGGTTCAGTTGGGGAGAAGGGGCGGTGTGACATTTTTGGGGTTCATAAGAGTACAGGGCTTTGGAGTACCTTTCCACCTTCATTAATCTCACTTGCCCTATGTAGAGAAGGAAGGGGAGGGAGTTTGGTCGATGTTACTCTTTTATTGTATATGCTTGTTCTATTATTGTATATGATGCATTATTATTTGTACTGTGCACCTTTGGGGTGCGTTGGTGTTGTATTTGCTGTGTTTGCATCAATAAAAATTGTTTGAACCTAAAAAATTGTATTGTATGCAAGTGCGTTCAAGTAGCAAAATTGAACCAACCAAAAGGTAGCTGGGTAAAAGTCCATTCAAAGCCTTAAAACATACACAACCAAATTTGAAAACTATTCTGGCTTCTATTGTCAACCAGTTTAGTCTATGGGCTCCTTTTACGAAGCCGCGTTAGCAGTGTAACGCGCGTAATAGCGCGCGCTAAACTGCCGGCCGCGCTAGCCGCTACCGCCTCCTCTTGAGCAGAAGGTAGTTTTTCGGCTAGTGCAGGGATTAGCGCGTGATTAAAAATCACGCGTGCTAAAGCCGCTAATGCGGCTTAATAAAAGGAGCCCTTTAATAATACTGTGATACACGATCTGATCTTTTCAATCTGAAAATTAACCATACCGCAGAATTTTGAATAATCTACAGCCTTTTTACATTTTTCTTAGAAATCGACAGAATATTACAGTAATCCAATTTATTGAGAATGAAAGACTGTACCAGTAATCTGAATGAAAAAAAAAAAAAAAAATCAAAGTATGGCTTAATCGTTCTTAATTTCCTAACACTGAATAATTCCCTCCTTTCCTTGACCTATAAAATGAATAGAAGCTCACAAGATACTGCGCCGTATGCCTGGAAGAAGCTGCCAGAGTCAATACGTTCTGCCCCGTCTCTAGCAGTATTCAAATCCAAGGTATAAGCCCACTTTTTTGAACCTGCTTTCAACTCTTAACTCCCAATCACTGTCAGATATACTATATTGTATTATTCCTTATGACAGAAACTCCCCAACTTGAAATGTCCTGTCTGTCTGTCCAAATTAGATTGTAAGCTCTTTTGATCAGGGACCGTCTATTAAATGTTAAGTGTGCAGCGCTGCATACTAGAGAATGATACGGGGACAAATTTTTCCTCGTCCTCGCAGGAACTCAATTTCTCTGTCCCGTCCCCGTGAGTTTTGTCACTCTCCCTGTCCCTGCCCCATTCCTGTAAGCCAGGGGTGTCAAAGTCCCTCCTTGAGGACCGCAATCCAGTCGGGTTTTCAGGATTTCCCCAATGAATTTGCATGAGATCTATTAGCATACAATGAAAGTAGTGCATGCAAATAGATCTCATGCATATTCATTGGGGAAATCCTGAAAACCTGACTGGATTGCGGCCCTTGAGGAGGGACTTTGACACCCCTGCTGTAAGCTCTGCCTTAACCGCACAAGCCTCGAATACTTATGAATTTTAAAGTGTTTGAGGCTTGTGCAGAGGAGGACAGAGCTTGCAGGAATGGGGCAGGGACAAGGACAGAACAAGCGGAGATGGGGAAAAAATTTGTCCCCTTGTCATTCTCTACTGCATATGCCTTTCAGCGCTATAGAAATGATAAATTATAGTAGTAGTCTGAGTTTCTTCTAAATTGCATTTTAAGGTACAAACCATTATACAAGGAATTATTACACCATGGGTCATTTCTAACACTACTAGAATTAGATAGTGCTGTGTACAGCCAGCCTATGCCCCGATCTCCGACGCCAGCTGACTTCTAACAATGCCTCTCCTTATCACCCCCGGACCAGCAGCCGGGCCGGCCTAGCAAAAGCCCTGAGGCTGCCCGGCCTAGCGGATGCTGGACAGTGAGCAGGTAAGGCAGAAGGGCTACTGCTGGACAGGGGGAGTAGGGAAAGGGTAAAAGGAACAGAGAAGAGCTACTGCTGGAAAGGGGGGAGCAGGGAAGGGGTGTTGCTTGACATGGGGGAGGTAAAAGTAAGAGAGAAGGAAAAACAGACAGGGGGCAGAAAGAAAGAAAGAAAAATAGACAGACAGGGGGCAGAGAGAAAGAAAGAAAAATAGACAGACAGGGGGCAGAGAGAAAGAAAGAGAAATAGACAGACAGGGGGCAGAGAGAAAGAAAGAAAAATAGACAGACAGGGGGCAGAGAGAAAGAAAGAAAAATAGACAGACAGGGGGCAGAGAGAAAGAAAGAAAAATAGACAGACAGGGGGCAGAGAGAAAGAAAGAGAAATAGACAGACAGGGGGCAGAGAGAAAGAAAGAAAAATAGACAGACAGGGGGCAGAGAGAAAGAAAGAAAAATAGACAGACAGGGGGCAGAGAGAAAGAAAGAAAAATATACAGACAGGGGGCAGAGAGAAAGAAAGAAAAATAGACAGACAGGGGGCAGAGAGAAAGAAAGAAAAATAGACAGACAGGGGGCAGAGAGAAAGAAAGAGAAATAGACAGACAGGGGGCAGAGAGAAAGAAAGAGAAATAGACAGACAGGGGGCAGAGAGAAAGAAAGAAAAATAGACAGACAGGGGGCAGAGAGAAAGAAAGAAAAATAGACAGACAGGGGGCAGAGAGAAAGAAATGCCTAAGTCTGCACATCTATTCTAGCACCCGTTAATGTAACGGGCTAAAAAACTAGTGTTATAATATTTTCACATTCAAGTATTATACTATAAAGTGAAGTTTTACTAATTTTATTAATATTATTAATTTTATAATGTGCTCAGAGTTCCTTCTCATAGGTCACAAAAGGTAGACCAATAAGACCTGTAATGTAAGGAACCATCATTGCATTATTCTGGCATAGCCCTCATTTTTGTTTCTTAGGATAATAAACTTTTTGAAGACGTAATGAATAATCACTTATCTTGAGAAATGCGATGAATCCTATAATCAGTTCTGTTGTGTCATTCAAAGGTTCAAAGGTTAGAAGTAAATTTGAGAGATTGAGATCATATTCCATATATCCTGGTTTAGGAGTGAGGTTCATTACTGCCATCAGTGGTGTAGTAAGTAGGAAGGGTGGACCTTCCTGGGCACCATGTCGGTGAGGGTGCTGGCACCTCTCTGCCCCCTCCCCACCCCATACCTCTGTAGATCTTCTCTAGTGCGAGCAACTGCTCCTGCCTGTTGCTCGTTCCAGCCCGGTTTCCCTCTGAATCACTTCCAGGTCACGGAGCCAGGAAGTGATGTCAGAGGGAAATCTAACGCTGCCACGAGGAGCATGCTGCAGAAGACACTCGCACTGGCGAACATTTGGAGGTACAGGGAGGGAAGGGAGAGTGCGACTGTGGAATGGGGGGTGAGAAAGAGGGGGTGGGGGCGCGGAGGGGCACCTCCTACCCTTACTACGCCACTGACTCCCATGGTACATGCAAAACTAAATCCAATATAAAAAGTACCAAAAAATGTCACTGTTTCAGTTGTTACCAAGCCAGGCAGTAGAAGGAACCTACAGAGCAGTCACAAACATGCAAAACTAACACTCTCTGTGACGGCTAAAAACAAGAACAAATTTAGTTATTCTGTTTGACATAGCCAGCAAATGCCAAACATGTTACAAAGAGTTATGGGTCTAAACTAGGGTTACCATATGGCTCCAGAAAAAAGAGGACGGATTGAGTTATCTGGGTTTTTCTTCCTTTGAAAGCAATGGAAGTAAGGAAGATGGATAGAGGCATCTGGGTTTTACTTCCATTGAAAGTACTGGAATTAAAACCCGGATGTCTCAATCCGTCCTCCTTTTTCTGGAGCCATATGGTAACCCTATTCTAAACTCTAGTAGGAGGGATAAAGTCCATATGTAACTCAGATGCATTCACAAGATAATACTAAACAAGGGTGCTGTGAGCCTGCTAAAGAATTAATGCATGAGGACCAAGCTCTGTATGAATAAATAACCCTTTGCAATTCAAACATTGCATCTTCCATCATTTTTCAGAACATCTACTACTAGGGGGAATCACGTGACTGACTCCGAGGTGGATACATGACTGAGATTCTCCTCACTGGCCTAACAAAATTCAATGCAACAATCAACTAAAATGTAGAAGATAGCAAATCTAATTACAATATTTAAAACATCTATAACATGGCTTCAGAACTGACAAAAAATGATAGCACACCCCAAAATATTGTTAAGTCAACATACAATTAAACCATCCAGATTTCAGCCAGGTTACATTTAAATATCATGAATGTTGTCATTGTTGAGGATACGTTGAAATCCTCAGCTCAATGTGCGACGGCGGTTAAGAAAGCAAATAAAATGTTAAGAATTATCAGGAAAGGAATGGAAAACAAAAATGTTAAATGTTATAATGCCCTTGTATCACTCTATGGTACTGCAACACCTTGAATACTGTGTGCAGTTCTGGTTGACGTATCTCCAAAAAGATATAGCAGAATTAGAAAAGGTACAGAGAAGGGTGACAAACATGATAAAAGGAATGGGACAACTTCCCTATAAGGAAAGGCTAAAACGGAGAAGAGATGGCTCAGGGTTGATATGATAGAAGTCTATAAAATACTGAGTGGGATGGAAAGGGTAGATGTGACTTGCTTGTTCGTGCTTTCCAAAAATGCTAGAACTAGAGAACATGCGATGAAGCTACTAAGTAGTACATTTAAAATAAACTGGAGAAAATATTTCTTCACACCACGTGTAATTAAACTCTGGAATTTGTTGCCAGAGAATGTGGTAAAATCAATTAGCTTAGTGGGGTTTAAAAAAAGTTTGGATAATTTCCTAAATGAGAAGTCCATAGGCCATTATTGAGATGGCTTGGGGAAACTCACTGCTTATTTCTAGGATATGCAGCATAAAATTTGTTTTACTACTTAGGGTCTAGGGTTGGCCACTGTTCAAAACAGGATACTGGGCTTGATGGACCTTCTGTCTGTCCCAGTATAGCCACTCTTATGTTCTTATGTTAACACCTCTGTTCTAAAAATAGTGCGACGATATTTAAGTCACCACACATTAGTGATTAATGAGATGCAAAAAAAATGCAACTGCATATTTTGCATATCATTACTATGGAAATGTCCAGTTTGTCTGTCCTGACTAGACTGTAAGCTCTTTTGAGCAGGAACTGTCTCTTCTATTTTTTGATGTACAGCGCTGCATATATATAGTAGCGCTATAAAAATGATTAGTAGTAGCTGGAGTAGTAGTACACGCCCTCCTCCATATTCGTGCGATCTTCTTACACTCCAGGAGTCCCATGCAGAGCCATGAACATAAATGGCTGCCATTAGTTTCTGTGGAGGAGTGGCCTAGTGGTTAGAGAAGCTGCCTCAGCAACCTTAGGTTGTGAGTTTGACTCCCACTGCAGTCCTTGTGACTCTGGGCAAGTGTGAGAGAGTCTATAGCAGTGATTCCCAACCCTGTCCTGGAGGAACACCAGGCCAATTGGGTTTTCAGGCTAGCCCTAATGAATATGCATGAGAGAGATTTGCATATGATGGAAGTGATAGGCATGCAAATTTGCTTCATGCATATTCATTAGGGCTAGCCTGAAAACCCAATTGGCCTGGTGTTCCTCCAGGACAGGGCTGGGAACCACTGGTCTATAGGATGCTATCACTCCCCCTGCTGGATACTCCCTCAGGATGTCAGAGTCACCTTAACATAGGGTTGCCAGATTTCCTCTAAAAAAAAAAGAGGTTACCTGGCCCTGCCCAATTCCAGCTCCACCCCACTCCGCCCCCACATGAACCTCCCCGAGATTGAAGGCCGCATTTGGAAGCCTTTGCACATGTGTGGACGTCAACACAATGACATCACGCACATGTGTATGACTAGGGTTACCAGATTTTCCTGCAGGAAAATTTGGACCCATGGCCACGCCCCAAGACCGCTTCCCTTCCCCCATACCTTTTTAACATTTGCGGTGCGAGCAGCAACCCCAATCTACTGCTCGCAGCAGCATCAGCTCTTCTTCTGTCATCATTTCCGGAGCCACGCCTAGGAAGTGACGTCAGAGGAAGAGCCAAAGCTGGCACGAGCAGCAGGTTGGGGTTGCTGCTCACACCGCAAACGTTAAAGAGGTAGGGGGAAGGGAATGGATGCACACATGTGGCAGGAAGAGGCAGGGGAGGAGAAGAGGACAGGTGGGGTGCCACCACCCTTGGTGCCTCGCTACGCCACTGCATTTGTTGTCTATATTTTACACTGTTCAGGAAGAAAAGTATTTCTTTCTATTTCTCTGGTGTTGTACTGCATGCAGAGCCTGGCATCTTAAGGTTTCGTTTGTGTATATTAGGACTTTTAGTTTGGGGTCCTGTATTTGCATAGGGTCTATCTGTGTTCTGCACTTGTGACCAAAGCCAAGTGTTCTGGCAGGAATGAATGTCATGAAGCGTTATTGGTGTCATGACCTCAAGTAGGAAGATATTTGTTGGCAGTTTGTCTGGGTTTTGGAAGATCCCGAACTCAGGGCCAGGTCTGGAGGGTCTCTGCACATGTGCAGATGTCGATGTGATGACATCACATGCGCGGAGGCCCTCTAGACATGGCCCAGAGCTCAGGGAAGGAAAGTGAGGTTCGTGTGCAGGCAGGGCTAGGGGCGAAACAGGGCGGAGCCAAGTGTCCTCTTTGTTTAAAAGTGGATATCCGGTAACCCTAATTGCTAGAGGGATTCCATGATCACCTCCAAAAGCGCTGAGCTTAAACTGCCTGCGTACAGTTGGGTCCTACCCAAGATCAGGGGCCTCCACCAGATCTGGCCCCCCTTAGAAATGAAGCAGCATTCACCTGCTACAGAGGACCTTGACTGGGAGAGTAAAGGCATTGAAATAGAAACATAAAAACATAGAAACATAGAAAAAAGCGGCAGAAAAGGGCTATAGCCCACCAAGTCTGCCCATTCCAGGTATCCCCTCCCCTGAATTTACTCCCTTAAAGATCCCACGTGAGTATCCCATTTTTTCTTAAAATCCGTCACGCTGCTGGCCTTTATCACCTGGAGTGGGAGTCTGTTCCAGTGATCCACCACTCTTTCAGTGAAGAAGTACTTCCTGGAGTCGCCATGAAACTTCCCTCCCCTGATTTTCAGCGGATGTCCTCTGGTGGTCGAGGGTCCCACTAGCCCGAAGATATCATCTTCTGACTCGATGTATCCCGTGATGTACTTATACGTTTCAATCATATCTCCCCGTTCTCTTCTTTCCTCAAGTGAGTACAACCGCAATTTCTTTAGTCTTTCTTCATACGTGAGATCCTTGAGTCCCATTACCATCCTGGTGGCAGTTCTCTGAACCGACTCGATCCTCAGCACGTCCTTTCGGTAGTGTGGTCTCCAAAACTGAACACAGTACTCTAAGTGAGGCCTCACCATGGCTCTGTACAACGGCATCATAACTTCAGGTCTCCTGCTGACGAAACTTCTGCGGATACATCCCATCATTTGTCTTGCCCTGGAGGAAGCCTTCTCCACTTGAGTGGCAACTTTCATGTCCTCGCTAATGATTACTCCTAGATCGCGTTCCTCCGTGGTCCTAACCAAGGTCTCACCATTTAGTGCATAAGTTCTACACGGGTTTCTCTTGCCCAGGTGCATTATCTTGCATTTTTTAGCATTGAAGCCTAGATGCCAAGTGTTTGACCATTGTTCCAGTAGCAGTAGGTCGTGTGTCATATTATCAGGTAATAAGCTTCTGCCTACTATGTTGCAAAGTTTGGCGTCGTCGGCGAACAGTGATACCCTTCCTCTAAGTCCTTGCGTCATATCTCTTATGAATAAGTTGAATAGAATCGGGCCCAGGACTGATCCCTGTGGCACTCCACTGATTACGTCCGACGCTTTGGATGGGGTACCGTTTACCACCACCTTCTGAATTCTGCCGCTCAGCCAATCCCCAACCCATGTAGTTAGAATGTCTCCTAATCCTATCGATTTCAGTTTGTTCAGTAATCTTCGATGAGGGACGCTATCAAATGCTTTACTGAAGTCCAAATATACCACGTCCAGTGACTCTCCGGCGTCCAGTTGTCTGGTAACCCAGTCAAAAAAGCTAATCAGATTAGATTGGCAGGATCTACCCCTGGTGAACCCGTGTTGGTGTGGATCACGGAGATTTTCTTCGTCCAGGATTGTGTCAATATGCTGTTTGATCAGTGTTTCCTTGAGTTTACACACTATAGACGTGAGACTCACTGGTCTGTAGTTTGCTGTCTCTGTCCTGCAGCCCTTTTTGTGGAGTGGGATTACGTTGGCGGTTTTCCAGTCCAAGGGGACCCTTCCTATGCTTAGGGAAAGATTGAAAAGAACAGATAATGGTTCTGCCAGGACTTCCCTTAACTCCCTAAGCATTCTGGGGTGTAGGTTATCCGGTCCCATGGCTTTGTTTACTTTGAGTCTTGATAGTTCGTTGTAGACACTGCTGGGTGTGAATTCGAAATCATGAAACGGGTCTTTCCGGTTATCTCCCGTCTGAAGCTGTGGACCAGCTCCCGGCGCTTCGCGGGTGAACACTGAGCAGAAGTATTGGTTTAGTAATTCTGCCTTCTCAGAGTCTGATTCAGCAAAGTTACCGTCCGATTGCTTCAAGCGTACTATCCCATCTTTGTTTCTTTTCCTGCTCCTGATATAGCTGAAGAAGGATTTATCCCCTTTCTTGATTTTCCGTGCTAGCTCTTCCTCCATTCGGAGTTTGGCCTCTCTGACTGCTGTTTTGACAGCTTTGGATCTGTCTAGATAGTCCTCTTTTGCCCCCTCTCTGCCTAAATGTTTGAAGGCGATAAATGCGTCTTTTTTCTGTTTAACTAGGTCTGAAATTTCTTTACTGAACCATTGGGGTCTTTTGTTTCTCCTGCGTTTACTTACTGTCTTTATGTATCGGTCTGTTGCTTCATGTAGTATGGACTTCAGAGACGACCACACATCCTCCACATTGTCAGTTTGTGCTTGTTTATGTAGTTCCTGATGGATGAAATCTGCCATGCAGTTGAAGTCTGCGCCTCTAAATTTGAGAATTCTTGTTGCTGTGTTTGTTTTTGGGACTCCTTTCCTGAGGTTGAGCCATACCATATTATGGTCGCTGGAAGCCAGTGTGTCTCCTACTGAGACTTCCGTGACACTATCTCCATTGGTGAGGACTAGGTCTAGTAACGCCTGGTCCCTGGTGGGCTCCAATACCAATTGCTTGAGGCGTGCACCTTTTATGGAGTTTAATATTCTTTTGCTGCTACCCGTAGTCGCGGAGAGTGTGTTCCAATCTGCATCTGGCATGTTGAAGTCTCCTAGCATTACTGAGTCCCCGCGCAGTGTGATATTCTCTATGTCCTCGATTAATTCCATGTCTTTATCTTCCTGTTGTCTGGGAGGTCTATATATCACACCAAGGTATAGGCATTTTTCATTCCCTCTGGCCAGATTCACCCAGATGGATTCCCCGGTGTATCTAACATCTGTGATTCTGGTGGTTTTGATGCTTTCCTTAGTGTATAGCGCTACTCCTCCTCCCAATTTACCCACTCGGTCGCAACGAAGTAGGTTGTACCCTGGTATAACCATATCCCACCCATGCGATTCCGTGAACCAGGTTTCGGATATCGCTATCACATCAAGATCGGCGTTTGTTATCTCAGTCTCTAATTCTAGAATCTTATTACCCAAGCTGTGTGCATTAGTATACATAGCCCTCCATATCTGTGAAGAGTTTACTTTATTAGTTAGTGTGGCTCCTAAAAATTCAGTGATATTTCTCCCTGACTTATCATGGGTATCATTGGTACTTACCTTAGACTTGGTAGTGTGAGTGCGACTTGCCTCCTTAGGGTGGTTTCTTACTGCTCTGGGATATAAGTATGTACCCTCCCCCGACTTACCTAGTTTAAAGCCCTATGGAGTAGGCGGGCCAGTCGATGTCCAAATACGTTTCTCCCTCTTCTGGTTAGGTGGAGTCCGTCTGGTCCTTGTAGTCCCTGGAGCGTCTCGCCGTGGTTTAGGAATCCAAAGTTCATTTCTATGCACCATCCTCGGAGCCATTCGTTGGTCCTTCGAATACGCTCTTCTCTAGCTCTGCCTTTGTTTCTTACTGGAAGAATTGACGAAAAGACTACCTGGGCTCCATTTCATCCCAGTCATCCTCAGACTGAACTTTCCCATCTTGCACAAGGCACCGTTGCTGAGGAATTGCACTGTTTTTGAGAAATCCCCAACGCCAGCAGGGCCACGATTCCTGGGGGTTCCATGTGGCCCTTGTTAATATTGTAAGCGTCAAACATCATATTGATGAATTCAGGGGAAACCCCTGACCAGGACATCCAGACAGCCCCTGTGGACACTCACAAGCTCTTTCTTTTTTTCTGGGGGGGGGGGGGGTTGCAGACTTGTCATGGCTGCACTTCGCCAGAAACGCACTTGTGCTGTTCCCCGGTTCAAATCTAGACCTTTTCCCGGGCCCTCAGACCCACTGGGCACTAACACTCCCTGAAGGACCAGAGGAAGCTAAGCCAGCGACTCCCGTCCCCCTCTTGTGCTGTGTATCATATGGAACCTGAGATATTCTATACTGTAAATGCTGTAATCTAAACCCCCTTTGTCTATACTGTAAATGCTGTAAAGCCTGTATTTCTCACTAAAGTTTGGCCTACCCCATACTATGATTGTACTTTTGTAACCCGTTCTGGGCTCCTTTTGGGAGGATGGGCTAAATAAATGACTAAAAAAAAGATATCAAAGGCACTCAAAATTTAAAAAAAGTATTCTAAATAAGCATAAGATATTAGAAATCTATAAAAATAGTTTATGTAAACAGTTCAAAGGTACTACATTATTTATTTGTAGGATGTCAGAGGTAACACTTGTTGGACCAGAATAGCTGAAATGCTATACCACAGTGTCTTATTGGTATAGCATTTCAGTTATTCTGGTCCAACAAATCCAAGCTGAAAACCCACTTTTCTGAAGCTGATTTCAACTCTTAACTCCCACTCACAGATACCTTTACCCATTGTATTATTTCTTCTGCTAGAAACTCCCCAAACCTGAAATGTCCTGTCTGTCTGTCCAAATTAGGTTGTAAGCTCTTCTGAGCAGGGACCATCTATTGAATGTTAAATGTACAGCTCTGCGTACACCTTTCAGCGCTATAGAAATTATAAACAGTAGTAGTAGTAATAGAGTGAATTGTTAAAGTTTTTTTGAACCTGCTGATTTCCAATACATCTGAAAAAGTGTAAATAGTTTGCCGTTATCCGGACATTAAGTTGAATAAAAGTTCCAGTTGTTTTTTCACTTGCATCTTTGACTAAGCTATTCTTCATTTCGGGAAGAGAGAAAGGTCCAAATGGGGTGAGTAAAACCCAGGATCATGTTTCCTCCAGCCTACCGGAGTTTATCCAGCCCTGACATACACCCAAGCTTAGGGTTACCAGATGTCTGGGGAAACCTGGATATGTCCTCTTTTTAGAGGACTGTCCAGGTGCCCGGAGGGATTTCCAAAACCTGGCAGTTTGTCCAGGTTTTAAAAATCCCTGTGGTCTGCACCGCCTCTGAAGGCCCTCTGCACATGCGCGAACATTGACGTGATGTCATACGCACATGCACATGATGACATTGTGTCAACATCCACGCATGCAAAGAGGCCCTCAAGACCTTGGGAAAGGAGACAGGAGGTTCAGCTAGGGGCAGGGCTGAGGGTAGAATGGGGCAGGGCTGGAGGCAAAACAGGGCAGGACTGGGGGTGAAATAGGGCATGGCCAGGTGTCCTCATTTTATTTTTTTTTAGGAGGAAATCTAGTAACACTACCTAAGTTCAGTAAGAACTGTGAGACTGTGTCTGCAAGTAAAAGAAAAATACAGTATATATCTCTTTTTTTGTGTTTGAGTCCTGATTGTGGAGTGTTCCAGACTCCAAGGAGCTGGCCAAAGCCAGTGTGGTGAGTGCGAGGTGGGAAGCTTAGGGTTACCAGATTTTTCATTTGCTAAATAAACTTTATTGATAGAACAGATCCTATTGTGCACAATACTAGAGTGGAGTTTCATTAGAGTGGGGCTACACTAATAACAGAAAAAAACAAGTGGAAAGGACAAGATGTCTCCAAACAAAACCTTTTATTGAGAGTGTTGCTTTTTGTCCTTTCGCTACACTAATAACAGCATATGAGCTGTATGAGCCAACTTGTGAGTACTGAGCACTCACAATAACATAACATAAAAACTTATTTCTATACCGCAATACTGTTAAGTTCTATGTGGTTTACAGTTAATGGAAGTTTCAGTTAGTTACCCAGGAATCTGGTGAACAAGAATGTTTTTAGGTTTCTCCTAAAATGTTGGAAGGTGCTATAGGTCACAATTAGAGATTGAACAAGCTCTTTAATTATGTCCAGGGAGGGATAATTTGTATTACATTTCGCACATATGATAGCTTTGATACATTGGCACTTATGACTAACAGGTCTGCAATTTCGTTATTTCAATTCTTTCAATACTCTGCTGGCCTTGAGATTAAAAAAAAAACCCCAAAAACAACATTAGGTTCTGGTGACGTGGCCATATTGTTTATTTTTAATTTATTTGGATTTGGCCTTTTTCTGTTGTAGCTCTATGGTGAATTTATATTCAGGTACAGTAGGTATTTCCCCGTCTCTGGAGCCTGCACGGTTCACAAATGGAGAGTTAAATGTCTTGCCCCAAGGTCACAAGGAGCCACAGCCTAGACCGGAACGCTTCCCAGCGCGCTGCTGAGACTCCTGCCCTGTGTAATTGACTCTAACTATATTGAAACTCCACTCTAGTATTGCTCACGATATGATCTGTTCTATCAATAAAGTTTTACTTAGCAAAAAAAAAAAAAAGCCCACACCAACGGCCAGAAGGGACTGGCTTCGTCAGGCGGCGTTTCCTTTCCCTTTGCCTATGGCACTATTAGGGGCCGGCTGTGGGCTGTGACGCGCGCGACGATTTCCCAGGTGCCCCCGCGGCTGGCACTGACGTGGCCGGCCGCCGTGTTCCGCCATCTTGTGGAAGCCCCAACCAACGCCTTGGAGGAGAAGCTGTGGGTGGCAGCTGGAGCGAGAGAGGCAGAGAGCGGAGAAGAAATTACGACAGGGCTGAAGGCAGGTAAGGACGAGGAGGCTCCCGAGGTAGAGGAAGAAGGACGGGCGCGGAGAGAAAGGCGGGCGCCTTTCCCCGCGGGACATGGCGGCCGCTCGCTAACGGGCCTGGGCCTGTAGGTAGTATTGTGAGGGAGGTGTTCGGCCGCTTCTTTAGCTGTTATTGGGGGGGGGGGGGGGCTGGGGACGTTCCTCTTTACGTCTCAAGGGGATGGAGAGAGGCTGAGGCCTAGGAAGCTGAGCACGGCCTTCCGAGGCTCTAAAGGAAGGCCCCAGTGTCCACCCTTTGAGACGCGCTCCCTAACCCCGAGCAGGAAGTGGCGGCGCCATTTGCAGTTCGTAGGTCTTAAAAGTTCGCTTCCGCTACTCTTCCACCTGCCCGAGGGAGCCGGTCTCCGCTGCTGACTTTTCTGACAGTTCTTCGCGTCGACGTAACCAGCAAAAATCCGTGTATTGAGACCATCCTTGTGACCTTTGTGAAGGTTCTGCGCATTCCTAGTCTCAAAACTGAGTAGCAGTAAACCATGGACGTTGAAGAGGCTCGGGGATTTAGAGAGAGATGATATTAGGTGGTTTTCCCCCCAAAGATTTTGAGAAAGGGGGGGGGGGTAATGAGTTGGGACGATGTCCATCGCCTTGTGTTTGTAGTCTTTCATTTTGATGTTTAAAACTGTGCATGGACAGACACTGACATTTCGGACGTTGAGGAGAATAATTTGTGGATGGCGTTCCAGGTCAGGGAGAGTTTGGGTTGGAGATTTAAGGTGTAGCTTTGTGCTATTGTGAAATCTCAGGTTGTGGTTTGTTTGTTTTTCAATGGGTAGAACGGTCTAGGACACTGACACTTCAATTATAGTGTGTTTTGGAGGGGTAACTAAGAACTCAAAAATGAATAATTTTTCATAGTATTGAACATTTGAAGAAAGTAAAGCACTGAACTTTTCCAGAGTTTAAAAAAAGGTGTTTAAAAAATGTTATGTCTCGACTTTCTAAAAGATGAACCAGTAGTTTGTCTGCCTTTGAAGGCCACACTGTCACCCAAGCATGTGTGTGTGCATGCTCTTTAAAACAGTTAATTTGAATATGTTCTAATGATGGTATGTTTTGGTCATGTGCAGACAAGTGCATGAAAAGCCTGTCAAAAAAACATTTTTTTTTTCTGACAAATAATTCTCATGCTCGCTTTTTTTTTTCCTTTGTAGTTAAGTGGTCTAACTACCCTATTGGTGAAAAAGATGTTAGGTCATCAAGTATGCTTAGTTTCCCCTGTCCACACACCAAAGAATATAGCTCAAGTATTGTCCATAGGTAATAATCATTTGAAAGATTTTGCTCCTTAATCAGAAATAAGAGATGTGTTCCCACTCTCATTCTATTTCCCATTCGGTTAATGAACTTATCTCTCTCATAGTTCATACCTAGTAGGACAAATCCTAGGTGAGCAGAAATTTTAACTGATATCTGGGATCTTTCTGCTGCTGCCCAAACAGGCTTTTTCCTTTCTGCTCTATGTGCGCCCATGAATTGGAAAGTCTCAAATTAATGCAGAAAATGCAAATATCAACAGGGGGTTGTGTTTGAGGAGCGATCCTGTAATAATATAAATTATTAATAATGTGGTGAATCCTCCAGTGTGTGGTAGTAAGCTCTTAAGAAGCAAAGTTCTAAAAGGAACGACGGCTTCAATGCTTTACCAAGGCCCGTACTTTACTGGCGTAAGAGTCCTCTTACTGTTTCAACTGCACATCATTGTAGGGTTTCACATAATGTGTGCATATAAATGAGTGATATAGTGAAAATTGTGATTATTCAACAATATGACAGTAAACTTCCACAAATGACACCCTGTAATGTCAGCAAAACATGGAAGCGAGAAAAGGTATTTTCACGGTGAGAACTGTACTTAGCTTGTGTAGAGCCTTGTGTTTTGCAAATGCTGTAAAAATGTTGGTGGGATCATCAGGAGAATTAACGTTTCAAAAGTTGTTACTACCTCTCCATGAAGCTGTTCATAGGTTCGACCAGGCTTGGTTTCAGGGAACACAACCCCTTCTTCAGGAACCCTTATGACAGTCAAGCAATTAAGGTGAACATCAAAGAAAAGTTTTTATGAAGTGAACTTTCAGATGTTACTGCTCTGCACATTGCTTGTTTCAGGCTGGGAGGGGAGTGCCGAAGTGGAACGCAGCAGCTGCTCAAGTAGACATGATGACATCATGTGTTAGAAAAAATGTTCTAAATGAAACAAAATTAAAACATAATACCCGAAGGTCAAAATACTGACTTGGGAAAGGAGAAGGAAAAGACCAGGTCTTTAACTTCAAACTCTTGTGCGTTTCCATTTATCATACTAGTTACCAAAAAATATATTTGTTATGCGAGAAGTGTTAAAAACAAGCTACAACAAATGTTGGGAATGGGATGCCCACAGGCAATACAGAGTGAGCTAAGCAATGCAAAGAAGATTGTATGACCATGCTGGAGACATAAATAATGGTGTTCCATTCAGTGAGTTTTGTTGAATCCATCTGCTTGAACGTAATTAAATTCAAAATTGCTCACTAAGTTGAATTTAATCCATCTTATCACCTCTGAAGGTGGTTAGAATTAGAGAATGACACAGTGACAAAATTCATCACTGTCCCCATCCCCGCGGATAACCGTGGGAAATAATCCCATGTCATTTTCTAGTGTCTATTTCAACCTCAGTCCTTCTACACCAGCATTCTTCAAAGCAAAGCTTGTGGGTCAGTGGTTGTGGCCATTCATACTCTGATTCTTCCCTCTTTCTTTAAAGAATGACATGAAGATGGTTTCCCGCGGTTATCCACGGGAACGGTGATGAATTTTGTCACTGTGTCATTCTCTAGTTGGAATCTGTTCAATAATAAAACCAGCTCAGATCGTAAAAAGAATGATCATGTTCTAAGCAATGAGCTAGTGGAGCCAAAATGGTTGCTTTCTGTATCTGTTCTTGTAATCTAACCTTAATCTGATCTGAAGTGCAACCTACAAATAACAAATTGCAGGGACACATAACATAACCCATTGTGACTAGGAAAATGTCGTATAAAATAAGTTTTATGAGTACAAGGATGACTCCAAGTGGAAAGATGTAAAGAGTTGGCACACACCAAACATGCACCACAAACCCTAAAAATAGAAACATTGAGACTCAACTTGGAACAACCTTGGGTGAACGTCACCCGTGTAGTGGGTGTTCGGTGTGTGCCAACTCTTTACGTGTAGGTCACACTTCACATCAGATTAAGACTAGATTACAAGAGCATAAAAAGCAGAATACAGACAGGAACCATTTTGGCTCCACTAGTTCTTCATTGCTTGGAACATGATCATTCATTTTATGGTCTGAGATGGTTTATCATTGAACAGATTACAACTAGACAATGACCCGGGGACAATTTTTTTTTCCCATCCCCAGAGGAACCCAATTTCTCGGTCCCGTCCCTTCAAGTTTTGTCCCTGTCCCATTCCTGTAAGCTCTGCCTTAACTGCACAAGCCTCAAACACTTATGATTTTAAAGTGTTTGAGGTTTGTGCAGATGAGGATAGAGCTTGCAGAAATGGGGCAGGGACAGGAAAAGAACTCTTCAGTACGGGAAAATTAATTCCCACAGGAACGGGGAAAAAATTTGTCCTCCAATTTCAACCACCTTCAGAGGTGATAAGATGGCTCAAATTTAACTTTGCGAGCAATTTTGGATTTTTGAATTTAATTCCATTCAAGTATAGGACTCAACAAACTCCCTGAATGGAACACCATTATTTAAATTCATATATTTGTCTCCAGCATGGGCATACAATCCTCTTTGCATTGCTTAGCCCACTGTGTATTTCTTGTGGGTATCCCATTCCCAACATTTGTTGTAGCTTGCTTTTAACACTTCTCACGTAACAAATATATTTTTTGGTAACTAGTATGATAACTTCAAACCTTGTTCATACCCCTACCAGCCTGAAACAAGCAACGGTGCAGAGCAGTAACATCTGAAAGTTCACTTCATAAAAACTTTTCTTTGATGTTACACCTTAATTGCTTGACCGTCAGAAGGGTTCCTGAAGAAGGGGTTGTGTTCCCTGAAACCAAACCTGGTCAAACCTACAAACAGCTTCATGGAGATGTAGAACAACATTTGAAATATTCTCTTGGAGATCCTGCCAACATTTTTACGATGTTTGCAATACACAAGGTTCTACACAAGCTAAGTACAGTTCTCACCGTGTAAATATCTTTTCTCACTTCCATGTTTGGCTGACATTACAGGGCGTCGTGGAAGTTTACTGTCATTATATTATTAAATAATCACATTTTCATTAAATCGTTCATTTGTTATGCATACATTATGTGAAATCATATGATGGTGTGCGGCATGAGCAGACTCTTACACGGGTAAATCTGGTTCTTGGTAAAGCACTGAAGCTGTTGTTCCTTTTGGGACTTTGCTTCTTAGAACTTACTACCACACACTGGAGGATTTACCACACTATTAATAATTTATATTATTACAGTGTCGCTCCTCAAACATAACCCCCTGCTGATATTTACATTTTCTGCATTAATTTGAGACTTTCTAAGCATCTGAAGCATTTTTTCTGGGTTATTTTGTTGTCTGCTTCCATGAATTGGAGCCAAGCCATTCTAGTGTTAGTTTGTACACTAAATAGAGTATTACCTATAATCTAAAAAGAACAGAGGGATAGAGGAACAGAGAGGAGAATTGTGAGATGGTATGATGTTTCCGGAGAATTGTATGGTGCAGAAGAGTTGCAACCCATATGGTGAGGGGGGTAGGGAGAAGCTATATGGTTGGTGGCACGGAAGTATGTTGAAAGAAAGAGATGAGCGAGGGTTGAGGCCCTCGAGAAATGAAGGAGCATTGTGAAAGAGGACATGTGTGTAAAAGCACTCTACAACCCACCTTTTAATGAGTGATGTTTGAGACAGGATAAGATGAAGACCTGCATGGTCATTCAGTCTGTCAAAAAAAGGCAGCCAGAATCAAATCTATCACTCCATGCAGGTTACTACTTCTACTAGTTATAATTTCTATAGCACTGAAAAATATACGCAATACTGTACATTCAATATGCATCCGACAGGCCCTTCTCAGAAGAGCTTACAATCTAATTTGGACAGGCAAGACATAATGGGGGGGGGCTGTTGGGGAGGTTTTTTTTGCAGAGAATGATAGGATGGACTTAAGTAGTTTATGGTGAGAGGGAGATAGGAGTTGAAAGCAGCATCAAAAAGTGGGCTTTTAGTTTGGATTTCAATATTGCTTGATGAAAAGACTAAGGCTCATAATAAAAACAAACAAAAACACGTCTAAAAAGTGGCCTAAATGGCTACTTGGACGATCAAAAAGCCTGATCGTCCAAGTACCCATAATCAAAGCTGGTTTTAGACATATCTAAAACCAGCTTATGCCTTTCCCCTGCCTCTAAACGCACAGAGAGAAAAGATGCGTTTTTAGAGGAGGGGAAAGGGCGGGAGGTAGGCCGACCTAGACCTAGGTGTGCAGCAGGTATAACCAAAACATTTGACAGGTTGCCTAGTCGGCACTTATACATTTTGACTTAGACCAAGTCAAAACAGGTATAAGTGCCGAAAAAGGGGCCGCTGAGCTGTTGGCTGGTGCGATCAGCTCAGCGGCCTGGCAACCTACCCCACCCCCACCGCAATCATCGGGGCAGGATAGATGGGTCATCTCCCCTGCCGGAATAGTGATACCACTAAGTGCCGCCAAACGCGGCACTTGGGATCGCTAAAGTGGCAGGAGAGATGACTCATCTCTCCTGCAGTGATCCACTCCTCCAATCGGGCCAGGAGAGAGCCCAGGTCCTTCTGGCCCCGCCAAGTACGATTGGGGCAAGAGGGAGCCTAAGCCTCTTGCCCCGCAGCACCCTCGACCTCCCCGACACTATCGGAGCAGGAGGGAGCCCAAGCCCTCCTACCCCGCGATCCCCAAACCCCCTCCCCCCCGGGCCGAATCCGTTGGGGCCAGGAGCCCTAGCCCGGTGTTCTCCCCCCCCCCCCACCACACGATCCGGTCAGGAGGGAGCCCAAGCCCTTCTGGCCGCATCCCCTTCTAACCCCCACCCCCCCTAAAATACGGGCAGGAGGGATCCCAAGCCCTCAATGCAACCTCCTCCAACAACCGCCCCCCTGAACCCCTGACCGGCCCATTTGCTTAAGGCCCTGACCACAGGAGAGGCCTAAGGCTCCCGGGCCTATTCTGGTTGGCCCAGGCACCTCAGGCCCCACCTGTGGGTGGGGTTTGAGCCGCCTGGGCCAATCCAGTCCAATTCCTACGCTGGCTGGTCCCTCCGGCCAACATTTTTTTGAGGTGCGGGAAAGGTGGGGTGGGGGGGCCGTTCGGGGGGTCCGTCGTTGGGGGGGTTGCGTCGAGGGCAGGAGGGCCTGGGATCCCTCCTGCCCGTATTTTAGTGGGGGTTAGAAGGGGTCGCGGGCTAGGAGGGCTTGGGCTCCCTCCTGGCTGGATCATGTGGTGGGGGAGGGGGGGGAGATCGCTGGGCCAGGAGGGCTTGGGCTCCCTCCTGGCCGGATCATGTGGGGGGGGGGGGAGATCGCTGGGCCAGGAGGGGCTGCAGAGTGAGTGCACTTGTAGATCAGTAAGAGGAGTTTGAACTCTATTAGTAAATGGACAGAGAGCCAGTAAAGTGACAGGGTAATAATGCAAGTATGGTGGCTCTCACGGAATGTCATGCAGCAGAATTTTGCATGGTTTGAAGGGAAAAGAGATAGTTGAGCAGAAGACAGGAGAGAAGCAAGTTGCAGTAATCTAAACGGGAGATGATGAGTGTTGATAGAGTGTTCAGAAAGAAGAGGTCAGATTTTGGCAATTCTGTGTTGTAGATTTAAAGGAAGAAGTGACAAACTAGCAGTTTAGATCTGAGAGGAGAAGGAGAGTGGAGTCAAGATGACCTTAAGGTTATCAGCTGACGAGATGGGGAGGAGAAGAATGTTGTCCACAAAGAATGGGGGAAGGGCAGGAGTGAGTTTAGGCAGAAAGGTAAGGCGCTCAGCCATATTTTCTTTCCTTTAGTCACAGCAGATGAATCCAGAGCCACACCCTGTTGTGGTGTTTGTCGCTCTTGGGTGTGGTTTAGGCATGCCTTTTCAGCAAATATGGGGGATTCAATCGACTGGAGTTTTGTATGGAACCTTGGAATTCACGAAAGTCTGATGCTCTGCAGTCATACTTTTAGTGGAGGAGCATTGCAGCTGGGATTTCCGCAGCATGAGGCTCTCGGGTGATGATTTTGTATGCTCACATGTGCCAAGAGGATTAACCTCTGTGTATGATCATGGGATACATACACACTGTTTTTGTATCTCCTTGGACATTTGCTGCAGGGCATGATTTGGGAATGGAGAATTTCACAATTGGGCATAGAGCACATGTGGGGAGAAAGATGTGTTATATGTCTCATGTCTCTTATGTGCTTTATTTCGATTGCTCTGAGAAGACATACTGGCTAGCCATGAGGCTGTGCATTCAATATATCTGAGGACAACTCAGTGCTCTCTATCTCCACCTGCTGGTTGATGGACATAATCCCACAAGTCTCTAGATTCATCTGCTGTGACTAAAGGAAAGAAAATTATCAGGTAAGGACATAATTTTACTTTCTAGTAGCTTGGATAAAGGGAGGAGGGAGATGGAGCAATATTTGGAAGGGCATGTGGGGTCTGGGTCTTCATGCATGAATACCAGCATCACAACTGGGGCTGTTGACAATTTGTTTCTATTCTTTCTGTGATATAGTTCCATACCATAGAAACATGATAGTAGATAAGAATAAATTGCCAATCTAATCTGCCCATCTGCAGCATCCACTATCTTATTTTCTAAGAGATCCCACATGCCTGTCCCACGCTTTCTTGAATTCTCTACCATACTAATAGCCCAACTATTGGTTTTATTATGACTTCAGCATAGTCGCATTCGTTATATACAATCGAGTCACATTATTATGGCCACTGCCTACCTCTGAAGTCAGGGATACAGCTAATGACCGAATGCATGTTGCATGCCATGGGTGTGGTGCAGTGGTTAAAGCTACAGCCTCGTCACCCTGAGGTGGGTTCAAGGGCAAGTTACTTAATCCCACCTATTGCCCCAAGTACATTAGATAGATTGTGAGCCCACTGGGACAGACAGGGAAAAATGCTTGATTACCTGAATAAATTCATGTAAAACTGTTCTGAGTTCCCTAGGAGAACAGTATAGAAAATTGAACAAATATATAAGATGAGATGTCAGCAAGTTGTCAATATAGCAACTGTGACTGTCATGGGGGAAAAGCGCGATTTATCAGACATTTGAAAAAGGCATGATCATCGGCTACTGGGCCAAGGGTGGCAGCATTTCGGAAATGGTGGAGTTTGTGGACTGTTATGGACGACTATGGTTAAAGTGGACCATGAGTGGTCCAATGGAACATTTTCAATAACCTGATGTGGTGATTGGGAGATAGCACAAGCCATCAATGTGAGAGATGAATGTTGATTGTGCAGGCCAATTGGTATGTTGCTGTGGAGCAACTCACCATACAAACAAACCAGGTGGCTTCCAGATGTGTCCAAAACAACTGTACAGTGAACCCTGTTGTGAATGGGGCTCCTGGGCAGATGGCTAGTGACTGCACCCTTGCTCAAGAGCAGGGATGCCCAATAGGTCGATCGCGATCGACCGATAGATTACCAAGGCAAAGTGAGTCGATCGCGGAGCCCATCCCGGGCTCCGTGATAGACTCACTTTACCTTGGCGATCTACTGGGCCGATCAGCCTTCCTCTCCCCGACGTCAATTCTGCTGTTGGAGAGGAAGTTCGGGCCAGCCAATCGCTGCCTGGCTGGGCCAGAACTTCCTCTCCGACGGCAGAATTGACTTCGGGGAGAGGAATGCTGGTCGGCCCGAAGCTTGGGGCGGCGGCAGCTTTGGGGCCTGTTCCCCGATGGTGGCAGCAGTGGCTGGGTGGAGGGCAGGGAGAAAGAAAAAGGGGGCAGCCAGGGAGACAGAAGGAAAGAAGGGAAACAGAAAAAAAGAAAGGGGGCATGAAGAGAGAAAAAAATAAAGGGAGGCAGGGAGAGAGGAAGAAAAAGTTGGGGAGGGAATGAGGTCTGGAGGAGAGGAAGCATACAGGCTGAAAGAAGGGAAGAAAGATTGGATGCACAGTCAGAAGAAGAAACTGCAACCAGAGACTCATGAAATCACCAGACAACAAAGGTAGGAAAAATGATTTTATTTTCAATTTAGTGATCAAAATGTGTCTGAATTTATATCTGTTGTCTATATTTTGCACTATGGCTCCCCTTTTACTAAATTACAATAGCGGTTTTTAGCGCAGCGGTTTTTAGCGCAGGGAGCCTATGAGCGTCGAGAGCAGCTCCCTGCGCTAAAAACTGCTGTTGTGGTTTAGTAAAAAGGGAGGGGGTATATTCGTCTATTTTTGTATGGTTGTTTCCCTGGAATAGGAATGATAATTAACATTTTCTCAGCACACAGTGTGCTTTGTGTTGTTGTTTGTTTTTTTATTTTATTGTTGGTAGATCATTTTGACTTTGTCATTTTAAAAGTAGCTCGCAAGCCCAAAAAGTGTGGGCACCCCTGCCAAGAGGGTTCATCACAAAATATGGCTGCAATTTACACAGGAGTACCGACAAGGATTTGCACTGACTGGCAGAGGGTCGATTTCTCCAATGAGTTGCATTTTGAGCTCCATCAAACGGATGGACGTTTGCATGTCAGGCATGAAACTGCTGAGAACAAACACCCAGCAACCATTATTGGATATACACAATCTAGTGGGGAATGTTTTCTTGGTATGGACTGGGTCCCTTTATACCTCTGGAAGGCGCATTCAACCAATATGGGTCTTTCTCTCTCTCCTTGCTGATCAAGTATACTCACTCATACATGTTGACAGTCTTTCCTATGTCCGATGAGATCTTTCAACAGGACAATGTGACATGTCATACCACCAAAATTGTTTGAGTGGTTCACAGAGCACGACCAAGGCTTTCAGCTACTTCCCTGACCTCTGAATTCCCCAGACCTTAACCCAGTCGAGCACATTTGGGGACCACCCGATCAACATGTTCAAGTGGATCCACCCGCATGCACCCGTCTGCAAATGTCAGATGCACTACAATCAGCATGGCTCCAGATATCTCTAGCAACCATCCAGCTCTGTACCGCTCAGCAGCTGAAGAAGCCAGAACTCGGAGCAGCCACGGCAGCTACCGACTGACCAGGTTAGCAGCAGGAGTGTGAAAAACTCGCTTCTGCCCCGCTACACCTCTGGACCACCAGGGATTCCAGCAGTAGAGGAGGTAGGATGGACAGGTTGAAAAGCCTCGCGGCCCGGCGGAGGCCTTTATAAACCAGAAGTTGACTGCAATTTCAGCTCATAATTTTGATTATCGGCGCATAAGACGCAACCCATATTTTAAGTGTATTTTGAGGGGGAAAAAATGTATCCTATACACCAGCAAATACGGTAAGTGGATTGTTATGTTATGTGGTCATAATGTGACTTTGACCATATATGTGATTAAATCAACAATCCAATCACGTTGCTAATGTTTTATTCTCTAATTTCAAATTTAATGTCTTCCTTTCATAGAGATACAGTACACACTACCTGCACGCAGATCAAATTATATGACTGATAAAAATATGTATGAGTGAGGGTGATCTGCGAGAGGAAGAATGCTGGGATCAGAGGGATGTGAGTGTGCTGAGTATAAGGTGAAGGAAAACAGACTGGCTGAGAACAGGCTGGGCATGATTGAGAGAGACTGAGGCAAATTGAAAGTTCTTGGTTATGTGCTTTTCCAACTAAGCGATTCATTAAAGGATGGATTTGCTGAGTTTTCTTCTCCTTGGGCACAGAATGGGAACATAGGCATAGGAAATCAGGTCCTAAAGGATTTAATGGGTGGGTGAGGTTACTCTCCCCAAACTGCTGCAGGGTTTACCTTGTGGGAGTAGGATTAAAGGTCTTTGTAGAAAATATGAAGACCTGTACCAATGTAACTATTGCTAAAACATTTCAAGATTGGACCTAGTTTTTCTTGGCAAATGAACAGGCATCAGATTTGAAAACATAGGTAATATACATCCATGCTTTTTGATGGTTAGAGTGTCTGTAGGTCAGCTGTCCTATCAGAGTGGACTGATCAAGATCAAATTTGAGGAGACAGCTAGCCAGAGGAGTTAATTGTATTGAAAATTACCTCAGTCCGATGAGAATATGAGGTCATGTTCTCTGAATTAATTTTTCAGTGCTAGTTTACACTCCACTTTTCCTGTTACCCACTCTCCCCCCCCCCCCCCCTTTTAGGGGAGCAATGTGTGTTGCCTATCCTGTTTCTCTGCTACATGACCTGGACTATTCTTCCCAGTCATGTTGGATCCTGTTTCCACTATAAGTCACATGATAACCTTGGCACAACCCACTGGTCAAACACTGTCTGTTGCCTAGACATATTGATTTACATATAAGATATATGCCGTGCTTATGTTTTTCTCAGTGCTTGTTTTTCTCATTACATTGGGATTGTAGATGTATTGTTAACCCCTTTATTAGATGTTATTAGAGATTAGACTAAGGTGATAGCTATCTTTTAATTGTCAACATTTTGGCCACATTCAATATACTATTACTACTATTTATCATTTCTAAGCGCTGAAAGGTGTACTTGGCACTACTTTCCACATGTATTAGACTTTCCCTGCTCTGAAGAGCTTACAATCTAATTGGGACAGACAGAAGAAATGGGACTGATGAGGGTTTTATTATAATCACCTGGTGGACTGCTTTCTTTGCAGGGACCATACTACAGCAATTTCAAAAATGTTTTAGGTGAATGGAGGAGTAGCCTAGTGGTTAGTGCAATGGCCTGAGAGCCAGGGGAATCCAGTTTGATTCCCACTATGGCTCCTTGTGTCCTTAGTCAAGTCACCTAACCCTCTGTTTCCCCAGGTACAAAATAAGTAGTCAAACCTTGGTTTAAGAGTGCCGCGGTTTGCGAGTGTTTTGCAAGGCGAGCAAAACATTCTCGCAAATCGTGACTTGCAAACCGAGCATTGACTGGATTTGCGAGTCCCCCCACCCACGAACCGGCATCGCCCCCCCACCTGCAAATACAGCCCCCCGCGAACGCTCACACTCCCTCCCCTCTGCGAACCGGCATCCCCCGCACGCCCAAACTGAATGCTTACCCCCAATGTGGCACCGGCACACAGCACCAACCCACAGGAGGTGCCGGTGCCCAAAGATATTGCCTCTCCTTTGACTGGGCCTTGAGCATCTGCGCATGCTCAAGGCCTTCTGGCTCCCACCTCTCTCCGAAATTCTCAGAGAGAACGAGAGCCAGAAGGCCTTGAGCATGCGCAGATGCTCAAGGCCCTGCCAGGGGAGAGGCACGATCTTTGGGCACCGGCACCTCCTGTGGGTTGGTGCTGCATGCCGGTGCCACTTTGGGGGTAAGCATTCAGTTTGGGCGGGCGATGCCATTTCACGGGGGGGGGGCAGGGATGTGGAAGTGCACCAGTGGCCTCAGGGGTGGGGGGGTCTTTTGGGGATGTGGTGGGGTGGAGCAGCACCGGTGGCCGAGGGAGGGGAGGTGGAACCAATCAAGCGAGTTTCCCTTACTTCCTATGGGGGAAACTCACTTTGATATACGAGTATTTTGGTTTACAAGCATGCTTCTGGAATGAATTATGCTCGTAAACCAAGGTTCCACTGTATTGGTATATACTGTAATGCGTAAACTGCTTTGATTGTAACTGCAGAAAGGCGGTATATTGAATCCCATCAAGTCTGCATCTAGGCCATTGGAAACTGGGGTTCCACAAGGGCCATTTTTAATTTATATCTAGTACCATTATGCCATTTGTTGCACTCATTTCTGGTTCATTATATACTGTATATGCAGATGATATTTACAGAAGTTATCTTTCCATTGACGGCTGTTGTTGCCTCTGTTTGCAAGAGATTTTTGATGGCATGACTCAACAGTCAGACAGTTGGTGAGTCATGATTTAAATTTGAGCATTTTGTTACAAAGTCCACTTCTCAGCAAGTGTGAAGTTTGGGAATGAAATTGGATTCAGATTTAGTTTAAATCACAAATACAATTCCTGATTAGGAATTCAAGTACAAACCTTCTTTATTAAATTTTATTAAGTACAAATGTCAATGTAATAGTATACATATGTTGATATGACATACATGCATGAATGAAGAAATAGCAAAAAATAGTTTACACTATAAATATATAGCAACCCAACTAACGTTGATCTAAATGTTTTATGGGAAATTTTATGGGATACTAAAGGTACACAGGGGAGGTGGGAGCGAGGTAAAAATGATTAGAATCAGCTGGGACAGGAGGTGGGAAGGATCCCTCCGGACCACCGGGTCTCACGACAGGCCCACTAATGGGCACATGCGCAGAAAAATGCTGTAAAAAAACACTCTTCTGCTGCCCGATAGGACAAATGGAAGGGAGAGGAGGGGAGAAGCAACGCCAACTCTATTCAATCGCGCATAAAACATGGCATTCTCTCCAATAAAACTACTATAATTCAGGTAAATCTTGTAATTTCTTTTTAATGTAAAATTTAATCAAGACGCACAGCCCGAAACACACAAGACAAGGGTATTATACATGCGCTCAAGAAGAAACGTTGGCTTTTAACAGGCGCATATGAAACATGCTTGTCTATCCCAAACTCAAAAGAAGTGTGATTTTACTACCCTCCACTAAAAATATATAGATATACTTTTTTTGTTCATTAGCCCATGTCAAAACACAAGTGCTGGCACTGTAATGGCACCCCCGGACCAATTGCTGCTTTTCGAAAATGCATTGGAGATTTTAAAAAATCCACCAGAGGGCCCATTTCAATGTTAGAGCACATTTGCATGACATTGTCGGAGACTGCTAGAAACCACTAAAGACAGATAATCCATTTTGATAATCTGCCGCTAAAATGCGTGCAGGCTATACCGCTGGAAAACAGTTTAGCGACGGCGTTAATGTTTTGAGAATCTTGTCTAGGAGGTGTCTTCTCTGTCACTTCAAAGGAGGGAAGTGGAGTCAATTACTACTGTTGCTTAGACTACAGAAAAATATATTTCTGCTTTTTAAGAAACAAATGAGCCACCTGTTGCAGTTGGCATATAGGATATTTCAGGTTGATCTAGATATTTTATTTTAACTGACAAAAGTTTGTTTAATGTATGTTAGTATGGAAAAGGAAAGTTTCATTCCCTTTCCCCTTTTATTACAGTATATCGATTGGGGGGGTTTTGTACTCCACTTTGAAAAAAGGTAGAAAATAAGTAATAACCCTTAAATATTTATCAACTTATTTTGTTGCTTACAAAATTATCATTTAGAGTTTATATTAAATTAATGTTTAATTCCTTGTCATCAGCCACATGAATTCAGAGATAAGTGGGTTAAGTCCACCTTACAGTGGGTGGAGATAGAGAATACAAAACTGAGCTCTCATATATGCGATGGTCTGCTCACTGGAACTTTTATTCATTGTCTCCGCAGGCGAACGGATAGTTCTTCTCCTTTCCCTGGATTCATCTTGTGCTTAGCTCCGGTTTTATTAATTCAGTGAGCATGGGGGTTTTAGGTTTTGGGGTTCCTACTTGGGATACACTTGGTGGCACCAGGTCCCTACCCACCCCCCTGCTGCCCTGATCCATGCTGTTTACCTCCTTAGTTCCCTCACACAAAAAAACCAAAATCCCCATGGCATGCAGCTTCCCTTGCCTGCAGGCATTTGGGTTTTTATATGGAGGGCAGGTGGAGCGAAGGGCTCTGGAACATTGTTCAAGAGTGCTATATTTTCCCTCTCCACAAAAGGACTCTTGATTCCTCTGCTGGACGGTTTCTTTGTACTCGGAGAGAGCGGTGGGTCTCCCTCCCCGCCGTGGGGCTTTCTGTGGCTGTCAGATTACTCAGACCGGCAGCCTGAGTTTTGGCCAGAGTCCGCTAGGTGCTGTACTTTTTAAGAGTATTACACACAACCCCCCCCCTCCCACCACCACCACCAAAACTGCCATTATCCCAGGACAAGCAGGCATATATTCTCACATGTGGGTTGACGCCATCTACGGAGCCCCAGCGCGGACAGCTTTTCAAGCAAACTTGATTGAAGTTTCAAGTTTGCTATGCTGCACCACGCATGTGCATGCCTTCTTACCCACTAGAGGGCGCATCCCCACCTCGTGGTCCTCAGTTCAGTTTTTTCCACGGAGCCAGAAGCCCTGTGGAAATTGTGCTCTCTTCGATTTTGCCTTCTGACACCGCGGCTGAGTGTTTCTTTCTTGGTCGCTGTGCTTAATTTGTTTGTGTATCAGTTTTCGTCGGGAAAAAAAAAAAAAAGATTTTCCGTTCGGCTCCGAGGGCTCCCGGTAGCCGCGGCCGCGGGACCTCGTTCGTTCCCAGCCGTTTTTTGTGTCCATGTCCCGTCCCTTGACGGGCTTTAAAAAGTGCACCTGGAGCGATCGGCTCCTTTCGATCACCGATCCCCACCGGTGGTGCTTACTTTGTCTGGGTCCTGAGCACCCGACTGACTCCTGCACTCGGTGCTCTACTTTTCAGCAGAGGGCTCTCCGCCGCCGTCGCGCTCGTATGGCGGAGCTCTTTGCTGTGGACCCCGCGGCGGGGAAGGCGTCGGCTTCGGCCCCGGCCTTGACCTTGGCCTCGCCCCGAGAGCCCGCTTCATCGAAGCCTGTGTCCTCGACCTCGAAGTCGACGAAGGGTAAGTCCTCACTTCCTTCTTCTGTTCCAGCCTCGAAGAAGCCATCCTCGGGCTCCTCGACGGGGGCGGGTGGGTCGTCCTCAGCCCCGCCCCGAGCGTCGAAGTCGGGTGCCCCGCAGGAATACTCGAGACCGAGGTCGCCCTCAAGGGAGCACCCGCCGGCCCAGGATCTGCCGGCTATGATGGGGGTTCCCGTCTTTCAGGACTTACTCCGTGCGCTCATTGCCTCGGAGCTGTCCAGTGCCCTCGCGCACCTCCAGCCAACTTCGGCCCTGTCTGCCCCGGCTTCGGCAGCCTCGGTCTCGGTGCCCTCGACTTCGGCCCCGACCTTGCCCTCGACCTCGGTTGACCAGCCTGAGCGGAGCGTGCGGCCTCGGGACAAGGTGCGGAGCGTCGGTCGAGGAAGCCCAAACGTCAACGGGCCTCTCCTCGACGACGCGGTCGCTCCTCGCCGACTGGGGTGGAGACCCTCTGGGTCTCCGAGCTCCGCCTCGATAATCCGAGGCTTTTCCGTTCCTCCGAGGTTGAGTGTTCGAGGGACTCTTCGCCGAGACGGAAGGGGCGTGCCTCGGTGCCCCATACCCCGGGGACTTCCCGCATCAGGTTCTCAATACACGAAGGAATTTTTGGAGGAGCAGGATTTGCCCTCTCCCCCCAGAGAGACTCCTCGGCTCCCTCTCAATAAGGTTCTCCACCAGACCTTCCTGAGGAACTTGGACTCCCCTCTTACAGTCACAGCGGTTCCATCGAAGATGGAGTCTAAGTACCGCACAGTCCTTTGCAAGGGCTTCGATAAAGCACAGCTGTCCCACCAGTCGTTACTGGTGGAGTCGGCGTTGAAGAAGTCCCAGCCTTCTAGGGTCTCTGCTGCGGTCCCCCCGGGCGGGAGGGACGGACCCTGGACAAGTTTGGTCGTCGCCTCTATTCCAATTCAATGATGGCTGCCAGGGTCCTTAATTACGCATTCACCTTCTCGTCCTATTTAAGGCAGATGGTGAAGGCGTTGCCCCGGTATTATGGGGTCATGCCAGATTCCCATAATCTTTGGTACCTTTATGGCCAAGGGACTTTGGTACCTTTATGGCCAATTTGTCTCAGCTGCGTCTCTACATTTTTCATGCAGTTTACGACGCGTTTGAGTTGGCCTCTCGTGTATCCGCCTTTGCGGTGGCGATGCGCTGCCTCGCATGGCTCCGTACCCTGGCTATGGACCCGAACTTGCAAGAACGTCTGGCCAATCTTCCATGTGTTGGCTCAGAGTTGTTCGATGAGTCCTTGAAGGCGGCGACCAAACGCTTGTCTGAACATGAGCGCTCTATCGCCTCATTGGTCCGTCCTAAATCCCGGGCCCCGACGCAGAAGCCGTTTAGACCTCCTCCGCGGCAGTACCCGCAGAAATCGACGCCGGCTTTCTCGAGGCCTCCGCCCCTCAGCAGGGCAGAGCGTCCCAACCAAAGTCTCAGGCGCAAGGGGCGTCTAAACCGGCTCCGTCTTTTTGACGTGATGCGCGGATGGGGGCGGGCCCCCTCCGCTCTGTCGAAGGACCCCCTTCCCATCGGGGGCCGATTGCAGGCCTTTTTTCCAACCTGGGCCGAGATCACGTCGGACGCTTGGGTGCTCCGGATCATCTCCAAGGGTTACTCGCTGAACTTCTTAGCCACGCCGCCAGAACATCCGCCGGGGGCTTCTCTGGGCTGTCGAGACCAGCTTCCTCTTCTCCTGTCGGAAGCCAGGTCCTTGTTGAGCCTTCGGGCGGTGGAGCCGGTGCCCCCGAACCAAAGGGGACGGGGGTTTTACTCCCGTTACTTTTTGGTCCCGAAGAAGACAGGGGACTTGCGCCCCATTCTGGACCTCCGGAGGCTCAACAAGTTCCTTGTCCGGGAGAAGTTCCGTATGTTGTCCCTTCCAGTCCTGTACCCTCTGTTAGAGTCGGGGGACTAGATGTGCTCCCTGGACCTGAAGGAGGCATATACTCATGTTCCGGTGCATCCCGCCTTCCGCAAGTTCCTCAGGTTTCAGGTGGGGGGGTTGCATCTCCAGTATCGGGTCCTCCCCTTTGGGCTGGCTTCGTCCCCTCGAATCTTCACGAAGTGTATGGTGGTGGTCGCGGCAGCCCTGAGATCTTGGGGGCTGCAGGTCTTTCCCTACCTGGACGATTGGCTGATCAAGGCGTCCTCCAAGGAAGGGGTTATTTCAGCGACCTGACAGACTATCACCTTCCTTCAACGTCTGGGATTCGAAGTGAACTTCCCCAAGTCTCAGTTGTGCCCGGCTCGATCCCTTCAGTTTATCGGGGCCGTGCTGGACACGGTTCGCCTCCGTTCGTTCCTCCCCCCGCCACGGTTGGAGGCCCTGCTTCGATTGAGTCGCCAGGTTTCGCTCCTGCCCTCAGTTTCGGCACAGCGCCTGATGGTTCTGCTAGGCCACATGGCGTCGACGGTCCATGTCACTCCGTTCGCCCGTTTGCACCTGAGGCTTCCTCAGTGGACCTTGGCCTCCCAGTGGCGTCAGGATCGGGACCCAGTCTCCTCCCCTATAACAGTGACTCCTTCCTTGAGACGCTCGCTCCGTTGGTGGACCAACTCTTCCAATCTTTCCGGGGGTTTGCTCTTTCTCGTCCCTCCGCATCGCAAGGTCCTGACCACGGACTCTTCGGAGTACGCGTTGGGGGCTCATCTCGACGGTCTGCGGACTCAAGGTCTATGGTCAGCGGGGGACCGTCTTTGTCACATCAATGTGTTGGAGCTTCGTGCCATTTTTCTGGCTGCTCCAGCGTTCTGCCACCTGCTACACGATCAGGTAGTCCTCGTGCAGACGGACAACCAGGTGGCCATGTATTATGTGAACAAACAAGGGGGAACGGGCTCTTGGTCCCTATGCCGGGAAGCCCTGCGCCTTTGGGAATGGGCGGTCTCCCAGAACATCTTCCTGCGTGCGGTTTACATTCAGGGAGAGAAGAATTGTCTGGCCGACAAACTCAGTCGTCTTCTCCAGCTGCACGAGTGGTCGCTAAACTCCCGAGTTCTGCACGAGGTCTTCGACCGCTGGGGGACTCCTCAGGTGGATCTGTTTGCCTCCCCGGAGACTCACAAACTGCCCCTTTATTGTTCTCGGATGTACTCCCTGGACCGTCTCGAGGCCGATGCCTTTCTTCTCGACTGGGGAGGGAGGTTCCTTTATGCGTTTCCTCCTTTCCCTCTGATCTTGAGGACGTTGGTTCATCTCAAGTCGTCCGGAGCCACTATGATTCTCATTGCGCCTCGTTGGCCTCGTCAGCACTGGTTCTCCCTGCTCCTTCAACTCAGTGTCAGGGAGCCTCTGCTTCTGCCTGTTTTTCCCTCTCTGCTGTCTCAGAGTCGGAGGTCGCTGTTACATCCCAATCTTCAGTCTTTACATCTGACGGCTTGGTTCCTTTCCCCTTGACTTCACAGGTTTCTCAGTCTGTGAGGGAGGTTCTGGAGGCCTCGCGCAAGGTCTCGACTCGGCTTTGTTATTCCCAGAAGTGGACCAGATTTTCTTCTGGTGTTCCTCGAACCATCTGGATCCGAGTTCGGTTCCAGTGTCTTCGGTTCTGGAATATTTATTGCATTTGTCCAAGTCTGGGCTGAAGACGACTTCCATTAGGGTGCATCTTAGTGCTATTGCTGCTTTCCATCGGCATCTCGAGGGTCGCTCTCTCTCTCTTCATCCTCTGGTGATTCGTTTCATGAGGGGTCTAGTGAATGTTAATCCTCCTCTGAAACCTCCTCCTGTAGTTTGGGATCTTAATGTGGTTTTGGCTCAACTGATGAAGCCTCCCTTCGAGCCTATTGACAAATCTCTTCTTAAGTTTCTCACTTGGAAGGTGATCTTCTTGCTTGCGCTCACGTCCGCTCGTCGGATTAGCGAGCTGCAGGCTTTGGTTGCGGACCCGCCCTTTACTGTGTTCCATCATGACAAGGTGGTTCTTCGCACCCATCCTAAATTTTTACCTAAGGTTGTGTCTGATTTCCACCTCAATCAGTCCATTGTTCTTCCGGTGTTTTTTCTGAAGCCCCACTCTCATCCTGGGGAAGCGGCGCTTCACACGCTTGACTGTAAGAGAGCGTTGGCTTTTTATCTTCAACGCACCAAGTCTCATCGGAAGGTTCCTCAATTATTTTTGTCCTTTGATCCTAATCGGTTGGGACGTCCTGTTTCCAAGCGCACCTTGTCCAACTGGTTGGCTGCTTGTATTTCTTTTTGCTACGCTCAGGCTGGTCTCGAGCTTCATGGTCGGGTCACGGGACATAAGGTCCGAGCGATGGCAGCTTCTGTGGCGTTCCTCCGGTCTACTCCGGTGGAGGATATCTGCAAGGCTGCCACTTGGTCTTCGGTTCATACTTTCACCTCCCACTACTGTCTGGATTCGTTGTCCAGAAGCGATGGCCGGTTTGGCCAGTCGGTTTTACGTAACCTGTTTTCCTAAATTGCCATCCTCCCACCTGCCCTTTTTTGGTTGACTTGGAGGTCACCCACATGTGAGACTATCATGCCTGCTTGTCCTGGGATAAAGCACAGTTACTTACCGTAACAGGTGTTATCCAGGGACAGCAGGCATATATTCTCACAACCCGCCCTCCTCCCCGGGGATGGCTTCTTTGCTGGCTATGGAACTGAGGACCACGAGGTGGGGATGCGCCCTCTAGTGGGCAAGAAGGCATGCACATGCGTGGTGCAGCATAGCAAACTTGAAACTTCAATCAAGTTTGCTTGAAAAGCTGTCCGCGCTGGGGCTCCGTAGATGATGTCACCCCACATGTGAGAATATATGCCTGCTGTCCCTGGATAACACCTGTTACGGTAAGTAACTGTGCTTTTTGCGTATGCAGCTCTGGTAGATAGCTATTCGTCAGTTGGGGATAGGTATGCAAAAGAAAAGTTGAGGTTTATTTTATAAAACTTCAAAGTAGTTGTAGTTTAAGAGAAAATCTAAGTATTAAATGTTATCAACCTACTGAGAATCAAAAGTTTAGATGCACAAAATGTCATAAAAATGTAAAATGATTTACTCAGTTACAGCCAGAATGTGCAAAATTAATGCACGTGCTACACTTGAACTTTTGTCTTGGTCAGCTCCTCATTTTTTAAAACCTTATTCCCTTATGACCAATTTTTTTTTTAATTCATATCCCTGGTTGACTCAAGTACTAACATAATTGATCCCAAAAGTTAGATAATGAACAAGCTATTCTTTTTTTCCTGTTGTTTAAAAAAAAAATCTCTTTGTTCCTATGGAGAATTTAGAACCAGGGTTAAATCTTTGACTGTGCCAGTGTATTGCAAACTGTGTGCCATGGCACAATAGTGCCAGCATGCTGCCTTCTATCTGTCGCCCCCAGCTAACTGGAATTTTAGGGTTACCAGATGGCGGGATTTTCAAAACCTGGCATTTTGTCTGGGTTTTGGAAAGCCCCCAAGCTCAGGGCCTTGTGTAGAAGACCTCTGAGCATGCACAAATGTCGGCGTGATGGTGTCTTGCACACGTGTGTGACATCATCAGTCGGTGTCCGCACGTGTTTGAAGGCCCTCTAGATGTGAACCTGAGTTTAGAGTGCCGTGGCTAAAAAAAGTTTGCAAGACACTGGTCTGTGCTAATGGAAGGAAATCAGATATGATATTCCTTTATAGATGAAGTTGCTCCTGCTAACAAATATTTAAATTTTGGAGTATGAGCAGTATAAATGTTTCTTTTATGTGACTATTAAGTTACTTGTACAAAGGTGAGTTGTAGTCGGTATTGTTTAATTTAAGCAAAGGAGATTATTTAGTAACAGGATCTGTCTCATATGATCCTGCAGCTACCAATACAAAACGTGAATTTATTTACATTTAATTTGATATTTCAGTTGTATGCAGAATTTAGAGCTGAATTTTGATTTAAGGTGAACTGACAATCTCCTTTACAAATCATTGATGAAACCTCACTTGGAGTACAGAGTTCTGTTTTGGAGGTCATATCTTTCTAAGGATGTACAAAAGCTTGAAGCAGTTAAGAGAAAAGTGACAAAATGGTATAGGCTCTGCACCACAAGATGTATGATAAGAGACTTGATGACCTGAAGATGTATACCCTGGAAGGGAGGAGAGGGGGTGGTATGATATAGACATTCAAATATTTGAAAGGTATTAATATGCAAACTTTTCCCAGAGATGGGAAGGCAGCAGACCTAGATGACATGAATTAATGCTACAGGAAGACTGCAAGAGGAATAATGTCAATGTACTTTTTCATTAAGAGGGTAGAGTGTTAGATATCTGGAATGCCTTCCCAAGGGATTTGGTGGAGATGGAAAAAGGTATTGGAATTTAAAAATGCATGGGATAAAATATAAATGAATTCTGTATGTAAAGAATGGAACCAAACAGACCTAGTGGTGCTTAGATGGCAACTCCAGTAATAGAGAAGCAAAGCCAGTGCCGTGCAGTCTTATACAGTCTGTGCCCAGATCATGGTTGTTCACATTTGGATGGGCTGGAGTGGGACCTAGATGACAATTTCAGTAGCTGGGGAGCAAAGCTAATGATAGGCAGACTTCTATGATCAGTGCCCTGCAAATGGCAAGGACAAATCAAGATCAAGTAGTAGTATTTCATCATACTTTATGCTGTGAGTTTATTTGGTTGTGCAGATTCTACTGTACAGGGTTCTGTCATATACTATGTAATCTGATTACTTCATAGTATTTTTGTTTAATTAGAATAAGGATATTTAGCACTTTATTATGAATGCCTTACTAAAACAGCTGTTTCCAGGGATATTGGAGAATTCCAGGACATCAACTTACTGTAGCCAAGTGCTTTAATATTGGCAGAAATTTTGAGTAGAGCCTCAAACATGGTTTTCTTAGTGTCAACTCAGTACTATGAGCAGAATCAAATCTAGTATATGAATGGTTTCAAGAAGCAGTACATCTTACCTCACCAACTTGCTTGACTTCTACGAAGGTATGAATAAACATGTGGATAAAGGTGAGCTAGTTAATATACCCCCTCTTCTACAAAACCGTGCTAGCGGTTTTTAGCGCAGAGAGCCGCACTGAATGGCTAGCGCTGCTCCTGACGCTCATTGAGTTCCTATGAGCGTCGGGAGCAGCACAGGCCATTGCACTAAAAACTGCTAGCGTGGTTTCATAGAAGAGGGGGATAGTGTATCTAGAATTTCAGAAAGCTTTTGACAAAACTCCTCATGAGAGGCTCCTAAGAAAATTAGAGTCTTGGGATAGGGAGCAGTGCCAGTTGTGGATTAGGAATTGACTGTTGGACAGAAAACAGAGGGTAGGGTTAAATGCCAATTTTTCTCAATGGAGGAGGGTAAATAGTGGAGTGCCGCAGGGGTTTGTACTGGGACCAGTGCTATTTAACACATTTATAAATGATCTGGAAATTGGAACGACGAGTGGGGTGATTGAATTTGCAACCTCAGCCCTCACCAAGTCCAGTTTTTAGGATTTCCCAAATGAATATGCATAAGATCTATTTGCATACAATGGAAGCAGTGCATGCAAATAGATTTCATGAAAATTCATTGGAGAAATCCTGAAAACCGGACTGGATTGCAGCCCTCGAGGACCGACAGACAACCGTGTGCTAAACTGAAAAGGTTGTTAACGCATGCAGAATGAAAAATTGTAGGAAGGCCTTAGGAAATTGGAAGACTTGTCATCCCAATGGCAGATGAAATTTTAATGTGGACATAGTTACCAGATGCTAGGGCCCACTTTATTAGGGGTCAGTACCCAAGAAAAAAAATCTGGGGTGTAGACAATTCACTCAAACCTTCTACCCAGTGTGCAGCGGCAGCCCCCCCCCCAAAAAAAAAAAAGCACACAATGCTAGGAATTAGAAAAAGGATGGTAAATAAGACTATGAATGTTCTAATGCCTTGTATTGCTGCATGGTGCAACCTCACCCTGAGTACTGTATTCAGTTCTGGCTTCTGTATCTTAAAATAGATATAGAAATTAGAAAAGGTTCAAAGAAGAGCAGCCAAGATGATAAATGATTTAGACCGCCTCTCATTTGAAGAAAGGCTAAAAAGGTTAGGGCTCTTCAGCTTGGAAAAGAGAAGACTGGAGAAATGATTTGAAGTTTACAAAATCCTAGAGGACATTCAGTTACAGGGAAAAACTTTTAAAACCAATAGAAGGAAATATTTTTTTCTCAGAGAATAGTTAAGTTCTGGAGCGCATTTCCAGAGTATGTGGTAAGAGTGGTTAACTTTCCATATTTTTTTGCTTCATAAGACACACTTCTTTAAATTTCAGTGCATCTTATGAAGTGAAAGTAACTTTTTTAAACACTCCCCACCCACCCCGGTGTACCTTTTTAAAATGACCCACTCATTGGGGTGCACAGGCTGACTGCTGCCCGCCACTGGTCCTGCTCACCGCCGCTGCTCCTTGCTGGCCGCCACAGTGCCGCAACTCAAAGAAGGGAAGGGCCGAGGCTTGTGAGCCGGCGACATGCAATTGCTGCACACTGGCCCTTTCCTTCTTTGAGTTGCGGCACAGCGACGGTGGCAGACCGGGGCCAGAGGAGGAGCAATTGGCGGAGGGTAGGCAGGTTTCAGCACGCAAGGAGGACAAAGGCTGGAAGGCAGTGAGGGCAAGGAGGCACGAACTCGGGACTTGGGAGGGAGGGAGAACAAAGGACAAGGGCTAGAAGGCAGTGTGGAGGCATGAACTCGGGACATGGGAGGAAGGTAGGTCAAAGAACAAAAGCTGGAAGGCAGTGAGTGGGAGGGGGCATGAACTTGGGACATGGGAGGGAGGAAATAGAAAGGGACAATTCTTGGGCCTGAGTGAAGAAAGGAAGGAGGCTCATGAAATCACCAGACAACAAAAGTAGGAAAAATTATTTTATTTTCAATTTAGTGATCAAAATGTGTTGGTTTTGATAAATTATATCTGCTGTGTGTATTGTGTGTATTTGAAAAATGAAATGAACAGCCTTGCAGGGAAGGGGAGACGGGGTGCAGAGCCTGGTATATATTAGTACACAATTTGGTTCAGAATGTGGGGTATTTTCTGGTTTTCCTACTCTAAATCTAGGGTGCGTCTTATGGAGCGAAAAATATGATAGCTGGTTTAAAAAAAAGGTTTGAACAAGGTCCTGGAGGAAAAGTCTACAGTCCACTATTGAGACAGACATGAGGGACGCCACTGCTTGCCCTGGGATTGGTAGCATGGAATATTGCTACAGTATTTGGATTTTTGTCAGCTACTTGTGACATGGATAGGCCACTGTGGAAACAGGATAGATGGACCATAGGTCTGACCTAGTATGACTATTTTTATGTTATGTTCTTATGTAATAAGTTCTTATTTTTAAAATAAAAAAATTCTGTAAACTGCTCAGTTGTCTGAGACTCATATTGGCCGCCTTAATTATCGTATTTTTCGCTCTATAAAACACACTTTTTCCCCCCAAAAAAGTGGGTGGAAATAAGGGTGCGTCTTATGGAGCGAATACTAACTAACCCCCTCCCCTACATTCATTTCTCCGACGGTACGGGTGGTCCATCGCTGTAGGGCAAGAGCTTTCAGCCTCATTGAAAATGACGGCAGAAAAGGGCCACGGCCCATCGAGTCTGCCCACACTAATGGCCCACCCCCTAACTACCTCCATGAAGAGATCCCACATGCCAATCCCATCTTTTCTTAAAATCTGGCACGCTGCTGGCCTCAATTACCTGTTGTGGAAGATTATTCCAGCGATCAACCACCCTTTCGGTGAAGAAATATTTTCTGGTGTCGCCATGAAATTTCCCATCCCTGATTTTCAACGGATGCCCTCTTGTTGCCATAGGTCCTTTAAGGAAAAAGAGATCCTCTTCCACCTCGATATGGCCTGTGACATATTTGAATGTCTCGATCATTCCTCGAGTGAGTACAGCTACAACTTAACCAGTCGTTCCTCATACAGGAGATCCTTGAGACCTGAGATCATCCTGGTGGCCATTCGCTGAACCGACTCAACTCTCCGCACATCTTTTTGATAATGCGGCCTCCAGAATTGTACACAGTATTCCAGATGGGGTCTCACCATGGATCTGTACAACGGCATTATGACCTTGGGCTTACGGCTGACGAAACATCTACGGATACAGCCCATGATTTGTCTAGCCCTGGAGGAAGCTTTCTCCACTTGATTGGCAGTCTTCATGTCTTCGCTAATGATCACCCCCAAGTCATGTTCTGCTACAGTCCTTGCTAGGATCTCACCATTTAGGGTGTAAGTCCTGCATGGATTTTTGCCGCCAAGGTGCATGACCTTGCATTTTTCTGCATTGAAACTTAGTTGCCAAGTCTTTTACCAATGCTCCAGCAGGAGTAGGTCCTGCGTCATACTGTCGGGCATTGAGCTTTTGTCGGGCACTGCTTTCATCTGTTGTGCGGTTGCCTACTATGTTGCATAGTTTGGCGTCATCGGCGAATAATGTAATTTTAGCCCCTCAGTCAAGTCTCTTACGAAGATGTTAAATAGGATCGGGCCCAAGACCGAGCCCTGCTGATCACCTCCATCGTATCGGAGAGGGTACCGTTTACCACTACCCTCTAAAGTCTACCTCTAAGTCAGTCCCTAACCCATGCGGTTAATGTTTCACCCAGTCCCATCAAACCCATCTTGCTCAATAACCTGCGGTGTGGGATGCTATCAAACGCTTTGCTGAAGTCCAAGTATACGACGTCCAGGGACTCCCCTGCGCTGCAGAGTTGAAGCGGCAAGAAGGCAGGCGCGAGTTTTTCACTTCCTGGCTTGCTGCTCCGTGAATGGTGGTCCAGTGCTTGTAGGGTAGGAGCTTTCAGCCTCCTGCCCTTCTCTCCTGCTTTCTCTCCCCTAGCGGCAAGCAGGCAGGTGCGAGTTTCTCGCTTCCTGCCTTGTCCCACGTCGCTCTGTGAATGGCTCTCCCAGTTCTTGCTCGGGGAGAGAAAGCAGGAGAGAAGGGCTGAAAGCTCCTGCCCTACAGCGCTGGACTACCGGAGGAGTTAAGGTAAAGGGGGATCCGGCTTGCCTTCGGGTGGGAGGCCCTGCCACTAGGCCTGCCTGCCTGTCACTAGGGTTCTAGGCCTGCCTGTCACTAGGCTTCTAGGCCTGCCTGTCACTAGGCTTCTAGGCCTGCCTGTCACTAGGCTTCTAGGCCTGCCTGTCACTAGGCCTGCCTGCCCTGTCCCGGCCTAGCACTAGACCACCAATGGGGGTACAGGGTACAGAGCCTGGCAGGGAGGGGGACAGGGTGCAGAGAATAGAAAGGAGTGTGGGGTTGGGTGCAGAGCCTGGCAGGGAGAATTTGGTTTTTTTCTTGTTTTCCTCCTCTAATTCTTGAAACATAGAATATGACGGCAGAAAAGGGCCTTCAGCCCAACAAGTCTGCCCACTCAAATAACCCTCCCCCCTAAGTTCTTCTTTGAAGTGAACCCGCATGTTGATACCATTTGTTCTTAAAGTCAGTCACGTTATTGGCCTCAACTACCTGAAGTGAAAGATCATTCCAACGGTCAACCACCCTTTCGGTGAAGAAGTACTTCCTAGTGTCACCATGAAATCTCCCACTCCTGATTTTTAGCGGATGCCCTCTTGTCGCCCTAGGTCCTGTAAGGAAAAAGATGTCTTCTTACACCTCAATACAGCCAGTAACGTATTTGAACGTCTCTATCATGTCGCCCCTCTCTCTGCGTTCCTCGAGAGAGTATAGCTGCAACTTACCTAGACGTTCTTCATATGGGACATCCTTGAGGCCTGAGACCATCCTAGTGGCCAACCTTTGAACCGATTCTATTCTAAGCACATCCTTCTAATAATGTGGCTTCCAAAATTGCACACAGTATTCCAGATGTGGTCTCACCATCGACCTGTACAGCGGCATTATCACTTTGGGCTTTCGGCTGACAAAACTTCTCCGGACGCAACCCAGCATTTGTCTAGCCTTGGGTGCGTCTTATGGTCAGGTGCGTCTGATGGAGCGAAAAATACAGTACTTTCTCCACATTCTAAAAGATGATGTCATCCCTTTTTGGGCTAGTTTGTTTAGTTTTAGCTTTCTTTTGAAAGACTAAATTTACACTTAATGATGCATCATACAAGTGAATAAACAAAGTATTTACTGATATACATCAAAACAAGGGATCTATTCTTAATTTGTTTTTTTTTTTGTTATCTCTTCATTCTATTCAATCTTCTCCCTTTGATTTTGTGGTCTAAGAGATTTTTTTCTCTTTTCCTTATTTAGTTTAGCGGTAAATCAGTGACGGGACAAAAGCACGCGAGACAAACGCATGCCAACATTTCAGAGCGGACGAAATGTTGGCATGATGAAAGCTTCTTTTAAAGGGCTCCGACGGGGGGGGGGGAATCCCCCCACTTTATTTATTAGTGTTCGAGCTGCCTTGTGGGGGGTGTAACCCCACACATTATACAGAAAACTTAACTTGGGCGAAGCTTTTGAGCACTCCAAAACATAAAAGCATTCCGCTGCATATGCCTAGAATGACTATTTTAAATAAAGTTGGGGTTAAGTATGGTACTATCTATGAGGTGAAAATAACCAGGCGGATCGCTGGAATGGTGTCTCTGGGTTAGGAAGGATCTATACTTCTACTAAGACTAAGTCTCTCAATAAAAAAAAAAATTTGGCCCGTGGCTTAGCCTGTGTGTTTGATTTCAGCCCCTTATGTAATTGAGCTTGACATCCCTGAGACAGAATTTTTTTTTTTCTCCATAGCCGTGTGCAGCTGCAAAAGAAATTCACTCCGGACTTTTCACTCTGCCTCTGCTGTAATTCACTAGATTCTCTTGCTCCACCTACAGTTCTTTCCTTCTGCACGCGTGCCTGCAGGAGTGTTTGTTCTGTTGTTCTGCTCTTCTCATTTTATTTTTATTCAATGTAATTTTGTCCCCTTTTCGGGAAATTTGTTACTTGGATTGATTTCAAAGCTCTGCCTGCTTGAGAATAGACTGTCTTCGGTCTGTAGCTGACAGGCCAGTCCCACTGAGTACCTGTTAGCCAGTCTGCATAGTTTTCTCTGGAGCTCAGGGCCATCCCTGATGTGGTCTCACCTACTGTTAATCAGGGGTTGAGTGCAGGCTTTTGGGCACTCTTAAGAAATTTGGCGGTGTCTCGCAGGGTGTCGGCTGCACATCCAATGGTCTGCAGGGATGGAGGTATAATTAGGCATAGGAGTCTGACTGGCAACCCAAAGATCAGTTTGCAGAAGCATGCGTTGTGACAGTGAATTTTCTTATTCAGCTACTGTGAGAGAGCTGTAAGCAGCTACAGCACAGATCTGTCAGGTCACAGTGAGTACATAAGAACATAAGAAGTTGCCTCCACTGAGGCAGACCAGAGGTTCATCTCGCCCAGCGGTCCGCTCCTGCGGCGGCCCATCAGGCCTATTGCCCGAGCAGTGGTCCCTATTTCTATAACCTACCTCTGCTTCTATCCCTATAACCTACCTCTACTCCTATCTGTACCCCTCAATCCCTTTGTGCTCTAGGAACCTATCCAAACCTTCTTTGAAGCCCTGTAACGTGCTCCTGCCTATGAGAGGAATTGGGAGAGGTTGAAAAAGTGGAGTTTTGAGTGTTTCTGAATATTCCCCTGTATTCCCTCTCCTGAAAAATCCTAAATTCCCTAGCAACAGCAGCAGATGAATCCAGGGACCAATGGGATAGCTCACATCTACCAGCAGGCGGAGATAGAGAAACTGATTAACAGGTGGTCCTATTGGCTGGCACTCCTCCTGTTTATCTAGTATTCTCTATCTCCCGGCAGGAAAATGTCGCTATTCAACTAGCTCCTGAATTCTGGCTGTGGCTGGAACTTTATTTTCTCCTGTTGAGGTTTCTCTTCAGTGAGCTGGCAGTGCTATTTCTCCTGTTGAGATTTTTCTCTTCAGTGAAACAGGGGTGTCCGGCTGAACGGTGCCGGCTTTAGAGGTTACATTTGGGCCCCCTCTTGTCCCTGCCTCACCCTCCCTCCATTGCTAGAGGGTCTGACTGGGTCTCAATTTTTTTCTTCTTTCCCTTCTCTGTAAAAAAAAAAAAAAAAAAAGAGACCACAGTTGTTACATTCTGCCATGCTTTTGCTGCAAACTGGCTTCAACTGGCCCTAACAACTAGCTTGTGAGTTTGTCTGGCTTTTACGGTGGTTTGAACTTCAGGTTCTGTTTGGGAGTCTTAGTACTGTGGGTTCGGTCATCATACATTTAAGGTATGGATATTTTATTGAGGCTAAGTTTTATGACTAGAAATCCGTGGAGGGAGCCGGGACTTCCCGCCCTTTGCATGCACGCGCTTTGTTTCCTTGTTGGTTACAGCGCAGCAGTAGCGATGCGATTTCATGCTCGTACTTGTTCTCATTGTTGGGTTTCAGTGCAGCAGTAGTCCTGTTTATTCTGAGCCTCCATAGCTCAATGGGTCCAGGAGGACATTCTTTATGCTTGCTTGCTGGCAGGGAAGCGGGTGGCGAAAGAACTTCATGACCATTCCGCCGGAGCGATGGCTATTTCTTGGGCTCGGCCCAGAGGTTTTTTTCCTTGGAGGAGATTTGTCTTGTGGCTAATTGGTCTTCCGAGAGTGCTTTCTCTACGCATTTCTGCTTGGATGTGGGGGCGTATGCGGTAAGGGCGTTTTGTGCTTCGGTTGTTGCGGAGGCGGCGTTTGCTTCCCACCCAGATTGAGGATTGCTTTGCTACATCCCATTGGTCTCTGGATTCATCTGCTGCTGTTGCTAGGGAAGGAAAAATTATGTTCTTACCTGTTAATTTTCTTTCCCTTAGACGCAGCAGATGAATCCAGAGCCCCACCCTTTCTGGATATTGTCTCTCGGTTTTTTCTTTTGCAACTTTCGCAGTTTGTTATTATGGCAGGTTGTTTTCTGTATTATTGCATTTTGAGATTTGTTATGGGAAAGAAGTTTTTTACATGCTATGCCTATTGATGGTTACGGATGCTTGGGCAAGGAGCTATACTAGATAAACAGGAGGAGTGCCAGCCAATAGGACCACCTGTTAATCAGTTTCTCTATCTCCGCCTGCTGGTAGATGTGAGCTATCCCATTGGTCTCTGGATTCATCTGCTGCATCTAAGGGAAAGAAAATTAACAGGTAAGAACATAATTTTTCCATCATCGTTTTTGGAGTTTGGCAAGTATGAAAAATATTGCGATTTTTTGCAAATTTTTTTATGGTGGCTATCTTGGATTTTTAACAATCAGTTTTTTTCTAAAGTTCCCTGTTTAATGAAAAACTGCAAATTTTGTCTGGAAAAATTGCTGGGATTGAAGTCTTTGTGCTCTCCTCATGTGAATTCTTGCCAGGATTGTACAAAACTAGCACTTTTAGAGCGTCCTTGTGCCATGTGGCACAGTTGGGGGGCGGCAGCGCCAGGCTTAGCCTGTCCTCTGCTGAAGCAGGACCTAACGCTTGACTAGCCCAGCAGAGCAGCCTTCGTTGTTTTCAGGGCTCAGTACGGCTGGTAATTCTGAAAGCCAGGCTACAGATCCTTCGCAGCCTATGAAATGTAAATTCAAGTCATCTAAGGGTGACTAAGCCCCAGGAGCCGGATACCTTTTCTAAATTCATGAAATTTTTGTTGTTTGAATTTCAGATCAAGTGTTCTTTCCCTGAGCAGTCCCAATCTGCCTCCGCTGCTTCTTAGTGTCATTTTGCCTTTGGACATGTCCTTGCCTCGGTCTGCTGCTGATTTTGCACTGCCTGATCCTGATCTGGGGGACCCTGATGCGGATGTTTCCCTTACTGATCTCTTGTTTGCTGGTTCAGTGCTTCCCAGAGCGGGAGATCAGGGGCTGTGTATGGGATCTTCAAATCTGTCTGGGGTCTCGGATCCTGGGGATGATCCTACTGTACTGTGCTTATATTTAAGTTTGTGGCTCTGCCAGACCTTATTTCTGAGTATTTGCAGGAATTGAACTTGGTCACTCGGCCGGCTCCATCTACTTTGTCCTCCTGGCTTTGTGGTGTGCATTTGCAGTCTGCTACCTTTCCCTGGCACCCTAATATGAGCGTTCTGGTCTCGGAGCAGTTTGACTCTCCGGAGGGTGCTCTGAAAATTGCTAGAGCTATGTCGCACTTGTATCCTCTGGCTTTTGAGTCAGCCCTGGGTGGATTCTTTGGTGGTTCAGGTGACTAAGAACACTCTCGCTCCAGTGAGGGTGGTGTACTGTTAAAGGATATGCAGGACCGCTGTGTGGATGTAGTCCTCAGGAAACTGATATAGCTGCTATGGACATCAAAGCTACTTCGGTGACATCTTTTTTCGCACGCACCTGTCTCTTGCTTGCACACTCTGGAGAATGAGGCGGTGGATCCCCATCCTCAACTTCTGTTGGCTGCAACAGATTATATGCGTGTTTTGGCCAAGGTGTCGGTGTACTCCATCTCTGCCCACAGGATGCTCTGGATCAGACAGTGGGCTGGTGATTTCACTTCCAATACTACTTTGGCTAGGCTGCCTTTTAAGGGGCAGTTATTGTGTGGCAAAGGTATAGACAACCTCGTGGATTCTGTGATGGACCATCTCCCTAAAATTCTGCCTGATAGCAGACCCAGACCCTCCAGGATTTCTGGTAGTTCTAATTGACTGTATGCAAGTACCACATTGCAGAGATTTTCACAGGGCTCATGAAGACGGTATACTGGCTATAGGCATTCCCAGTCTTCCACCTCCCGTTATGCACCCTCTGTCAGAAAGGCACAATAACACCAGGCCGAGAGATACCCCTCTTCAAATAGGGGGTTGGTTCTCAGCATTTCTTCCCATCTCAATGTGCATTACACCTGACCAGTGGGTCTTGGACATTATTCTGTCGGGCTACAAGCTGGAATTTGCCCGGCCTCTGACAGATTGGTTTGTGGACTCTCCTACAGGTCACCCAACTTCAAGAGGGAAGGCTTCAAGCTCAGCCGTAGGACATGCTTAGGAGCCACTGCCCGCGGCTTTGTGCAGAGAAACGACTGCCAGAAGAAGATAAACACTCACTGGAGGGAAGCACATACTTGGTACACGGGAGGGAGATGGGCACGTTGGGACAACGGAGGGAGAGAGGCATGTTGGGATACGGAAGGGAGAGGGGCGCGTTGGAACTTGGGAGGGAGGGAGCACAAACTTCAGACAAAGGATGGAAGGAGGGAGGGGAGCATGAGCCATAGGATGGAAGGATGGAAGAATGGAGGGAGTGAGGGAAGGATGCTGAGGTGGGGGAGGGAATATAAAGGGAGAATTGGGTGTCAGAGGGAAAGAGATGGTGAACATAGGGAGGGAGAGAGAATTACTGGACATGGTGGTGGGAGAGGAGTGAGGTAGAGATGCATGGGAAAGAGAGAGATGAGAGGGAGTAATTTTGGATGTGGTGATGGAGAGGGAACAGTGGGATGGATAGAAAGGGATGCAAGAGGGGCCTCAAGGAAGTAGAGAAAATGGAAAGAATACTAGGATCTAAGTTACATACAAATTCAACTTAAGAACGGTTTAAAAATGGAACCTGTTCTTAACCCAGTGACTGCCTGTACTACTATTTATTTCTAAAGCACTGAAAAGCATACACCATGCTGTACATTTAACATGCAACAGATAGCCCCTTCCCAGAAGAGCTTACAATCTAATTTGGTCAGACAGGCATGATAGGATGGATGTAGGAGTTGAAAGCAGCATCAAAAAAGTGGGAGTTTTGCTTGGATTTGAATACTGCCAGAGAAGGTGCCTGACGTAAAGACTCAGACAGTTGTGTACCAGATCATAAAGAATATAGAACAATCTTCTCATGTTTGGTGACTTTCTTTGGCAATGGGCTGGAGGTGACTCTGATTGCATCACTACCCTGTGGATGCAGCATCCAAAAAGCTTTCAAAGGGAAGTTGTTGTTTGTTTTTTGAGAGCCTGGTCCTCTGCAATTCTCTGAAGTGCTCCAGAAAAGCACCCAGGCTCACTCACTGGGCAGGGGACATTTCTGTTTGGGCAAATGTCAGTCTGTGTTGGCTTCAGGTCTTTCAGACCAGTGGTGTATCTTCTAGGGGAGTGAGAATTGATGGGATGGATTGGTGGGAATTACAATATTAGCTTTTTTGATGTCCTCTCGTTCTAACGTATGCTAACTTAAGCAAAAAGAACATTTTTTGTGTCCAGATTTACTTGGTTATATAGGAAAGCATTCCTGGAGCTGAATCCTTAAGTTGAGGGAGGGGCTAACTTATCCTGAAACTTCTGGTCAAATGATAAAAATTGTTATAACTCAGGGCCCTATTTATTTAGAAACTTTTTTTTATTTTTTCTTACTGAACGTTTCTGGTCTCCAGAATGAGTGAGTTGTAAAAAAAATAATAATCATTTTTCACCACTGCATATGCCTTAGAAGGTTTTGATTATCTTTGTTCCTTAATTTGTTCAATCATGCTGTGAACTAGTTGCAAGACCATTGGATCCTATGTAGAATTTTCTTTGTTTGTTTTTTCTACATTTGTATAAACTTGTCTCAATGTAAATTTAAAATCTAAATTTAAAAAAAGCAAAAACTGACCATATTGTTTTTAGCTGTTTTAAGGAACAGTATTCATATCAGAGATTTGAATAATAGAATTAACATAAAATCTTTCTTTATAATTTTTTTATTCTTCTAGTGAACAGGTTGTAAATTTTTGCAGTGGCTTGCTATGTAGTTAATATAAAAACGTCAAGTGATTTGGAGGATAAAGATTTATTTTATGTTCATTTTTTTATAGATTTCATCGACCAGTTTTGAATACATCACATTTTCAGTATGGGGGGTATGTTTTCCAACCTCTTCAAAGGTCTTTTTGGCAAAAAGGAAATGCGTATCCTTATGGTTGGCCTTGATGCTGCAGGGAAGACTACTATTTTGTACAAACTTAAACTGGGTGAAATAGTAACTACTATCCCAACTATAGGTAAGCAATGAAATTGAGCTGATTAAATGTTAAGCACAGTTATTTTAGTTATACACCTGAAGAAAACCTGAAATTTTTTTTACAGTGTTGTAATAACTTTTACTGGACTTGGAACTACCATTCGGAATCTAATCTTAATTGATTATTTTATCTGGTTAACCTTAGCTAGTATACACTGTTTCCTATGTCAAAATTTTCAAATGCTTCTGCCTGCTGTATCATTCACAGTGTTATATGCAAAGCTATATACTGTATACTATTATAGACAAAGCGAGACATTCTAGACAGTAGGGTTATTTCCCTTTAGCCACATGGTGCAGAAGGAATACATTCTGGATTTTTCACTTTGCCTCTGTAGTACTTCACTGGGCTGTTTAGGTCCCTTCTTAGTTCTTTCCTTCTGCATGCATGGCTGCATTTATGGCTGCAAAATGCTCTCCCCATTTTCTTATTTTGAATTTGTAATTTTGCCCCTTCTTTGGGTTTATCAGCGCTAGGAGTGATTTTGAAGCTCTGCCTGTTTGACAATTTCACAGACTAGTCTGAGGCTGACAGGCCAATTCCACTGGGTACATATTAGCCAGCCTGCATAGTTTTCTCGAGCTCAGGGCCATCCCTGAGGTGGTCTCACTTTCTATTAATCAAGGGTCGAGCACAGGCTGTTAAGTGCCCTTAGGAAGCTCAGCAGGGTCTTGCAGGGTGCTAGCTTCGTCATCGCATCTGATCCATTGTTTGCAGGTACAGCGCTTCCCAGAGCGAGAGGCCAGGGGTTCTTTGCTGGATCGGCGGATCCCTTGGGGGTCTTAGATCCTGTGGATGATTCTACTGTCTTGCGCTAATGGTTTGCGGCCCTGCCAGATCTCATTTCTGAGTCGTTGCAGGAGTTGAACTTAGTTCTTCAACCTGCTCTGTCCACCTCTTCTTCCTTACTCTCTGGTGTGCGCTCGTAGTCAGCTACCTTTCCCTGGTACCTTGACTGACATGAGTGTTTTGGTTTCGGAGCAGTGTGACTCTCCATAAGGTTCTCTAAAACTTGCTAGAGCTATGTCCTGCTTGTATCCTGTGGAGTGTCAGCAGCTTTTGAGTCAGCCCAGGGTTGATTCTTTGGTTGCGCATGTGAATAAGTGCACCTCTCTCCCCAATGAGGGTGGTGTAGTGTTAAAGAATATGCAGGACTGCCAGGTGGATGTGGTCCTCAGGAAACCTTTTGATGCAGCTACTTTAGGTATCAAGGTTGCTTCAGCCATATCGTTTGTGACGTATGCCTGTCTCTCTCGACTGTACACCCTGGAGAGTGAGGCAGTGAACCCCCCTCCTCAACTTCTTATAGCTGAGACAGATTATGTGACGAAGTGTTGCCCTAATACTCTGTCTGTTAGTCGACCCAGGCCCTCCATGGATTCTGGTTCTAATTTTCATGGCTCCTGTCGTTCCAAGAATATTATCACCCTGAGTGGCATAAATAATCAATATAACGTGATATACAATTATACTCCACTCAATCCAGGAGGTACATCTGCAGTGTTGTAACTTCTCTCTATTCAGGAAAAGGCCTTAGAATTGGCAGAATTGACAGCTAATTACTTATCTCAGTCAATGTTTGTTCTAGACCTATGCCTTGGTGATATCACACATGTGTCCTCTTCGGCATGGATTGCTTTCTCGCTGGGCTCTGCACAGGGACGCTTTACAAGCCCTTCTGCCTTGGACTCTGGAAGGCCAAACGAGCTCTGCTCAGTCTCTCTAGTTGTTGATTGGCTCTGCTCCACTTGCCTCCTGGAGCAGCTTTATCTTTGTATGTAGGATTTGGCTCCTCTTGACTGGTTTCCCAGCTCTTTCCTTAGCTGTCCAGCACATCTCTTTGACTATTTGGCACAGCTCCATCTTTGGCTGTAATGAGGGACTCCCTTTTACTCTCGGGCATAGTTCCTTCGGTGAATGTGGAGCATGGCTCCACTTGTCTGTTTGGCTTGGTTCCATCTTTGGCTCTAGAACTCTACTGGCCTGTTTGCTGCCGTTTTATCCTTAGTGGTAGATCGTAGCTCCATTTGCCTGTGTGCCTCCTTGGTACAGCGCTTTTTTGGGGTTCCCGAGTGGCTCCATTTCCCTGTTTGACATGGCTCCATCTTTACTGTAGATGTAGAACACAGCTGGGATTACAGGTTTGGCACAGCTCCCTCTTTGCTTGCGCAGAATGACTACACTAGTGATCTGAATTGGCCACCGTGAAGATGGGCTACTGGGCTTGATGGACCATTGGTCTGACACAGTAAGGCTATTCTTATGTTCTTATGCCTGTTTGGCAGATGTGGGGCGAGGCTTCTTATCTCACTTGGTACTGAGCTACCCATTGATGTACTACGTAGCTCCTCTTGCTTGCTTGGCATAGGTCTAGCTTCAGATGTAGATAGCCACTTTGTATGCAGGCCTCGCATGCACTCTAGCACGTCTCCATCTTCGGTTGTAGCACACTGCTTTGGATACCTCTATGGGACAATTCCACCTTCGACTGTAGGCCACTGCTTTAGATACCTACTTGGTGCAGTTCCATCTTCAGATGTGGAACACTGCTTTGTATATCTAATTGGTGTGGCCGGTTTGGCATCCTACTGAATGTGGTTCCATCTTCCGCTGTGGCCCACCATTGAGATGCCTCCTTGGTACAGCTCCATCTTCGGATGTCGAACACTGCTTAGGAGGGTGCGGACCTCCAGAGATTTTAAAGGCACTAGGGGGAGGTGAGAGGGAGGCAAGAGTTTTAACAGGAGGCAGAAGGGATTAGAGAGTTGCGCGGGGACAGAAATCCCACCCGTCCCCGCCAAAGTCCCACCCGTCCCCACCCGTCCCCGTGAAGAATCCCACCCGTCCCCATGAGGAATCCCTCCGTCCCCACCCGTCCCCGCGAGGAATCCCCTCCGTCCCCACCCGTCCCCGTGAGGAATCCCCTCCGTCCCCGCCCGTCCATATAAACTTCAGAAATAGTTATTTCATTTAATTATGCTACTGAATTAAAGGCTCTGGTAGAAACCATTTACAAATAAGCAAAAAGACTTTATTAATTTGAAAATATTAATTGGGAAGAATACATACTTTGCAAATGGGTTTCTACCAGATCCTCTAATGTTTATAAATTTTTATCAACACAACTAATATACTACTTTATCCTGAAGCAAAAAAAAAAAAAAAAAGAAATATAATTCTTTTCCTACCTTTGCTGCCTGGTTTCTGCTTTCCTCATGTTCTCATTCAATTCCTTCCATCCACTGTCTCTCTTCCTTCTGCATCTTCCATTTGCTCTGTTACTGTGCCTCTCCCTTTCTTCCCCCTTCCAAATTGGTCTGGCACCCATCTTCTTCTCTCCGCTCCCCCCATAGTCTGGCATCTGTCTTCTTCCCTGCCAGCGTCTTCTCCCTACTCTCTCTTCCCCATTTCCTTTCAGCGTCCTTCTCCCCCCATCTTCCCCATGTCCTGTCAGCGTCCTTCTCCCCCCTCTGTCTTCCACATGTGCTTTCAGTGTCCTTCTCCCCCCTCTGCTTCCCCATGTCCTTTCAGCGTCCTTCTCCCTCTCTGTCTTCCCCATGGCCTTTCAGCGTCCTTCTCCACCCCCCCCCCCGTCTTCCCCATGTCCTTTCAGCGTCCTTCTCCACCCCTTTGTCTTCCCCATGTGCTTTCAGCATCCTTCTCCCCCCTCTGTCTTCCACAAGTGCTTTCAGAGTCCTTTCCCCCCCCTCCGCCCTTCCCATGGCCTTTCAGCGTCCTTCTCCACCCCTTTATCTTCCCCATGTCCTTTCAGCGTCCTTCTCCCTCTCTGTCTTCCCCATGGCCTTTCAGCGTCCTTCTCCACCCCCCCCCGTCTTCCCCATGTCCTTTCAGCGTCCTTCTCCACCCCTTTGTCTTCCCCATGTGCTTTCAGCATCCTTCTCCCCCCTCTGTCTTCCACAAGTGCTTTCAGAGTCCTTTCCCCCCCTCCGCCCTTCCCATGGCCTTTCAGCGTCCTTCTCCACCCCTTTATCTTCCCCATGTCCTTTCAGCGTCCTTCTCCACCCCTTTGTCTTCCCCATGTGCTTTCAGCATCCTTCTCCCCCCTCTGTCTTCCACAAGTGCTTTCAGAGTCCTTTCCCCCCCTCCGCCCTTCCCATGGCCTTTCAGCGTCCTTCTCCACCCCTTTATCTTCCCCATGTCCTTTCAGCGTCCTTCTCCACCCCTTTGTCTTCCCCATGTGCTTTCAGCATCCTTCTCCCCCCTCTGTCTTCCACAAGTGCTTTCAGAGTCCTTCCCCCCCCGCCCTTCCCATGGCCTTTCAGCGTCCTTCTCCACCCCTTTGTATTCCCCCATGTGCTTTCAGCGTCCTTCTCCCTCCTCTGTCTTCAAGTGCTTTCAGCGTCCTTCTCCCCCCCTCCTTCTCTACCGCCCCGGGTGCAGCACAGCCGGCCAGGTCCCCTTACTTTTGTGGCACTTCCCCGACCGACTGACAACAGCCCCGGTCCGACAAACCTCCCTGCCCTTAACTGCGAATCTAAATTACCTTATTACAGCTGCTGTAAGAAGATAATTTAGATTCGCGGCTACAGGGCAGGGAGGATTGTCGGACCGGGGCTGTTGTCGGTCGGTCGGGGAAGTGCCACAAAAGTAAGGGGACCTGGCCGGCTGTGCTGCAACCGGGGCGGGGTGTGGCGGGGCGGACCGCCCCCTCCCTTGGTAGCCACTCGAACCGCGAGGCTACTCTCCTCCTTACCTGCACTGCCTGCAGCACAGAGCCAAACTGAAGTCTTCCCGACTCAGTCGCGCGGCTCTTCTCTCTACCTTCTCTGTTTGCAGCACAGAGCCGAACGGAAGTCTTCCCGACGTCAGCGCTGACGTCGGAGGGAGGGAGGGCTTTAAGCTTTAAGCCCTCCCTCCCCTCCGACGTCAGCGCTGACGTCGGGAAGACTTCCGTTCGGCTCTGTGCTGCAAGCAGAGAAGGTAGAGAGAAGAGCCGCGCGACTGAGTACATCCAGCCCCGCAGGAACCCCGCGACCCTCGGAGGCGTCCCCACGGGATCCCCGCGACCCTAGGGGGCGTCCCCACGGGATCCCCGCGACCCTAGGGGCGTCCCCACGGGATCCCCGTGACCCAAAGGGGGAACCCGCGGGATTCCCGTCGTCCCCGTTCCCGTGCAGCTCTCTAGAAGGGATCCCTCCTGTCCCGGCCCACCGCTGGACTACTAGGTCTTACAGCAGGCCCGATGGAAGCCTGCAAGGCATCGGGAGGGACAAGGCTGGGAGGGAGGGTGGGATAGGGTACAGAGCTTGGAAGGGAAGGCTGGGTGAAGAGCCTGGCAGAGAGGGAGGAATGACTGGGCAGGGCTGTGGAGTTGGTAGATAATTCCTTCAACTCTGACTCATCAGTTTCTGATACCTCTGACTCCAGGTACCCAAAATTGTCTCCAACTCCACAGCCCTGGGACTGGGTGCAGAGCCTGGCAGGGCATGTCACTTGAATATTAACCCCTGGTTTATATTTGAGTCAGCCTTTTTTGTTTGGGGAGGTTCACCTTGGTTTATATTCGGGTCGGCTTATATTTGAGTACATACGGTAGCTGCTTTTTGTACATACTGTTTCTGTATGGGATACAAAGCGAGTCTGGTAAGTTCTCTGTTCTACTTTTAGTAGATCTATATTTAGATTCCAGGCAGCACTAGCCCTTGTATCCGATGTCCTTGGAAAGCAGGGCTGTGGAATCGGTAGATAAATCCTTCAACTCAGACTCCTCAGTTTCTGATACTCACGACTCCGACTCCAGGTACCCAAAATTGTCTCTGACTCCACAGCCCTGCTTGGAAGGGTTGTTTCTCTACCTCCATCTGGTGAGGAGAGTTGGGGGAGGGGGGTGGTTTGACAACCCATTGGTCTAGAAGTGGTCTAACAAACCCAAGGAAAGGAAGTTGATGATGTATGAATAACTTGTACCATATTAATGTGTAGGTATAGAGGAAGGTTGAAGGTGATAATTGCAACCTAACATGGTGGATTATGGAAGAGATGTTCACAGCAAGCATAGATAAAAACTGCGAAAACTTGACACATGTAAATCTGCAAGAAAGACCCCAAAAGCAATTGTACATCTCGTAGCTGGCTGCAAAATTATCTTAAAAGAAAGCTGATAACAGAAAGGTACAATAAGGTGGAATTGGAAACTTTCCCAGAAAAAGCATAGGAAATGGTTAGGTTATGATGATGTGGGACAAAAAACTGAATGCAAGAAAGCTGGAGGACTCCCCCCTCCCAAATGAGAACAGCATCAATGATGGGGGTATTGGTTTCAAGTGATTACTCTGCATTGATTAGAGAAAAAAGATCAAGTACCCAAAAAAAGTGGTAGGTAGAGAATTTTCCATCATATTAAGTGCTTTGACTTGATTTAAAAAAAAAAAAATTAAAACATGCTTTGATAGATTCCCTATGCATGTTGCTTCTTACAAGCTTCAGAAGTAAACTCCCTTTGGCAGAGCTAATGTTAGTAATTTGTAATTTTTCTTTAAAATCCAGCATAGTATCAGAAGACTGGAGGGTGGCCAACGTGATGTCAATTTTTAAAAAGGGTTCATGTGGTAATCTAGGAAATTATAGGCTGGTGAGTCTGTGCCAGGCAAAATGGTAGAGACAATTATAAAGAGCATAGCATGAATTAATGAGAGAAAGCCAACATGGATTTAGTCAAGGGAAATCTTGCCTCGCCAATCTATTGCATTTCTTTGAAGGGGTGAATGAACATGTAGATAAAGGTGAACCGGTTGATATTGTGTATTTGGAATTTCAAAAGGCATTTGACAAAGTACTTCATAAGACTTCTGAGAAAATTAGAAAGTCATGGGATAGGAAGTAATGTCCTTTTTTGGGTTAAGAACTGGTTGAAAGACAGAAAACAGAGAAGGTTTAAATGGTCAGTATTCTCAAAGGAGAAGAGTAAAAAGTGGGGTTTCCCAGGGGTCTTTGCTGAGATTGCTGCTTTTTAATATATGATCCATGATCAATATCAATGATCCAGAGATGGGAATAACTAGTGAGATAATTACATTTGCTGATGACACAAAGTTGTTCAAAGTTTTAAATCTTAGAAGGATTACAAAAAAATTACAGAAGGACCTTGTGAGATTGGAAGACTGGGCATCAAAATGGCAGATGACATTTAATGTGAGTAAGTGCAAAGAGATGCATGTGGGAAAGAGGAATCCGAACTATAGCTATGTGATGCTGGGTTCTCTGTTAGGAGTCGTTGCCCGGGAAAAGGATCTAGATGTCATTGTTGAGGATACTTTGAAACCCTCAGCTCAATAAGCAGTGGCAGCTAAGAAAGCAGATAGGAATTATTAGAAAAGGAATGGAAAACGAAGATGAAAATGTTATAATTCCCTTGTATCGTTCTATGATAGGACTGCAACTTGAATACTATCTTCCATTCTGGTTGCCATATCTCAAAAAAGATATAGCGGAATTAGAAAAGGTACAGAAAAGGGTGACAAAAATGATAAAATGTTTGGGATGACTTCCCTATGAGGAGAGGCTAAAGCAGCTTGGAGAAGACGGCTTGAGAGATATGACGTCTATAAAATACTGAGTGGAGTTGAAAGGATAGTTATGAATTGCTTGTTCATTCTTTCCAGAAATACTAGGATTAGGGGGCTTGTGATGAAGCTACTAAGTAGAAGATTCATAACTGGAGAAAATATTTCATCATACAATGTGTAATTAAGCTCTGGAATTCATTGCCAGAGAATGTGGTGAAATCATCTTAGCGGGGTTTAAAGAAGGCTTGGATAATTTTGTAAAAGAAGTCCATAGGTCGTTATTGAGATGGCTTGGAGGGGAAATCCACTGCTTATTCCTAGGATAAGCAGCATAAAATTTGTTTTACTACTTGGGATCTTGCTAGGTACTTGGGGACCTGGGTTGGTCACTGTTGGAAATAGGATACTGGGCTTGATGGACCTTTGGTCTGTCTCAGTATGGTAATTCTTTTTTTTTTATCATCATTTATTCATTTTTCAACAAAAACAATTATTGAACAAATCAAGAGGCCAATCTCATTACAAAAATAAAATACCTAAACAAGTTAGAGATCATTATAACAAATTAATCATTTTCAAGTCTCTTCCACAGCCCACATTAAGGGACAATCGCACATATCAGGGAGTGATATTAAAACAAAATTTAACCAATTATACCAAAAATTATTAATAGTGGCTCTTCCACATTCATTAAGTGGACTAGCTAATTACTCGATCTCCTACATTGATACTCCCTTTCCTTCCGAAAATAATTGTAATTGGGTGGGTTCATAAGACACAAGTATTTTGATCCAAGTAAACCATATATTTACACGGAAAGCATAATTGAAATTTTACCCCCAATGCTTTCACATTTTCTTTCATCTCCAGGAATCTCTTCCTTCTTGTTTGTGTAGATCTTGAAACATCTGGAAAAATTGAGATCTTTTCATTCAGAAAGGACTTCTTTATGCCTTAAAAAAAGGCGAAGAAGTGCTTCCTTGTCCTGTTGGAATACAAACATTACTAATGTTGAACGCAGTACTACTTCCTCCTCAGAACTTTCCAGTATATTTGAAATATCTAATAGAGTAGAAAAAATCATAGAAAGTGAATCTGCTGGTTCAGAGGTTGAAGGTTTTTTTTAGGAGAAACTGGCAGGAAATAAATCTTATGTAGAGGAGGGAGATCTTCTTCAGGGTATTGGAGAATTTCCTTCAAAAATTTGTAAAATATATCTTTGGGTAACATAGTAATCATTTTAGGAAAGTTCAACAATCTTAAATTCAGTTGTTTCGTATAGTTTTCCAAATTTTCTATCTTTCTTAATAAAACTAACTTATCTTGAACCACAGTTCCACAAGTTGTTTGAAGATCTTGCACTAATGTCTCTAAACCACTGAATTTCTCCCCTTGGGTCTTCAATGCCTTTTCACACTTTTTCACCTTTAAAGTTTGTTCCTGAACAAGAGGGAAGGTTTCCAGGCATACCTGGTACAGGAAGTCCAGTGCAGTCTAAATCGAGTCCAATGTAATCTCGGCGGGTCTGACAAGGGGCTGAATAGTTGGCATCACCGTTCCCTCCTTCGGGAATCCATCTTTTAAGCATTCCTCTGGAGCAACCCCACCTGTCTGTCCCATCGTCCCTTGAACCACGCTCGACTTCAAGGGATGATGGTACAGACAGGTGGGGTTGCTCCAGAGGAATGCTTAAAAGATGGATTCCCGAAGGAGGGAGAGAGGAAGGAGGGTTCTTGAGTGGGCAGACTTGTTGGGCAGTCGGCCCTTTTCTGCCGTCCTACTCTGTTTCTATGTTTCTAACATATGAAAGAACATAAGAATGGTCCGACCCAGTAAGGCTATTGGTCCATCTAGCCCATTAGCTCATCCTCACTGTGGCCAATCCAGGTAACTAGTACCTGGCAAAAACTCAGAGAGTCAAACTACAAACACGGATCAGATTTATAAATTATCCAACCCACACTCTGATGTAAACAAGTTAACAAAAATGGGGCTAGGATAACTTGTGCTCCCTTTATTATAATTTTTCTCTTGCACCTAGAGTGCTTTGAATTATAAATAATTAGATTTATTAGCACACTTATTTTAGATCTATAAACAGTAACTTAGTTTAAAGATAGATATGGCAATAACCATTAGCTCGCCACAGAACAATTTAAAAACTCTTACTTAGATAACTCTCTATTTATTTAACCATAAATCTTCACTCAATAAGATGACTAAATTTAAACGGAAACCATTGAAAACTCCCTCAGTTCAAACAAACAAGAACGCTTAGCCTCCATGAACGCACATGTAAACCTTCTTAACAACCTAGACATTTTAGACATTCAAACAGTAAAATAACCCCACCGAGTTCAAATTATCCTTTCTGAAAAAACACATTAAACCACTCATGCTGTTAACGCCATTGTATAAACATTTAAAATCCCCATACGGGAACACAATACCTTGCCTTCCAATCTTACGGACCTTCTTACTTATACAAGCGAGCTCACTGTGAAGTTATTATATAAAGAAAGTGGTCCCGTAAAATAATTAACTTTATTGCAAACAGCTTTGTGGGAGCAGGATAACATCATGACGCTTGAATAAAATAATTAACTCAGTTACAAGCAGCTTCGTGGAAGCGGAATGATGTCATGATGCTGAAATATGATGCTCATGCTTCGTAAGGGCAGGACAGCGTCATAACGCTCAAACGTCATATCTATACGAATGAACATGTTATGATACTGCTATATAAAAAAGAAAAAGACAACCCAACAAAATATTTGACTCAATCACGCACAACTCCGCAAGAAAACTATATGACACTCAAATGTCCCGCCAAAACAAGGAAGCTCCAACGAAGACTCGGGTGACATAGCCAACACTGCAACGTAACCTTAAACAAACCGAATATAAACAGATCTGCCATCCTGAAGGGATCACCTAGTCAATAAGCTATGATGGAAACACAATCATTCAGGGTGTAAACTTTAATAAAACATTTCAGATGGTTGGATCCAAGATTCCAGCATATACCATATAATATCAGTGGATTTGTATGTGGATTCAAAGAGCACCCATATTATAAATCCCACTCTCCTGTCTTTAAATTGAATATCCATCGCTTTTCTTTTCTCAAGAGGATAGAATTAATGTCCCCACCTCTTTCAGATAAGATCACTTTTTCAAGAACAGTAAACCTGATCTTCAAAACTGTGGTTTGCCTCCAAGCAATGTGTAACTAAGGGGTCGCAGTGTCGCCTTGTTTCAGACGTGATCTATGCTCTATTAGGCGTGCCTTAATGGCACGCGTTGTTTCACCAATATAGACTAGATCGCAGGGGATGAGTTCTATCTTTAAACTAAGTTACTGTTTATGGATCTAAAATAAGTGTGCTAATAAATCTAATTATTTATAATTCAAAGCACTCTAGGTGCAAGAGAAAAATGATAATAAAGGGAGCACAAGTTATCCTAGACCCCCATTTTTGTTAACTTAAAAACTCAGAGAGTAGCAACATTCCATACCGATCCAAGGCAAGCAGGAGGAAGAGCAGTCTGCTTAGCCTCCCCTTTGCTCTCTAGGACTGAGGAATGTCCAGGAGGGTCTATCGGTTGGGAGAAAATCCCTCCCAGAGCCCCGGAATGGCGGACATCCTAAACGCAGAGGCACGAAGCTCAAGAGACTTAAGCTGGAGTCATCTAAAGGAGATTCCGTGCTGCCTAATACTGCATCTAAGGTGGATAGCTTATCTGGATGGCCAAGATGCCCAGGGGACATCAGTGCACAAAGGAGATGCATAAGGGGGCTGGGGCTCTCAGGGCGCATATGCCTCAATGCCAGAGGCTGGTCAGGATCCAATGGGCCTTTCCGAGAGATACTCAGAGGATGAGGGGTATATTTGTATGCCTTTACCATCACAGAGTGAGCCCTCACATAGGGAAATGCATGGTTGCAGGCAGGTGTGAGTGTGCCAAATACAGTGGCAGCCCTCGATCAAGGAGATAACCTATGGTCTGCCATCTGTTCAGACCCTTGGCTCTGTTAGAGCTTATCACTAAGAGTTATACTTGGACTTCCAACAGGTTCCCTCTACTCTATAATGAGTGGAGTGAGAGCCTAGTCTTCATTTTCCTGGCATCCTGATAGCAATGTATTGGTCATGGAGCATTGGGATGCTCCTGAAGGGGCCCTTAAAGTAGCCAAAATAATAGCTTGGCTGTATCTGATAGCACAGGAGTGTCAGCAACTGTTCGCTCAGCCCACAGTAGAGCTCTGGTGCATTAGGGAAAAAATTAGCCATTCTCTGCTGTGAACTCAATGGTGTTAGCTTTCCTCCAGGTTGGCCTTGACCAAGGTCTTACAGTGGTGTCCCTCAGAGTCCAAGTGGCAGGACTCATTTGTTTCAGGATTCAGGAGTCTAAAATTGCCTTAGTGTCTCATCCGGGCATAGCCAGATTCCTAAAGAAGGCGCTATGGCTCAGGCCCCCATTAAAATGCCCTTTTCCATCATGGCACCTTAATGTTTTGCAAGGTCTTAGTTAGGCCACTGCAGGGAAGCGTCCTTTGTGGATCTGATTCTCAATACCAGTTTTTTTTTGTGGCTATTACTTCAGCGAGAAGAATCTCGAAGCTACAGGCTCTTTTCTTGCAGAGAGCCTTTCCTCAAGTCCACAGAAGCCGGAGTTCCTTTGCACACCGTTCATCCTTTTTGCTGAAGGTTGTTTTGGCTTTCCATGTCAATCAAGGTCAGATTGCTGGCGTTCCAGTCAACAGGTTTTACAAAGGACCGCATTCTGAAAAAATTGGATGTGAGAAGAGTGCTTCTCTGATATCTTGCAGAAAACAGTCACCAGTCTCCATAAAGGTGCATTCAACTAGAAGTGTGGTTTCTTTGTGGGAAGAAGCTCGGGCAGTCTCTCCCGAGAAGATTGTTAGGGTAGCAACTTGATCCACTCTATATACATTTTCCATGTTTTATAGAGTAAATGTAGTGGCAAAGGAGAACTCTTGTCTTTCTATCCTGAATGTTATGAGCTGCTTTTGTATGTCCTGTCTATCCAGAATGACACACCTATTGTGCTAGAAAAAGAGATTAGGTTCTTACCAGATCATTATTGAGATGACTTGGGGAAATCCACTGCTTACTCTTAGGATAACCAGCATAAAATCTGTTTTATTACTTGGGATCTAGCTAGATACCTGGGACCTGTTGACCACTGTTGGAAACAGAATACCATACTGGGACAAACCTTTGGTCTGTCCCAGGATGGCAATTCTTACATTATGTTCACATGTTTCTGTATGGGGATATTGCCTGCTTTGGTACAAACTGAAGGGAGCAGCAGAGCCCTCTGGTGAAGGAGGAGGGATTTAAAATCTGGGGTGAATTCCTTCTGCATAGTTTGTGAGCATGGGGATATTACCCATCTGTCCAGATTGACACACCTATCTACTAGAAAAGATATTAGCAAGGTAAGAACCTAATCTCTATAAAGGCATTGACTAATTTATATGAATTCAGAAAATCTCTAAATTGGTCTGATTCAGCTTTTTTCCTGTTATTTCAGGTTTTAATGTAGAAACAGTAGAATACAAGAACATCAGTTTTACAGTGTGGGATGTAGGCGGTCAGGATAAGATCAGACCGCTCTGGCGCCATTATTTCCAGAACACACAAGGTAAGCCTGGTGGTTTTAAGGTCAAATGTAGTCATGCATACTGTACTTTTTGTTATATAAATCAGTGTTTCTCAACTCGGTCCTGGAGTACCCCCTTGCCAGTAAGGTTTTCAGGATGTCCACATTGAATTTGCATAAACTTGATTTGCAAACACTGCCTCCATTATATACAAATTTCTTTCATGCATGGTCATTGTGGATATCTTGAAAATCTGACTGGCAAGTGGGTACTCCAGGACCAAGTTGAGAAATACTGGTATAAATCACCGCTTCAATATTTGAGGGGAGAATAGAGGGGTTGGTTTGAGGTACAGCTGAATTTGTTATATGCAATGTTTAATATTCAGGTTTTTATTTTTCTTTTAAAGGCAAAACATTAAAGGACAGGCTAAATTTACCCATATCTTGAGCTGGGTAGGGTCATGGTTTATAAACTATTATTTTTTTTAATCTATTTATTTATTTTGAGTATTTATATATCATTTATAACCTGGTGGCTTCAATATGGCATTTTTTGAGCTCTAAATCTGTTTTGAATTTATATAGAGAATTAAGTATAGCTTAGCTGACACAAGTTGAGCCACACTGAAATGGCTACACCAGGATTTATTGTGAAAATACACACAATGGTGGGATTGAAGTAGCTGTGGTCTGCATAGTTGCAACCAAGCACACACACATTTGTCCAGTTTTAACTCATCACTGCCCGCATTGTTCTTTAAAACTTATTTTTCTGTTTACTGGGCAGCACTGAAATTCTAATTAAGAAAAAGGGGGCGTGGCTTGGAGCGCGCACGATATGGCAGCTTAACCCGCAGCGCTCCCGTATCCAGGCAACAAACGGAAAAAAAATAAAACTTTCACTTTGCCTAACCGCTATAAAATATATATAAAACAACGTCGGAAATGGCAAGTATGAAGCAGGGAAAAGCTGAAAAACCTTCAACATCGGGAAGTTCAGCAAAAAGAACAAAAGTAACTCCTCTGTCACCATCGAGTGTGCCGTTCCCGATGGAAACTGAAGAACTCACTGAAAAGTCCGATATTATGACTGAACTGTTCAAAATAAAACTGATGCTGACTGAAAATGCCAATAAAATCTCTGAAGTTAAAGAAGAACTTCTTAACATGAAACAAGAAATCCAAACCGAAAGACAGAGAATGGCAGTGATGGAAGAAAAAATGGAGAAATTTGAATCCTTCACACAAGAATATGATAAAGATAAAAAAGAAGTAGCAGCTTTAAAAAATCAAATGGTGGACATGGAAAACCGAGGAAAAAGAAAGAACATCAGAATTTTAGGGCTGGCTGAAAATATTGAAGGGGGAGATCCTGTACAATTCTTGGAAAATCTTTTACCTAAACTGCTTCAGCTCAATTCAAAATGGCCGTTAGAAATAGAAAGAGCCCACAGAATCCCCATAAGAAAGCCAGTAAACCAGGCAGCTCCAAGACCTTTGATATTCAAGGTTTTAAGGTACCAACATGCTCAGGAAATATTAAAAATGGCAAAAGCAAATAAAAACTTGAATTATAAAGGATCAAAACTGATTTTAGTTCCTGATTTTGCCAAATACACTGCAAACATAAGAAAACAATTCCTCACATACAGACAGCAGTTGAAAGAAAAAGGTTACATATATGGAATATATTATCCATCCACTATGAGAGTATCTAGTGGAAATAAGTCCATATATTTTCAAGACCCTGCAAAACTGAAGGAATTTTTGACACAAGAAGAACCTATGTTTGCATAAAAAACAGAATAAAAGGAACAATTCAGCTGAAGAAAGAAGAAAGAAGATGGAAAAAAGGGAAAATAAAGAAGATTATTAAAAAAAAAAAATTAAGACTTAAGAAATGTTACTAACTGGAAAGATAATTTACTGATATAGTGGATGCAATAATATAATATTATTATATCAAATTAATTATTAATAAAATAATAGCATCCACATTCATTAATACTAGTGAAAAAAAAAAAAATTTTTAATTATTAAAATATAAATAAATAAATTATAAAACTAATAATATTTATATAAAATATATATTTTAATCAAAATAGAGAATTTATTTAATTTATTATATATATTTAATTATATAAGTATATTAACTTATTATGATTATTGAATAATGAAAATGATTTACTATGAATTTATTATTAATAATATTGAAAGGAAAATTTGTTATTGTTATATTGAGAATAAGACTAAAAAAAAATAAAAAAAAAAAAAAGAAATATATTAATTTATTATAAAAATAATATTTTAATTCTATGTAAGAAGATTGTAATTTTATGAAATATATACAAGATAATAATTTGAATATTGAATGGATTAATTAATAAAATAGGTGTCTACTATAAAATTTATATTTAATTCAACTATTCAGTTATATTAACTTATTATGGAAAAATAATGAATTAAGTAATTGATTGGTAGATAATTAATAAAATAGGAATTTATTATAAAACTTATTTATTGATATAAAATGTATATTCTATTCAAGTATTCATTCAAATTAATTCATTATGAAGATTATCTATGAAAATGATTGAAATGTATTTATTATTAATATTAATATATTTATAAAAATGGATATATTTAATTTACATGATGAATAACAGATATATAGAGAATAAGAGATATATTTGTAATATGTTTATTTATTAAGAATAATATATTACATGTATGCATGATATTGAATTTAATTTTATGAATCAAATATATATAATTCTCAGTAAATTTATAAAATTTTATAGATTAAATGGATATAATTTTCAATTATATAAGGGTGGAAGTATAAAGAATGTATTGAATTTAGAAATATGTTTTTAAATAATATAATGAATTATTAGTTGCCTGGAGATGGAGATTTAGGTTTTGCATGACCAATGCGTGTTCCAAATCAGAATATGATAATGGGTGGGGAGGGAGGGAAAATAATGGGTGGGATAGGAGATAAATTTTTATTGAATGTGCTAGGAACTAATCTTGTAAATTATTATAGAATATTGGTTAAAACATAATTATTAATTAGATGGATATAAAAATGTATTCGTTGAATGTCAATGGTTTAAATCATCCTATTAAGAAAAAGAAATTATTATCGTTCCTTAAAAATCAAAATGCGGACATTTACTTCATACAAGAGACCCATCTTTCGGAAATTGAATCAAAAAAACTATCTGGAGGTTGGATTTCTAAATGTTTATTTGCACCTGCTTCAAAGAAAAAAGCTGGAGTGGCTGTTCTAATAAACAAAAAATGTAATGCAGATTTTAAATTAATTAATTATGATCCCTTAGGTAGATGGGTACATATCGAAATGGTTCTGGGAAATACAACCCTGAATTTATTCAATTTATATGCTCCTAATACGAATCAAATGGAGTTTTTTAAACAAATTCAACAATTACTTTTACCACTGGCTACATCTAATTTAATAGTAGCAGGGGATTTCAATGCTGTAATGGATCCGATTTTGGATAAAAAACCAAGTAAAATTATGAAATCATTAGGCTTAGATAATTTGATACTATCTTGTGATTTAGTAGATATATGGCGAATTCTTCATTTTAATGATCAGGAATTTTCTTTTTGTTCTCAGGTCCATAAATCTTTTTCACGAATTGATTATATATTTGTTTCTAATAATATAGCGCAGCGTGTACTAAAAGCAACAATTGATCCCATTATAATTTCAGATCATGCTGGTGTGTGGATTAATCTTCAAAATTATGATGTTGAAAACTTTGATTCAGTATGGAGATTTAATAATGATTTACTAGCGGATTCAAAATTTATTGAAGACTTTAAAATAAAAATGCAAGAATTCTTTCAATTTAATGAATCAGATACTATTAATGCTGAGATCTTATGGGATGCTTTTAAAGCAACTATGAGAGGAAATATTATTTCATACTCAACATTTATTAATAAACAAAAAAAAAACAATTTCTTGAGATGGGAAAGCAAATTAAATTATTAGAAAATAAATTAATTGAGAAATGGGAAAATAATACATTACAAGAAATATTAAAATTAAAAGTTAAATATAATGAGATTTCTTCTCAAATTGTGAGGAAAGACATTTTCAATAAACAAGTACAATATTATGGAAATTCAAATAAAGCTGGGAAATTATTAGCAAATTTTCTTAAAGTAAAGAAAAGAAAATCTAAGATTATTGCAATTAAAGATACACAAGGTAAAACACATACCAACACAAAAGATATAACACAATTTCTTGATTTTTACAAAGAATTATACACTTCCAATTCTTATAAAAATAAAGAACAAGACGGATTAACTTTTTTAAATTCATATATTGGACCAAATATTCCAGATCATATAAAAGGAAGTTTAGAAGAACCTATATCTTTAAAAGAGTTAGAAACAGCATTGAAGTCTCTTAGAGTTGGATCCGCTCCAGGTGGAGATGGGTATACGGTTGAATTTTATAAATTTTTCCAAAATATCATATTACCACATCTGTTAAATTTGTATCAATATCAAATAAAGAATGAAAATATTTCTGGTACTATGGCAGAATCGATAATTATAGTCTTACCAAAACCAAACAAAGATCCTACTCTGGTTTCAAATTACAGGCCTATTTCATTATTGAATGTGGATAACAAATTGATGGCTAAAATATTAGCATTAAGATTGGCAAAAGCTCTTCCTTTCATTATTGATGTTCATCAAACAGGATTTATTGCTAAAAGACATTCATCAAATAATACTAGATTAGCATTCCACTCATTAAATTTAGCAAAAAAAATAAATGATCCAGCTTTTTTAATATCTTTAGATGCAGAAAAAGCCTTTGATAGAGTGGAATGGAATTTTATATACCAAGCTTTACAATGGTTTGGTATAGGATCCGGTTTTATTAAAATGATTCAGACATTGTATAGCTCTCCTGGAGCAAGATTATATATTAACAATAATTTATCAAATAGATTTAACTTGCATAGGGGAGTTAGACAAGGATGCCCTCTGTCTCCTTTACTTTTTGATATTGTCCTAGAACCTTTATTAATTGCAATAAACAAAACTAAGGAGATAAAGGGAATATCATTTAACAGTTTTGAATTTAAATTATCTGCATATGCAGATGATATATTATTATATTTAAGAGAACCGGAAACTACTATTCCATGTATACTTAATTTAATAGAAAAATATGGTACTTTTTCTGGATATAAAATTAATTGGAACAAATCTGAAATTCTCCCAATCAATGTTCATTGTACCAAAGGATTATTTGATCCATATTCATTTATTTGGAAAGAAGATGGAATAAAATACTTAGGAATTATGATCAAAAATACAATTGAAGACACAGTCAAAGAGAATGAAAAACTTTTATTGAAAAAAATAACAGAAATGTGTGAGCAATGGAATCCATTACATCTTTCTTGGTGGGGAAGAATTCAAACAATTAAAATGATGATATTGCCTGTGGTTTGTTACCAAATGAGTATGATTCCAATATTTTTCCAGGGGTCATTTTATAAAAAACTTAACAATGTTCTTACAAAATTTGTTTGGTGTGGGAAAAGACCAAGAATCGCTTTAGTATCATTACAAAGACCAATTATGGAAGGGGGGGTAAATTTTCCAAATTTTTATAGGTATCATCAAGCCTATATTTTAAGACAGGGTATGTATTGGATCCTCCCAGATCTTTTGGAAAATGTACCAGATTGGCTGTATTTAGAATGGCGGCTCCTGTTCCCTTTACATCCAGAACAGTTAATAACTATAACAATGCCTAAAAGATACAAAGACCACAGAATTTTATTTGACACTTGGAAAACATTGAGATACATCAGTAATCTGTCACCAGAACCTATTGCTAAATCTCTAAATCAATCAATATGGGTAAACTCCAGGATCAGAATTGGCGGATTTAAAATCGTCTGGAAACAATGGATAAATGCAGGAATACGAACATTGAATGATGTCATATCAGAAGGTTCACTGCTTAGTTTTTCACAATTGCAAAATAAATTTGGATTAAATAAAACACAATATTTTAAATGGATGCAATTGAAGCAGGCCATTCAGGTAGGGTTCCCTGAATGGAAAAATCTAAATAATCAATATAGTTTACAGGTTCTATGTTTCCAGGCGGATTTTTTGGGTCACCAAGCCGCAAAATGGTACAAATTGATATACGGATTTTTAAATAAAAAAAAGAAAACAGGTCTTAGGGATATTTGGAGTATTGAGATTGGTCAGACAATTTCTGAGTCTCAATGGCCACGATTCTGGTCCTGGAGATTAAGATCTACAAAGTCAGCGTCTATGAATCAAACATGGTTGTTCTTATTACATAGAGTGTTCTGGACCCCAACGCGCCTGCAAAAAATAGATAGTACTAGATCCAATAGATGCTGGCATTGTAAATTGGAAATAGGGACGTTAGATCATTTAATCTTTTTCTGTCCCTGTGTAAACGCATTTTGGAATTCAATTTGGCCCCAAATTAATAAGTTACTAGAGAATTATGTAGGACTCTCATATGATACCATATTATTTGGCACTGCAATGAGAACTAAGCAAATAATAATAAGCTATTACTAATACTAACAGGAGTCGCCATGCAACAAATTACTCAAAATTGGAAAGATTATACCAAATTAAATTTTACGTTCTGGTGGAATTCGGTCTGTCATATATATAAAATGGAAAAAAAATTAGCGTTACAACAAGGGAATTTTCTTAATTTCAAGAAAATTTGGCAACCATTGACTAATTATTCTAATGATTAGATTTCTTAGCACAATGATAAAAATTATATATGAATGGGGTGGGATTTGATTAATTATTGGAAACATGTTATACAAAAAGGGGGAGGGATTTATATTTTTATGTTAATGTATAATCTTTATCATATTATATTTTAAATACTATGAATTATTAATGACAATATACTAGATATGTAATAATTAATAATATTTACTATGATTCAGATGTTGTAAGAATGGAAAATTTATAAATAAAAATTTTAAAAAAAGAAGACTTGAGTACTACATTTTCTTAAGTTACCATATATACTCGAATATAAACTGAGATTTTTAGGCCAAAAAATTGGCCCAAAAATGGGGATCCTGGTTTATTTGTGGGCCAGTGCCCCCCTACCAGACTTATTGCAGGGCGCCGCCAAGCTCTGCACCCTGCCCTGAACGGTGGGAGCCAGTCAGGAAGGCACTCAGCACCGAGCAGCAGTGCCAAAGCACACTCCAGCTCAGTGCTGCTCAGTGACTGAAGAAGCTAGAACTCGCAGCAATCGGCCAATCTGGTTAGCAGGAGGGCAGAAAGCTCACTCCTGCCTGCTGCACTCTGTACCACCAGGGATCAGCAGAGGAGGTACGACGGACAGGGCAAGGAGGGTGCAGAGCCTGGGAAGGAGGGAAGGGGGCTGGGTGCACAGCCTGGCAGGGAGGAGGCTGGGTGCAGAGCCTGACAGGGGTTGGAAGATAGGGGGTTGGGTGTAGAGCCTGGCAGGGCACTTGACTATTAAGCTGCCCGACTTATATTTGAGTTAACTATTTTTCCTCTATTTGTGGGGGAAAGTGGGGGTCTTGACTTATATTTATATGATAATATATGAGGTGCTTTTACACTGCCCTGTTAACATATTCATAAATATGCTTTTAATTAAAATATCTAAAAGCTTTGATACCTAACTAGATTTCAGATCCTTAATCGCCCCTTCCCACTTTATAATTGGGGTCTCTTTCCTTGCAGGTTTGATTTTTGTGGTTGATAGTAATGATAGAGAAAGAGTGAATGAAGCCAGAGAAGAATTGATGAGGATGTTGGCTGAAGATGAACTTAGAGATGCTGTCTTGTTAGTGTTTGCTAATAAACAGGTGAGTGCAAGCAAACAGATTTTGAAACTAAGCATAAAAAGTTCTTTATAGAAATACATGTTTGGGGGATGAGGGGATGGTGCCATAGTCTTAATTTTCCATCCTATTTATTTAGTTTTCTTTACCGTTCTCCCAGGGGAGCTCAGAACAGTTTACATTTATTTATTCAGGTACTCAAGCATTTTTCCCTGTCTCGGTGGGCTCATAGTTTTGTCTAATGTACCTGGGGTAATGGGGGGGGATTAAGTGACTTGCCAGGGTCACAAAGAGCAGCGTAGGTTTGAACCCACAATCTCAAGGTGCTGCGGCTGTAGCTTTAACCACTGCAACACACTCTTGAAATTTGAATGTATGTGTGGATTCCAAACCTCAACTTTGGGATTTAGTGGTGATATTTGTTTAATTTTTAATTTGAAAATTAATTAATTTGAAAAATAGACCATGTGGCACATTATTATCAAAGATTACATTGGTTGCCAGTTGAGGCAAGAGTGATGTTTAAATTTGGATGTTCAGATGTATATGTTATCCCAGGACAAGCAGGCAGCATATTCTTGACTGATGGGTGACGGCACCGTTGGAGCCCCGGTACGGACAATTTTAGAGTGATTGCACTCTAAGAACTTTTAGAAAGTTCTAGCTCGGCCGCACCGCGCACGCGCGAGTGCCTTCCCGCCCGACAGAGGCGCGCGGTCCCTCAGTTTCTTAGTTTCCGCGGAGCTAAGAAGACGCGTTTTCAACGGCTGTTGAAACTTTTTTCTACTTTGCCTTCCCGCTCGCGTAAACTTTTGCTTATTATTAATCTTATTTCTTTTCGGTTTCTATTTGTAAAAAAAAAACAAAAAAAAAACTTCATTTTTTCTTTATTTTAATCTTTCCCCGGCGGGGCCTTCTGCCACCATCGAAGCCTCGGCCTTCGATTTGGCTGAAGCCGTTTTTCCTTTCATGCCCCCTCAACCGGGTTTTAAAAAGTGCCAGCGGTGTGCTCGGCCTATATCTCTCACGGACCCACACAACTGGTGTTTACAGTGTTTGGGTCCTGAGCATCAGGCCTCCACTTGCACCCGCTGTGCCACTCTCAAAAAACGGACATTAAAAAATCGCCAAATTCAGCAGCGATTGTTGTTCGGTGCCGAGATGTCCGACCCCGTTCCATCGACTCCAGCTTCGGCACCGATTCAGTCGGCACCCTCTTCTTCGACGCCGCGTGATTCCGCACCGGCGTCTCACCAGTCAGGTAAGCCGGCTAAGAAGCCTTCCCCGCTGGAGCGTCCCCCGGTCTCGAGCGCAGTGAGCCCAATCCTGCCGACTGGGAGACGCCAGCGGAAGCGTTCCGCCCCTATAGAGGTGAGTCCCTCGACATCGGGCTCCTCATCTCCGGGGCGTCGAACGGCACCGCAGGTACCGCAGAAGAAAAAAGCGGTACCGGTGCCATCCCTCGATGACCGTATCACGGCCATCCTTCAGGTGCAGCTTAAGGACCAATTGAAACAGCTCCTTCCTGCTATCCTGGCTCCGAACCTTCCGGTGCCGGTCCGCACCGAGCTACCGGTACCGATTGTGGAACAGCCTGTGTTACCTGCTTCCACGACTTCGGTACCGCTTCAACTAACTTCATCGGTATCGATGCCAGTTCTTACACCGGAGCCGAGAGCTCACCATCAATCGGTGCAGACTTCGGCACCGGTGCGACCGATAACTTCTCCTGACTCGATATCGATGAGGTCGGGTAAGTCGTTACACAAGACCCGACACTTACAATCATCGACACCTGAGTCTCAGGACCATACTTCCCATGTCAGGGATCCTGATCTGTGGGGAGACTCAGAGGAACCCTTTCTTTCTGAAGGCGAATGTTCCTCAGAGGAGGAGGATTCAACTGTCCCTGACCCATCCTCCAAACAAGTCACTTCCTCTTTCTCCTGCTTTTTAAAAGAGATGTGTGACTCCTTATCCATTCCTTTGGAAGCTGAATCCAAAAAGTCCAAAGCTTTTTTGGATGCCCTTGATTTTGACCAGCCTCCAAAGGAATTTTTGAAACTCCCTCTTCATGACATCTTGAGGGAGACTTTCTATAAGAACTTAGAGACTCCTTTAACTGTCCCAGGGGCCCCACGTAAACTGGATTCTCTATATAAGGTAATTCCCATTCCTGGGTTCGACAAACCTCAACTTCCACACGAATCCTTGACTGTCGAATCCACCCTTAAAAAATCTTCAGGAGCCAGTGTATATGCATCGGTACCTCCTGGCAGAGAAGGCAGAGCCATGGATAAATTTGGTAAGAGGCTCTACCAAAATGCTATGTTAGCAAATAGAGCTAGCAATTATGCTTTTCATTTTTCTTTTTATTTGAAGCATCTCCTTACCACCATGGCTTCATTCGAAAAGTACCTTCCTTCACGAAAACATCACTCCTTCCATACTTGCTTGTCGTCTCTTTTTCAATTACGTAAGTTCATGGTTAGATCCATATATGACACCTTTGAACTTACATCCAGAGCGACAGCAATGTCGGTAGCTATGCGTCGCCTGGCCTGGCTTCGGGTATCCGACCTTGATGTTAATCATCAGGATCGGTTAGCCAACGCCCCTTGCCTAGGGGATGAGCTCTTTGGGGAATCCATGGACTCAACCACACAAAAGCTCTCTGCTCATGAGACACGCTGGGATACCCTGCTTAAAAATAAAAAGAAGCCTCCTCCGCCTAAACCATATAGGCAGCAGTCGGCCTATCAACGCCGCTTCACAGCTCGGCCATTACCTACCACTGCTCAGCAACCCAGGCGTCAAAGGCAGCAACAACGTCAGCCTCCCAGACAGCAGCCACAGCAGCAACCTGTGAAACCACCTCCTCAGCAGAAGTCACAGCCCTTTTGACTTCATTCTCCACAGTATAGCCAGTATTCCTATTCCTGCTCTCCTGCCTCAACCTATAGGAGGTCGACTTTCTCTGTTCCTCAGCCGATGGGAAGTTATCACTTCGGACCAATGGGTCCTCAACATCATACAACACGGCTACTCTCTCAACTTTCAGACCCTTCCATCTCAAAACCTGCCAAAAGAGTCTGCTTTGAACAGTCCTCAATCTGCCCTCCTCATTCAGGAGGTTCAATCCCTCCTTCTTCTAAACGCTATAGAAGAAGTTCCTCAAGATCAAAAAGGGCAGGGATCCTACTCCCGTTATTTTCTAGTCCCCAAAAAAACAGGAGATCTCAGACCGATTTTAGATCTCCGCGACCTCAACAAACACCTGGTAAAAGAAAAATTCAAGATGCTTTCTTTAGCCATCCTTTATCCTCTTCTCAATCAAAACGACTGGCTATGCTCCCTCGATCTCAAAGAGGCATACACTCACATACCGATCCATGTAACCTCAAGACAGTATCTCCGCTTCATGATCAATCATTGTCATTATCAATACAAGGTGCTGCCCTTCGGCCTTGCCTCCTCTCCAAGGGTCTTCACCAAGTGTCTCATTGTAGTAGCGGCATTTCTACGCTCTCACCACCTTCAGGTCTTCCCTTACCTGGACGACTGGTTAATCAAGGCCACATCCGCTCAAGCAGTTCTACTGGCCACCAACCAAACCATCTTGTTTCTACGAATTCTGGGATTCGAGATCAATCTACCCAAATCTCATCTCATCCCCACTCAGAGACTTCAATTCATTGGAGCGATCCTGGACACACTCCTCATGAGAGCTTTCCTTCCATCCAATCGTCTTCAGACCCTTCAGTCTCTTTGTCAGCAGGTGCTTTCACTGCCTTCCATCTCAGCCAGGCAAATGATGGTACTCTTGGGGCACATGGCATCTACAGTTCATGTCACGCCCCTCGCACGTCTTCACCTGCGCACTCCTCAATGGACCCTTGCTACTCAGTGGTCCCAAGCGACGGATCCTTGCTCACGACACATATCTGTGACATCATCTCTTCGTCAGTCTCTTCAATGGTGGTTGGTATCCTCAAATCTATCCAGAGGTCTTCTGTTCCATCAGCCTCCTCATCAACTAGTCATCACCACCGACGCCTCTCTTTATGCATGGGGAGCTCACTTGAACGAGTTCCAGACTCAAGGTCTTTGGACAGCCCAGGAAAAGAAGCATCAAATCAATTTCCTGGAACTCAGAGCGATGTTTTATGCCCTCAAGGCCTTCCAACATCTTCTCTTTCCTCAGGTCCTTCTGTTGTGCACAGACAATCAGGTTGCGATGTACTACATCAACAAGCAGGGTGGGACAGGCTCTCGCCTTTTATGCCAAGAAGCCCAAAAGATCTGGAATTGGGCCATAGATCACCATCTCTTCCTGAAAGCTATCTACATTCAGGGAGCACAGAATTCTTTAGCGGACAAACTCAGCAGAATTCTCCAGCCTCACGAGTGGACACTCGATCCTGTAACTCTGCAGTCTATCTTCACTCAATGGGGCACTCCTCAGATAGACCTCTTTGCAGCTCCTCACAATCACCAGCTGCCCCTCTTCTGCTCCAGACTTTACTCTCCTCACCGTCTGGCAGCGGATGCTTTTCTCCTAGACTGGTCGAATCTGTTCCTGTACGCCTTCCCTCCGCTGCCTCTCATGTTGAGAACCTTATTCAAGCTCAAGAGGGAACGAGCCACAATGATTCTGATTGCTCCGAGGTGGCCCAGGCAACATTGGTTCTCCCTTCTACTTCAACTCAGTTCCAGGGAACCTTTTCTTCTTCCTCTGTTTCCTTCTCTGCTTACGCAACAGCAGGAAACCCTTCTACATCCCAACCTCCAGTCTCTGCACCTGACAGCTTGGTATCTCTCGGGCTGACATCTCATGATACTCTTTTATCTCAGCCTGTTCGTTCCATTCTGAATGCCTCCAGGAAACCAACCACTCTGCAATGTTACCATCAGAAGTGGACGAGATTTTCCTCCTGGTGTCTTCTTCATCATCTTGATCCAACTTCTCTGGCAGTGGAGACTTTGTTGGATTATTTGCTTTCTTTGTCTGACTCTGGCCTTAAGTCCTCTTCCATCAGAGTTCACCTCAGTGCCATTGCAGCTTTTCATGAGCCAGTCCATGGAAAACTTCTCTCAGCTCATCCCCTGGTGTCCAGGTTCATGCGAGGGCTTTTCAATGTGAAACCACCTCTTAAAGCCCCTCCTGTTATCTGGGATCTCAATGTGGTTCTTTCCGCCTTAATGAAGCCTCCATTTGAACCTTTGGCTACCTCTCCTTTCAAGTTTCTCACTTGGAAAGTGCTTTTCCTTATTGCTCTTACCTCTGCCAGGAGGGTCAGTGAGCTTCATGCACTGGTCGCAGATCCACCTTTTACGGTTTTTCACCATGACAAGGTGGTTTTGCGTACACATCCAAAGTTTCTCCCTAAGGTTGTCTCTGAATTCCATCTCAACCAATCCATTGTTCTACCTGTTTTCTTTCCAAAACCTCATTCTCATTCTGGAGAACAAGCTTTACATACTTTGGATTGTAAAAGGGCTCTGGCTTACTATCTAGAGCGTACGAAACCCCACAGATCAGTTCCTCAACTTTTTCTGTCCTTTGATCCAAATAAATTGGGACATCCCGTTTCTAAACGTACGTTGTCTAATTGGCTGGCAGCGTGCATTTCATTCTGTTATGCTCAGACCGGACTGACACTGGAAGGTTCTGTCACGGCCCATAGAGTCAGAGCAATGGCAGCTTCTGTAGCTTTCCTCCGTTCCACTCCTATTGAGGAAATCTGCAAGGCTGCTACTTGGTCCTCAGTTCACACTTTTACATCTCACTATTGTCTGGATGCATTCTCCATACGGGATGGACACTTCGGCCAATCTGTTTTGCAAAATTTGTTTTCCTAATGGCCAACCTTCCCTCCATCCCTCTTTTTGTTAGCTTGGAGGTCACCCATCAGTCAAGAATATGCTGCCTGCTTGTCCTGGGATAAAGCACAGTTACTTACCGTAACAGGTGTTATCCAGGGACAGCAGGCAGATATTCTTGCGTCCCACCCACCTCCCCGGGTTGGCTTCTTAGCTGGCTTATACTAACTGAGGGACCGCGCGCCTCTGTCGGGCGGGAAGGCACTCGCGCGTGCGCGGTGCGGCCGAGCTAGAACTTTCTAAAAGTTCTTAGAGTGCAATCACTCTAAAATTGTCCGTACCGGGGCTCCGTCGGTGCCGTCACCCATCAGTCAAGAATATCTGCCTGCTGTCCCTGGATAACACCTGTTACGGTAAGTAACTGTGCTTTATAAGGTGTCACAAGGCCTTGCACCTAGTTATCTCATGGATCACCTTTTATTTGTGAACTTAAGATGTTCATTACCAACATCTGCCTTATTTGTTTTTTCATCAGTAAAAAGGTTGTCTATGCAGAAGATACTTTCAAAGATTGTCATTCCAGGTAGCGAAATGAGATAAGAATTTATTCCGCTTGATAACTGGTTATCAACATTTTAGGAAATTGTTAGACATTTATTTGAAGACTTTTGAAAATTTGAAATTTTTTATTTTTCAGAGTTTGGTTTTCTTTGTTAACCACATAGAACTGTGAGGCTTTGCTTTATACAAATTTTTCTTGTATTTATGTATTGTGGACCATCAGTTATTGCTTTGTCCTACTTTTTTCATGCTGGCTGTGAATGTAGTCCTTTTTCTGTTGGGTTGATGATGACTTTGTAAAAAGACCAAAATTTATCAATAGTGACTATCATTCTACAGTGTTTATAACACCTTAATAGGAACACATAAGAATACCTTTTCTTTCAAGCTTACATTTTAGTAGAGACTGGGGACACATAAAACAAATAAGGGAGTCGATTAAAATGGCAAGATCTCGATAGGGGAAAATCTAAAGCGAAGGCTATAGGTTTTGAATGAATGATCATGCAGTCTCAGCTCTTCCCATTGTATTGGAGAGTGAAGTCTGTTTTTGCTGACTCCCAGAAGACACCATTTAGTATTGCCAAAGCATAAGGAGCAGGATTTAGAGCTTTGTATTTGCATGCATACTGAAACCTTCCTTTGTTTCCTTTCTTCTAACAGGACCTTCCAAATGCCATGAATGCAGCAGAAATCACAGACAAGCTGGGCCTGCATTCTCTTCGTCAAAGGAACTGGTACATCCAGGCAACCTGTGCCACTAGTGGAGATGGTCTCTATGAAGGACTAGACTGGTTGTCCAATCAACTCAAAAATCAGAAATGAAACTAGAAAACTTCTTTCTTCTCCCCATCCCTTCCTTTTATTTCATTTTCCTTCTTGCCCTTCGCTTTACTCTGTGGCAAACTGTGCTACTTTGTGGTATTGAGTGCCAGAATTGTTTTTCATTTCTTTGTCACAGTACCTTTCGCACCATGCTGTAAATGTGGCAGAGGGCCTGAAAACAGTTGGGTGTCTTATTTAATGTAAATAGTTTTTGGTTTCCAATGAGGCAGTTTCTGGTACTCCTATGCAATATTAATCATCTTTTTTATTATAAAGAATCAGAATTCACCATTTAGTACTGGGAAAGGGATTTAAGCAGATTTATTAATACAGGGGTTGACAGCAATTCATGTGCAATAGAGCCAAATACTATCCCATTGGCTTGTGAGATCAGTGCTGAGATCCATTTTGACTGTTGGTTTTTAACACTGAACAGTTTTTTGTTTTTTTTATTGGTTTTGTTTTTAAAAAAAAAAAAAATAGGGAGCACATGAGGGAGAAGTACAGTTACTATTGATTTTTCAGTGACAACTTGAATATCGGTTATTTTACTGAGCTGTATTTCTCTTGAAAAAGAAATGTGGTATAGAGAAGATAAATCTTAACCAAAATACCAGTTTTTGCATGGTTAAAGTATAGATCCCTGTAAATACTATGCCACCGGATCTTTCTGTATTTCATGATATCTGTACTCATAGTTGTGATTACCTGGAGATAGCTTTGGGAAAACTTTAGTTTTAAAAACTGATAATTCAGAACAAACCACAGAAAAGGACAAGATGACTTTATATCCCTGCAAGTTGTAAAAATGCAGAGACATCCTTTGCAGTCTACTTGGGGAGGAAACTTCATGGAAGTGTGCATTGGATAAGTTCCTGAAACACCAGATTTTGTTTGTCTTTTCTGAAATGTTCTCTGCATTTTAATCTATGACAGAATAAAAATGGTTTTGAACTTTAATTTCTGAGACCACACCAGAGCAAACCTCTACACTGCAAGCACAGCCTGTATTAATCCTGTGCTTTATAGACAGTACTGTACCTCCAGACATTGAAACACATGACATCCTTTATGTATAGTATCTAGAAATAAGCATGTTGGAGAGTCATTCCATTCTAGAATTCATACTTCTGTTTGTTCTGTTTAGGAATAATCCCCATATATGTGTATATATATATGGAACATCCCTTTTTGCATCCCTCATGCTGCAAAAGTCAGATTTGCCATCTGAAGAGACTTTTTTCCCTCTCTTTAGTATTTGTTTTTGATCAACACACTGAAGAAGCTGGCGCTGTTGAAACGTTTAATCTTGAAGATTTATCAGAACTGGTTTGTTTAGTGATGTGGAAATCTGTTGCTTTCAGTACACAAATAGTAATCAACTGTTTTGTATACTTGTTTTGAGTCTTCATTTTGGACAACAAAGCACTGTAATTAAAGCTATTAGAATAAAATCTGATGTTTCAAGTTTTTTTCCTTATGCATAACCTTTAAAATATAACAATATTTGTAAAATGAAATATTCTAACTTCAGTGTATGCTGCCATTCATCACCAGCAAGCAAGAAAGTTGATGTTAGAAAATCTGCTTGCCCCTCATGCATACTCTGCTGACTACACTGCAGACAATGGAACAAAATATTTCTGCTGAGAGCAACTGAGACGGTGGTCCAATGAGGACAAAAGCAGCAATGTGCCTAAGCCTGAAGTGCATATTTGTCAAGTTACTATTTTTAGAAAGGAAAAACAAGCATAGAGCCCTAAAGCAGTGCTCTTTAACCCTCTCCTGGAGACATACATTTCCAGTCAAATTTTCAGGATCATCACAATGAATATGCATAATACAGTGGGTCTCTAATTTCATACATATCCATTACAGCTAGAGTATTAAAGGTTTACACTCTAACCTACACTTGTAATAAGAATCACTTAAAAGACCTAAACATAAAAAAATAACTTTGTATTACCAAAAGAACTCCATTCATTTTTCTCATATCAGTTTCTATGGTAATAAGTAATATAATATTTATAAGTTCTTTTCTCAATAAACTCTCATGAACTTATACACTTCCCCCTCCCTATTCGGGGTTCCCAGTTTTGATTATCTGTGATTTTTTTTTGGGGGGGAGAAACAAAAAAGCATAGTTTAGAGCCTTCCTGCCTCCCTACAGGACTTAAAATATCTAGTAGCGCTATAGATTACTCCCTACCTGGTAATCTAGCAGACTTTCGGGGCAGGAGCAATCTTCCTATGCTCCTGCCCTGTGTAGATCGCCAATAGGAAATGGCTGCCGTGAGCTCCCGTCATATCTCGAGACTACGGGAACTCACGGCAGTCATTTCCTATTGGCAATCTGCACGGGGCAGGAGAGTAGGAAGTAGAGAATGACACGGTGACAAAATTCATCACTGTTACCGTCTCCGCGGATAACCGTGGTAAACAATCTTCATGTCATTCTTTAAGGAAAGAGGGAAGAATCAGAGTATGAATGGTCAAACCACTGACCCTCAAGCTTTGCTTTGAAGAATGCTGGTGTAGAAGGACTGAGGCTGAAATAGACACTAGAAAATGGCATGGGATTATTTCCCGCAGTTATCCGCGGGGATAGGAACGGTGATGAATTTTGTCATGGTGTCATTCTCTAGTAGGAAGTTCGCTCCTGCCCCGAAAGCCCGCTAGACCACCAGGTAAGGGAGGGAGGTGGGGGTGGGTCAGAGCTGGATGAGAAGTTATTTGTGGTCCGGCTCTGCTCCTATCCCCCGTGAATACCAAGGGAGAAGTATAATCTTATTATCCCAGGACAAGCAGGCAGCATATTCTTTACGCATGGGTGACGTCACCGACGGAGCCCACGGTACGGACCTTTTTTACTAGAAAGTTCTAGTTGGCCGCACCGCGCGTGCGCGAGTGCCTTCCCGCCCGACGGAGGAGAGCGTGGTCCCCAGTTTCTTCGTTTCCGCGGAGCGAAGAAGACGTGCGTTTTTCAACTCCGATTGAAATCCTCTTTTTGCCTTCCCGCTCGCGTTCTTTTTTCGTTTTATTTACCTTCGGGTTCTTTTTTATTTCATTTCCAAAAAAAAAAAATATTTTCTTTTTGTTTCGTTTTTTGTCTTTGCCCCGGCGGGGCCTGTTGTCACGATCCAGGCCTCGGGGTTTGATTTTGCGGAGGCCGTGTTCACATTTATGCCCCCGCAGCCCGGTTTTAAGAAGTGCCAGCGGTGTGCACGCCCGATCTCCCTCACTGACCCACACAATTGGTGTTTACAGTGTTTGGGACCGGAGCATCGGGCGGACTCGTGCACCCGCTGTGCCACTCTTAAAAAACGCACTTTGAAGAATCGCCAAATCCAGCAAAGTCTGCTGTTCGGCACCGGCCCGACTATGGACTCGACTTCTTCAACTGCGGCACCATCGAAGTCGGCACCGACCACCTCGACACCGCCTGACATTACATCGGCGCCACCGGCGCCAGGTAAGCCGGCTAAGAAGCCTTCCACCCTTGAGCGCCCTCCCACCTCGGTGGCGACACCGGCTCTTTCGGCTCCACGCCGAACTAAAAAGCGCTCCGCTCCGATATCGGTGAGTGCCTCGTCATCGGCCGCCTCATCGCCGGAGCGTAGAGCGGCACCCATGGAACCAAAGCAGAAACAAGTGGTTCCGGTGCCAACCCTGGATGACCGCATTGCGGCCATCCTCCAGGATAAGTTGCAGGAACAACTCCAAAAGCAACTTAAACAGCTCTTGCCCTCTATCCTGGCACCGCTGCTTTCGGTACCAGACCGGCCCGAGCCCCACACCGTCCAACCGGTATCCACGCCATCGGTACCTATGGACCCCTCCATGCCCATTCTCTCGGCACCGCATATCCATGCCGAGGCCGTAGCTCTGACGACATCCGATCCTCCTCGGGACCGAGCGGAACACCGGTCTTCCCGCGAACCTGACCGGCACCGTTCTTCCCGGGACCGAGACAGACACAGGTCTTCATCCCCCGGTACCGTCTCGGTACGCTCAGGCAAGTCTCGGTCTAAAGCTCATCATACCGAACCTTCCACTCCAGTCTCTCGGCACGCACACACCGATGTCAGAGACCCGGACCTCTGGGAGGAATCTCCCCTCGGTACCGAGGAGGATGCATCGTCGTCGGACGAAGAGCCCTCGGCCCCCGATACCACATCTAAACCTGAGCAATCTTCTTTTTCAAAATTCCTCAGGGAGTTATCGGGGGCCTTATCTTTGCCTCTGGAATTTGATTCCAAGAAGTCACAAGCTTTCCTGGAGGCATTAGATTTCGATCAACCTCCTAAGGAGTTCCTGAAGTTACCCGTGCATGACATCCTACGGGAAACTTTTTATAAAAATTGGGAAAATCCATTAACTGTCCCTGGGGCACCCCGTAAACTGGATAGCCTTTACAGGGTTATCCCAATCCCGGGATTTGATAAACCCCAGCTGCCCCATGAATCTCTCCTGGTTGAGTCCACTTTAAAAAAGACTCAAGGCTCCAGTGTATATGCCTCTACCCCTCCTGGCAGGGAGGGCAAAACTATGGACAAGTTTGGCAAGCGGCTCTACCAGAATGCCATGCTTGCCAACAGGGCAAACAATTACTCTTTCCACTTTTCATTCTACCTGAAACATCTGGTAATGCAACTCTCCGCCATGCAAAAGTACATGCCGGAGCACAAGGTTCCACTATTCCAGCAGCACATCTCCAGCCTGCTTCAACTTAGAAAATTTATGGTGCGCTCCATCTATGACTCCTTTGAGCTCACCTCTCGTGCATCTGCCATCGCTGTGGCCATGCGCCGCCTGGCCTGGCTCAGGGTCTCTGATCTGGATGTCAACCATCAGGACCGACTAGCCAACGCCCCATGTATGGGAGACGAATTGTTCGGAGAGTCTCTGGATACCACCACACAAAAACTCTCCGCCCATGAGACCAGATGGGATACTCTCATTAAACCAAAGAAGAAGGCCCCTCCTGCTCGGCCTTACAAACTACAGTCTTCATACCAGCGCAGGTTCTCCGCTAGGCCGCTTAACCCGCCTTCACAGCAACCTAGGCGGGCTCGCCAACAACACCACAACCAGGCTCGTGCACAGTCTAATCAACCTGCCAAGCCTCTTCCTCCTGCCAAACCTTCTCAGCCCTTTTGACTCCTCTCTCCAGGGCTTAGCCAGTCTTCCACCCTCGTTGCCTCTCCCTCAACCAATCGAAGGCAGGCTCCACATTTTTCTCAGCCGTTGGGAGGTCATCACATCGGACCAGTGGGTCCTCAACATCATCCGCCACGGCTACTCTCTCAACTTCCAGACTCTTCCACCAGACAATCCTCCCGTAGAGTCTGCTTCTCTTTCAACTCAAACCCCCCTCCTCCTGAGGGAGGTCCAATCCCTCCTTCTCCTCAATGCCATCGAAGAAGTACCTCTGGAACAAAGGGGCCGGGGATTCTACTCCCGTTACTTTCTGGTTCCAAAAAAGACAGGAGACCTACGTCCCATTCTCGATCTCAGGGACCTCAACAAATGTCTTGTCAAGGAGAAGTTCAGAATGCTCTCCCTTGCCACGCTTTACCCTCATCTCTCTCAGAACGACTGGCTATGTTCCCTGGACCTCAAAGAGGCCTACACTCACATACCAATCAATCCAGCTTCACGTCGCTACCTAAGATTCCAGGTGCACCATCGCCATTATCAGTACAAAGTGCTACCTTTTGGCCTCGCTTCATCACCCAGGGTGTTCACCAAATGCCTCATTGTGGCGGCGGCCTTCCTCAGGTCTCACAACCTCCAGGTGTTTCCCTACTTGGACGATTGGTTGGTGAAAGCACCTACGTCTCCGCTTGTGCTACAAGCCACTCATCATACCATCTCTCTCCTCCACCTCCTGGGGTTCGAGATCAACTACCCCAAGTCGCATCTGCTTCCCACGCAGCGCCTGCAGTTCATTGGAGCAGTTCTCGACACCACACTGATGAGGGCGTTTCTCCCCTCCGACCGTCAGCGGAACCTGCTCCGCCTGTGTCGTCAGGTGCTCCTTCATCACTCCATCTCTGCCAGACAGATGATGGTCCTCCTGGGCCACATGGCCTCGACGGTGCATGTGCTTCCCCTGGCACGACTCCACCTCAGGACACCTCAATGGACTCTGGCCAACCAATGGTCGCAGACCTCGAATCTTCTTTCTCATCCCATCTCTGTGACATCGTCTCTTCAGCAATCTCTACAATGGTGGTTGAACTCCTCAAATCTTTCCAGGGGCCTTCTTTTTCATCTGCCCCCGCATTCCATGACCATCACCACGGATGCCTCCCCTTATGCATGGGGAGCTCACCTGGGAGACCTACGCACCCAAGGTCTTTGGACCCCGCAGGAGCGTCTTCATCACATCAATTTCCTGGAACTACGAGCCATGTTCTATGCTCTCAAGGCCTTCCAGCACCTTCTTTGCCCTCAGGTTCTGCTCCTGTGCACGGACAACCAAGTTGCCATGTACTACATCAACAAACAGGGCGGCACCGGATCTCGCCTCCTTTGTCAGGAGGCTCTTCGCATTTGGACCTGGGCCACGGCCCGCAGTCTCTTCCTCAAGGCTGTCTACATCCAGGGCGAACAGAACTCCCTGGCCGACAATCTCAGCCGCATCCTTCAACCTCACGAGTGGACTTTGGACCCTCCCACGCTCCACTCCATCTTTGCTCGCTGGGGCACTCCGCAGGTGGACCTATTCGCAGCTCCTCACAACCATCAGCTGCCCCAGTTCTGCTCCAGACTCTTCTCTCCTCATCGTCTGGCCCCGGATGCATTCCTTCTCGACTGGACGGATCGGTTCCTCTATGCCTTTCCTCCTCTACCTCTGATGTTGCGGACTTTATCCAAACTCCGCAGGGACGGAGCCACCATGATCCTCATAGCTCCCCGGTGGCCTCGTCAACACTGGTTCTCCCTCCTGCTTCAGCTCAGCTCCAGGGATCCCATTCCTCTGCCTGTGTTTCCTACTCTACTTACACAGCAACATCAGTCTCTACTACATCCCAATCTGTCTTCGCTCCACCTGACAGCTTGGTTTCTCTCGGGCTGACCTCTTCAGGAAATCTGTCTCAGCCTGTCCGTCTCATTTTGGACGCCTCCAGGAAACCGACCACCCTCCAATGTTACCATCAGAAGTGGACCAGGTTCTCCTCTTGGTGCCTCCGTCATCATCACAATCCCACCTCTTTAGCGGTGGAAACTGTTCTGGACTACTTGCTCTCCCTGTCCAATGCAGGCCTCAAGTCTACCTCTATCAGAGTCCATCTCAGTGCCATCACGGCATTTCATGAACCTGTCTTAGGAAAACCTCTCACGGCTCATCCTCTGGTTTCCCGATTCATGAGGGGCCTCTTCAACATCAAACCACCTCTGAAGCCTCCTCCGATCGTCTGGGACCTGAATGTGGTTTTATCTGCCCTCATGAAACCTCCCTTTGAGCCGCTTGCCACAACTTCGCTCAAATTTCTGACATGGAAGGTTCTTTTCCTCATTGCCATCACCTCTGCCAGGAGGGTTAGTGAGCTTCATGCACTGGTTGCCGATCCACCGTTCACTATTTTTCACCATGACAAGGTGGTTCTGCGCACCCATCCAAAGTTCCTTCCTAAGGTGGTCTCAGCTTTTCACCTCAACCAGTCCATTGTGTTGCCTGTTTTCTTCCCGAAACCTCATTCACATCCCGGAGAACAGGCATTGCACAGTCTTGACTGCAAGCGTGCCCTGGCTTACTATCTTGATCGTACAAGGGCTCACCGCTTGTCCCCTCAGCTCTTCCTGACCTTCGACCCAAATCGTTTGGGTCGACCGGTCTCTAAACGGACGCTATCCAACTGGCTTGCAGCTTGCATCGCGTTCTGTTACGCTCGGGCCGGTCTGTCACTAGACGGTGCTGTCACGGCCCACAGGGTAAGAGCTATGGCCGCTTCTGTTGCTTTCCTCCGTTCCACACCCATTGAGGAAATCTGCAAGGCGGCCACCTGGTCCTCAGTTCACACATTCACTACTCACTACTGTCTGGATACTTTCTCCAGACGGGATGGGCACTTCGGCCAATCTGTACTTCAGAATTTATTTTCCTAATGGCCAACCATCCCTCCTCCCTCTTTGTTAGCTTGGAGGTCACCCATGCGTAAAGAATATGCTGCCTGCTTGTCCTGGGATAAAGCACAGTTACTTACCGTAACAGGTGTTATCCAGGGACAGCAGGCAGATATTCTTACGTCCCACCCTCCTCCCCGGGTTGGCTTCTTAGCTGGCTTATACTAACTGGGGACCACGCTCTCCTCCGTCGGGCGGGAAGGCACTCGCGCACGCGCGGTGCGGCCAACTAGAACTTTCTAGTAAAAAAGGTCCGTACCGTGGGCTCCGTCGGTGACGTCACCCATGCGTAAAGAATATCTGCCTGCTGTCCCTGGATAACACCTGTTACGGTAAGTAACTGTGCTATTTTGTCAAAGTCACTAATTCATGTGGACAGTATTAAGATGAATTCAGAGACTAGTGGTATAGCGCACATCTACCAGAAGGTGGCAATAGAGGGTACTGATTTGCAGGTCTTCTTCTTGGATGAAACTCATCCTGGCCAATTATGTATATTTTCTGTAAACCGCTTAGAACCTAACGGATGTAGCGGTATATAAGAAATAAATTACATTACATTACATTAGTATGCTTTTATCTCCAGCTGGCGGATTAATGCCATTCTTCTAGCTCTTGGCTTCTGAAATAGCTCCTGTGGTCTTCAGCTGAGCTTGGGGGTATATGGCTGAGCGGTGCCGGCTTTAGGGACTACACTTGGGTCTCTCCAGGTCCCTTCCCCACCCTCCCCTGCATTTCTAGGGTAGTCAGTGTCTTGTTACTCTCCTTTCTCATTTAAAAAAAAAACAAAACCCAAACAGAAGTGAAATTGAGACACTTTAAGTTAGAGCTGTTTCAGCTACCAGTGCTGACAGAAAATGTTTCTCTTGAAGGCTACAGCAGTGCTGCGTAAGTGGTGTATATATCTTTAAATTTTTTTATTGCTGTCTGCTTTTATTTTTAAATGCAGTTTTGGTTTCTTTGTTGTATGGTGGTGGAGGCAGTTAAATGGTGGTCGCATTGCAGAAAGCTGCGAACTCCATTGGGGGTTTGTTCAGCCAGCTGCTCGGGTGGGGCCATCGATTCCATCATAGCACCAGAGGGCTCTGCATTTTCTCGTGCAGATGAAGTGTGTTCAAGTTCTTGCTGCTCCCTTAATTTCTCAGGCCTCATCTCAGGTGGAGGGAGATCGCTGACTGCAGCTGGGTTTTCGAGGAGTTTAGCATCCACGGTTGTACAGGGCATGGCGGGCATAGCTGTATCTGTCTAGGGACATGCCCTTTTTTCTAGAGTTTGGGCTTTTCTTGCACAAGGTTTTTTTACTGCAGGTCTCTAAGACTTCTCAGCCTGTGACCAGTCTGGTTGGAGACTCTTCACAAGTCATTGCTGACCACCCTTCTTTGGGCTCCAGGCTGAGTCAATAGAGGGCTAAACACCGCAAGGTGGTCTCCACAGCTCAGGGAGATCCGCTATTAGGCACAGACCTAGCTGTTTCTCTTCCTGGGTCCTCGGATAATAATTTCCAAGATTTGGGGGGGAAGTACTGTTGGGGGGAGACAGATGATGCCACAGCGGCTTCGTCTGTTCCATAGGGACTACTTTTATTTCTACTTTTATGACTACTTTTATTTCTAAGGCATTAGAAAGTCTTAATATTTCACAAGCAAACACGCAATCTTCTGCGGCTTCTAACTCATGGGCAAGAAAAAACCGCCCAATACATTTCCTGTCCATGAAGCTATGCATGAGCTTATTTTGGCCCAATGGTCCATGTTGGAGGCGGGTCTCTGGGTGGCGAAAGCTATGAGGCAGTTATATTCAGTGGCTCAGGATGAGCTGGATATGTTTAAACTTCCAAAAGTAGATTCTTTAGTGGCTGCAGTTACTAAGAAAACCACCTTGCCCATTAAGGGAGGGGTGGCGCTGAAAAATACCCAGGATAGAAAGCTGTAGACCTCCATGAAGTTGTCATTTGAGGTTGCAACTTTAACTTTGCAAGCTGCTATGTGTAGTTCTTATGCGGCACAAGCTTGTATTCAATGGGTTCAACAGATTATGGATGGGATGGTGGAGCCTTCAGAACTCCTCTTCCTCCTGACTTCCCAGATGTTGAGACAGGTCTGGTGGATGCTTTGTATGATATCTTTCATGCCTCAGCTAAATAAATGTCTCTTATGGTGGTTTCTCGGAGATCATTGTGGCGCCGCCATTGGGCAGCAGATGCCACTTCTAAGCAGCGTCTGGTATGGCTACCATTTAAGGGCCGCTTATTCTTTGGAGAGGATTTGGAGAAATTAGTTAAGGATTTTGGTGATTTGAAATCTCAACGGCTACCAGAAGATAAACCTAAGGGTTCCTTTAAGGCTGCTCTTCCCCGCTCCCATTTCTGAGATACCAAGCAAGATAAAAACCCCTTACAGTTCTTACAATTCCAAATCTAAGTATTCACAAAAACAGTCCTTTCATCCTTCCAAAGCTTCTGCCTCCAGCCAGTCCTCAGTGACTGAGTGAAGGTTCCCTTCACTGACTATATTGGGGGACGGGTGTGTCTCTTCCTTGCGGAATGGGCCAAGATTATGATCAGTGGGTTTTAGGTATTATTTGAGAAGGTTACACGTTAGAATCTGCAACCGGAGAAGAGAATTCTTTCTTGGTTTCCCCGTGTTTAGGAGCGGCCAAGAGAGAATCGGTAATGTACACACTCAATGCGCTGATAGAACTCGGGATGGTAACCCTGTTTCTTCCAGAGCAAAGGGGCCAGGGGAAATACTCCATTTACTTTGTGATGCCCAAGAAAGGGGGTTTGGTCAGGCCTGTTCTGGATCTCAAGAGGGTCAATCAGTTTCTCAATATCAGACATTTTTGGATGGAAATTGTGTGATTGATCATTGCAATGGTGCAACCGAGAGAGTTTCTCACAGCTCTTTATCTCAGAGGCTTATTTACACATTCCCATCTAGCTACTGCATCAGCGTTTTCTTCGATTTACCATTCTCGGACAGCATTTTCAGTTTCGTGCTATGCCTTTTGGCCTCGCTACAGCTTCACGGACGTTTTCCAAAGTGATGTTGATGGTAGCAGCCTTCCTGCGGAGGGAAGGAATTTGGGCGCACCCCTATTTGGATGACTAATTTAAGCATCTTGGCAGGACAGCTATCAGATAACACAAAGAGTGATTTCTCTTCTTCAATCTTTAGGTTGGGTCATCAATTTCCCCAAGAGTTCTCTGATCCCATCTCAGTTGTTGGAACATCTAGGGGTCTGATCCCATCTCAGTCGTTAGAACCATCTGGGTGTCCGGTTCGATAAGTCACAAGGGAAGATTTTTCTGCCCAAATGCAGGGGCAAGAAACTTCAGTCTCAAATTCGTCTGCTCCTCCAGTCTCCAGAGCCGAGAGTTTGGGATTATGTGCAAGTCCTAGGATCAATGGTAGCGATGTTGGAGGTAGTACCTTGGGTTTGGTTCCACTTGAGGCAGTTACAACAGTCACTCCTGTCCAGATGGTTGCCGGTATCTCAGCATTACAATCGGCTTCAGTGGACACATCAGCCCTCTCTCTGCATGTATTGGTGGCTTCGCAGTCACAATCTCTTCATGGGAGTGCATCTTGCATCCCCAAACTGGATAATGGTCACCACAGATGCCAGCCTATCAGTGCCTTTAGTCCTCGGCACAGGGTGCACGGACTCAAGAGGAGGCTTAATGGTCCATCAACCGGCTGAAATTGAGAGCGATCCATATGGCCCTGTTGCCATTCCAAACCCTGATAGAGGGCAAGGCGACCAGGGTGTTATCAGACAATGTCACGGTGGTAGCATATATCAACAGACAGGGGGCACGAGGATCCCTCAGCTGGTGCAAGAAGTGCGAGTACTTCTCATTTGGGCAGAAGCTGTCTTCTACTGTCGGCAGCTCACATTGCGGGAAAGTCCAACATTCAAGCAGACTTCCTCAGCAGAAATCTATTAGATCCTGTGGAATGGGAGCTTTCGATTGAGGCATTCAATCTCATTGTTCTCCCAGACATAGACCGCATGGCCTCGTCTCGAAGTGCCAAAGTTCCTTCTTCAGTAGGCACAGGGAGATGGAGTCCGAGGGGGTAGACGCGCTAGTTATTTCATGACCTCCACAAAGCCCTCTGTATGTTCACACACCACCCCACCCCCAGCCGATGATAGGCAGGGTGTTGCATCACATTGTTTGTTACCCAGAGACAGTGGTGTTGGTAGCTCTGGATTTGCCACACCATCCATGGTATGCGGATCTGATGGGACGATCCATTACAGTTTCCAGTAACGCAGGATTTACTCATACAGTGTCTAATATGGATGGAAGACTCCTACCGCTTTGGTCTTAACGTCCTGGCTATTGAAAGGTCATGGCTGAGGTGGAAAGGTTATTCAGAGCAGGTTATTTCTACTCTTCTCCAAGTTAAAAAGAGATATATGTCCACAGCTTATGCCCATGTATGGCGGGTTTTCAATTCTTGGTGTAGTCAACAGGGCGTGTCACTGTTTCAAGCTTCCTTGTCTCACATTCTATCCTTGCAGGATGGCGTGCCAAAAGGGCTAGTGTATAATTCCTTTAAGATGCAGATAGCAGCCATTGCTTGCTACACAGGTCGTATGTCTCACTCTTCCTTGGCTTCTCAGCCAGATGTGGTCGGGTTCCTGAAGTGTTTGCCACCTTCATCCTCCTCTGAAGAAACCATGTCTGGATTGGAATCTCAAGTTGGTATGTCATAGCTTACAATGACCTCACTTTGAGCCTTTGCATAAGGCAACACTCAAGGTTGTCACCTGAAGATGTCTTTTTTTTTTTTTTTTTACTAGCAGTTGCATCAGCTCGATTGGTGTCGGGAGATAGAAGCGTTATTGTGCAGAGATCTATTCTTACATTTCACAGAATCAGGTGTCTCAGTTCAGACAGTACCTTCCTTCCTACCTAAGGTGGTCTCGGCTTTTCATGTCAATCAGTCTCTCTCCCTTTTGGGAGGAGGACTATGGGTCTCATTTATGTTCCCTGCGATTGTTGATGTTCGTAGAGTCCTCATGCACTATCTTCTGGTTACTAATGACTTTTGACGTTCTGATAACCTTTTTGTGGTGTTCTCTTGATGCGACAAGGCTATAGCGGCGTCCAAGGCATTGATAGCTCGCTGCGTCCAAGAGACTATTGCTTCCTCTTATTTGATAGTGAGCAAGCAGTTGCCGACTGATTTACATGTTCACTTGACCAGGACGGTAGATACTTCATGGGCTGAATCCAGGGGATTCTCCTTAGAAGAGATTTGTAGAGCGGCAACATGATCCTCTGCGATTACATTTTCTAAACTTTACTGGTTGTATGTGGCAGCGCGCAGAAGCATCTTTTGGCGTTTTCAGTTATAGCAGAGGCAGTGTGCACTTCCCACTTGTGGTAGGGACTGCTTTGATACATCCCACTAGTCTCTGGATTCATCCGCTGCTGACGTTAAGGAAGGAAATATGTTCTTACCTGATCATTTTCTTTCCTTTAGGTGCTGACGTTAAGGAAGGAAATATGTTCTTACCTGATAATTTTCTTTCCTTTAGGTGCAGCAGATGAATCAAGAGCACCACCCATTCTTTCTTTCTGCTGTTAGTTCCCTCGAGGGACATTCATGTTTTGTGTTAAGGTTGGTAGTTTGGTTTTATTTATGGTGTTTTGTATTTTGCATTGTTTATATGAGAGGTGTTTTTTTGGATTTTAGTTGTGTTCCTGATGCTTTGGCAAAGAGAGATACTAATTGGCCAGGAACGGTTTCATCCAAGAAGAGGGCCTGCAAATCGATTCTATCTATACCTGCTGGTAGATGTGTGCTATTCCTCTAGTCTCTGGATTCATCTGCTGTGCCTAAAGGAAAGAAAATGATCAGATAAGAGCATAATTTTTCCTTCTACATACTTGAAATTCAACAAATATACTCATATGTGTATTTTCCTCTGTTACAAAGATTACACATATTCCAACAATTCATTTATCATTTACCCATTATTTAAGCACTCAACATTATAAACACATCAACAATTACAGTAATTTAGCTACGATAAACAGATCAAAAAGAACAATAAATGGTTTTGAGGAGAGGCTTTTAGTATTAAGCTTTTTTGTTCTCATTGTATAATGATATTGGTGGATTCTGATTTTGAGGTAGTTAGAATACTTGTCTAACTCCAGTATTGATTGTTATATAATTGAAAAAGATTATTAGCAGAGCTGCGTCTTGTTTAGATCCAGTCCGAGGTTTACAAGCATAGTTTTGATCTAGCTATTGTGTATTAAATTGGGAGTAGTGGATGATGTCATTAGAACGCAAATTGTGTTTTGTGACCAATCTATTAAGATTGCATTTTAAAATTAAGAACATAAGAATTGCCATACTGGGACAAGACCGAAGGTCCATCAAGCCCAGTATCCTGTTTCCAACAGTGGCCAACCCAGGTCCCAAATACCTAGCTAGATCCAAAGTAATAAAACAGTTTGAATTGAAATTCTATGATGATAGAACACCCTCAGAATATTTCTAATTGGTTTTATTTGGACAAAAGATATGTTGATAGGTATGGAGTATATAAAAAAGATATCCCATAACCCTTCGTGATAGATTGCTGTTTCACCAATTCGGTGAATGCTGGATTAGAAACACAGAAGAATGGTGATGTAAGCTGTTTAAGAATTTTGGAGCAATAGCTTATAATTTAGTTTGTTTATAAGTGTGTCTAATATATAGCCATTTTAGTTGGTTTTTGATCGAGGATTTTTAAATTAATTGAACATTAGGTGTTTAAAGATGCCGTGATGTATATACAATTGAAATGATTTGTGATTGATGTCATATTTGATGACAGCTGGAGACTGCATTAGTTACAAGTTTTTATTGTGCTTAATATACCGACCATCAACATGTTTCTGGCCAGTTTACAGTGCTAAAAAAAAAAATAAGATAAAAGGTAAAATAGTAATTGTATATATATATGAGGGGGGGCGTGAACATTGAAAAGACGATAAACAAGAACTTACATGAATTTGAGGGTAATAAGGGAAAGGAAGGGTCAATAAGTACATTATTAAAACAAAATTTAAAAGAAAGGGAGAAGGGGGGATTTGACATCAGGATAGGGTCGCTTCGTAAAAGCAGTTGAGATGATTTTACTGGTTTAGGGAGAGGAGGTATTTAGAGGTTATGATATGCATCTTGAAATAGGAATGTTTTTAGTTTGGTCTTGAATTTAACGAGAAGATTTTTATGACGGAGTTGAGGTGGTATGGCATTCCATAAGCTTGGAGCAACTACAGAGAAGTTAATTTTCCTAGTGTAGTAGAATTCTTTGATGGAAGGAACAGCCAGTAAGTTTTGATCTGCTGATCTTAGGGTCCGAGAAGGACAAAGAGGGATGATAAGTTTGTCTGGAAAAGATGGAAGACGTGAGAGTTTGATTTTGAAAACCAGCATTAAGGTTTTATAAGATTTAGTTTTACTAAATCTTAATTTTTAGCATCTATATTGAAGTTTAAATATTAATCTTCAAACTAGTAGAGCCTTATATTGACGTCACTAAGACGCATTCCACTTTGAAATCGTTTTGAAACACTCCAAAGAGACTTTAAAAAGAACTTTGATGAAATGTGTATATATTTTTAATCCATTGTTGAAAATCATTCATTGTATTTTTGACCTGTAAATTGTAGCTAAATTAGCGCAATTGTTGATGCATTTATAACATGAGCGCTTAAACAATGGGTAATAAGTGAAGAATTATAATGTGTAACCTCTGTAACAGGAAAATACACATAACAAGTATATTTGTTGAATTTCAAGTATGGAAGAATGGAGATTTAAGTTTATTCTATAAATCTTCATTGTTCACTTGAATTAGTGATGCTGACAACATTGTTTAAGGTTATAAGTTCATGTAAGTTTATTGAGAGAACTTATAAAGATTATATCACTTATTGCTGTAGTAATTGATAATATGAGAGAAATGAAGTTAAATTTGGTAATGTGAAATTTTTGTGTGTTAGGTCTTAATTGATTTTCCTATTACAAGTATTAGAGTGTAAACGTTGAATATTCTTTGTATGTTGTATGTATGGATCCCTTGTTTTTAATGTTACAGATTTAAACCCCTGTTGCAGCCCTTGTTTGGGGCAAAACATGGCCCATGTCTGATATTTGTTTGACTAAAACTCGATTTTTATAACTTACATCATCTGGGATCAACTCCTTTTTCCATTCATCTGCCTTGTTGCGGATTTTCTACACCCTCTTTTTACTTTTGTTAGCTAGAAATGCTTCAAGAACAGGGTTGAGAAGTACTGCCCTAGAACATAAATAGCTGTTGTATTCACACATGTCCTGTGTCAAATTTATTTTTTTGAAAAATGATTAATGCACATTTGGGTAAAAAAATTGTAAGTAAAAATGGTTTATGAAGAAAAATAAGTTTTCCTTTGTACCTCAGCTTAATATGCTTCCATGTCTGGTCTGAAAATTCCTATTTCCTTGAAGGGTAATTTATGACTTTTTGCTTTTCCTATGTAATAAGAACATATTTCATCTATTAATGTTATCTTTTTCAACCCCACCCCTCCTCCTGAGTCCAAGATGAGTAGTATTATTGAAGAGGTAAGTTTATCCAGTTAACAGTAAATGACTACATTGCGAACTAGTTAGTCCATCCATCCATTCTTCCTGGCTATGTTTCTCACTGGTTCCATATAAATTTCCATACTTAGTCTCTTATGTCTGTGACAGTGCTGCCTTCCTCTTTCACAACTAGTGAGCAGTATTAAATGTCATCTTGTTTGGTTAAGTCTCATACTTAATCTAATACCCTTGCCCCTTGGTAATAATCTAGACAGCTGTCAAAACTACTGACAGTTATTCATAAGAATAGCCATACTGGGTCAGACCAATGGTTCATCTAGCCCAGTATCTAACAGTGACCAATCCAGGTCACAAGTACTTGTCAGAAACCCATCTTGGGATACCCACCCATGTCTTTCAATAGCAGACTATGGACTTTTCCTCAAGAAATTTGTCCAAACCTCTTTTTAAAACTCAATACACTAACCCCCAGATTCTCTAACCAGTGGCCGCTAATTGCATGTCGATCATGTGACAGCACCAGTTAGAATTACGCCTGATTGTGGAGCAGCCCCAGTAAAAGAGGGAACTGCCTAGTGCCTGCTCAGTAAAGCAATCACTAGACACAGCTCCTCCCATCATCCCTCCTGTCAAATTTTAAAAAGCTTTCTTCTACCCGCCACTGCTGCTCTCATAGCCAGCTGAGCTGATGCGGCAGGGGAATCCCCTGATCAGCTGAGCCAGCAGGACTTCCCAAATCTGACTTCAGGGCTTTCCCTGCTGGCTCATCAGTTGTGGACTATTGTCTGGATACCCCAGCAAAGTCAGGTGCTGGAAATGTATGCCAGGTAGGTGCTTTAGGCTGCCTAATGCCACTTCCAGCATTGGCATTGCCTATGTTGGCATTTGGCAGTCTAAAGCACCTATGTAGGCACTATTCCAGCACCAGTAGGTGCCTCAACCTTGTCATTTTTTTTTTTTTTTTTGCTGTCTAATGGCATTAATTTTGGCCGTCTTAGAATTTCCCCCTAACTGCTATTACCACATCCTCTGGCAATGAGTTCCAGAGCTTAACTATGTTTAAAAATATGTTCATGTAACTTCATTGAGCGAATTAGTCTTTTTGTAAATTTTAAAAGAGTAAAAAATCAATTCATGCCATCTTTTCCTGCTGAAGAGCCTTAACCTCTTTCTTCATATGAGAGGAGTTCCAAACCCTTTATCATTTGTTTGCTCTTCAAAACCTTTTTCTGTTGTATGTATTCCGGGTTCCATACTAGTGATTTTTCCCTTTCTGTAAAATGAACTTAGAGAGAGAATATTTAGAGCTTTGAGCACCTCCACTATAGAGGCAGAGTCTTAGTCCATGCCTCAGTTTTTTCTCTGCAAGTAAACTGTGCAGAAGTGTTCTGATCTGCTCTACTTAGGTTTTTAACTTTATTGCATTTAAAGTTTGTTTTTTCTGAGGCCTTAGTGCCCTGAGATCCCACTCTTGGGGATACTCTGCCTGGGAAAGGATGCAGATCCCCTGTGCCAGTCTACAGCTCTGCCGGGCAAGCCTTTGGGTGGAGCTGGAGAGTAGAGAGCTGAACTGGGACGATGGGAATCCCGCGGGGATCTTGCAGGGTCCCCCTTTGGGTCACGTGGGGACGCCCCCTAGGGTCACGGGGATCCTGTGGGGATGCCTACTAGGGTCACGGGGATCCTGCAGGGTTCGATACAACTCAAGCCATGAGGCTCGTCGTCTTCCTACCTGCCCTGCCGCAGCACACATAGCCGACCGGAGTCTTCCCGATGTCAGCACAGACGTCGGAGGGAGAGCTTAAGCAAAGCCCTCCCTCCCTCCAACGTCAACGCTGACATCGGGAAGATTTCCGGTCGGCTATGTGTGCTGGGGCAGTGCAGGCAAGAAATAGAAGACGAGCCTCGCAGCTTGAGCTCCATTTGGCTGAGAAAGTTGCAAAGGTAATTTGCTTGCAGATGAGGGCTGGGAGACAAATGCGGAACACAAAAGGGGGGAGAGAATGTGTTTTTGGACACAAGGCATTAACTTGGGAAAGAGATGCTGAGGTAGGGGAGGGAATGCATTTTTGGATGCAGAAGGCATGAACTTGGGAAAGAGATGCTGAGGTAGGGGAGGGAATGCGTTTTTGGACGCAGAAGGCATGAACTTGGGAGAGAGGGAGGGTAAGAGATGCTGAGGTGGGGGAGGGAATGAGTTTTGGACACAAGGCATGAACTTGGGAGAGAGGAAGGGAGGGAAAGAGATGCTGAGGTGGGGGAGGGAATGAGTTTTGGACACAGAAGGCATGAACTTGGGAGAGAGGAAGGGAGGGAAAGAGATGCTGAGGTGGGGGAGGGAATGCGTTTTTGGACACAAAGCATGAACTTGAGAGAGAGGAAGGGAGGGAAAGAGATGGTTGTGTACACGGGAATGGAAGAAAGGAGAATTTTTGGTCATAGGGAGGAAGTGAGGTACAGATGAGAGGGAGAAATATTGTGGAGGAAAGGGAACAGTGGAACAGATTGAAATGGATGCATGAGGAAGGAATGTTGGACATAGTGGTGAAGGGAATGGAGGGAGAGATGTGGCATGGTGTGGGAGAGGGGTGATAGAAGGAGAAATGTTGGGCATGGGGCTGGTGGGCAGGCACGAAAGATGAAAAAGGGATAAATGCTGGACCATGGTAGGAGGAACCAATGGACAGCAACAGAAGAATTTACAGAAGATGGGAAAGCGGAAAAAAATAAACTGGGACCAACTTTATGGAAAAATAAGTCTCCAGACATCAAAGGTAAAAAACTGGCTAAAATATGTTAGCTTTGGGAAATGTATATAGCAGATGTCTTTGTATTGTGTTCAAAAGAAAAGGAAATGCATTTCTGGGTTTATTTCTACAATGTTGAAGTACTTGCTGACCCTTGCTGTGACTGGTGGGGATCCCCAAGCACCGCCAGCAGAGGACCTTCTCTAGAGATGGCCAGAACTCCCCTCCACCAAGCACAGCAGTCGCTGGCAACATCCATGAGCCACTGAGGTGCCAGCATCTATGACTCAGGGACGCTACTGCTGCCTGCCAAGCTTGGCAAAAGGGACCCCTGGCCAACTGCAAAGGAAGTCCTCAGCTGACAACTTGGGGGTTCTCAGCTGAATATTTATATTTTATATTTACATTAGAGGCTGTGGTAGAAACCCATTTACAAAGTATGTATTCTTCCCAATTAATATTTCCAAATTAATAAAGTCTCTTTGCTTATTTGTAAATGGGTCTGTACCAGAGCCTTTAATTCAGTAGCATAATTAAATGAAATAACTATTTCTGAAATTTTTTAGGGATGGGCAGGGATGGGTGGGATTCCTCACAGGGACGGGTAGGATTTCTGTCCCCGCGCAACTCTTTACTGGAGAGCCAGACTGTTGTGTTTTCTTCTGAGTTTCTCAGTGCCTTGAAAACAGGCTGTGGGTACCAGCTATGTATTTACCCATCCAAGGTCTTTAGGGGTGGAGGTCAGTCCCATCCGACTTGTAGCCTGAAGATTTCATGGTCTGGAAGTCGCTGAAGGTTTCTGAGGCAGAAAAGTCCTTTCCATTTATCAGCTGCAGGCAGACACCATCCTTCATTTCTATGGGAGAATCAGGGTGGATCAGAAAATCCCACATTTGAGGGTTAGAGTTCAAGTGTCCCACCTCCAAAACCCCTGTTTCTGTGTTTTTTGACTAGATTTTACTGGCAGCTGCCATCTTGGATTTCAAATAATCTTTTTTTTCAAAAGCCTCTATATGCCTACCTCTCTACCCCCCCCCCCCCCCCCCCCGACAAATTTTGCTCCCAATCAGCTGGGATGAACTCGGGGTGAGGATGTAAATTCATGTGAAATTTGTATCGTTGCAAGCGGAAGAATGTCTATGTGCTTGGCTGTTTCAGTGATGAGTATATCTTAGTTATAAGACAGGAGGTCCAGAATGTGTGGAATTTTGTTGTTTACCGACATGACCAGACCGGTACTTAGCATAGTTTTGGGGGTCTTTTCAGAATCAGGGTGTGGTATTGGTGTATGGTGGTAGTCTTTCATCTGTGGCCAGGTTTTCTTTCCCCCCAGCAAGGGACTCGACTCTCTCTCCCCTCCCCCACTCGTATCACCAATCTGCTTACAAGGATTCTTAGGGAGAGTAGTAGATAATCCTCAAAGTTGTTGTTGAGATTTTAAGGGGTGTCTACTCTCACCCTAGCTAATATCATTGTTGCACTAGGAGGGCAGCATGTTATACAGTACTCCCCCGATATTCGTGGGGGTTCTGTTCCAGGAACCCCCGTGAATCTTGAAAAAACGCAAATATGGTTTTTCATGGGGGAGCCTGGAGAGGGCCTTATCCAATCGCAAACAACCGGGGAACACTTTGCACCCTTCGCATCAAGGCACTCCGAGCGGAGCACACCGCAAAGGACTACCAATACCAGCACAACCCGTGGCGCACCCTCCATCTCGCACGAGCACTGCAAAACTGTCAACAAGATGCTAAAACCAGCCCTCCTGCCTCACTCTCATTGGTCGCCCCCCTGTTGCCTCCACCCCCCCTATCTTTCCCAGTCCCTTTGTCCGTCGACCTATCAATCAAGCTTTTGATCCTGTTAGCCGGCGAGAGCGAAGGAGGCGCAGGAAAAGGACACAAAAGCAGCCCTTTTTAAAAAAATTTAAAAAAACCCGACATCCCGCCCCGCCCCTCCTCTCGTCGGGCAACGCAAACTGGCTCAGTAGGTGACTGAATGAAATAAAAGCCGCCGCAGCAAACTTGAAGAACGGCCTGGAACGTCTTTACAGGTTTCCATTCACCTCTCCTCGGTGGTTCACGGTCGGAAAATACCGCGAATGACTGGGACCATGAACCACCGACCGTGAACAACAGGGGGAATACTGTACTCAATTTTATGGGGACTGTCCTGTCACATAGAGGTAAAGGCATGATTGGGTTATGTTATACTGCTATATGAAGAATGGCATGTACCATGCACTTATCCTGCATCTATAAAATGTTAAGACACCATTTATAAGAATTGCATACAACCTTTGGATGCATTGCCTATGTTTAAATTATTGTTTGTTAGTAATTAATAGGGCTCATTATTATCATTATTAATTATTATTTGGATGCCTAATAGAGAATGACATAGGGCCAAATTTTTTCCCATCCCCGCAGGAACTCAATTTCCCTGCCCCGTCTCCATGACTTTTATCGCTGTCCTTGCCCCTGCCCCTTTCCTGTAAGCTCTGCTTTAACCACACAAGCCTTGAGTGCTTATGATTTTAAAGTGTTTGAGGATTGTGCAGATGAGGACAGAGCTTGTAGCAATGGGGCAAGGACAGGAAAAGAACTCATGGGCCCAGGACAGAAAAATGAGTTCTTGTGGGGACGGGGAAAAATTTGTCCCCGTGTCATTCTCTAAAGCCTAAGGGGCTCGTAATCGAAACAGAAAAACATCTAGAAACCGGCCTAAATTGGCACTTCAACGATCTAAAAGACAAGTCGTCCATGTGCCAATAATCGAACCTGGTTTTAGACATAAACCTCGGTTTGCGAGTAATGTGGTTTGTGAGTGTTTTGCAAGACAAGCAAAACACTCGAGCAAATTGTAACTCACAAACCAAGCATTAATGCAATCTGTGAGCCCCCAACCCAACCCTGGGAACCGGCTTTGTTGCTCCCCCGAGGCCACCGGCACGCTCTCTCCCTTTGCGATCGCCTTCCCCCCCCCCCCCCCCCCCCCACTGACCAGCACTGTCCTTACCCATGCGCTGCCGGTGTTGAAAGTGCCTGCCGCCGATTTCCTTGTTAGGCTGTTGCTGGGCCTTGAGCATCTGCACATGCTCAAGGCCTTCTGGCTCTCACATTCTCCAAGATTCTCATGAAATCTCAAATCGTGTGAGAATCTCGGAGAGGGTGAGAGCCAGAAGGCCTTGAGCATGCGCAGATGCTCAAGACCCAGCAGCAGCCTAACAAGGAAACCGGCGGCGCACAGGTAAGGATAGGGCCGGTCAATGGGGGAGAGAAGGCGATCGTGAAGGGAGGGAGCAGTGCTGGTGGCCTCGGGGGAGCAACAAAGCTGGTTCCCGGGGTCATGTCAGCTCGGGGGTCGGAGAGATCTACCTACCAGTATTCAGTCAGTGGAATGAATCATCCGAGTTGCCATTATGGCCTATGAGGAAAATTTCTTTGATATACGAGCACTTTGGATTACAAGCATGCTTCTGGAATGAATTATGCTCACAAACCAAGGTACTACTGTATTTAAAAACGACCTAGGCCTTCACAGTGTTGCTGAATGATCAGAGCTAAAAGGGGCATGTCAGGAGGAGTGTTGAGGGCGGGATTTGGGCGGGACGTGTGCCGTTCTAGACTTAGTCGTACTGCTTATATAACCGAAAGTTTTACAACACTGCCTAGATGGAACTTGGACGTTGTGACTTAGGCCATCTAAAACCAGGTCTAAGTCACAAGAAGGTATCCAAAGTGACCAGATAAGCACTGCAGACACAAAATACAGATCCCCATACACTGCCCCAGCAATCACTGACCCCCCTCCCACATAAAAATCGTAATAACAACTTTACATATCTGCCTCCAGAACATCAGCACATGGCAGCCTGGCATAGGAAAGCCTAGTAGAGTTGCACAGAGGTGGCTTAAGTGGTCTTGGGGGTGGGTCAGTGAACCATGGAGAGGAGGACCCAGGCCCATAAGCCACTCTAATCACTGCATTCATGGTGAAAAATGTGCACCCCCCAAAAAACCCCCTAACCCTTTTGTACTGCCATATAAGGGCTCCTGCAGCCATAAGGGCTAGTGGGGTGGTAGATAAGTGGGTCTAGTAGATTCTGGGGGTGTTGGGGGGCTCACCATGACCTATAACCCGCTACTCTGGTGCCATGTCTGGATATCCAGTCCGTCACTTTTCTGGCCCCTACCATGCCCAAAAGGTTTTTTTCTAGGCATTTGTGACTTGAATGAATTTATGGACAAAAATCCTATATAATAAAACGCTAGCCACGCATGCGCACTCAACTGCATGCTTCTGTTTTCCCTGATCTGTAAGATGTAGGTCCGTGGCATTGCAGGAGTGCGCATGCGCGCCTAGGGTTCTTTTCAGTTCTTCGTCGTCTTCGCCCCTCCCCCCCCAATCCCCGTTGAGCCTCCCACCCGATTTTCCCTTCTCGCGGTTTGGCCGGCTCCCGTAGTCCCTTGCCGCCGCCACCCCCTTCCCTTCCCGCGGTCGACAAACCTCTTGGCTCCAGCAGCGGCCGCAGCACTGTAAACACACTGCTTTGCGGCCTCTACTACCTTGATTTGCTCTTCCGTGTCCCTGATGACATCATCAGAGATGCGGCAGAGCAAATCGGGGCAGTAGAGGCCGCGAAGCAGCGTGTTTACAGTGCTGCGGCCGCTGCTGGAGCCAAGAGGTTTGTCGACCGCGGGAAGGGAAGGGGTGGCGGCGGCAAGGGACTAGGGAAGCTGGCCAGACCGCGGGGATGGCGTGCATCTTCAAAAAAGTGTAGGCGGGAGGCGAGTGAAGGAGTTTCAGCTCAGAGGAACGGCTGGAGGGTGCTGCAGGTGGCCCATGCAGGTAAACATTCTCACAGCAGGGGAAAGGGGGCTACTTCGGGGGGAGGGGTGTGCTGGGAGGCAGATCGTTTTGCTTAGGGGGGAAGACAGAAGGGGGGCCACGGAGAGACAGGGAGGAACTGGAGCGGGAGAGGGAAAGGGGCCTGCTTTGAGTGAGGGGTATGCTTGGAGGCAGACAGCTTTGCTTGGGGGGGGGGGAGACAGAAGGGGGGCCAAGGAGAGACAGGGAGGAATTGGAGGGGTAGAGGGAAAGGGGTCTGCTTTGGGGAAGGGGTGTACTGGGAGGCAGACAGCTTTGCTTGGGAGGGGAGACAGAAGGGGGGCCACGGAGACACTGTCAGGGAGGAATTGGAGGGGTAGAGGAAAAGGGGGCTGCTTCGGGGGAAGGGGTGTGCTGGGAGGCAGATCGTTTTGCTTAGGGGGGAAGACAGAAGGGGGGCCACGGAGAGACAGTTAGGGAGGAACTGGAGGGGGAGAGGGAAAGGGGGCTGCTTTCTAGCACCCGTTAATGTAACGGGCTTAAACACTAGTGGGGTATAAAGATGGAAGACTTAGCGGTCTGGACAATCAGACGGCTTGATGTGCAGTTAGACGATTTTTGGGAAAAATATGTTGAACGTATTTTTCAAAAATGGACCTTTTCCCACGTCTGACTTAGGGCGACTCGCGACTTAGGCCCAAAACGGATTTAGACGTTTCTTTTGATTATGCCCCTCTAAACATTTAGATGCCTAACGTTAGGTACACTTGATAGAGTCAGCCCCACAGGGCTTAATTTCTGAGGGAATGAGCTGCAACATACTGTATATCCAACCATTCTGTGCAGATTCTAGGGCAGCCGGGGTGTTTTGTTCCAGCACCTCTCCCCTCCCCCCTTTTACTAATCAGCCAGCGGGGGAGAGGAATTGGGAGCCTACAGAGTAGAAAACAGCCCCCTTAATCCACTCCTCTTCTGGCTTTACAGTTCTGAGTGTATCGTTTCTTTTCTTTCTTTTTTTTTGACAAATGAAGTCCTCTACATGTAGCAGTGCCAGCTTTGGTCCTGACTAGATTTGATTATGGTAGCACAGTTGGTGTGAAATTTCAGGAAAAATTATTGCAGAGGATCCAGCTATTCCAAAATACAGTCTTAATAGCAGAGCTAAGCCTAAGGGATCATGCTACCTCCATTGTTGCAAGAAGCAGGGCTGGATCAAGGATATCAATCACGGCTTCTAGCTGAAGTAGAGAATGATACGGGGACAAATTTGTCCCTATAGACACTCAAGTTCCCTGGCCCATCCCCCTGTCCTAGTCCTGTAAGCTCTGCCTTAACCACACAAGCCTCGAACACTTATGATTTAAAAGTGTTTGAAGCTTGTGCACATGAGGACAGAGCTTGCACTAATGGGGCAGGGGCAGGAAAAGAACTCGTGGGGATGGGGGAAAATTTGACCCCGTGTCATTCTTTAAACTGAAGCTTTAGCTATGCACCCTTTTCATAGTCCAGCATCTTCACTTCCCTACTCTTAATATTCAGCATCTCTTTTCATTGGAATTTAAAGCTGCGTCAAAAGAAACAGCAGAGGGTGTGACCTTTCATCATAAACTTCCTGTTAAGAGGGGGTGGGGCAGGGCAGATCTTGAGCTCAGAGGTGACCACTACACTGATAGCATCTTTAAAGTCAATCTTAAACTTGACTACATGACCTTAAAACGTTTACATGTTAACTCCGAAACTTATAGGCCAAGCCCCTCTCCCAACACACACACAGACACATCTTATATAGGGTTACCAGATTTTAGGCCTGTAAAATATGGATATGTGGCCCTGCCCTTAGGCCCACCCAGTTCTACCCAGCCTTGCCCTGTTCCGGCCAAGTCATGCCCTGTTCCAGCTCTGCCCTCCCCCCCCCCTTCACCACCTCCAAGCATGCACAGGTGTGATGATGTCACACATTGTATGTGCGGATGCCCTCCCAGTGCAACCCCCAAGCTTGAAGCTTTTCAAAACCCAGATAAAGTGCCGGGTTTGAAAAGCTGTCCGGATGCCTGGACCTCTAAAAAGAGGCCATGCCTGTGTAAATCTGGAAGTCTGGTAACCCTAAACTTACATTGAAAGCAGGATATGAATTTGTCAACAAATGCTGAACACACAGCTTGCTTCTGTGTATATTTAATATAGGTAAAACTATGTTATTTAACTGGCTAAATAGCCCAATTTTAAGATGTAGCCAGCCTTGGGGAGGGGTGAAGGCAGAGTAGATACTTATAAATTTAGCAGTGGGCACTCTAGCAAACCTTCAGCCTCACACCCCTCTCAATTAATTTTGGGGTTCTTAGCCTATTGTCCCCTCCCCCTTCCAAAATTTTGATAAGGTCTGCAATCACGATCCCCATAACAATTCTATATACACTCATAATTGAACATACTTTTAAAATCATGAGGCCCTGAAAACCTGCACTATCATAAAGGGAACTGTCTGAATTAGAATAGTATGTGGTTCAATTAAAAATTATATCAGACATCCAATCTAGCAATGTGGACTCAGATGTAACAGCACATGACATGGTGAGGCTAGCTTGCATCTTTAAAGTTACAGCCACCCAGCTTTATGGTTAAATTCTAGTATTTAATTTGATGTATTTAATTTTGATGTTTAGTTTTTAAAAAATTTGGGCTTCTACTGACAAGACAGGCAGGGAGGTCTGCTGAATTTCTTGAAAACAATTTGCTGAAGGCCAATTTTTGGAACTTCAGCTCAGCCAAGGACAGAGGAAATGTATTTCTTTATCTGTCTATCAGTGATTGGCTTCAGCCTCAGGGTGTGAGTCATGTTTTTGTCAGTAGCATTTCAAGAACTTGCCTTTTGTTCAGATAAACTGGTGGGTAATTCCAGGCACACTTAGTAGTTATCAGTGCATTTGGTGGTCTTTTGATAATTGTTTCATGTAAGAACCGACCAGGTGTGTCTCGGAATCACACAGCCATCTTAGTCCCCCCCGGAGGCCATTTTTAATATACATGGCAGACACAAATCAGTTTGTTGGCATTAATGGATGCAAGATGTAGCATGCTGATGTCCAGAACTGTTTCACTGTGCTGTCATGTGAGAAATGAGATTACTGTAAGTGCTTGATCTGAATCTGACCCGAATGTGCAAGGAAGGGAGCCTAAGATGTGTATGCTATTGGTTCCAAACACTCTTCCCAGACAAGTCAAGAATACTTACTGATGCTCACAGACTTGGTTGATTTATTTTTTTTTAACAATTTCAGCACCATGCTGCAAAACTGAAAACCTTTCCATTTTTAGACACTGCAACTCATAAACTCAAGCGAAGCTAGCAGGTGGCTTTTGTAGTGGTGGTGGAGCTGTTGACGCACCTTACCATCCGACAGTTGTGGGTGGTCTATGTAAAACAAGATAGCAATCTTCATCTGGTTTTCTAGACAGCAGTGCAGTGGTTCAAATCATTTTTTAAAAAAAACCTCACCCACCACAGTTTTGCATTAATTGACACCATCTCCGTAGAGAGACCAAAGCCTGGTAAGCACAGAGACTGGATTATCTTCTCACCTCTAGAAGTAGTCTATTGCAAACAGGATTCAGGCACTTCAGTAGGGCAGTCTAGACAAGCCTGTCGTGCCTATGCTCATGTCTCTTCTAAGGAGAAACAGAAACCACATCTGACAGCTTTTATAAGAGCCAAATACAATAGGTAAACATCTACACAGATATAAATTGAGACACATTTCGATCACTAAATTTAAAATAAAATCATTTTTCCTACCTTGTCTGGTGATTTCATGAGTCTCTGGTTGCACTTTCTTCTTCTGACTGTGCATCCAGTCTTTCTTCCCTTCTTTCAGCCTGTATGCTTCCTCTCCTCCACACCTCATTCCCTCCCCCAACTTTTCCTTCCTCTCCTCTGCCCTTTCTTTCTCTCTGCCTCCCTTTCCTTTTTTTCGGTTTCTCTTCTTTCCTTCTGTCTCCCTGCCTGCCCTTTTTCTTTCTTTCTTTCTCCCTGCCCTCCCCCAAGACACTGCCACTGCCATCGGGGACCCAAACTGCCATCTGGGACCAGGACCCAAACCGCCACCAATAACAGGCCCGAAAGCCGACGCCAATAACACGCCCAAAAGCCGACGCCGCCCCAACCTCTCCCTGCTTCGGCCGACCAGCATCGCGAGGAACTGGTGGGGGAAATGCTGCCGGGTCCTGCCTTCGCGGAAAATCTTACAGGTAACTGGTAAGATTAATTTTATGCAGTCTTGCACTAAAATGCATACATCAGAGGAGGGGAGGGGGGGACGCCTTGCTCAGCAGTAGGATGAACTCCAGTCAGCTTGGCACCGCAAACTATGGCCTCACTGCAGCCCCAGAGTGAGGGATGAGCGGGGAGCCTGCAGTGCATCACTCCCTCCGAACGGAACAAATTGCTGGGAAGGACCAGGTGGGTGCAGCCCAGAAGTCTTACCCCCGACGTCAATTCTGACATCCGAGAGAAGGTCCGGGCCAGCCAACGTCAGAATTGACATTGGGGGTAAGGCTTCTGGGCTGGCGGCATGCAATCGCTGCATCCGCCTGGCCTTTTCCTTCCTCTACTTGCAGCAGCGAGCATGTAGCAGCGGGGGTGGGTGGCAGGAAACGGGTGAGAAACCCTGATCTAAATAAGGTAACAGGGCGGGGGGAAATCGCTCCATAGGATGCACCCTTTTTTCCACCCACTTTTTTGGGGAAAAAAGCGCGTCTTATGGAGTGAAAAATACGGTAATTTTCTTTTTGTTTTATTTTTGTTGGGCTTGTTTAATTTTGCTATTTTTTTCCTGCTTTTAGTTTTAGGATTTTTCTTTGGGGTTAAGAACATAAGAAGAGTCTTACTGGGTCAGACCAATGGTCCATCAAGCCCAGTAGCCCATTCTCACGGTGGCCAATCCAGGTCCCTAGTACCTGGCCAAAACCCAAGGAGTAGCAATAGTCCATGCTATCGATTCAGGGTTAGCAAAGGCTTCCCCCATGTCTTTCTCAATAACAGACTATGGACTTCTTCTCCAGGAAATTGTCCAAACCTTTTTTTGAAACCAGCTACATTAACTTCTCTCACCACATCCTCTGGCAATGTGTTCCAGAGCTTAACTATTCTCTATGTGAAAAAATATTTCCTCCTATTGGTTTTAAAAGTATTTCCCTGTAGCTTCATTGAGTGTCCCCTAGTCTTTGTAATTTTTGACGGAGTGAAAAATTGATCCATTTGTACCCCTTCTACTCCACTCAGGATTTTGTAGATTTCAATCATATCTCCCCTCGGCCATCTCTTTTCCAAGCTGAAAAGACCTAACATTTTTAGTCTTTCCTCATACAAGAGAAGTTCCATCCCCTTTATCATCTTGGTTGCTCTTCTTTGAACCTTTTCTAGTTCCGCTATATCTTTCTTGAGATAAGGGTTCTTTGATATTGAAGTTTTCCCTTCTGTTGTGCCTTTTACACACCTATAGTACTGAATTTATTGTATTATCTTTTCCCTTTTCTTTCTCTTTATATAGGTAAATGTAAGTAATTATTTCTTTCTTAGGTACTATAGTTAGATTGAGAGCCCATTGGGACAGAGAGGAAAATTCAAAATACACGATTAGATTTTTGGCCATTACTTAAGTCAATTTAATTGTTTTGTAAACCGCTTCAAATCCTTTGGGAAATTTAGGGATCCTTTTACTAAGGTGTGCTAGCCAAAAAATTACTGCCTGCTTAAAAGGAGGCGATAGGGTCTAGCGCGTGCGTCATTTTAGCGCACGCTAAAACCGCTAGCGTACCTTTGTAAAAGGAGCCCCTAGTGGTATATAAGGCGCCACATTAAATTAAATACTTCTTATCCCTATTCAGTTATAGCAGGGGTCTCAAAGTCCCTCCTTGAGGGCCGCAATCCAGTCAGGTTATCAGGATTTCCCCAATGAATATGCATGAGATCTCTGTGCATGCACTGTTTTCAATGCATATTCATTGGGGAAATCCTGAAAACCCGACTGGATTGCGGCCCTCAAGGAGGGATTTTGAGATCCCTGAGTTTTAGGTTCTTATTTATCACATGTTATATAATTGGTGATTTTCTAGGGTGCCTAAATCTAGACGCTAACTGTGTACACTAATTTAGGCTCTCTTTTACTAAGCAGTGCTAGAGGTTTCTACTGCAACCTGGGGTGCTAAATGCTCTGACTGCAGCTCTGATGCTCATAGAATTCGATGAGCATTAGAGTAGCTTTGGAGCATTTAGCACTCCGGACCGCAGTAGAAACCTCTAACGTGGCTTAGTAAGAAGGAGGGGGGGGGGATTATAGAATAAGTACATGTACATACTGATTAACTCCCACTGGCTCCCAATTAGCCATCGTATTACTTTCAAAATATTACTTCTAACATACAAAACTTTAACTTTTAAAGAACCTCTATTTATCAACCGAATGCTTATCCCCCACAACACTTCCTGGTCTCTTCGATCGGCAGCCCAGTATCTCTTAACTTTAAAAATTATTGGCACTAGAAGACATGATATGTCCTCAGTAATGGCCCCCCCCCCCAATTATGGAACGCTCTTCCCCAATATATCAGAGAAGAAAAAGACCTCAGTCAATTCAAAAAACTACTAAAAAGTTATCTTTTTAAAGATGCATTCAATCTCTTAGCTTTTTCCTATTAGACGCAGACATTAGGGCTCAGTTTTATTACCCCATCCTATTGTTTCATTCCTTGTTTTGTTTCTTTTCTTAAGCTGCGATTATGTAACTTTACCCTTCTATCCTTCTCGTTTTGTGTATGTCTTAATAATGTTAGTTTTAAGTTATTTTGATTACTTTTATAAACCTGTTTTATGAAGTTGTAAATCGCTTAGTAACTGGAATAAGCGATTCATCAAATATAAATAAAAACTTGAACATCACAAATTGGCATTTATGTGTAGATGTGCTAGGCACTATTCTATAAAACTAGTGTGCTAATTGTATGGTGTGTAATAGCACATGGGCTGTTCCAGTGGGTAAAGAGGGGGGCATGGCTTGGGCCTTCCACCTAGCAATGCAAGCACCTTATTGCATAGTATCAGCTGGGGGCTCCTAGACATTTGGCCGACAGACATTTCAACCTTGGCCATTTAATCAAATGAACATTTGACTGGCATTCGGTGAAATATCTGTTGGCTTCATTATTTTTGCACCGGGTGCCCTTCATTGCAATCCCAGGTAAATGAGGTATCCAGGGCAGTATTGCAATCCGGCATGTTCCAAATCAGATTGCCAGAATGCTCAGGCCAACAAAACTGCCAACAGTATTGCTTTGAGCTTTCTTTTCTAAATATTCTGCAATGAAAAGGATTAAAAAGAGAACTAAAGGAAAACATGGGTTCCACTTCAGCTTCTGGCGTCATGTTTTTTGTTTGTTTGTTTGCACCAACATCAAAGTAATTCAGTAGAAGGAGGTGAAGCTCAGCTCAACAATATTTGTAGATGATATAGAATTACCAATGGAGTGATAAAAATACAGGTAAAATGGCTTCTGAGGAAAAGGAGAGAAACTATTTTGATCGTGGCCGGACATTTGGCCAACGGACATGCCACTGACTGTCAATCAAAGTCCATTCAGTGAAGTTTCTATCAGCCAAATGTCAGATGCCATAGTGCAAGATATACTTAGGTGTAAACTGTTGCACCTCAATTTCAGTGCGCCAAAGCAGTTTTGCACTACTATTTTATATGGGTTAGGTGTACATTAATGCTGTTATAAATTGGTGTCAGGTGTACTTCCTTGGTGCACCTGCATTTTAGGTGCTATTGTATAGAATTATACTCTATTGCCTTAATACTTGATGGCTGCTAATTTTGATAAGATAGAGGCCCTAATTTCCTCTAAGAGGCCAGGAGCCTCCTTGAAAGGTTCTATAGTAGTCAGAAATTCACTGTCTAGAGGTCATGTTAGATTCCCAGTTGGACATGCAAGCTCAAATTAGATTTCAAGCATTTGAATCTTATGATTGTGTGTCACTTAGCGATTGAGGCAAAATTACAAGCCAGGGTATGATCAACTCAGAATATCCCTGCCTCTCTTCCAGTTTATGATCCTGAAATCAGACAACTGAAATAAAAGGTATGCTCTATATACAAGTCAAAGAAAAAACAAGTGGGAAACTAGAGATGTTTCCAAACACAAGCTTTTATTAAAAGCAGATTCAGTTCTATAAAAGTAAAAATAAAAAACGACGACTCAATGCTGTAGGCATTTCGGTACAGAAAACTGTACTTTGTTCAGGAGTCTTTGACTACAAGAAATTTTTCAATAAACCAATGTGGTCGGGTTTCTTAAGTTTGTTTTGGAAAAAAAACGTGTACTCAAGATGAAATTAAACAGAGAGCAAAGCACTCAAATCACTTAAGAGATTGAGGCAAAATGACAAGCCAGGGTATGATTAACGTGACCATACGTTCAGTTTTGAATGGGACCATCCCATTTTTAATTAGCTTGTCCCGTTGTCCCGAAGCACACCCGAAATGTCCAGTTTTCAGAGCCCAGGATTTCTTCCTGCTTCTCCTTGCTTCCCCGACGCAACAACAGGCCAGGCGCTGCAGCGATTGCACTGCACAAGTGCCGGGCCTACAAGCCTTCCCCACTGATGTCAATTCTGACATCGGAGAGGAAGTTCTGAGCCAGCCAATTGAGGCTGGCCCGGAACTTCCTCTTTGACATCAGAATTGACGTTGGGGTAGAGAATGACAAAACTCATCACCGTTCCCGTCCCCGCGGATAACCACGGAAACCCATCTTCATGTCATTCTTTAAAGAGAGGGGGAAGAATTAGAGTATGAATGGCCACAACCACTGACCCACAAGCTTTGCTTTGAAGAATGCTGGTGTAGAAGGACTGAGGTTGAAATAGACACTAGAAAATAACATGGGATTATTTCCCGCGGTTATCCACGGGGACGGGAACGGTGATGAATTTTGTCACCGTGTCATTCTCTAGGTTGGGGCGGGGGGGGGGGGAGGGAGACTTGTAGGCCTGGCGCTTGTGTAGTACAGTCACTGCACACGCCTTGGTGTTGCTGTGTCAGGGAAACAGGGTGGCTTGGGGGGGGGGGGGTCAGGGAGAGAGAAAGAAATGAAAGAGGATGCACAGTCAGAAGGAAGTACAACTAGAGACTCATGAAATCACCAGACAACAAAGGTAGGAAAAATGATTTTATCTTAAATTTAGTGATCAAAATGTGACAGTTTTGAGAATTTATATCCGCTGTTTATATTTTGCACTATATTTAATGGGATTCGGGGGGGTGGGGAGGATTCAGGGGTCCTGTCCAGTTTTGAGGAAATAAATAAATGGTCAGGTTAGGTATGATCAACTCAGCTATCCTTGCCTCTCCTGAAGTTAGATGACTGAAATGAAAGGTATGCTCTACATGCAAAACATCTTCTGATAGTGATCCGGATGAGGTCTGATGATGTCAAAATGGGGGTGTATGTTAACAAATGAGGGTGGAATTGATGTTGAAAGCCAGTTGGCTTGCAGGCGGATGTAGCGGCTTCTCGGGTGTTTTTGCTGGTGCACAAGGAAGGGACAGTTACTGAGCAAGTAGACTTTATCAGCAGCAACATTCAGTACCCGTGGGAGTGGACCTGAGTTCCTGAGTTCCTTTTGGTTCCTGGCAATTTGCTGGGGTATTCCAGGTTATTACTGCCCTCCTGCCATGGAAAGTAGCTTGGACCTGCCTGCTTAGACATGTTCATGTAACAAACACATCAGCAAAACCCTGAACATTAGAAATGCCCCAGTGCAGGGCCCTCTGGAGGTTGGTCAGGCAGCTGTCTGGGAGATAATATTGTCTCCAGTCTGGCTGTGTTGTGTTCTGTTGCCTTGATTCTGCTCTCAGCAGGTCCACTTCTCCCTCTCCCTGAGAGACCTGGAGAGCTGATACAGGGACTGGTGGTCAGAGAGAACCCAGATCCCCTCTGGATCACGACCTGGCCTTGGAGAGGTGTTCACTATATTCCTAGGGCTACACTTCCATGGTTCCGCCTACATGACCGAAAGCCTTGGTTTAGGTCCAATAAAGCATGTATTTTGGTGGTGTGTGCAAAGTATGATACACCCATAGTAAGCAGGTTTGGTTTTCCTCCTGTCTTCCTACAATTCTCCCTGAAGAAGGGACTGACTTTTAATTCCTTCAAAGTTCAGTTAGTATCTCTCTCATGTCCTCAGGGAAGGATACAGGCAATATTCCTAGAGGTCCATCCTGTGTGGAACATTTTTGCTGCAGCACCCCATTGGTGCTGCTATTTCAGTAGAAACATAGAAACATGATGGCAAATAAAGGCCAAATGGATCATCCAGTCTGCCCATCGACACCATCCACTATCTCCTCCTCTCCCTAAGAAATCCCACGTGCCTGTCTCATGCTTTCTTGAATTCAAACACAGCCTTTGGCTCCACCACGTCTAACAGGAGACTACTCCACGTATCTACCATCTTTCTGTAAAAAAGTAATTCCTTAGATTACTGCTGAGCCTATCACCTCTTAACTTCATCCTATGCCCTCTCATTCCGGAGCTTCTTTTCAAATGAAAGAGATTTGCCTCAAGTGCATTTATGCCAAGACTCTCAACCATTTTAGTAGCCTTCCTCTGGACCGACTCTATCCTTTTTATATCTTTTTGAAGGTACAGTCTCCAAAATTGTATACAATATCCTAAATGAAGTATCACTAGCATACCTCTCTTTATGCACCTAGGCATCCTAAGAACATAAGAATAGCCTTACTGGGTCAGACCAATGGTCCATCAAGGCCAAGAGCCCATTCTCACAGTGGCCAATCCAGGTCACTAGTACCTGGCCAAAACCCAAGGTATAGCAATATTTCATGCTACCAATAGAGGGCAAGCAGTGGCTTCCCCCATGTCTTTCTTAATAACAGACTATGGACTTTTCCTCCTAGCTTTTGCCATCACTTTTTCAAACTGTTGGCCACTTTTAGCTCTTCACATACTATCATACCCAAGTCTTGCTCCTTTTTCGTGCATAAAGGTTCATCACCCCCTCTGGTTTTTGCAGTTAAAATGCATAACCTTGTATTTCTTAGCATTAGATCTTAGCTGCCAAATTTCAGACCATTCTTCAACCATCAGGGGTGTCTATTGCAGATTTTGGTATCATCTGCAAAGAGGCAAATCTTAATCGACAGCCCTAAGCAATATCACTTACAAAAATGTTAAAAAGCGCAGACCCAAGATCCAAACTGGTAACATCCCTTTCCTCTGAGTCGCCTTCCACTCAACCAGTTCCTGACCCAGTCCGTCACTTTGGGGCCCATCCCGAACACACTCGGTTTATTTATGAGACGCCTGTATGGAACACTGTCAAAGTCTTTGCTAAAATCTAAATACACCACATCTAGTGCACTCCCTCTATCCAATTCTCTGGTCACCCAGTCAAAGAAATTGGTCAGATTTGTGTGACAAGACTTGCCTCTAGTGAATCCATGTTGCCTCAGGTCCTGTAATCCACTGGATTCCAGAAATGTCCCTATTCTCTGTTTTTAAAGTGCTTCCATTAATTTACTTACCACAGAAGTCAGACTTGTCAGCCTGCAGTTCTCTACTTCTTCCTTACTTCCACTTTTGTGGGGATTGACCACATTCACTCTTCTCCAATCCTCTAGAACCACTCTTGATTCTAGAGAAGCATTTAGAAGGTCAGCCAGCGGAGCCACCAGAACTTCCCTAAATTCCTTTAATACCCTCGGATGTACACTAACTGGCCCCATAGCTTTGTCCACCTTTAGTTTAGCTAGCTCCTAATGAACACAATCCTCTGAAAATCGATGAGGGTCTACCACACTTCCTTCCCTATTTGTGTTTGTCTTCTGTGTCCCACTCCTGGCACTTCAGTTGTGAACACAGAACAGAAATATTTGTTAAGCAATTTAGCCTTTTCTTTATCAGCTTCTACATATTTCTCCCTTTCACCTTTGAGTCTCGCAATGCCACTTTTGCACTTCTTCCTATCACTAATATACCTAAAAAATGTCTTGTTCCCCTGTTGGCTATTTTTTTCTTCCATTTGCATCTCTGTTTTCCTGACTACTTGACCAGCATCTTTTAACTTTTCCAGATATTTTTGCCTGTCTTCCTCTGTCTGTGATCTTTTGTAGTGTATGACAGCTAACCTCCTTTCCCTTACCTTCTCAGCTACTACTATTGAGAACCACAGCAGTCTTATTTTCCTTATTTCCCTTACAAAATGGTTTATTGCCCTTACAATAGCTCCTTTCAGTGGGATATTAATTACTCTCAGTCCCAGGATTGGACCACCATGTCATCCCCAAAACTGGTCTCTCTGGAAAGCTGAAAGTGCAATTAAACGTTAACATAAACATTTAAATGTGGAATAAAATATGGAATAGTGACTTCCACATGTACAGACCCTGAAAAAAGAAAGAAAGATTAATCAATGTAAACAATTTATTGATTGAGTTAGGGTACAAGAGTATATATACAATAGTAAAGACAGAAACATCAAACTTAAAAACTATATAATTGATATACAAGAAAAATTATAACTCCTGTACAGCCGAGCTTGACATAATACAAATGAAAAAATGCAGTTGATGACATGAAAGACTGTCTTCCTGTGGACTTGTTTCTTATACACGTGGCTTAATAGCCCCATCTTCTGGCTAGATTGCAGAAGTACTTATATTCAATTTGGTATGTATCAAGGTAGGACTGTCTCTGGGAAAAGTAGTCTAAAGTTGCGAATCCAAAATTTTGAGAATGGCTGATTTTTCATGTCATGGATCCCTAAGCGGTCTGAAAAAGTTACATGTTTGAACTAAGAACATACGCAATGCCTCTGCTGGGTCAGACCAGAGGTCCATCGTGCCCAGCAGTCCGCTCACGTGGTGGCCCATCAGGTCCAGGACCTGTATAGTAATCCTCTTTCTATACCCTTCTATCCCCCTTTCCTTCAGGAAATCATCTAATCCCTTCTTGAACCCCAATACCGTACTCTGTCCTATCACACCCTCTGGAAGTGCATTCCAGGTGTCCACCACCCTTTGGGTGAAGAAGAACTTCCTAGCATTGGTTCTGAATCTGTCCCCTCTTAATTTTTCCGAATGCCCTCTCGTTCTTGTAAGTTTGAAGAATCTGTCCCTCTCCACTTTCTCTATGCTCCTCATGATCTTGTAACTATCATGTCCCTTCTAAGTCTCCGCTTTTCCACTATTCAATATGTTTAGCAGGAAATCACATTCACCCAAAACACAACAAAACTGACAGAAAATAATAAATACAAAAAAACGGAGAAAAACAGACCTCATACACGGGTGGCAAGGACTGCACTGTTCCCTAAGCCAGCCATATTATCACTGGTCTGAAAAAAAAATCTGTACATCAAAATTTTCTCAGTCTCACTTCTGTCAGATAAACTGTTTCCTTATATATATTAGTCTTGAACTGTAACTTATTCTTTTATTTTGTCACATAAAAGGGTGGGGTTTGAATTGCTGCATGACAAATTGTTTGCTCTAACAGAATTCATTAAAACCTAATTTTTTTGTTTTTGATTACTTCAGTCACCTATTCCCAGAGATGGTCACATATAGTATAGATCAGTGGTCTCAAACTCAAACCCTTTGCAGGGCCACATTATGGATTTGTAGGTACTTGGAAGGCCTCAGAAAAAAATAGTTAATGTCTTATTAAAGAAGTGACAATTTTGCATGAAGTAAAACTCTTTATAGTTTATAAATCTTTCTTTTTGGCTAAAGTCTTAATAATAATATTGTAATTTATAACTAAAGAGACATATAATCAAGAAACTGTTTTATTTTACTTTTGTGATTATGATAAACATACCGAGGGCCTCAAAATAGTACCTGGCAGGTTGCATGTGGCCCCTGGGCCACGAGTTTGAGTCCACTGGTATAGATACATTAAACCCTGCCACATAGCATTTGAGAGGGGGGGGAAATTCATAAATAGCCGTGTGCTAAATGTGAATCAGCGCGCACTAAATCGCTTAGCACCCATTGATAAATTTCTCCCTTAGTCTGATAGGATCCTGATTTAACAGAGAGATAAAATGAATTCACCAAAGTCACCATAAGCATCTGCGGTAGAAGCAGGATTTGAATCCAGGTTACTTGCTCACTCTAACCACATTGGGCCAACAAGGTCTTTCCTTTGGTACAGGGCCAAATGTAAACATCAGGTAAAAAAAAAAAAATAGCATAAACAAAAAAGATCACTTAGGTCTGTTTTCTTGCATTATTCTCAACTAGAGCATTTCTTCCCTTTTCAAGAATTTTATTTCCAACAAATTCTGGAAGGATACAATTTCCAGTTCAACAGCAATTCAAGAATTTTGCAATGGAATTGATTCGGGGATTTTTTTAGGTAGTTTCTTGTGGGTATTTATTTTCTTGATTTGGGAGGGTGGGGGGAAATAATTGCTTATTAATATCTGTAAGTTTATTGTGCTTTTCTTGTAATATTATATGTACATGAATTATTTGCATGCATAATTGTAGTTTGAAAACTTAATAAAGATTAAAAAAAAAAAAAAAAAGAAGAATGGACTAAAAATCAACAAACTTTACCTGGACCCAAGTACAACTGAGCTCCTGTGGGCCCCAACACAGGCAATCATATACCTCACTTAAAATCCCCTTGTGGAAGCTATGAACTCCCCTTAAATCACAGATCAGAAGCCTTGTGATACAGCTAGACTTTACACTTCCAAAATTCATGGGCTGCTTTCTACTGTCTGCAATAACTATGATGTTTCTCTCCACACGCTGCTTCTAGCCCTTATTAATCGGCTTTAATCTGGAACTTTCTTCCACAGGGACTTACTTGTACTTTAGAGTTTGATTATACAGTATGAGATTTTGAAAGAAACCAAAGACCTATCTGTTTCAAAAGTATCTATTAATTAACTGTCGCACTGCTTTGGTTGATAAGTGAATTATTATTTTCTGTATTTTCCTAGAGCTTTGTTCTAGCTTCTTTGATTATTATCCACATTGAACCAATTTAGTTGGAGAATAACTTAATATGGGGTTCATTTTTTTTTTAAAAAAGAAAAACGTCGAAAAAGTGACATAAAGGAGCAGATGGACATTTTTCTTGCCAAACTGTTCCTATTTGCTATTTGTGAAACCTATTTTCTAGATGGATTTCTATGCTGTACATCTGCAGTTCGTCTATCTTAAAGGGACATATTAGGGGCATGGTATGGGTGGGACTAGGTTGGGCTTATGACTTGGATGCTTTTCTGCCATAACCTGTTTTAACAATGAATATGTGCCAAAAAAGGTGACCAAACTGACCAGTGATGATCACACACCCTTAGTGGTCACTGACCCTCTCCAACCCCCCAAAAATGTGAGACAGTTTCAGATGGTATGGGAAGTTGTGGGTCCACCCTGGCTGACCCGGAAGACTTCCCTCCACTCTCTGGGTCAGCCAGGGTGGCCCCACAGTCCGGGCAACAGCAATGAGAGAATGAGAGAAAGACTGATGGACAGTGAGAGAGAGAGGGAAACATGTTGCCAATGGGGGTGGAGGAGAGAGGAAGAAAAGTTGGACTCATGGAGGGACAGAGATGTTGGTTGGGGAAGGAAATGAGGTCCAGAGGAGAGGAAGTATGCAGGAGGCAGAAAGAAATAAATATTGGATGCACAGTCAGGAGAAAGTGCAACCAGAGACTCATGAAATCACCAGACAACAAAGGTAGGGAAAATGATTTTATTTTCAATTTAGTGATCAAAATGTGTCAGTTTTGAGAATTTATATCTGCTATCTATATTTTGCACTATATTTGTCTATTTTTTTTATAGCTGTTCCTGAGGTGACATTGCATATTTTAAAGTCATCTACCTTGATCTCTTTGAAAAAAAACAACAAATATAAATGATAATTAAAATTTTCTCTGCATATAGTGTGCTTTCTGGTTTTTTAATTATATGGTTACCATTATGTATTGTTAATAAGATTACATTGTGTATATGAAAAATGAATGGAAGAAATTGCATTACAATTAATACAATTATGGGAGTGGGGTCATGGGCAGAGCTTGGGTGGGTCTGGGGCAGAGCTTGTTCAGGTCTGGGGTAGAGCTTGGGTGGGTATGGGGTAGAGCTTGAGTGGTTATGGGGCAGAGCTTGGGCAGGGGGTACTTGGTTGATATTTGTTAGACTTAGGGGGTACTTGGCTTGAAGAAGTTGAGAAACACTGGCCTAGTGGATGGTGTAGTGAACCATACAGATAGGAACTCAGGCCCTTATCCCACCCAAATTCCACAGTACCTATATATAGGTGACACCTGAAGGCATAAGGGCTATTGGTGTGGTGTAATACAGTTGGGTACAGTAGGTTTTGGGTGGGTTATGGTGAGATGTGTTCCTGGCTTTTTTATGTGACGTTCACTGCCATGCAACCTAAGGTGCCCCACTGCTCCGCTGGGATGTCTATGTGACCAGTCTAATAAAAATGTTGGCCTCTCCTTCATCCCCGTGCTTTGTCTGTGCATTTATTTTTGGACTTTTTTTTTTTTTTTTAAATAGCTCTAAAAGATAAACACACATCAGAAAAATGCCCATTGTCGAACAAGATAGACAATTCGCAATTTTGAAAATGAGCATATTTAGTACTGGATTTTTTTTGTGTGTCTTTTGCAAAACATCCAAATTTGGATTTGGATGTCATATCAAAAATGCCCTATATAAAGTTATGTTATGCAAAGAAACTTGCCGCCACCAAAATATACCTCTCACACATTTGCTTTCTGCCCCTGTGGTCTGGTATGTGAGTCTCTCTCTCTCTCTTTCCTTTTCTCCCTTCTGCAGTCAGTCCAGTATTTCTCACTTCTCCTCTCCCTGTCTCTGGTCTAGCATCTCTCACTCTCACTCCTCCTTTCCTCCCTTCTGCAGTCCAGTATAACATAATGTAACATTTTATTTATAAACCACAATACACCAAAAAAAAAGTTTGATGTGGTTAACAGTTTCAAGGTTAAAAAAAATCTGTACACAATCAGTTGTTGTTAGGTGCCATCGACTCGTGTTCAAGTCCAAGCGACTTGATGAAATACTGATCTAAAAAGAAATTGGTTTTGTGCTAGTCTGGTAAGATCCTCCAGCATCATTCCCATGTTGTTTTCATCATGTCCAGCCATCTGATTGCAGGTTGCCTTCTTTACCTGGTTCCTTCAATCTTCCCAAACAAGATGTCCTTTTCCAATGATCTTTCTCTTCTGGTGTGACCAACATAAGACAGTCGTGACTTCATCATATGGGCTTCCAGTGACATAGCTGATTTGATCTCTTCCAGAATTGATTTGTTAGTTTTTCTGGCGGTCCACGGCTCACATAAAATCCTTGTCCAGCACCAAAGCTCAAATGAGTCAATCTTCTTTCTGTCTTGTTTCTGTAATGTCCAGCTTTTGTATCTGTAATTGACCACTGAGAAAATGAGTGTGAACAAGTCTGATCTTCATTTGGAGTGTTATTACCTTGCCTCTGAATACTTTGAGAGCCTTTATTAAAGAACAACCTAGTGCTATTCTACGGAGTATTTCTTTGTTTACGAAAGAGCCCAGAAGATTGAAATCCTTTACAATTTCTATTCTATTACCTTCAAGCTCAAAATCTTCATCATTTTCCATGTTCATGATCTTCATCTTGTTCATGTTCAATTATAATCCCATGTTATGACTTCCAGCTTTGACTTTTCTCAGTAAATACAGCATGTCTTCTTTGCTGCTGGTGATGAGCATTGTATCATCTGCATAGCACAGGTTATTTATATTTCAGCCACTAACTTTGAAAGCAATGCTCTCTTCTTCCAAATTTGCTTTTCTGAAGATGGCTTTGCTGTAAAGGTTGAACAGGTGCATCCTTGCCCGATACCACATTTTATTGGAAACCAATCAATGTTGCCATATTCAGTTCTCACTGCAGCTTCTTGATTTTTGTAGAGGCTCTTTATCAGCTGAGTTACGTGTTTGGGTATTCCCATTTGTGCTAGAGTTCTCCATAGTTTATCGTGATTCACACAGTCGATGAAGCAAAAGTATAGGGACTTTTGGTATTCTTTGCTCTTCTCCAATATCCATCTAATGAGCAATAATGTCTCTTGTTCCTCAACCTTTTCTGAAACCAGCCTGAACTTCGGGTAGTTCTTGCTCAAAGTAGCCTCCATTGTATTATTTTCAGCAATATTTTGCTGGCGTGTTGAATTAATGCAATCATTTTATAGTTTTTACAATCCTATGTGTCTCCTTTCTTTGGTATAGGTATGAATAGTGATCATTCCAATCAGTTGGTCATGTTTTTTCCTTCCAAATCTGTTGATCTAGTTGAGTGACGGCCATGATTGCACCTTCTCAGTCTTCGATTAATTCAATTGAAATACTTTCAATACCAGGTGACTTGTTTTTCAATAAAGATTTAATTGCTGCTATGACTTCTTTTAAAATATCTGGCTCTTCTTCGGCATCAGTTTCCAGTTCCATTTCTCCAGTGTTATCCTCAATGTCTTTTTAAATAATTTTCCATATATTCTTTCCATCTTTTTTTAATGATTTCTGGATCATTCAATATCATATCATTGACGTCTTTAATCATCCCCAATCTAGGTTGGAATTTCTGTTGCAATATCATAATCTCCTGATACGCTAATCTTTTTTTCCCGTTCACATGTTTCAGTTTGATTTTCTGACAAATATCCTTGAGATATCATTCTTTGTCTTGCTGAACTTGATATTGAAACACTCAGTTCAACTGTAATACTTTTTCCTTAGCACCAGAAAGTTTTGCTTATCTTCTTTGTTCGGCTACCTTTCTGATTTCTTCTGAGATCCAAGGCAATTTCTTGCCTTTCTTTCTCTTATGGAGTGTTGATTTAGTTTCATTACTAATTATGGTTTTGATGTCATTCGATAACTCTTTGGGTTCTCTATATTCTGTATTAAGACAGGCAAATCTATTGTCTAGTTTTATCCAATAATCTGATGGAATATTTTCAATGTCATCTTTTGGGAGGTTTCTAATAATCATCTTCTTGCAAAGCTTTAATTTGATCTTTCATGTCAAAAGCTCGTGGTTGCTTCTACAATCAGCTCTGGTTTAGTCCTTGCAGTCACAACTGCAGATTTCCATCTCTGTCCTATGCAGATGTAGTCAATTTCATTTTGATGCATGCCATTTGGAGAGATCCACGGATGTAGCAGTATATAAGAAATAAATTACATTACATTACATTACATTGTTTAATAAATTTATGAATGAACTGTGAATGTTGTAAACTTTTATGTATTTGTACTGATTGTGTTCCTAGTCATGGTACATTGGCTTGTTGTGCCACTAGGACATGCATGTATCTGTGAAGCTGAAAGCTATACCGTCAGTAGTTTCACTACCAACAGGGCCTCTCAAGGAACACAGGTTTCAACAGAGATGTCAGACTAACTGCATATATGATGATGCGGATTTAATGATTGGAAGTAATTCCTGACTCAAATGGGCTGCTTGGAAAGATAATAACTTTCTTACATACGCTTGACACTCTGTACCTTGAAGAGTAGGAAAGGAGAAAAGTGGAAAATCCCTGGACTAAGTGTATAACCCTCAATGGAGACTGCCCCAGCCTTGTTGGTTGGGCTGAGAAATTTTCAGCAGCCTCCCATACACCATTTCCAATTGATTCAGAATGCCACAGCACCGCTTCCCATGGCTACCAGTACAATACAGAGCTAAACTCTCTGTCTGATTTTAAAGGCACTTAAATAAAATGGGCCAGAGCACTTTAAGAACTGGATCTCTCTACACACCTCCGAGGTCACTAAGCACACTGTCTCCAAAGGAAATCACCCCCAGGCACCTTGCCTTCCCCTTTCACCAGCATCTACCCCTTGGATATGGAGGTAGGTGGAAATACTCGAGTATATATGTGTTTTGTGTGTGTGCTCCACTCCATTCCCTCTTTCCCCTCTTTTATCTACATGCTCTCCCCTCACATCTCTTTAATCTGTCCCTTTTACCCATTCTCCTTCCCTCTCTCTGACTCCATTCCTCCCCTCTTATTTACCCCATTTCTCATCTTTCTCACACCTTTTCCTCTCCCACACACACCTCTCCTTTCCTTTTCCCTCTCACTCATACACTCATTTCTCTTGGAAAGCACACCATTCTAACCAGATAACAGGGTTAATTCTAATACACTTAACACTCTATCCAGAGGCTAAGTTATGTAAAAAATATCATCCAGAGTTGGCCCTTTGAAATAAGTGAGATCAACAATAATCAAAATCATAATCACAGTATTTATAATTTGCTCTATCCCAATTAAAATTAGTGCAAAGCAATTTACAGCAGAACTCATAATAAAAACAAAATTAGTAATAACAAAAATGTAACTGCCTAACAAATTGAAGAAGTAGGAAATTGGTATGACGAGCGAGGTGATCAAATTTGCAGATGATACAAAGTTATTCAGAGTAGTGAAGACACAGAAGGATTGCGAAGACATGCTTGAGAAATGGGCTGCGACATGGCAAATAAGATTTAACGTGGATAAGTATAAGGTGATGCATGTCAGTAACAAAAATATTATACACGAATACAGGATGTCCGGTGCAGTACTCGGAGAGACCCTCCAGGAAAGAGACTTGGGAGTACTGGTAGACAAGTCAATGAAGCTGTCCGCGGTGGCGGCAGCGAAAAGGGCGAACAGAATGCTAGGAATGATTAAGAAGGGGATCACAAATAGATCGGAGAAGGTTATCATGTCACTGTACCGGGCCATGGTATGCCCCCACCTGGTATACTGTGTCCAGCACTGGTCACCGTACATGAAGAAGGACAAAGTACTACTCGAAAGGGCCCAGAGAAGAGTGACTAAATTGGTTAAGGGGCTGGATTAGTTGACGTACAGTGAGAGATTAGAGAAACTGGGCCTCTTCTCCCTTGAAAAGAGGAGACTGAGAGGGGACATGATCAAAATGTTCAAGATAATGAAGGGAATAGACTTAGTAGATAAAGACAGGTTGTTCACCCTCTCCAAGGTAGAGAGAATGAGAGGGCACTCTCTAAAGTTAAAAGGGGATAGATTCTGTACAAACGTAAGGAAATTTTTTCACCCAGAGAATGGTAGAAATCTGGAACGCTCTTCTGGAGACTGTTATAGGGGAAAATACCCTCCAGGGACTCAAGATAAAGTTAGACAAGTTCCTGCTGAACCAGAACGTACGCAAGTAAGGCTAGACTCAGTTAGGGCACTGGTCTTTGACCTAAGGGCTGCCACGGGAGTGGACCGCTGGGCACAATGGACCACTAGTCTGACCCAGCAGCGGCAATTCCTATATTCTTATGGGAGAGCTGGACAGCTAGTTGGGGTGAAAGAAAGGATGATTCTGGACTACTCAGGGAAGGGTGATATAGCTCAAGGTTTGCCTAGGCCACCAGATACTCTTGAGCTAGCCCTAGATAATTTATCCATATAAGTTATGAGGATAGTGGCTGAATTGTGCCACTCCATATTATTTTAACCTCTGTTTCATAGAATGCCATTAATTCCACTCCATTTTGGATGGATAACTTTTAGCTGGAAGTGACTTATTCAGCATATTTTTTGGGGAGGAAAATACAATAAAAAGGATATATGCAGCAAGTACCCACTGCTGCCTGGAGTATTGACCTGAATATCTATAATCCATTAAAAGATTCCCAATAAGTACTATTTTGGATTTCACATCTACTATCTCTTCTTCTCCCTTAGAGGTCCTGTGCACTAACAAAGATATAAAGGGGCATTTTTTGGGGGGTTAATAAAACATCCAAGTCAGAATTGAGATGTTTACCTTATTATGCCCCCCCCCCCCCAAAAAAAAAAAAAAAGTCCATCTTGGAGGCATTTTCAATTAGGAAAAATATCTGGATTTTCCCTTTCAAAAATGGCTCTAAGATGAACATATTTCACAGAAGACATCTACAAATTTGAGTAGTTTCAAGAAAATGTTGAAGAAACATCTTTTCTATAAGATGAAATATGGGATTTGATTTAAAGTTTTTTGATGTGAGGCGCTGGTAGCCTCTTTGTAATTTTGCGAGGCTTTATATTATTATTATTATTATGTTTTATCTGTTGTAATGTATGTGATTTTGCTTATCCATGTACAGTCAAACCTTGGATAGCGAGTAACGTGGTTTACGAGTGTTTTGCAAGACGAGCAAAACATTTTCTTAAATTTTAACTCAATAAACAAGCGTTGTCTTGCAGTACGAGCAAATATATTGGTTTCATGTCAAATATGCACAATATATACACATCGCATTACTGATTGCGTCTGAAAGTAATACATGCACCTGCAGTTCAAGCGTGCACAACATACGCACATCTCACGTTGAGCGTGGCTAAACATAATTAAAGCATTATGCCCAATTTACCCGCAGTGTAGTGACTATTCGAAATGAGTGAGATCTTGCAATACAAGTATGTACAGCACTGTATTTTCTATTAAAGTGGATGTGGATGTGGATGTGGATGTGGAACTAATTGTCCGAGTTTCCATTATTTGCTATGGGGAAATTCACTTTGATATACGAGCGCTTTGGATTACGAGCATGCTTCTGGAACGAATTATGCTCGCAAACCAAGGTACCACTGTATTTCATTGTGACCCTCCTTGGAAAAGATTTATTTAAAAAAATTATATACAGTTTTAAACTAAGCTGTTTACATAATATACATACATAGAGGGACATAATAATAATTTTAAAAAAACATCTAAGTCCCTTTTGGCCTAAGGCCCTAAACGCTGAAAATAGCAGCAGGGAAAATGTCCATTCTCAAAAAAACCATCCACAATGAGTTTTTTTTGAGAATGGTCTACCTCTACGTTCAGCAGTTTAAACGGCCAGACCACCACCTATAACACATTATCAACCCAAAAATAGCCTAAGTCCCAAATGCTCAAAACGAAGGAGGGGCCATTCCTTCGCCTAAAAGCTGGATTCTGATTGGGCCAGGTGCCTAAGGCCCTGCCCACAGGAGGGGCCTAAGGCAACTTGGCCAATTTTGGTTGGCCCAGGCGCCTAAAGCCCCTCCTGTGGGCAGGGCCTTAGGCACCTGGCCTAATCAGGCCCCAAGGCCCGCCATTCGGCGGATGGCGGGCCTGCCGGGCGGATGGGCTTGGGACCTGCTCGCCCGGCCAACTGATTGTGAGTAAAGGGGGAGTATCAGGGGTGGGGGGGCTGGTTGCGGGGTCACGGGGTGACGGGACGATCAGGGATTCGGGGGGGGGGGGGCATCGTGGGCTGGAGGGCCTGGGATCCCTCCTGCCCATATTTTAGGGGAGTGGGGGGTTGTCATGGGCATGAGGGCCTGGGATCCCTCCTGCCCATATCAGTTTGGAGGGTTGGGTTGTCGTCGTGGGCAGGAGGGTAACAACTACCTCCTGCCTGTATTGGTTCAAAGAGGGGGTTGCATCTCGGCATGAGAGATTGGCTATGTCTCCTGCCGCGATAGCGATCCCCTGAAGTACCGAGAACCGCGGCAGTTCGGGAATCACTATTGCGGCATGGGAGATGAGGCATCTCTCCTGCCGCGATCGTTGCGGTGGGGGATGAGCAACCTGCTCAACTTTTTGGTTGTAGTTGCTGTACGAGTAAGTCTAGGTTGGCCCACCTGCCGCCCTTTCCCCTCCTCTAAAAATGCCTCTTTTCGCTCTAGGCGTATATAGGCAGGGGAAAGGCCTATGCTGATACTTGGACAATTTAGATTTTTGATCGTCCAAGTGCTGATTTAGGCCCCTTTTTGGATGTTTTTAAAAAATTATTATGAGCCCCCTAATATTTAAGATGGCCACATAATGATGGGGTATAAATAAATACAAATACAAAGAACAGCATTTTACAAAATGGCAAGTCCAAATTATAAATGCCAAAAAAACAGGCACTAGAACTTCTGTCTGGCATTATTTTGAGACAAATTGCTCCACAGGCTTCCCTGCAGATCACCGCAGTGGACTTTAAACAAAAGGCACTCAGGTACAATTCCCACCATACTACTACTATTTATCATTTCTATAGCACTGAAAAGTGTACCCAGCACTGTACATTTAACATTCAATAGGCGGTCCCTTCTCAGAAGAGCTTAGAACCTTAACTCCTTTATTTTGTATTCTGAGTCCTCCAGGAACAGAATAAAACTTACTGTACCTAACTGTACTCCATTACAATCACCTTCTACCCTGTAGGTGTCTCCTATATTTAGGTACAGTAGGTAATTTAGTTGCTTTGAAGGGCTTACACTGTCTACCACAAAGGTATTGGAGCAGTATTTGGACTTGGATCCCTATGCTCACAGTCCACTGCACTGCCCACAGACTACTCCTGGGAGCTGCTTGCTGCTCTGTTGGATATGCTCATAATACCTGATGTTGTCATAGCGCTTGGTATCCCCTTTCAGTTTCAGTTCTTAGGAGGGTGGGAGGGCAATAGCGTCAACTGGGGGGGGGGGGGGGTTAAGAAGGGATCAAGCCTTAATCCTTCCAATAATCAGCTGGTCATTCAGACCATTTTTTAAAAAACATGCTGGACTCATTTAGAGCACTGGTCTTTGACCTGAGGGCCGCCGCGTGAGCGGACTGCTGGGCAGGATGGACCCACCCCTTTCCAATTTGGTCAAATTAAGTGGAAACCGTCCAAATTCTGCCTGTTTGAAAATCACGATTTTGACGTTTAGAGCAGATAGTCGTACTTTGGGCCATTTTGAACTGTTTGTCTGCTTTGAAAATGTGTACCATAGTTTGCTACTTATAATGTCAATACTCCTAATGAGACTTGGCATCTCTGAATTTTTGTGCTTGTGGGTTGTGGCTTGTTGCCCCTGGCCTCCCCTTTCCTATTTCCTGCCTGTGCATATTACACACACACCAGCTGATACAGCTATTTCCCATATTTAAACAATAGTTTGCACCTCCCTGCAAAGGCCCTCATGCCTTCTCATTGTTCTTGGCTAGGGAGGCCAGTTAGGACTCCAATTCCTCCTTTATCCTTCCTTCAAGATTGCTCCAAGAGGAATCTTCCCTGCTTCCTTTCTTGCTTCCAGCATGAAATTAGCTTTCAGAAAACAAACAAAACAGGATTCGGGGAGCTGAATTTGCTTTACAGCCCTTTCAAGCATCCACAGTAAAACAATTTGAGGCTTTCAACCCACCCAATCTGTGCTAGAGGGCTGCCAGCTTTCAACTTCCACCTCTGAATTAGCTGGGAGGGGTTGGTGATCCTGGATGGCAATCACTTTGCTAGGGTTAAAAGCTGGTTTATTTCTGTCCAGCAATCTGGATCATTTTCAATACAAAAGCAATAGTGTTAAATGGCACCCAGTTTCCTTTCAACCATTCCTTTTTACCTTAGGTTGTTTCCATTCTCCACCCCCCTTCTATGTCCAATATCATAAATGAAATTTGTGTTCCTTCCATACATGTCTAAATTTGACTGAAAGAAAGAAATCATATCTAATTCAGTGAGCAACACATGTAGACGATGTTTCCTGCTTGTCAGCTGATCCCGGCTTGTGCCGAACCCTGGGTCCCTGCTCGAGTCATGCTTAGTTTACTGGTTAAGTTGTGAGGTTGGTGCACCTTGCAAACACAACTCCTGAAGACGCCAGGTGGCGAAACACAGTCTTGTGTTCAGCTGAATGCTTTATGAATTGAAGAACAGGACCATCATGAGGACAGAGAGACTTGTGTTTAAGAAACTGTGATTTTCATGTCCATGGACCAGTGCTGTCCACAGAAATTTCCTGTCAGTCCACAAGGCCAGCACGTGCATCAGGCCCAAAACAGTGTTCTTCAACCGCCGGTCCACGGTGCAATCGATGCGGCGTTATCTTCGAGCCAGCTCCCTCTTCCTAACTGATTCGGTGCACAAAGCCACCTGCGCATGAACCGGAAGCCTTCTTTCTGACGTTGAAACGTCAGAGGGAAGACTTCCAGATGAGGCACGGGATGTGCAAGGTGCAATTAGTACTATTATGGAGGGGGGGTCTGGGGTGGAGATTGGGTAGAGATGGGCGGGGTCTGGCCCACGACTTAGCCCAGTGTTCTTCAACCGCCAGTCCACGGACCGATGCCGGTCCACAGAACAATTCTTTTATTTCTGCCAGTCCATAGGTGTAAAAAGGTTGAAAAGCACTGTGCTAGACTGTTGTGCAACTCTCAGTTTGAAGCCTCTCCGACTAGATGATCATGGACTAATGAACTCATGAACTAACCACAATGACCGTAGTATGTGTGTGAAAGTTGGGAAGTGAGTGTGAGTGACGGGGATTAGGTTCACTAACTAAATTATTTTGATATTTATTAATAAATTATGTATTGGTAAGTTGTAAAAGTAATGAAATGAATTGTGGGAGATAAGATTAAAATTGAATTGATTCAGATACTTGTTTGTATTAAATATTTAATAGCTGGTTTTAAGAATATTGAATTATCTAATAGGCTATTTAATTAACTGAGGAAAAAAAAAAACCCCAAGCTTAGGCTTTATGCTTATTTATTAGGGATATCATGAAAATCCAACTGGTTGGGAACCAGTGATCTAGAAGGCAGGTGTAGAACGTGTGAAGACAGATAACTAATGTTGATCTACCTCTCACTAATGGGGATAAGTCCCAGAGGGGATACATAAAAGATAAATTATAAAACACAGTGGAAATGAAAGGAAACACTGCAGAAATAGTATAGAGTCATGGTAGATAGTGGAAGCAAAAATCTCAAAGCCTTCACTGAAGTGATGTACCCCAAAATTTTTCGAAAAACCACACCGTCACACCTGGAACAAACTTTAAGAAAAACATATTTATTTGTATATATATATATATATATATATAGGGAAAATTTTAGGAGGAAAAATAAAAGCAAAAAGAACATTCTTAGAAAAAAATAAAGCCCTTAGATCATCATTTGGCTCTGAATCAAGTTCCTTTGGTACCTCCTTGCTCTTTCTTCTCTTCTGGGGACAATCCTTCATGTTACTTTGAGAAGCTGATGATATGTTAATTGTATATCCACTGAAGAAGGCAGTTCTCACTGACTAAACTGGGATCCTAGTTGGGATTTCCATACCTTGATATATTAATAAAGGACCCATTGGTTGATCTAGACATCTTGCATGCCTGTTTTTTCCTGTGTGTTACAATTTGAGGCAAGGACTTTCTTTTGTTGTTTTTTCTCTTCTAGTTGGGCCATAAAGGATTACCCTTCTTCTTTAGCTCTTTAGGATCCCAAGTTGGGTACTTCCAGACTTCTACCAGTGGGCTCCAAAGACAAGATGGAAGACGACAGGTTATGTTGAGTTTTAGAAGAATTATCTAAAACAGGTGCAACAATAAATCTGGTTGCAACACATTGTAGTTGCCATGTAATTGCACCTGTATTTGCAAGATGGTGAAATTACAATGCAAGGCATTGTTTATCAGGATTCTTTCCTGCCATTGTTAAAATGCTAGTTTGGACAAACACCCCTAAGGACACAGCAAGCCTTTATTATTTGCTAATAAGCAGCTTGATGCTGAGGAGGAAGTTAAGTTAATAAAAAAAAAAAAAAAAAGGGTGCAGAACCCTAACTTGTTTGCAAAGTACACAAATCAATGAGCCCTGCAACCTGAGGACAAATAACACTTTACTCAAGATAACATTCTTACATAAGTGACTAATTTTCCACAAAAGAAAAGAAGAAATAAGCAGAGTTCAATAAACACCATAAGCAAAATGCCATGGTTCTCATTTCTGAGGTTTCTTATATTGATGGTTCAAAATCAAAACAGAGAAACAAAAAACAATAACCACATAATATAGATTAATATTTATAATAATGCAAATTATTCACGTACAAAATGTACAGTGTTGGTCAAAGTACAGAACTTAAGTTTACAGGTATACATACGTATACTTTAATACTTAAGTAAAAAAAGTTATCATTTAATATATTACTTTTTGAGTAAAAAACACCACAGCTACAATGAACGCACCCATTAATATTTTTATCCCAACACCATTATTGCTTTGCAGTTCAATCTACTTTGCCTTTGGTAAAACTAAATTTTTGAATATGATCGTCACTTATGTGAGCGTGCTTGTCACTCATTGATCCAGCTAACTAAAATGGTGTTTGACTGCATTAGTACTAAGTGGATTGTTCAGTCTGATTTAAATAAAAAAAAGTTCCTTCAAATTAGGAGAGGCGGCAGTATTACTGATGTCTTCTGACTTGACTCCCAAATACCATCATTATCATCTTCATGCTGTCCAATTGCAAAGAAAGCATTCATAAAGCTTCTGCCAAAAACATTTCGCTGTCCTTGTCCAATCCATCATCCTCTCCAAACGTGACTACTGTAATGCCACTTACCTATGCTTAACAAAAAAAAGCCTCCAAAGCCTCCAGCTTATTCAGAATACAGCAGCCAAGCTGATCTTTGCAAAACGTAAATCTGACCACGTCTCCCCACTCCTGGCCAATCTTCACTGGCTCCCAGTGATTTCCAGAGTCCAATTCAAATGCTCTTGCCTGGCTTTTAAGATTATTCATGGCATCCTTCCTTCCCTATTCCCACTTTCCTTCAACTCCTCGTGCCCTGACTCCACCAGGCCCGCCCATAAATTAAAACTATCCTTCCTCTCCCTACATGGTATCCTCCATGCAGATAAACTTGGAAAATCACTTCTATTCAAAATCACAGGTCTCTGGAATGACCTTACCATCCCGCTGCGGAACCTGAGCTCCCTCCATTTATTCCGCAAGCAACTAAAAACCTGGCTCTTCTCTAACATGTAATTTCTTTTTTTTCCCTTACTTTTCCACTCAACTTATAAACATATGTAAACCTTTTCCTACCCTTTCTCATTTTTAAGTTCTTGTAAACCGTGCCGAGCTCTACTTCTGTGGAGATGATGCGGTATATAAACTTAAGGTTTAGTTTAGTTTAAAGGGCTAGATTCACAAAGCAAATCGTGTACCAATCGGTTTGCGACCCCTTTACTATCAAATTTCCATCCGGCCTGATTCACTTACCTCTCCTGCGATCCACTTTGAATCCATGCATGCAAATGAGGTGAAACGCATGCAAAGTAGGCTGGGACACGATTCGCAACACCAAATTTCCAATCCAACTGGGCTGGCCGATCACCTGAAGAAGCTGGGGACCAGTCAAATATGTCTTTCCGACTGGAAGCCCTGCTCTCTGCCCTGCAATCTCTCCTGCCTGCAAACCCCGAATGCTGCCCTGCTCTGCCTCGATCTTGAATGATTTCAAGTCATAAGAATGGTATATAAATAAGTGTACTCCTGAACAACTATCAGCATTCCCCTAATTTCCAGTTTAAAAGCTGCTCTATCTTTTTTTTTTTTTAAATGTTAGTGCCAGCAGCCTGATTCTTTCCTGGTTAAGGTGGTGTTCATATCTTCAGAACAGGCTCCTCTTCCACAGAATATTGCCCAATTTCTAACAAGTCTAAATCCTTCATCTCTGCACTACTTTCTCAAGCTCTGCTTGCTTCATGCATCTTAGGCTATCCTGGATGATCTAGAGATTTCAACTGTCTATCTAAGAGCCTTAATTTGACTTCCACAACTTCTCCTTCCACATTTTCCTTATGTCATTCTCGATGAGTGATTGGAGAATTGAATTGCACGAAACGATCAATGTGTTTGAAAGCTGTAAATGATCATAGATTAGTATTAAATCTTGCTAAAACAGATGTGATGTTGATTAGGAGTGAAGACCCCTTATGGCCCCAAAATATTGAGGTAAATAATATGAAACTTTCAATATTATTATTAGGATTTTATATACCGCCTATCAAGGTTATCTAAGCGGTTTTTACAATCAGGTACTCAAGCATTTTCCCTCTCTGAAAATTTTAGGGGGTCTGGTTAGATTTGATATTGAATATGAAAGATCATATATTGGCAGTGATTAGATCTTCATTTTACCACATGAATTTGAGTAGACTTAAACTGATCTTATCAGGATATGATTTTCAGTCAGTGGTACAGATCCCAATTATTTCAAGGTTGGATTACTGTAATGTGCTTTATTTATTGTCTTCGTTTTCTATCACATTGTCCCCAAAGAGCTCAGAACGGGTTACAGTTTAACATACAAAATTTCAGTTTATTTGGGAATAGCGTCTTCATGGTGCAAAGCTTTACAGATGATTCAAAATGCTGCAGCACGCCTGATATATGGTGGAAATACATTTGAACATGTTATACCATGGTTGAAAAAACTTCATTGGTTGCCTGTAAATTTCTGTATTGTCTTTAAAGTCCTTGCCTTGGCCTTTACAGTGATCCATTATAAAATTCCTTGGTATTTGACTCAACTAGCCTCTTAGATGTTTAAGATCAGAGGGAGCGACACACTTATCTACAAATTATGAAAATTATGCACATTATGAAAATATGAGAGCATCTGTAATCTCAATAGCAGGGGTATCATTATGGAATAATTTGATAGGAATAATTTGAAAGCACTCTCGGATATTCAGAAATTCAAGAAGACACTGAAAACAACTCTGTTTATGGAGGTTTTTAACTGAGTAGTGATATTTTTATGAGAATACTGTAGTGGAACTGTTATGTTTTGTATGCATATATGTCGCTTTACGATTATGGTTGTATTTTGTAAGCAGCTTAGGTTTAAGCGGGTAAGAAATATTTTAAATAAATATAAATCAAAGATCAGGCATAAAGATGATAATTTTTAAGTGATTTCTGTATGTAAAAAATTTTTTTTTTAACCAGAATTAATCTTTAGTCTGAATATAGCTAAAAGGCTCCACATTGTTTCACATCACACATCCCTCAAAGAGGAGGCATTCCTTGGAACACTTTTTGGTCAGGGGAGGTAAACAACACACATGGACTGCATTTTCATCTTTACACATGATATTTTCCAAGAAAAGAAAGTACCAGCAGAAAAAGCTGGGGCCAGAGACCATCCGTACTTTGTACCTACAACAGTTCCAATATGAAAGGAAGGTATGTTCATGACTTCCTATTGAAAACTGGTGTAACATATGCAGGTTGGAAGGACCTGCAGACTCTGGCCCAGTGTAGATATTTTGAAAATAGTAACATATGTTGACAATGTTTGCAGGCATTATTCTTGATGGTTAGAAGCAGTGGAAACACAAAAACAGGAGGATGGCTTAATGTAGAGAATGAAGTCCAACTCCTAAGATTTTCATCTCGCTTAACAGCAATGTGGGCTACCTAATAATGAGACAACCAGGAAAAAAACAACAACAACAGACCGAACATAAGAACTGCCGATCACACGGCGGCACATCTTTCTGGTTATTACCATCATTCGCCAATTCACAGGTTACCCTGAAACAAAACTACCAAATGTTGTGTCTTCAAGGGCCTGATGCTAGCGTTCAAAACCTTGCATGCCATGGTGCCAGACTACATGTTGACTAACATGTCGACTGTACGTGCCAAACAGGGCCCTCCGCTCCCAAGATGAAATACGCCTCAAAACGTCCCTTGGTCATGCCCTTGGTCATCACAAACATCACAAACATACTTAATCAGATAGAACTCTGGATGCAATCCTACAGATTAAAACTAAACCCGGACAAAACAAAATTCTTCCTAGCCTCCCCCAATGAAAAAATCAAAGTCTCCACAATCCAAGTGAAAGGCTTGGTCTTCCCCCTCGAACAAACATTAAAAATACTGGGAGTCACTCTAGACAAACATCTATCCCTAGAAAATCACACCGATCTCACTGTCAAGAAATGCTTCTCGGTGCTCTGGAAACTGCGCACCATAAAAAAATACTTTGATGACTCCTCTTTCCGCCTTCTGGTACAATCCTCTGTCTTGAGCGTACTAGACTATTGCAATATCATTTATCTGAGCTCCACAAAGAAAACCCTCAGGAGACTAAAACTGATCCAGAACACTGCCATCCGCCTCATATTCGGCCTGAACAAATGGGACCACATCACACCTTTCTACCACCAACTGCATTGGCTCCCCTTCGAATCCAGAATCCTGTTCAAATTCGCCTGCTTCTGTTACAAAACTGTTTTTGGCCTATTACCTAGATACCTCAATCACCATTTCACTCTGAACCACACCAACAAGAAATCCCGCAGAATACAGCTGTTTGTCTTCCCATCCCTAAAACTATGTCATTTCAAAAGATTTCTCGACAAAACCTTTGCTTACCAGGCAGCCAAGCTGAACCCCTGGCTTGCCCAAATGATACTCGAGGCTCCCTCTTACCTTAGCTTCAGAAAACTTCTCAAAACGCACCTTTTCCGTGAACAGACCTTTTAATCCCCCTTGCCCCCTTTTTTCTCCCCTTTCCCTCTCTACCCCGCCCCTTCGGCTGTCCCTTCCCCCCCCCCGATTTCATCTCTCTCTCGCTATATCATATCTTACAACCCTCCTCCTGTATCTCCGTTTAACCCGACCTAATCCCTTCAAAAAAGTTCCCCCCCCCCACCTTCATTGCCTGTATCTTTATCAAAATTTTGTAAATCCGTGTGCTTTCACGGACCTTAATTTAATGGATGTAAACCGCCTAGAACTTTACGGGTATGGCGGTATACAAGAATAAAATTATTATTATTATTATTAAACTGCAACCCACCAAACGATGTTCCCACTCCTACTTCATACCAAGCCACTGGAATTGACTGCCCCCACAGATCAGATCCCTTAAAGGTCTCAACTTTAGAAAAGTGATAGAAACATACCTCTTCACCTAACTCCCCTGCCTAAGCCTGATAGATTACATGGCATCCTTCCTCCCTTTATTCCACTTTCTTGGAATTCCTCAAATCTTAATATCACCAGATCCACCCGAAAATTAAAACTATCCTTCCCCTCATTAAAAGGCATATCCCATGCAGGAAAACTAGGGACATCCCTCCCCTTCAGAATCACTGAGCTCTGGAATAACCTTACCTCCCCACTTTCGGAATCTGAGCTCCCTCCAACTTTTCCATAAACATCTGAAAACTTGGCTATTCTCAAAAATGTAATACTTCCTCCCTCTCTGGTATACTAAGCTCCTCTAAACATTCTTTATATTAAGGCCTATAACCCTTTATTGGAGTTCCTTTTCTTTCCCAGCTCCTGTAAACCGTGCCGAGCTCTATGATTGTGGAGAGGATGCGGTATACAAACCTAAAGTTTAGTTTAGTTTACAAATCTTGCACTGTAACTATGTCAAATTTACCCTGTAAACTTTATATTATGTTTATTGATATTAGATCCCTAGTATGTGTCTAATCAGGATAAAAAATTGTACTGTTACTATGGCAAATTGTAACCTGTTAACTGTATATTATGTATGTCAACCTGTAACCCGTTCTGAGCTCTTTGAGGAGAACGGGATAGAAATGAATTAAATAAATAGACAAACAAACATATATGGCATAACAGCTGAAAGGATAGACAAATATGTGCAGTATATCATCTCTCATGGGTGCACTTATTCAGTTGTCTTAATTACTTAGTCGACTCCCACACCTCACTTCTCCCAGAGTCAGTGACAGTGAGATATGTATTAACATCAGTCAGTCGCCTGCAAATAAATCCCAGCATTGCCTCTTGTATCCTCTTTTCTATCCCGTTCCCCTTTTGTTTTGTTTTTATGTATTTGCCTGCTTCCCGCCTTGCCTGTTGCTTTGCTCCCGCTTGAGGCCCCTACATGCTGAGAGGAAGCCCATTCATCACAGGAAAACCTCTCAAGCAGTCTCTTCAGGGCTGGACAAGCCCTTTCTCTGCCAACCCCTCTCATTTCCAGGCTGACAATGGGATTAATTGCGAAAACACTCTGCCTTTCCATGTCATTCCTCCTACCCCTCCTCTCATGAAAAGGGAGACGCCAGTCATTGCTTTCCTTAATTGACCTTCCATTATAGTAGGGAGACAGTCGACTCCCATGCAGTCACAAGCAGGCTGGATCAGACAACAACCAGAAAATCGGGCCTTGGACACAGAGGATGAATCAGGGAGACACAATGGTTGATCTGAGAATACCATATTTATCCCACAGGTCAGTTGAGTTTCATAACTCACATGCACCACAGGAACTTGAGAGGCCTGAGGAAGGGCTAACATATTATAATTTTATAACAAAATTAAAAAAGGTTAAATACTTAGAGACAGACCAACTTTTTAGTATACTGCAGTTAAAGGAGCTGCTGTAACCCTTTATAAACATATTATTTAAGATTAATTTAGACTTTGAATTTTTGTTCTGTTATAACTGCCCTGTGTTTAATTGATTAAATGCTACTGACAACACCTCACATATCAGTTTTATGGGAATAGGCCAGCATCACAGTCTAGCCATATTTCATTTTGCCCAGCCAGGCATCAAACAGGATCATATAGCCCCACTGCCCCATACTGCAAGAACTAGCATAAACAGTCTTCAACCCAATTACCAACTAAAAACTAAAATGAGACCCCTTTACTCCAACCCATAGAAAACCCCATCAGGGGTGCCCCAAGGCTCCCCTCTATCTCCCACATTATTCAACATCTACCTCGTACCCTTAGGTCACCTACTACAAAAATTAAACCTAAAGCACTACATATATGCAGATGACATAACCATCCTAATCCCCATAACTGACATCACAAATGAAACTATAGATAAACTCTCACACACTATGATAGAAATCGAAAAATGGACCCCCAGCTTCAAACTAAAACTGAACACAGAGAAAACAAAAATCTTTTTGGCAAGCCCCAACGACAAAATAACAAAATCATCGTTAAAATTAAACGACCATGAACACCCAATCTCCAAAACCATAAAAATACTGGGTATCACTTTAGATACTCACCTAACTATGGCCGACCACACAAACCTACTGGTGAAGAAATGCTTTTACACGATGTGGAAGCTAAGAACTATCAAAAAAATACTTTGACACAACATCCTTTAGATTACTGGTGCAATCGCTGATCCTATCTACCCTAGATTACTGCAACATCGCCTACCTGGGTATCCCCAAAAAAAACAGTATAAAAATTAAGATTAGTGCAAAACACTGCAGTTCGCTTGATCTTCGGATTGAAGAAAAAAGACCACATCAGCCCCAATTACAAAAAATTACACTGGCTACCAATGGAAGCGCGAATACTGTTCAAATTTGCATGTATCTGTTACAAACAAGTTTGGGGCCTAGCACCTTCCTACCTACAAACACACTTCACTCTGCACAACCCCACACGTACAACCAGAAACAAAAACATCTTTGCATACCCAAAGATCACAGGCTGCAAATACAAATCCTTCCTAGACAGAACCTTCACGTTCCAAGCAAACAGACAGGAATCCTGGCTGGGAAACCACATAAACAAAGCCAGACAGACCTACAACACATTCCGAAAATCAATTAAAACCGTTCTATTTGACAAATTCCTTGCCTAATCAGACGACCTCTCTCAGATATTCTTCCCTTTATTACCCCAATGTATTAGGTAATTTCTTTCTCTCATGTATTCCTTCCCGATGCTTCCCTAATTATTATGTAACTTCCTTCTTCTTGCATTGTGTAATTCGCTGATTGTCCAGCCTTCTTTCTATGTGAACTGCCTAGAAGTCAGTTTGACTATGGCTGTATAGAAAAATAAAGTTATTATTATTTTTTCCCCATAAAAGGGGGGGGGGGGGGAGTCCTGATGCTGCTACTCCATGTCAGCAATACCTTTGCCTATAAGAACATAAGAATTTGCCTCCGCTGGGTCAGACCAGAGGTCCATCCCACCCAGCGCTCCGCTCCCGCGGCGGCCCTCCAGGCCCATCACCTGTGCAATGGTCCCTGACTATTCCTATAACCTACCTCAATTCCTATCTGTACCCCTCAATCCCCTTATCCTCTAGGAACCTATCCAAACCTGCTTTGAAGCCCTGTAACGTGCTCTGGCCTATCACGGCCTCAGGAAGCGCGTTTCATGTGTCCACCACCCTCTGGGTGAAAAAGAACTTCCTAGCGTTTGTTCTAAACCTGCCCCCTTTTAATTTCTCCAAGTGCCCCCTTGTACTTGTGGATCCCCACAGTGTGAAGAATCTGTCCCTGTCTATCTTTTCTATGTCCTTCAGGATTTTGAAGGTTTCTATCATGTCTCCTCTAAGTCTCCGCTTTTCCAGGGAGAATAGCCCCAGCTTTTTCAACCTGTCAGCATATGAGAAGTTTTCCATACCCCTTATCAGTTTAGTCGCTCTTCTCTGGACTCCCTCAAATACTGCCATGTCCTTCTTGAGGTACGGCGACCAGTACTGGACACAGTACTCCAGATGCGGGCGCACCATTGCACGATACAGTGGCAAGATGACTAACTTCGTCCTGGCCGTGATACCCTTCTTAATGATACCCAACATTTGGTTTGCTTTCCTTGAGGCCGTCGCGCATTGTGCCGATGCCTTCAATGGACTGTCCAAAAAAGACTCCCTTCGGCTGGAATGAGTAACCTGGTCATCCTACTGCAGCCTTTTAGCTCTGTACACACCAATCACAGGCTCAGGAGAAAAAGCAGCTCTTCTTGTGCTTTCTAATCACTCCTCCCATAGGCTGCTACGTTTTATGAATGGACTCTGAAATGAAGCTAAAAGGAATCCTGCTTCAGCTGATGCCATTGGTTTGACACAAGAGAAGACATAAAATGCTGAAGAATTTCCCTGTCAGCGCTATGAAATTAAAGATAGCCCGGCATGTGAACATCAGCTGGTTTTTAATGGTTAAGAGAAAATAAAATTATGAAAATGAACATAAGAATTGCCACTGCTGGATCAGACCAGTGGTCCATCGTGCCCAGCAGTCCGCTCCCGTGGCGGCTCTTAGGTCAAAGACCAGTGCCCTAACTGAGTCTAGCCTTACCTGCGTACGTTCTGGTTCAGCAGGAACTTGTCTAACTTTGTCTTGAATCCCTGGAGGGTATTTTCCCCTATAACAGCCTCCAGAAGAGCATTCCAGTTTTCTACCACTCTCTGGGTGAAGAAGAACTTCCTTATGTTTGTACAGAATCTATCCCTTTTTAACTTTAGAGAGTGCCCTCTCATTCTCCCTACCTTGGAGAGGGTGAACAACCTGTCTTTATCTACTAAGTCTATTCCCTTCATTATCTTGAATGTTTCAATCATGTCCCCTCTCAGTCTCCTCTTTTCAAGGGAGAAGAGGCCCAGTTTCTCTAATCTCACTGTACGGCAACTCCTCTAGCCCCTTAACCATTTTAGTAACTAAAACACTTGAAATTGGTACATCTCATGGATGGAATCATCAAATTGGATGAACCTCAGTATCAACTGATGAACATCCTACAGCTGAAGAAACATGGGTTAAAGGCACAAACCTTGGTCAGTCATAAGCAAGTAGTAAGTACTACAGAAACAGAGTGTTAGGGGCTCATAATCAAAACATCCAGATGTCCAAAAACCCACCTAAGTCAGCACTTGGACATCCTAATCATCAGAACGTACAAGTGCCAATTTATGAAACCAACATTTTGGACATTCACTAGGCATCCAGAACTCAAAGGGGCCTTAGGCACTTGGGCCAATCAAAGCCTTAGGTCCCCTTCCCAGTGCATCCTGGGATGCACTGGAAGGGGCCTAAGACTCCAACTGATTGCACAAAGAGTACTATTTTTCCTTTAACATGATGCCAATCTATGAGGAGGAGCTGGAAATCGAACATTAAAACAAATTAATCTGGAAGTATAAATCACTGTGTTCCATTAACTAAACTGAGCTAATTCAACTGTGTTTAAGTTTATGAAATATATGGAACATTGAGTGTCCGTGATTACTACATATCTGGAGGTTTCTATGCCTATGAGGAGGCACTCTTAGGTTGCAGAGGACATTTGAAGTTCTGAGTCTTTCCCTCCTATATAATACACTATAACTTGATATATATCTATTAAACATTTTATTGATATTCGAAGTCTAGGCATTACTTGTCTATGGGGTATGAGTGGTGGAATTGAGTTATAGATGATCATATAGAGTTCCACTTGTTCTGTTTTGTTAATAGAATATTATAGCTTTACTAGGATATCCCATACTGGGTGCTGCTGTTCTAAAGACAGGTATGTACTGTTTCATTCATATGTTTGGGGGGTGGGAGGAGTCAGTGACCTATGGAGGAGTATAGAAGGTCATAATTTAATCCCTCCAGTGGTCATCTGGCCAGTTTGGGTACCTTTTTGGCACTTAGACCCTAAAATAGGTCTAGCTCACAACATCTAAGTTCTGTCCAGGACGTCTTGGGGAAAGGTTCGATTATTACTGCAAGATGTCCAAGTATAAGTCTGCCCAAAATACGAGCCCTTTACTTTTGGATGCACAGCAGCTGGGACACCTCGCAAGACGTCTAGAAAAACAGTTTCAAAAATTGGCACATGGATGTTCTGGCTGTTAGGAAGTCCATGTACCAATTTATGCTTTTTTTTTTTTAGATGTAGTGTTTTGAAAATGCCCTTAATAGTTTATCTAGACTTTCAGAAAGCTTTTGACAAACTTCCTCATGAGAGACTCCTGAGAAGATTAAAGAGTCATGGGTTAGGAGGCGATGCTCTGTTATGGATTAGAAATTGGTTATTGCACAGAAAACAGAGGGTAGGATTAAATGGCCATTTATTTCAGTGGAGGAAGGTGAATAGTGGAGTGCCACAGGGATCTGCACTGGGACAAGTGATATTTAACATATTTAAAAATGATCTGGAAATTGGAACGACAATTGAGGTGACTGAATAGTTTACTGTCATCTGCAATTTAAAGTTAAAATGTATGTGGACTGTGATAAATTGCATGAGGATCTTAGGAAATTGGAAGGCTAGGCATCCAAATAGCAGATGAAACCTAATATGGACAAATGTAAGGTGATGAACATTGGCAAGTATAATCCGAATCATAGTTGACAAATTCTTGGGGTCAGCATCTAAGAAAAAGATCTAGGTGTCATTGTAGACAATACACTGAAACCTTCCACCCAATGTGCAGTGATGGCCATAAAAGTAAACACGATACTAGGAATTAGTAGGAAAGGGATGGTAAATAAGACCACAAGTATTATAATGCCTCTGTATCATGTCATGCTGCAACCTCACCTTGAGTATTGCATTCAGTTCTGGTTGCAGTGTCTCAAAAGAAGATAGAGCAGAATTAGAAAAGGTTCAAAGAAAAGCAACCAAGATGATAAACATAGAAAATGAAGGCAGATAAAGGCCAAATTGCCCATCCAGTCTGCCCATCCGAAGCATCCACTATCTCTTCCTCTCCCTAAGAGATTCCATGTGCCTGTCCCACGCTTTCTTAAATTCAGACACAGTCTTTGTCTCCACCACCTCTGCCAGGAGACTATTCCACGCATCTACCATCCTTTCTGTAAAAACAGAATTTCCTTAGCTTACTCCTGACCCTGTCGCCTCTTAACTTTATCCTATGCCCTGTCATTTCAGAGTTTTCCTTCATTTGAAAAAAAACCCTCACTTTTATACATTAACGTCACAGAGATATTTTTAAACGTCTCTATCATATTTCCTCTCCCACCTTTCTTCCAGAGTATACATATTGAAGTATAAGTCTGTTTTATTAAAAAGAAACCAAATACTGGTCTGAGAGACATTTGGAGCATTGAGATTAAGCAGATCTTCCTCTTCCAAAACAGGATTTACAAATGGACGCTACTGTAATTTTGGAAACATCATTGAAGGATATAGTAAAACCTGCCACGTTAATACTAACGGTGGCTTTATTACCGGATAGAGACTGGTTATTAAAAATGTTCTTCAAAAATAGACATAAAGACTTTTTGGGACTAAAGATACAGATGTTCCCGGACTTGACTAAAGATACCCAAAAACGTAAACGACAATTCTTGCATACTTAAACCAGGGATAACTATGATGAGAGGTCTTTTTTTATTATGATATCCCTGTAAATGAATTGTTAAATATAGATCCAATACATACGTATTCTTTGACCCTTCTCAATTAACAGGGTTCCTCTCTACGAATCGCCTTGAAGGGGTAAATGAAACAACAGCAATATAGTAAAGTATTTAGGAAGACTCCTACTACTGCAATCAGATGTTTTGCTTTTCTTGTTAATAATATGATTTAAGTTTAATAGCACTCATTGGAATTTATGGATCCATATTATGGGGATTAATAGTATTGATTAAGAATGGTATTGCCTAATTGAGATTTTGTCTTGTTTAAACTATTTTATCTGTCTAATTTTCAATATTCTGTACAAGAGGTTTCTTGGAAAAAATTTAAAAGCAATTAAAAAAAATAAAAATCCAGTCATGTGAAACATAATATTAACTAAAAAAGATTGCTCTTGGAAGTAATAATCCAAGAGATGTTTTAAGATTTGTAAAATCATTGTTTCAATCTAACATTTGGTAATATTGATATGATAGGTCCACATGTTGAAGAAATGGCAAATTTGTTATATGAAATACAATAATCACAAGACCCTCTGTCGGGTATCACTTTAGATCGCTTCTGGGCTGAAGTCCCCGCAATTAAAACTGATCAATTTATTCTGTGATTTAGACCAGTGGTCTTCTCTAATTACAGTATAAGTCAGACCTACTTTGGATCTAAATAAGTTGAAGGAGATATTCTCCCATGTGGAGCCACATCAGTTGTAAAACAGCTAACTAGTGTGCTTCAATAAATATCCATCCCCAACAGCCCACTTTCCAACTTTTCATTAGAGACACCTTCGGGTTTTTAACTCGGAGGAATACAAGATGGCGGTCGCTATGTAGCTGTGCTCGGCAGGCTTAGCGTTTTTTCTTCATTTCAATAATTCGAACCAGATACTTACAGTATCAGAATGCCTCATACGAAGAGGAAGGGGAGTGTGAGAGCGGGGCAATTGCCGCTGCTCACATCGTCTCCTGCCCAGCAGACAATTCAGCGGTTTCTACAACCGCTGAGCCCAGCCGACGCCCAGATATCCCCGCGGTGGGAGAGTTCCGCGTCAGACCTGAGTGAGGGAGCACTCGGGTCTCTGAACTTGATGACATCACTGTCTCCACCGCATCTCTCTGCGCCCCCATGTCCAGCAGAGGCGCAGAGTGTCGAGCTTGGCCCCGAGGGAGAAGAGCTGGAGACCCCGGAGCAGGCAATGGGAGGAGCTACTGCCCTAGCTGGAACGCTGGGTGGAAGGGCTGCTGAAGGAGAAGGAGCACCAACAAGCACCCCAGCAGTGACACTAGAGATACTTTTGGAGGCTATCAAGAGACTGGATGTGAAGGTGGAGAAGACTGCCTCAGATATTGAGGTAATGGTTAAGAAAATGGATACCTTTTCTGAAAGTCTGGTAAAAGTCAAGCAAGAGTGCATGGACAAAATACAAACTGAGTCAGCTTCATTGAAAAATTCAATTACCACTATTGTTAAAGAACAAAATTCTACTGCCCGTAAAATAGAAATGATTGAGAACTTTAACAGAAGATTGAACTTGAGAATCCTAAATTGCCCAAGGATTTCGGCAATATCACCTATTGAGATTTTTAAAAAATTTCTGGTAGAATGTTTGAATTATCCGCAAGATCAGATTCCGCCCCTAAATAAAGTATACTTTTTACCTACTTCAAAAAGAAATTCAGATATACCTAAGGGTGAGAACTTGGTCACTGATAAAGACATGCAAAATCTTACGGCAATATTAGAGGAATCATCTATGGAAGTTAAAGAAAGAGGAACTTTAATTGTTAACTTTATCTTTGAACAAGATCTTAATGCAGTTATGAGGTTATTCTTTAAAAAGTCTGGATCACTTTTTTGTGGTCGTTTATGGTTAGATAGGTATAGATAGGTATAGACCATTGCTCAGGCAATGGGCCTGATGGGCCGCCGCGGGAGCGGACCGCTGGGCAGGATGGACCTATGGTCTGCCTCAGCGGAGGCAACTTCTTATGTTCTTATCATGATGTAACTAGAATAACCCAGGAAAGACGGAAAATGTTTTTGGGCATGAGAGAAGAGACAAGGAAGCTAGGTGCTACTTTTTTGCTAGCTTATCCATGCAAATGTGTTATTAAGTTTAAGGGTCTGAAATATGTGTATTTTACACCAGATCATCTACGTTCCTTTTTAGATCTCAAAGATTTATCTAGTGGAGGGAATGTAGCTTAAAGGAAATGCTGGGTTGTAGCGTTTAAGTCTTTACTTTTTCGTTGTATTATTGTAATATTACTCCCTATAATATCTTTGTTTTCTTTTTCCTCCTCCTAATTGAGGTCTAAGGAAGAGTTAAGTTTCATATATATATTTATTTTAAATATTGTAATGTTTAATGATGTTTTTCTTTTGGAACATGATTCTATATTTCTAAACCAAGTAGTTATACTTGTAAAGTATGTTAAATTCAATAAAAATAAAGTTAAAAAAAAAAAAAAAGAGACACCTTCAAGAAGGTGGGCATTTCCAAATGCAATCTTTCATCTATCGAGAAATGCCTTGTCCTTCAAGTATGTGGCTCTTCCCTCATTCGTTTTCCCTTGCTGATATGAAGTTGCATAGAGAGGCAAAGATTAGTAGAAAAAAAAAAACTCCAGATAGATGATGGAGGGCCACCAGAGAAGTCTCTAGGGGCTGCCATTGGTGCCCAGGCCTTGCTTTGAAGAACACTAATTTAGACCCTCGTTCAACTGTATTGTTTAAACCAGGGATGCCCAAAAGGTCGATCACAAAGACAATGCGAGTCGATCGCAGAGCCCACTCTGGGCTCCACAATCGATTCGCATTGCTCCCTGCTTCCCTGACACTGTAACAGGCCAGCAGTGACTGCAGAAGTGCCGGGCACACCAGCCTCCCTCCCCCCCATCGGAGAGGAAGTTCCGGGACAGCCAATCGCTGCCTGGCTGGCCCGAAACTTCCCGGAGGGAAGGCTGGTGGGCCCGGCGCTTCTGCAGTCGCTGCTGGCCTGTTGCGGCATCGGGGAACAGGGAGAACTTGGCGGCTTGGGGGCCTGTTCCCAGACAGTGGCCCTGGCGGTAGCTTGAGGAGAAAGGACAGACAGAGAGAAAGAAAGGGGACACAGAAAGACAGAACAGGGACACAAAAAGACAGAAATGGGGACAGGGAGACAAAGACAGAGAGAGAGAAAGAAAGAAAGGGGGGTGACCCTAAGGACTACATGGTTTCTACAAAGTTTGGGGTTCGAAAATCAACTTTCCCAAATCCCAGCTACAGCCCTCTCAGAATTTACAGTTCATCGGAGCTGTCCTGGACACTGTCTGACTCAAAGCATTCCTTCCTCAACAATGTCAGGATGCTCTCATTCGTTTCTGCCACAAGGTGTCTTCCTTGACTACAATTTCAGCAAGAGACATGATGGTTCTCCTAGGTCACATGGCCTCTACAGTTCACGTGACTCCTTTTGCCAGACTTCACTTCAGAATTTCTCAGTGGACCCTGGCATCTCAGCACATTACATCTCTCAACACATTACAGAAATTACTTCGTTGAGACAGTCTCTCCACTGGTGTATGCTCTCTTCCAATCTCTCCAGAGGTTTACTGTTTCAGTCGCCCATCAGAAGGTCCTCATGACAGATTCCTTGACCTACACATGGGCTCATCTCGATGGTCTCTGTACTCAAAGCCATTGGTCCAGCACATTTTTTCTCAGTGGGGCACTCCTCAGATAGATCTCTTTGCATCTCCCCACAACCACAAACTGCCTCAGTTCTGCTTCAGGATATACTCTCCTCATTGCCTCGAGGCAGATGCTTTCCTTTTGGAATGGACGAATCAGTTTCTCTATGCATTCCCTCCATTTCCTCTGATTTTCAAGACTCTTGTCAAACACAAACAGGAGCATGCCACCATGATTCTGATCGCTCCTCGGTAGCCCAGGCAACCTTGGTTCTCCCTTCTACTTCAACTCAGCAGCAGGGAGCCAATGCTTCTACCAGTTTTTTCCTCTCTTCTTACACAGAGTCAGGGGTCTCTACTTCATCCCATCCTGCAGTCTCTACACCTGACAGCTTGGTACCTCTCAACTTAACTGCCACTCTACAGTTTTCTCAATCTGTACAGGACATTTTAGAGCAGGGCTGCCCAAGTCCGGTCCTCGAGAAGAGGATCTATGCCTTGATGGAATCTCAATGAATGCCTCAACTGGTGTGAACTGTGCCTTGAACCAAGCAGGACTCGACTCCTTGTGATACTGCTTGCTCAGGCTGGACTGCAGGAAGCAGTGTCGAGGCAGAAGCATGTTTGGCAAGGATATTGCCTAAACTGATGATCCAAAATGGTTTGGAAGAGAGCCTCCAAATAATAATAATAATAACAACTTTATTTTTGTATATCGCAGTACCAGAATAGTTCAGAGCGGTTTACATGACATAAGACTGTACATCTACAGCGAAGTTACAAATCAGTCAATCAATCAATATAGCTTAGCAAGTCGGGAGCAGGCAAGGAGATAGCGAGGTTATAAACAAGTCAATCAGCGTAGCTTAGGAAGTCGGGTGCAGATAGGTAGGAGGTGCAGGTAGATGGGAGGTACAAGGCATAGTTAAAGGTAGAGTTACAAGGGGGGCGAGAGTCAGAGATATTTGTCAAAGAGATAAGTTTTGATTGATTTCCTGAAAGTTTGGTAGGGGGGAGAATTAGAGATGAGAGTGGACAGACATTTGTTCCATTTGCCTGCCTGGAATGCCAGGGATCTGTCAAGGAATCTCTTGTAGATGCAACACTTTAGGGATGGGAAGGCAAACAAGTGGGCATTACGTTTGCGGGTTGGACCAGGACGGACAAAGTGATCTGACAGGTAGATTGGAGACGAGCCTGTTAGGGTTTTGAAGCAGAGGCAAGCAAATTTGAAGATAATCCTTACCTCCATTGGCAGCCAGTGCAGCTTTTTGTAGAAGGGGCTTATATGGTTTGATTTTTTCAGATTGTAGATGAGTCGAACGGCTGCATTCTGAACGAGTCTTAAGTGTTTGATGGTTTTTTAAAATGAACCTAGGTAGATGATATTGCAGTAGTCTAGGATACTCAGGATTAGTGACTGGACCAGTAATCGGAAGGAGAGGAAGTCAAAGTAGTGTTTGATGGTGCGGAGTTTTCAGAGGATACCAAAACATTTTTTAATCTGAGCATTGGTGTGGACTTCGAAAGTAAAGCAGCGGTCCAGGATGACTCCAAGGATTTTTAATAGTAATCATTATCTTTCTCTCTCTGAGAGATCCCACGTGCCTATCCCAGGCCCTCTTGAATTCAGACACAGTCTGTCTCCACCACCTCTTCCGCGAGACTGTTCCATGCATCTACCACCCTTTCCGTAAAAAAGTATTTCCTCAGATTACTCCGGAGCCTATCACTTCTTAACTACATCCTATGCCCTCTCATTGTAGAGTTTACTTTCAAATAAGAGAGACTCGACTCATGCACATTTATATTATGTAGGTATTTAAACGTCTATCATATCTCCCCTCTCCCGCCTTTCCTCTAAAGTATACATATTTAGATCTTTAAGTCTGTCCCCATATGCCATATCACAAAGACCACACATAATTTTAGTAGCCTTCCTGTGGACCAACTACATCCTGTTTATATCTTTTTTGAAGGTGCGGCCTCCAGAATTGTACATTCTAAATTGAATATTCTAAATGAGGTCTCACTAAAGTCTTATACAGGGGCATCAATACCTCCTTTTTCCTACTAGCCATACCTCTCCCTATGCAACCTAGCATCTTTCTAGCTTTCGCCGTCACCTTTTCAACCTGTTTGGCCCCCTTAAGATCATATTAGCCCCTCTATTCCCTTAGAGATCCAACCTACTTGTCCCAACCTTTCTTGAATTCAGATACACTTTTTGTTTCCACCACCTCCACCAGGAGGTCATTCCAAGCATTCACCACCCTTTTTGTGAAAAAGGGTTTTCTGAAGTCACTTCAACCTATGCCCCTCCTCATTCCAGAATCTCCATTCAATTGAAAGAGACTTGCCTCATGCACATTTATGCTACATAAGTATTTAAATATCTCTCAAGAAAAACAAAAATAACAAATAACATTTTTTTCCTAGATTTTTGAATTATTTGCCAAGTAGTGGAAGCACCCACTGAAAACCATTTACTCAAAAGTGGAGAAAAAGCCTCAACCATCAATAATATGCAGATGGCAACCCAATGAGTTTTTAAGCCGTTCATATTCTGTATCATGGGCAAAAAACTCCACTATTCTCAAAATGTCATTTTCAAAAACAGGAAAACATCCCACCACTGTGCACAGGGAAAAGAACCAGAACAAGACCAAAAAATGTACTTATCTTCACTGATGACTCTTTACTCCGTCCAATAAGCTGATATTCCGGTTTATACACCTACAGCAGTGAAGTGAAGATAAGTGGCTGTATTGGAAAGAACGAGAGCTTGTCATGGAATTTCCCTGATGCAGCCACTGGTTGGTGAAACAAGAATCTTGTTGGAAATACAGCCACTTATCTTCACTTCACTGCTGTAGGTGTATAAACCAGAACATCAGGATATTGGATGGAGTAAAGGGTCATCAGTGAAGATAAATACATTTTTTGGTCTCTTGTTCTGTTTCTTTTCCCTGTGCACAGTGGTGGGCTGTTTTCCTGTTTTCGAAAATGACATTTTGAGAATAGTGGAGTTTTTTGCTCATGATACAGAATAAGAACGGCTTAAAAACTCATTGGGTTGCCATCTGCATATTATTGATGGTTAAGGCTTTCTCTCCACTTAAGAACATAAGCAATGCCTTTGCTGGGTCAGACCAGAGGTCCACCATGCCCAGCAGTCCGCTCACGCGGCGGCCCATCAGGTCCAGGACCTATATAGTAATCCTGTATCTATACCCTCCTATCCCCTTTTCCTTCAGGAAATCATCTAATCTCCTCTTGAATCCCAATACCGTACTCTGTCCTATCACACCCTCTGGAAGGGCATTCCAGGTGTCCACCACCCTTAGGGTAAAGAAGAACTTCCTAGCATTGGTTCTGAATCTAAGTAAATTGGTTTTCAGTGGGTGCTTCCACCACTTGGCAAATAACATTTTTTCCCTAGATTTTTGATTTAAACATCTCTATCATATTTCTCCTCTTTCGCCTTTCCTCCAAAGTATACATATTGAGATCTTTAAGTTTCCCTGTAAGCCTTATGAAGAAGACCACTAACCATTTTAGTAGCCTTCCTCTGGACTGACTCCATCCTGTTTATATTTTTTTGGAAGTGCAGGGTCCAGAATTGTACACGATATTCTAAATGAGGTCAGTAGAGTCTTATAAATGGGCATCGATACTTTCTTTTTCCTACTGACCATTCCTCTAATCACCCAAGCATCCTTCTAGCTTTTGCAGTCATATTAATAGTAGCCCATGCTGACAACTTCCCCCTTTAATTTGCCAAATGATTAAAAGATAAAAAGGTTGGTAACTTGAATTTACATGCCTGTTTAAAAGTAGTTTGGACTTACACGACTTGCTGTAGATTTTTTTTTCTCCATGCCCCAGACTTCCTGAAAAATTGTTTTCGTGCTGCCAGACCTGCATATGATTTCTTAAATCCAACTTGCAAATTAAGATTGTATTAAAGAAGCTTCACTGAATTTTCCATGATGTCTGTTATGTTCTTTATTAAACTATTTTGTTTGACTGAATGAATCATGCCTATACCCGCCAGCACCTTGTTTCTCCCCTATCCCCTTCACTAACATTCAAATATGTTCAGCAGCTGAAGAAATTGGAAGTTACCTTATAGGATGAGGAGGATACCAGTCACAAGAGGGGATCCTAAAGCTACAACTGCTCTCATCTTACTCTTGACAATGCCCCAAGATCAAGCCTGAGAATATGCGTAGGACTGTAGATGCTAAGACTTCTATGCATTCCACACATGATTGTCTGAAATCACATTCAAAGTCATGTGTTAAAAAAGCAACTGCAGGACAAGAACTCTTGCTTTGGGGGCTTCATTTCTTGTTAAATTTCCTGCAAAGTGTTATGTAGCTTACCAAGATAAGAATTTTCTTTTCTTTGAGCCTAAACAACTTTTAGAATTTATTGAATCAAAAGAAAGGTTGGTAACAATGTCTAGTGATGTATGACCTACCATCTGGCTGTAATTCAGGAATCTAATGCTGTGACCTTAAGCCAATTTTTGTTATTTCTGATGGAAGTTTATTTCTTTTCTTGATCCTCATTTTTGTGGACTAAATAAGAGATAGTTAATGTTTCCTTTATATGTTTTATTGAATATAATTTCTGGATCTGTAGCAATTTGCAAATGCAATGCTTGTATTAAAAATTGAAAATTTTATAAATAAAGTTTTAAAAAAAGCAACTGCATAAGTAGCATGGAAGAACAAGGCTAGTAAGTACCATTTTTAACTGTAACTGAAATCAGCACCAAACAAAATAAGTAGCATAAAACAGGAATTATATGCAGGGTTATTTTTCTCCGCAAAACACATTTCTAGTCTTTATTCAATTGCAGAGTTGAACACATATGCTGCCAAAAGAATGCTAACAGAACAAAAGGAGTTAGGTGTCACTTAAAAATATCACCTCATCAGGTATAATCCCTTCCTTGGGTCTTTCATCCAAAAGCCACCAGCATTTGTGGGAGCCAGACTTCCAATAGCACAGCAAGCTCCCTTCCTTGCCAACTTCCCCCCTTAAATTACTTTTCTGCGGTGTCACTGCCAATTAATCGTCCGTATCTGTGTCATGCCGTCGCTTGGGGCCACGTGCTGGTGAAGACCCCCTTCTCTGGTCGTGGGGGGCTGAATGCCGGCTGTCGTGGTTCTGGCTTCTGGCACGATGAGGTGAGTCCCTGCCATCACTGGACGAGTCCGTGTCATGCCGTCGCCTGCTAGGGGGCTTCTGTGTGTCTTCAGCACTTGATGAATGGCTGTCAGGGCGGCTGGCTCCACATTGCCGTGATGATGATGAATGATTCCTCTGGCGAGAGGCTTTTCTCTTCCTTCTGGGACAAGAATAAAACAACAACAACAAAAAACCCATGAAAACAAAGAAGAGCAAGTCAGGCTGGCACATTATGCTCAGCAGCTTTTGTGTCCTTCCCAGTAAAGGGAGCAATAGCTAAAAAAAAAAAAAAAGCCCTATTCTTCCAAAGGATGGAAAGGGTACAACTTGGTCGACTGCTAGGTTCTAATTGAGATTTGCTCCTCCTGCAGACTCTTTCAATACGGTTGACTACCTAATGTTCGTGTCAAAATTCTTTTTCCTCTTTACAGCCATTCAATATACTGTATAGCAGCTCGTTTAAAAACCTGCAAGTATTTCTGTTTATCAGTCTATTTTCACTAGTTTGCAGATCTTGTTTGCCAGAAAACAAAAAAAAAAAATTTCACCAGCTGAGGCTAGGCTATGACAAAGACGACCTATGCCCTCTTTTACAAAGGCACGCTAAGCGTTTTAGCGCGGACTTAGCGCGCACTAAAATCAACGCGTGCGCTAACCACTAATGCGTCCATAGGACAACATGCACACATTATTTATTTATTCATTCAATTTTCTATACCGTTCTCCCAGGAGAGCCCAAAACGGTTTACTTGAGTTTATTCAGGTACTCAAGCATCTTTTCCTGTCTGTCCTGGTGGTCTCACAATCTTATCTAATGTACCTGGGGCAATGAGGGGATTAAGTGACTTGCCCAGGGTCACAAGGAGCAGGGTGGGTTTAAACCCACCACCTTAGGGTGCTGAGGCTGTAGCTTTTAGCCAATGCGCCACACTCTCCCCTAGTGTTTAGCACGTGTTTGGTGCACACTAATATTTAGCGCACGCTAAAAAGCTTAGTGCACCTTTGTAAAAGAGGGGGCTAGTTTCTAAAGCATAAATACAATACATTGCCAAATGGTATAGCTTTAGATAGACAAACTCTCTATACATCAGGGAATCTAGGGACAAGTGATAGGTGAATGTTTGGCTTCCAGAACTACCTCCAAGACTGCAGCCTGTTTTTAAATTAGGTTGATTATTTCTATTTATTGCATGTGTTTTAATATTGTTTGACATAATATATTGTGAAGCTGATTATCGAGCAAAGAAATTTGACCATGTCACCCTTCTTCTTTGTAAAGCACACTGGCTACCCATTACCCATCGTCTATCCTACAAAATACTTCTACTAACATTCAAAACTGAACATTCCAACTCACCAACCTTCATAGATAAACTTCTTGTGCTCCCTTTAGGACCAGTGGTCTCAAACAAGGCCCGGGGGCCATATGCAGCCCGACAGGTACTATTTTGAGGCTCTCAGTATGTTTATCATAATCACAGAAGTAAAATAAAACAGTTTCTTGATCATATGTCTCTTTAGATATAAATTACAATATTATTATTAAGACTTAGCTAAAAGGAAAGATCTGACCTCATTAAAGAAATGACAATTTTGCATAAGACATTAACTATTTTTTCAGAGGCCCTCCAAGTACTTACAAATCCAAAATGTGGCCCTACAAAGGGTTTGAGTTTGAGACCACTGCTCTAGGACTCTTCGCTCCACAGTCGTAAATCTGCTTACTATCCCTTCTATACATGAACTATTCTATGACACAACCCATAAATCCATTTTCTTGGTTACTGCCTCCTCTGTTTGGAATGCCCTCCCATTGGATCTCCGCTTAGAAAACTTTCTTGAAAAATTCAAACCCAAACTTAAGACAGAGTGCTTAGGGAATTGAGAGATGTCTGGCAGAGCCGTTAGCTGCACTCTTCAATCTTTCTCTGAGCACGGGAAAAGTTCCATTAGACTGGAAAACAGCTAACGTCATTCCGCTCCACAAAAAGGGATGCAGGTTAGAGACTGCAAATTACAGACCGGTAAGTCTCACGTCAATAGTGAGTAAACTTATGGAAATATTGATTAAACACAAATTAGATACGGTTCTGGACGATGAGAGACTGAGGGATCCCCACCAGCATGGATTTACAAGGGGGAGATCCTGCCAATCCAACCTGATCAGCTTCTTTGACTTGGTAACAAAAAAACTAGATAAGGGAGAGTTCCTAGATGTAGTGTATCTGGACTTCAGTAAGGCTTTTGATAGCGTCCCACACCATAGACTTTTGAACAAGATGAGTTCGTTGGTACTAAGAGAAACATTAACTGCATGTGTTAAAGACTGGCTCAGTGGCAGACATCAAAGGGTGGTGGTAAATGGTACTCCTTCTGAAAAGTCAGAAGTTCAAGTTTATTAATATTTGATTAATCGCTTAATCAATATGCTAAGCAATGTACAGAATCATAAATTAACAATAGAAGTACAAGGAAGAACAAACTAATTGACAAATATTTAACAAAAAACCAAACAGTAAATATTTAACGACAAGACAAACTTGAAATGGGAGGAGGGGGGAAGTTACAAGCTTTTCATTAAGAAGAAAGAACAAAAAAGGAGAAGAACAAAAGGGGACAGGGGGAATTTAAAATCTAAGTATAAAAAGCAAAAGTGCACAGTGGAGAACCTCAGAGCTCGGTCCTAAACTAAACTAAACTTTAAGTTTATATACCGCATCCTCTCCACGGAAGTAGAGCTCGGCACGGTTTACAAGAACTTAAAATATAAGAAGAGACAGGAAAAGGTCCTGGGTCCAAACCTATTTAATATCTTCATACAAGATCTGCCTCAGGGTCTTCGGGGTAAAATTGCATTATTTGCCGATGATGCTAAATTATGCAATATAGTGGGCAGAGGTTCCGTGCCCTACACTATGACACAGAACATACTTTTACTGGAGCACTGGTCTATTTGGCAGCTGAATTTTAATGCCAAGAAGTGTAAAGTTATGCACCAGGTAGTTGAGGCCAACAACATGACTGACTTTAAGAACAAATGGGATCAACATGTGGGTTCACGTCAAAGAAGAACTTAGTGGGGAGGGTTATTTGAGTGGGCTGACTTGTTGGGCCGAAGGCCCTTTTTCTGCCGTCATATTCTATGTTTCTATTCAAACACTGTAACAAAACAACATTATAATAATACAAATATTATAACAATTCAATCCTTTTATACTCATTGTATCAATACCATTTAAAAAATATAACTAACCCCTCCTCCCCTCTCCCAAGACTGCTAAAAAAAAAAAAAAAATTAATTAAATTAAATTAAAATCTATCATTCAAAACATGACTTTGTGCTGTAGGAGATAATGTATTTAAAAAGGATTGTCAAATACTGATCAACATTCTTCCCTTTTTAGTGTCCCATTCAGATATAGACATGCTTTCTATTATTAAGAGATGCAGCATATTGGAACACCATTGGCTATAGGTAGGGTATAACGAGTCTATCCAAAGAGAAAGGATGACTTTTAAGCCTGAAAGCATAACACATTTCAGAAAGCTTTTAAGTCCTCTGGGAATAGGATGCTGCTGATTAGAGAATGACATGGGGAAAAAAAAAAATTATCACCGTTCCTGTCCCATCCCTGTGAGCTCAGGCCCTGTCCCTGCCCCGTCCCCATGAGCTCAGTCCCCGTCCCACAAGCTTGGCCCCCGTCCCTGCCCTGAACTTATTTTATTAAAGTATTAAAAGAGACAATATTCTGTACAATTGCCATTTTATAAATACAAATAATACAGAACAAGGATCAACAAAAACCCGTCTCCCTTCCCTTTCACAAATATTCCTTCCACTATTGTGAAAACCGAACAAACCAAATTACTACAAAATGCTGCACACAAAAATCAAGCTAACAGAATACTTGAGAGAGAGAGAGAGAGAGAGAGAGAGAGAGAGAGAGAGAGAGAGAGAGAGCCTTAAGCCATCTGGAAGCTAAAGAAGAACAGCCTGGGCTTTGCGGCCCCCAGTTATACTCCATAATAAAACCCTTACCCGTGCATGCGCTGTTAAAATGGCATAATCCCTGCTGCTGTGATTTCTGCTTCTGTGCCAAATTCGATTTGCGGTGCGTGCAGCGATTTCAGCAGCGATGGCGGTTTGACTCCTGCGCTACCACTGCTGGGACGCTTCTTCTCAACACCGGACCAGCAAATACAGCAGCTGCGGGGCATTTGATAGGCCGGCCCACTTCAATAATGCGAGGTGGGCCGGCCTAGCAAAAGCCCCGAGGCTGCCCAAGCTAGCAGATGCTGGACAGGGGGCTCAGGGAAAGGAGAAGGGGTACTGCTGGACAGGGGGCTCAGGGAAAGGGTGCTGCTGGACACAGGGGAGGAGAAGGAGAAAAAGAAAGAGAGAGAAAGAGAGAGAGAAAAAGAAAAAGAGAGAAAGAGAGAAAAAGAGAGAAAGAGAGAAAAAGAGAGAAAGAGAGAAAAAGAAAGAAAGAGAGAAAAAGAAAGAAAGAAAGAAAGAGAAAGAGATAAAAAGAAAGAAAGAGAAAGAGATAAAAAGAAAGAAAGAGAGAGAGAGAGAAAGAAAGAAAGAAAGAGAGAAAAGAGAAAGAGAGAGAGAAAGAGAGAAAGAAAGAGAGAGAGAGAAAGAGAGAAAAGAGAAAGAAAGAAAGAGAGAGAGAGGCCAAGGAGGGAAAGAAAGACAGACACACACATCTATTCTAGCACCTTTTAATGTAACGGGCTTAAAGACAGCTCTAGCAGGATACATATTTCAAATCTGAAATATACTAATCACAAAATACATTTATTTTTTTTCTACCTTTTGTTGTCTGGTAATTTTATTCTTCAAATCACATTGGTCTCAGGCATGGCATGGCTGGCTTCCTGAAGGTAAAATAGGTGCAAGAGGAGCTGGGGAGGAGATACCGAGTCTGACATGGCCGCATTTTTTTTACCACAGGAACAAGACTTTTCACCGTACATTCCCGTGGGGTGGTGAAAGGTCTTGTCCCCATTCCTGCGGTAAACCAGTTGCAAATTTCTCCATTCCTGCGGATTTACTGCGGTGACCACGGTTTACCACAGTAAATGGTCCCCGTATCATTCTCTACTATAGATCAAAAAGCAAAATAAGCTATAACTATTGTATTCCACATGCCACTAACTCTAGAAAAAACTATATATCAAAATTGGTGTACTTAAGGACAAATCCAAAACATGAGATAAATTGGCTTTAATGTGGCCACACTTGGGACAAGAACCTTCAGAGATAAGTGCTGCACGAAAAGCACGCCAAGGTGCTATATATAAATGACAAATAAATTTATACCCCATTTCAAAATATGAGGTATCAGGTAATATTCTATATATCAATTTCAAAAAATGATTTATATTGGAACCCTGTAATATTTAACTCTACATTCCAAGACTTTTCTCTTTAAAGATGCCTGGTAATATTCTATATATCAATTTCAAAAAATGATTTATATTGGAACCCTGTAATATTTAACTCTACATTCCAAGACTTTTCTCTTTAAAGATGCCTACAAACTCTGACTGACTTTCTTTCAAACACACTCCACATAGCTCCTTGATGGATTTCGCTAAAACACTTCTTTTGAAGCGAGCCCTACCATTGTGTATTTTCCTCCCCAACACTTTCCACCCCTTTATTTTCAGATCTCGATGTATTTATTAATTTATCAAGCCCCTCCTCCCGTCTTGTTTCCAGTATGCAAGTCCGTCGTGCTCCCTCTTTTCTTATTTTTTTACAATATGTTTTACTTTTAATTTTAAACTTTTTTAGACTGATTCCATTGTAAACCATTTAGGTACCTGTTTGATAACGGTATATCAAAGAATAAAGAAACTTGGAAGCCATATAGAATGCTTGCTCAATATCACAGGTGCTCTTTATGCCCTTAATGAACCATCATCTCCCTCCCCCACTCCTCCTAAGTAGCTCCCTCAATCTGGCTTCTAGGGCTGTGGAATTAGTCCATGCTATGGGTTGGCTGCTAGGGTCTAGCACTATAGTGGAAGGTTTACAGGGGTTTTATTTATCCTTGAAATACATGAAAGCAAAAGGAATTTGACTCAAAACTACAGGTCTTGCTATGACTTCATGCCTCAGTGAATGATGACTAGCACAGAATTCAGAGATACCAGGACCGTATGCCTGGAACGGCTGCCTGAATCAATATGTCATGCTCCATCCCCAGCAGTATTCAAATTCAAACTAAAAGCCCACTTTTTAAAACTGCTTTCAACTTTCAACTCCCACTCACTGCTGTCAGATACCTATACCCACTGTATGATTTCTTTTACCATAATCTCCCCAACCCTGAGATGTCCTGTCTGTCAAATTAGATTGTTAGCTTTTCTGAACAGGGACTGTCTATTGTATGTTAAAATGTAGAGCGCTGCGTATGCCTTGTAGTGCTATAGAAATGACAAATAGTAGTAGTAAAAGAAGTAGGGATTTTGTGAGATTCATTCCTTGGAGAATTTCAGGATTTTTGTTTCACTTGTTTAAACACTTCTAGTCTCCCGTAGTAGGCACCCAATAATCTTAAGTCTGATCAATCACAGATAACACAATACATACGGTGCTATTTATTCTTAACTAGGTCATAAGTGTTTTGGCCAAAAACCCCTAAGTATTATTTTTAATATCATTTGTAATGTATCCAGAGATTGTGCCAGATGCTGGAATTTTTCTGCTCGGTGACCTGGAACAAAGTTGTTTGATACCTACTGAGCTTTATTATCCCAAGGCCATTTGCACTGGCATCAGAAACCTAAAGGAAAATTATAGGGCCTTTCTAATGTGTTATTTATTGATGTGATGGGCAATCTAAGCTTTGAATAAAAAAATGCACCATTTCAAAACTGTATATAGATACGAATATTTGATACATGATTTTTATTATGATTCTATGTGTTTGAACTGCTTTCTATTTATAATTCTTATAATATTCAATAAAATTATTGAACTAAAAAAAAAGAAGTTCTATTTATTGATTGCTGAAATCTATACTGCATTTGCTTTGGTATGGATGCATGTTAAAATAAACTGCCACACTAAGTCAGACAGGAAGTCTATCAAGTTTGGCATTGTGTCTCTAAACAATAGCCAATCGGGGTCACAAATAGCTGTCAAGATCCCAAAAGCAGCAAGATTCCATGCTGCTCAACCCCCAGAGATAGCCTGTGGCTTTCCCTCTCTTAATTGTGCTGGGCTTCTTCTGGAACTCTCTCTCTCAGCTGCATGATATTCATGGAAACTAGCTGCTATTTTAGTAAAAGGTACAAGGGAAGATTAGGTTCTTACCTCAATAATCTTCTTTCTAGCAGAAAGTCACATGAGTCTTGAACCAAAGACTTATTCACTTCTAGTTATGAGTTGTATAGAAGGAATCTAGAATTTTTTTTTCTCTCCTGGCTCTGCCTCCTGCCTCACAGGGCTATGCTGTAGCTTCTCAATTCATACCCAAGCAATCGACATTTACTAGAAGAGAAAAAAATAAGGAGGTGGGATACAGGGAACTCCTCGACCGAGCCCATTCTATTCTGCTCTGCATCAACTAAAATGCCATAAAAAAATCAATGTTAAGGTGGAACCGAACAAGCCACTTACCGGAGAACAACCATCACCAACACTTATGTAGTTCTTACAGGCTCTCATTTGGCCATGCAATGGAGGAGTTAGCTTATCACTCTCAGACCTGTTGGACAGGAGAAAAATCTAGCATCTGGAAATACCTACCTCTCTGAGCCAATAAGCAAGCTAAATGTAATCTGACAAGGTGGGCCTTCAAGATTCATATGCTTTATACTAGAAAGAAGATTATCAAGGTAAGATAGGTACATTAGATAGAGTGGAAGCCCACTGGGACAGTTAGGGAAAAATGCTTGAGTACCTGAATAATTAGTAATCTGCATAGAATTATAGGATATGAGGAATATAAATTATAAAAAAAAAAAGAACCTAATCTTCCCTTCTAGTGCAAAAGGCATACAAATCTTGAACCAGTGGGACCTACCAAAACAGTCCCCTGAGTCTATGGCAGGACAGATGAGCCTGATGCTAGCACTGAGGACCTAAAAGTATCATCTATTCATGCCACTACATCCACTCTGTAAAATTTTGTGAAAGTACAAGAGGGTGGACCATGTAGCTGCTCACAAATCTCCTTAGGCGGAACTGCCCAGGACTCTACCCACGAAGAAGACACATTCATCATAGTGTTTGTCCTCCCTCCCCAAAAATCAGTGGTTGCTTACCAACCCAATGTATGCTTTAGAAATAGCTCTGTGAATCTATCTTGACATTGAAAGCCTTAGAAGCCGGCTTCCCCAGGCAGCCGGTTTCTAAGTGCAAAAAAAATGATCTGAGAGATGAAAATCATTTGTTGCCTTGAGATAATGGAGATAAACTCTCCTAACATCTAGCAAGCCAAAACATTTGGCCTTTGTCTTCAAACCTGTGAACAGTATCACGAGCAGTCAGGCTTCCCAATTTATAAGGAAGGCTGAGGCCATTTTTGGACGATACCAAGCGCAGGGAGACACCAGTCTCCATAAATCTGAGGAAAGTTCTCTGTATGTCAGATCCTGGCTCTCTGAGACCCTGCTCTCTGACATCATAGCTAACAGGAAAAATGGTCTTAATTGTAAAATCCATCAGTGTCTCCGCAGGTAAGGGCTCAAACGGAGCCTTACTGAGCTCCTACAAGGTAATATTGATTCCACATCGGTACGGCTATCTCACAGGATGCAGCCACAATACTCCCTTCAAAAAACAAATCTAGCTACAACAGGCTGGAAAGCCCAAGAACTTTCTCCACTCAAGCCAGAAAGTGCTAGAGACCTGCCATCTGCACTTTGATGGAACTAACCGCCAGACCCCTCTCAAGCCTGTCCGGAAGACATGAAAGTACCATGGACATTGGAGCCTAAAATGGCTCCACATCTTGCTTAGCACATCAGTTCTGAAAATTTTTTTCAAGCCTTAGCATAAGTTTCAACAGTTGTTGGTTACATAGCCCTTAGGAGGGTAGCTATGACCCCCTCCAATTAGCTCTTCTGCAATAAGGCCGCATGCACAAGTGCCATGTCTTAGGCCCATGTGAACTGAATCCCCCAAGGCAACTGGACCTGAGAGAAACGAGTTGGATGAAATTGATTTCCCTCCTCCTTCTTGGGCTCTGTGCTCAACGTCTAAGATTGAAAGGCTTTCTCTACTCTCATCAGTCCATCAGAAGTGAATTGATTTTCCTCTTCTGTGCTTAAACATAAGTGATCACATGCCATGGTGATTAAAAAGATCATCATTGCCCTAAATCAGGGGTGCCCAACACGTCGATCGTGATCGACAGGTCGCTCGCTCAGGCGACCCCAGTCGATCGCAGAGCGGGTTCCCTTCTTCCCTTCTCTTTTTTCCCCTCCTGACTGGCCTGCTCCTGAATTCTGCTGCTGCCTCCGCTGCTCAACATTTAAAAAAAAAAAAAAAACCGGCTTGGAGAATTTATGCTCCGGGGGCTAACGCGTGCTTGTACCGGCTTCCCTTCTCTTCCCTCTGAAACCGGAAGTTATGTCCGGGGGGGGGGGGGGAGAGAAGGGAAGCCGGCACGCACATGTTAGAGCCCCGTTCGCGGGCTAAAGCGGGAGACAGGTCAGTGAAGCTTGCGATTTGCTCTTCTTGCTGCCAGGTCCTGCCTACTTTCTGTTTCCTCAAAGGCAGGACCCGGCAGCATTTCTTCCAATAGGTCGATCTTGGGCCATCAGCCTTCCTCTCCCCGACGTCAATTCTGCCGTCGGAGAGGAAGTTCTGGCCAACGGAACTTCCTCTCCGACGGCAAAATTGACGTCGGGGAGAGGAAAGCTGGTGGGCTCGAAGCAGGGAGAGCTTGGCCGGCGGCCTGTTATCCGATGGCAGTGGCTTGGGGGAGGGCAGGGAGGGAGAAAGAGGGCAAGCAGGGAGACAGAAGGAAAGAAGAGAAACAGAAAAAAAGAAAGAGAGGGCAGGGAGAGAGGAAGAAAACATTGGGGGGGGGATGAGGTCAGGCGGAGAGGAAGCATACAGGCTAAAAGAAGGGAAGAAAGATTGGATGCACAGTCAGAAGAAGAAAGTGCAACCAGAGACTCATGAAATCACCAGACAAGGTAGGAAAAATGATTTTATTTTAAATTTAGTGATCAAAATGTGTCTGAATTTATATCTGCTCTCTTTATTTTACAATATGGTCCCCTTTTACTAAACCGCAATAGAGGTTTTTAACGCAGGGAGCCTATGAGCGTCGAGAGCAGCGCTGGGCATTCAGCGCAGCTCCCTGCGCTAAAAACTGCTATCGTGGTTTAGTAAAAAGGGAGGGGGTGGGTATTTGTCTATTTTTGTATGGTTGTTACTGAGGTGACAGTGCATAGAGTCATCTGCTTTGACCTCTTTGAAAAAACCCTGGAATAGGAATGATAATTAACAATTCTATGCGTACAGTGTGCGTTGTGTTTTTGTAAAATTTTATTGTTGGTAGATCATTTTGACTTGGTCATTTTAAAAGTAGCTCGCAAGCCCAAAAAGTGTGGCACCCCTGCCCTAAATCATTCCTTATTTTCACCCATATCTAAACCCTGCAGCCTTCCTATGACACTAACATAGCCATGCCTATCACATGTGAACCCTCCTGGTAAAACTTCCTATGTCCCCTTGCCCTCATGCTCTCAAATTAGCCCATAGCCAGTTTCCTACCAGAGTTATTCTCTCTCCCCTGCTATCACTATGGCTTCTGTACACCTCCTCCTCCTCCTAATACCGATTTTCCCCAACCTCTCCCTTCACCACAAACCACTGAACTCAACACCACATCATTCATTTTTAAAATCCATTACCTCACCCTCCCTTTTGCCCACTACCCTCTTCTCAGCCCCAAAGCTTCAACACCACCTTCCTCTCATTCAGCCATCCCCACCCTCCCTGCGTGCATCTCACCTGCAGCACAGCAGGCCTCCCCATGCCTCTCCCACCCTCACCCATATCATCTTGCTCCTTTTTCTCTGCTGGGGATATCAATCCAGTTGGAGCACTTGGAGAGCCTCTACAGTTGCTGGTGGAGTAGGCTGGAATCATTCCCCTGACGCAGCTCAGCGAAATGGAGGTTTCCCTGTCAGGAAAGAGTGGCTGCGGGGCCAGGCAGGCTTGCACTTTCTGGATGCATGAAAGACAGCCTGGATACCGTCTGCAGCTGTTTGCTTGTTTTTTCCTGCTTACCATTGACTGTGTTTGAGACTCATATATGTGCTGCTTGCTTTACTCACATTTTTTGAAGTTTTGTTATTTGGCGTGCTAGATTTTTTTTTGAGGTGGTTCTTATGAGGACTACCATAGTGTTTCTCACTGCTGAGTGAACTGATACATTTTGGACCTTGCTTAATAGTGATTTATAAGTGGAGTTTTTTGCCATATGAAGATGAACTGAGGCTTTTTCTCCACTTTTTTTCTTTGTTTTGTGTGTTAAGTGAATGAGTGAGTCTCTGTATGGGTGCAGTGGGTAGACCGGGTAGTGTCTAGGTAGGTTCCTCCTATGGTTTCCAATAGGGCATAATCTATTAGTTTTAGGGATATCAATCTCAATCCTGGTCCTCCCAATCAACTCTCACCCTACTCATGTGGGTCACACCGCAATGTCATTAATCTTATTTCTGTTCCTCTCCCACTGTCTCCAACAAGCTTGCCTGCATCCACAATCTCTTCATCTCTGCCTCTCCATCTGCTCGTACTGAGACCTGGATCTGCCCTGATGACTCTACTACTGCTGCCGCTCTGTGTCATGAAGTTACCTGTTCTCCCATATGCCTTACCCGATTGGTCATGGAGGTGGTTCTGAGCTGCTACTCGCCCTCTTGTAGATTTCAACCCCTTCTTCCACCTGCTTCTCTTCCTTTGAAGTCTACTCCATCCATCTATTTGCTCCTGTGCCCCTTCATGTAGCTGTCATCTAACAAACAAGGGCTGTACCTTATAGTGCCCCAAATACATTTTCCTATACAGCTGAATAGTCATTTACATTCACATATGAACAAATCCAAGGCTCTGCTAAATCCTACTGAACTAAATATGATCTCTGATTTCACATTGTTTCGTTTATTATCTGTTATGTTAATGCCATTATTCATATTCGACATTCCTATTTGGCTGAATAGTAATAAGAATATATGCTATTCGGTAAAGCTCTTAAATACATGTAACAGTAAAATAACATGTCTTAATGTTAGTTCACATTGATAACTTTCTCCCTGGGTGTCTCTCAATAGCAAGTTTTCATAGAGCACCTGATCATCTTGTAATTAGCATTGTCCAGATATCAGCAACAAACAGTTTTATGATAACAAAAGAGGTTAATATGACAACTCTGACATATGTAGATGACAGAAAAATCAGGAACTGTTATTGAAAGATTAAATAATCCAGTGGATCCTGTCTACTAATCACCATCTCTCTTACTGTCATCCCCTCTATCTGACATATCCTCAACCTATCACCTTCCACTGTGACTGTACCACCTTCAAACATGCTATAGTTATGCCGCTTCTCAAAAGAATTCCTCGCTGGACCTTATCTACCCTCCAATTATCGCTATCTCCCTCCTCCCAAGCTACTTCAACGTGCTGTTCACTGCCATTGTCTTGACTTTCTTTCATCTTGAACTATCCTCAACCCTCTTCAAATTGGGCTTTCATCCGCTTCATTCTATGGAAACTACCCTTATTAGAATCTCCAATGACTCGCTCCTAGCCAGTGTCATTAAGCTCATGCTACCCCTCTCCTCAGTCACTTCACTGACTTCCTGTCCATTTCTGCATACAGTCCAAACTCTTCTTATTGACTTACAAGTGTAAGCACTCTGCAGCTCCTCAGTATCTCTCCTCTCTTGTCTCTTCCTATACTCCATCCAGGAAGCTCCGTTCATCAAGTAAGTTTCTCTTGTCCATACCCTTCTCTTCTACTGCCAACAACTTCCCTTCTGTCTTGCTGCACCATATGCCTGAACAACCTGTCAGTACATCGGATTCAGTCTCTGGAGATATTCAAATTCAGGCTGAAAGCCCACTTTTTTGAAGCTGTTTAAGTCCTAACCCAACCAAATTGTAAAGCACCTATATCTGTTTGTCATTCCCTCTATAGTCCCCTATCCTATGCGACTCATCATTCCCCCTGTAAGTCCCTACCTGAGCAGTGTGTATAGATTTATCCTTTTTGTCTTGTGTACCTATCATAATTAGATTGCAAGCTTTTCCAAGCAGGGACTGTCTCTTGAGTATTTAATATACAGCCCTGCGTGCATCTGTTAGCACCACAGAAATAATAAATAGTAGTAGTAGATTAGTTATAGAATTAACTTTCACATGTGAAAAAGGGAAGATGGAATGTGTGTGGATGTAAGAACAGCAAACATGTATGGGGGGGGGGTCGGTGACCACAACCATGCACAGCGGCACTTTGATACCACAAACCTGTCTTCATCTTCTGAGGAAGAGTCTCTCTTCTTGTCATGGCTTTCTCTCTCTTTCTTCCTTTTTTTCTTTTTCTTTTTTTTGGACTTCTTTTTGCTTTCTGATCTGCACATTAAAAGGAACAAAACAAAAAAATACAATCCTTGCTGTAAAACTGACTGCTTGGGGACACAGGTTTCTAAGGTACTACTTTACATAGTGCCAATTCCCTACCACAACTGCATTAGTTGTGCTTACAAGAATGAAAGATTAGGTTCTTACCTGGATAATCTTCTTTTGTGTTAATCTTCTCAGGAGTCTGTACGTTAGGTGCTTAATCCATTCCCGCGAACCAGGTTTTGCAGAAGTGTGTCACTCACAACTTTCAGCATCTCCCATATTGCCAATAGAGTGGAGTGTCCCCTTCAGTTAGTTCCAAAGCAATCAATCTCCACTGGAACAGAATACAAAGAAGGAGGGGTATGGGGAACTTCTCCTTAAACATACAATTATTTTATGCTCTGCAACTTAGAAAAGGAAGAATAATGATTAACAAGCATTATAACGTAGCTGCAATAGTGAATCAACCTGCTGTGTGAAACAAGCACTAAGAGAAGTGGAGCCAGAAGCTCAACAAGTCACTTACTTATACTGGATTTCTTTATGCTCAAGGTGCTGACAGTGGAAGAACTCTAGGCCTGGAATCTAGAAATATCCGAGGCATAGAGCAGGCGAAACAGTATACTGAAGGTGGACTGTACAGACTCCTGAGAAGATCAACAGAAAAAAAAAAAAATTAGCCAGTAAGAACCTAATTTTTCATTCTGTACATCTCAGGAATCCATGTATTAGGTGATATACCACAGCAATGGCTGACATCTAGTGTGGGACAGAAGAACCTGCCAGCAAGATTGAAGACCCAAAGATGACATCTTCTCAAACCGACATGCCTACTCTATAAAACTTTATAAAGGTATGAAGAGTAGACCAAGTAGATGCTCTACAAATCTCCATGGGAGGAACTGCCAGAGATTCCGCCCATGAAGATGTGACACTCTTGGTTGAGTGCGCCTTGAGAGAAACCTGCAGCTGCTTACCACAGGCGATGTATGCTGACAAATGGCCATGCAAATACATCCGGCTATAGAGGCCTTGGATGCTGGTCTGCTGAATCTGGACTGGCTAGTTAACAAACAGATGGTCAGAAAGATGAAAATCATTGGTCTTTTCCAAGTAGTAAAAGTAAACTCTTCACACATCCAGTTTTTTCAGTATCCTATCCTGCTTGTCTGAAGCTGTAGGTTGAAAGGCAGGCAGACGAACCTCAGATACAAGTTTTGGAGGAAGGAGGGAACAACCAGAAGAGCTACACCCTGGAGAAAGGGCTCTCTACAAGAGAGTGCTTGCAATTCTGAGCTGTGTCTTGTCCAGACAACCACCAGGAACTGTGAGATCCAAGAAGGATGTGTCTTTGAGTGGCTCATATGGAGTTTTAGCGAGGCCTTTTAGGACAGTTTGAAGATTCCATTAAAGAAAAGGATGCCTTAGCAGAGGCGTTAAACCAGAGCACATCTCTTAGGAATCTGATCACATCTGAGTGAGCTGTCAGTGAAACTTTACCACTTTGCGCCCGGAAGCATGAAAGGCCTGCCACTTGCACCTTGAGGGAAACTACTGTAAGACCTTTTTCCAGACCAGTCTGCAGAAAAGCAAAAAAGCAATGTTACTTAGCGTAACAGTTGTTATCCAGGGACAGCAGGCAGCTATTCTCACTAGTGGGTGATGTCATCCAACGGAGCCCCGATGCGGACGTCTCACAAGCATACTTGCTTGTAGAAACTTTAGAAGTTTCCAGTCGCCCGCACTGCGCATGTGCGAGTGCCTTCCCGCCCGATGCACTGGGTGCGTCTCCTCAGTTCAGATAGCTAGCAGAGAAGCCAACCCAGGGGAGACGGGTGGGAAGTGAGAATAGCTGCCTGCTGTCCCTGGATAACAACTGTTACGGTAAGTAACATTGCTTTATCCCAGGACAAGCAGGCAGGTATTCTCATTAGTGGGTGACCTCCAAGCTAACCACAATGGGATGGAGGGAGAGTTGGCAACTTAGGAGAATAAATTCTGTAACACAGTTTGGCCAAACTGTCCATCCCGTCTGGAGAAAGTATCCAGACAATAATGAGAAGTGAAGGTATGAACCGAGGACCAAGTGGCAGCTTTACAAATTTCCTCAATCGGTGTCGACCTGAGGAAAGCTACAGAAGCTGCCATCACTCTGACGTTATGGGCTGTGATTTTTCTGTCAAGGGGCAATCCATCCTGGGCATAGCAGAAAGAGATACAAGCCGCCATCCAGTTGGAGATGGTACGTTTAGAGATAGGACGTCCCAACTTGTTCGGATCAAAGGAGATGAAAAGTTGAAGAGCAGTACTGTGTGGCTTGGTGCGTTCCAGGTAGAAAGCCAAAGCACGTTTACAGTCCAGAGAGTGAAGAGCTGATTCTCCAGGATGAGAATGAGGCTTTGGAAAAAACACTGGAAGAACAATGGATTGTTTGAGATGAAATTCCAAGACCACTTTAGGAAGGAATTTAGGATGAGTGCGAAGCACCATCTTGTCATGATGGAACACTGTGAAAGGTGGATCCGCAACCAAAGCTTGAAGCTCACTAACTCGACGAGCAGAAGTGAGGCCAATGAGAAACACCACTTTCCAAGTGAGATACTTGAAATGAGCCTTGTTAAGAGGCTCAAAAAGAGGTTTCATAAGCTGAGAAAGAACAACATTGAGGTCCCAAACCACTGGAGGCGGTTTGAGAGGAGGACTGACATGGAAAAATCCTTTCATGAATCTGGAAACCACAGGATGAGCAGAGAGAGGTTTCCCTTGAAGAGGCTGATGAAAAGCAGCAATTGCACTGAGATAGACTCAGATCGATGTAGACTTGAGGCCAGAATGAGATAGGTGCAAAAGATAGTCCAAAACAGAGGACAAGGAGACATGTTGAGGCTCCTTATGCCGAGAAAAACACCAAGTAGAAAATCTAGTCCATTTTTGGGAATAGCATTGTCTAGTAGCGGGCTTCCGTGAAGCTTCCAAAACATCCCACACAGGTTGTGAAAACTGAAGGGGAGTTATGTCGAGAGGAACCAAGCTGTCAGGTGTAGAGACTGCAGGTTGGGATGAAGCAGAGACCCCTGATGCTGTGTAAGCAGAAGAAAGAGCTCCCTGCTGCTGAGTTGAAGTAGAAGGGAGAACCAAGGTTGTCTGGGCTACCGAGGAGCAATCAGAATCATGGTAGCATGGTCCAACTTGAGCTTGACTAGAGTCTTTTGAATGAGAGGAAATGGAGGAAATGCATACAGAAAGAGATTCCTCCAGTCCAGAAGAAAAGCATCTGCCTCGAAGCGATGAGGAGTGTACATCCTGGAGCAGAACTGAGGCAGTTTGAAGTTGTGGGGGGCTGCGAAGAGGTCTATCTGAGGCATGCCCCACAGAGAGAAGATGTGATGCAGGGGCATGGAATGGAGAGTCCATTCATGAGGCTGCAGAAGATGACTCAAGTTGTCCGCCAAGGCATTGTCCGCCTCCTGAATGTAGACAGCTTTGAGGAAGGTGTTGAGGCGAATCGCCCAATCCCAAACTTTCAGAGCTTCCTGACAGAGGGAGGCCGATCCCGTGCCACCCTGCTTGTTGATGTAATACATGGCGACCTGGTTGTCCGTGCGAATGAGAACCACCATGTCGTGTAGAAGATGCTGAAAAGCATTGAGAGCATTGAAAATCGCCCTGAGTTCCAGGAGATTGATGTGACACAGACGGTCCGCACTGGTCCAATAGCCTTGAGTGCACAGACCATCCAGATGAGCCCCCCAAGCATAGGTCGAGGAGTCGGTCGTGAGAACCTTCTGATGGGGAGGAGTGTGAAACAGCAAACCTCTGGAGAGATTGGAAGAGAGCATCCACCAGCACAGAGACTGCATAAGAGCAGGAGTGACCTGGATGTGTCGAGTCAGAAGGTCGGACACCTGCATCCATTGAGATGCCAGGGTCCACTGAGGAATTCTGATGTGAAGTCTGGCAAAAGGAGTCATGTGAACTGTCGAGGCCATGTGGTCCAGAAGAACCATCATGTGTCTCGCCGAGATGGACGGGCGAGATGACACTGAATGACAAAGACGAAGCAGAGCATCCAGGTGTTGCTGAGGGAGGAATGCCCTGAGTTGTATGGTATCCAGAACTGCTCTAATGAAGGAGAGAGTCTGGGAAGGTTGCAGATGGGATTTTAGAAAGTTGATCTCGAACCCCAGACTCTGCAGGAACTAGATCGTCCTTTGGGTCACCTGGACGACTCCCCGAGATATCAATAACACAAACTATTATTAGCTGTTGGGTAATTAAGCCCGTTTTGTTTCTAATTTACATGATTTTCATATGCTGCCTCTCAAAAAATTGCAAGGATGACAACAGAATTCAGATTTTTGTTTACACTTACCTCGATTTTTCCGATTTCTGTTCCCCGTCCAACTTCCTTTTGCCACTGGAAATCTCTTGAATCTTTTCTTCCACTTTATGATGCTGTGAGTTTTACAAAACATAAAGTGAAGTTTAAATACATATCTTCAGACAAGATATTTCTCCAGTTAAGAATGAGAATTCTTCACATTTTAATCAAACACAAATGCAGGGGTTGCAATTCTTATAAATAAAAAATGTACGGCCAATATAAAGGTAAAAAGTTCAGATCCACATGGAAGATGGATACATATCGATATAGGTATGGGAAATGATACCCTGACGTTATTTAACATATATGCCCCTAATTCGAATCAATTAGAATTTTTCAAAAAGCTACAAAATATGTTATTACCACTGGCTGCCTCTAATTTAGTGGTGGCTGGAGATTTTAATGCTGTAATGGATCCATTATTGGATAAAAAACCAGGTAAAAATATTAAATCTTTAGGTCTAGATAATTTAGTTCGATCATGCGATTTGAAGGATATATGGCGTATTCTTCATTTTAATGATCAGGAATATTCATTTTGTTCACAGGTTCATAAATCATTTTCAAGAATCGATTATATTTTTGTTTCAACAAATAAAGTGCAACAGGTGATTAAGGCCTCCATTGATCCTATTATCATTACGGATCATGCGGGAATATGGATAGAATTACAATTAGATCAATTAGAAAATAATAGACCTCTTTGGAGATTTGATAATGCATTGCTTGTGGATGACAAATTTTTGGAAAATTTTAAAACACAAATTAATGAATTTTTTCAAACAAATTTAGTGGAAGATACATCTATAGAGAATGTATGGGATGCATTTAAAGCAACTATGAGGGGTAATATTATATCATATTCAGCATTTATTAGGAAACAAATTAAAAAACAATATAAAGAATTAGAAAAAGAAATAAAAATATTAGAAGCTAAATTGATAAGTAAATGGGAATATGAAGTTTTGCAAGCTCTTTTGAAAGTAAAAGGTAAATATAATGAATTAACTTCAAAAATGATAAGAAAAGATTTGTTTTCCAAGCAAACAGTGTATTATGGAAATTCTAATAAGGCGGGAAAATTATTGGCAAATTATCTTAAGGCTAAAAAAAGGAGAACTAATATTAATGGAATAAAAGATGATAATGGAATAATAACAAATCAAACAAATAGAATATTAAAACAATTTTTAAATTTTTATAAAGATCTATATTCTTCTGAACCTTATTTGGAGAAACAAAAAGATGGAAAAAAATTTTTAGATTTAATTAATGGACCTAAAATTCCTGATCATATAAAACGAAGTTTAGAAGAACCTATATCATTAAAAGAATTAGAATCAGCATTGAGATCTCTTAGAGTTGGATCCGCTCCAGGTGGTGATGGTTACACAGTAGAATTTTATAAAACATTTCAAAATATCCTCTCCCCACATTTATTAAAATTATATCAGACACAACTTATAAAAGGTAATATAAAAGGTACTATGGCTGAATCAATAATAATTGTTTTGCCTAAGCCAAATAAAGATCCTACTTTGGTTTCAAACTACAGGCCTATATCTTTGATAAATGTTGATAATAAACTTTTGGCAAAAATTTTGGCTTTGAGATTAGCCAAAGCTCTCCCACATATTATAGATATGCATCAAACGGGTTTCGTTGCTAAAAGACATTCCTCCAATAACTCTAGACTATTATTTCACATGCTAAACTTGTCAAAAAAAATGGATGAACCGGCTTTTACAGTTTCATTAGATGCTGAGAAAGCATTTGATAGGGTAGAATGGAATTTTATGTATCAGGCTTTAGAATGGTTTGGTATAGGTTCTGGATTTATACAAATGGTAAAAACATTGTATAGCTTCCCGATAGCAAGATTAAATATTAATAATATGATATCTGATGGTTTTCAATTGCAGAGGGGAGTTAGACAAGGCTGTCCTTTATCTCCTTTGTTATTTGATGTTGTATTAGAACCCTTATTGTTAACAATACAGCAAACTAGGGAGATACAAGGTATTCCATATTCAGATATGGAATATAAAATTTCGGCTTATGCTGATGATATTTTGCTTTATTTGAGAAATCCAGAGTCTACCTTATCTTCTTTATTGGAAATAATTGATAAGTTTGGCAAATTTTCAGGTTATAAAATTAATTAGAATAAATCTGAAATTATACCTTTGAATGTTCACTGTGTAAAAGGATTATTTGATACTTTTCCATTCATATGGAAAGAAGAAGGATTTAAATATCTAGGCATTCAAGTTAAAAAAACAATTGAAGATACTGTAAAAGAAAATGAAAAATATGTATTAAAAAAAGTTACGGAGTTATGTGAGCAATGGAACCCATTACATATTTCTTGGTGGGGAAGAGTTCAAACTATTAAAATGATGATGTTGCCTGTTGTTTGCTACCAAATGAGTATGATACCTATTTATTTTCAGGGGTCCTTTTATAAAAAGCTTAATAGAATTTTAACAAAATTTCTTTGGCTTGGTAAAACACCTAGAATAGCTTTAGTAACCTTACAAAAATCAATTAAGGAGGGAGGGGTAAATTTTCCAAATTTTTATAGGTACCATCAAGCCTATATTCTACGTCAGGGTATGTATTGGATCCTCCCAGAACTTATAGATAATGCACCAGATTGGTTATATTTGGAATGGCGCCTTATGTTTCCCCTAAATTTAGTTCATCTACCAAGTATTAATATACCTAAAAGATACAAAGAAAATAAAATAATAATGGATACTTGGAAAACATTGAGATTTATTGATAAATTAACACCCATCCCAATATACAAATCAACTAATCAATCCATATGGATAAACTCCAAGATCAAAATTGGCGGAGCTCAAATCCTTTGGAAGAACTGGATTAATGCAGGCATTAGAACACTAGATGATATTATATCAGAAGGTAAACTGCTGGATTTTTCACAATTGCAACATAGATTTGGTCTCAATAAAACACAAAGTTTTAAATGGTTGCAATTGAAGCAGGCCATTCAGGTTGGGTTCCCTGAATGGAAATCATTAAACAATCAATATAGTTTAAAATTCTTATGCTTTAAAGCAGACTTCCTAGGACATCAAGCCGCATTGTGGTATAAATTAATATCTGGATATTTAAATAAAAAACCAAAAAATGGCCTAAGAGACATTTGGAGCATTGAGATTGGACATCAAATTAATGCATCTCAATGGCCACTAATTTGGTCTTGGAGAATGGGATGTACAGTGTCAGCATCTATGAGACAAACATGGTTCTTTTTATTACATAGAGCTTTTTGGACCCCTACCCGTTTGCAAAAATTAGACAGTTCTAAGTCTAATAGATGCTGGCATTGTAATCTAGAACCAGGGACATTAGATCATTTATTATATCATTGTCCTTATATAAAAATTTTTTGGAATTCAATTTGGCCACAAATTAATAAATTAATGGAAAATCATATTGCAATATCATATGATACAATTTTATTTGGAACAATGATGAGAAAAAAAAGTCAAATTTCACCAGAAAATAATAAGCTTTTATTAATTATGACAGGGGTTGCCATTCAACATATAACTAACAATTGGAAAAATTACAACAACCTAAATTACACATTTTGGTGGAATACAATATGTCATATTTTTAAAATGGAAAGAACAATAGCAGTACAAAAGGGGACATATATTAAATTTATAAAAATATGGGGGCCATTGACAAAATACTGTAATGAATAAATAATATGATGTTTTCTTCTTCTTTTCTTCTTTTAAGGATTTTTTTTTTATGACACACATAAAGGGGGGGTAAGAAAAATTAATTTATACATAGTATGTTATAATATATTATACAAAATGTAACGTATGAAAAAAAGGTAATAAAAGGGTGGGGGGAGGGAAATGGGATAAAAATTGTTTAGATTATATTGTATTAGATATAAAAAAAAAAAGTTATTGAATATTTATCAATTGTATTCTAATATGTTGTATACTTTTTATAAAAATTTGAAAATTAAAATATTATAATAAAGTAATGAAAGGGAGGGGGGAGGGTGAGGGGGGAAAATCAAAGTCAGATATATAATGTATTAGATATAAAAGTGATAATATGTATTTATAAATTGTAATTAATTATTATGTACACTTTATGAAAAATTAGAAAATAAAAAAAAAAAAAAAAAAAAAAAAAAATCAAACACAAATGTTCCAAAAGGTAATTGCTGCCAGGATCAGTTTATGTGCACCCCCCCCCCCCCGCTCCCAATTCTGTATATGGTACCTAAAGCACAGTTACTTACCTGTAAAAGGTGTTATTTAAAGACAGCAGGCAGATATTCTCACATGCCCCACTACTCTGTTAGCATGTCTGTGTGGCCAGTCCATTAAAATGCTGGCCCCCCTTGTTTTGGATGTTTTGATTTTCGAAAATGGCCAAAAAAGATAAGACGTCCTAAGGGCCAGAACGAGATTGAGAGTGAGCAAATGCTCAAAGCCAGTCCAGCCCAGCCCAGCCCAGAAGAAGGAGGATCTCCAATGCACCGCCCAGCCCAGGCCGCGCCAGAAGAGGGAGGATCTTCGGGCACAGGCACTGGTGCCAAGTCAGGTAAAGGAAGTGTCATTGACTGCTCGGGGGGGGGGAAGTAGGATCGCGGTGGAGGGGGGGGCAATGCGAGTGGGGGGAAGATGCCGGTTCACAGGGAGGGGAAGCCGGATCGCGGGAGGGGTTTGGAACAGCGTCAGATTCCTCAAGGGGGGGGGGGAGAATGGAGCAGCGCCGGTAGCCTCGGGGGGGGGGGAGGAGGTGGAACCAATCAAAGCAGTTTCCCTTACTTCCTATGGGGAAACTTGCTTTGATATACGAGTGTTTTGGTTTAAGAGCATGCTTCTGGAACGAATTATGCTCTTAAACCAAGGTACCACTGTATATCTACTTTTATTAGTTGAGGGGGGTAGAAAATGAGTGTTTTCTGAATTATTTGCATATTTAAAGTGCGTTTCTTGATTTGTTTATGTTTAAATTCATTGTATTGCACTATTTATATTTTAAAATTAATAAAGATTTACAAAAAAAAAAGGAATATGTGTAGAGAGCAAAACCAGTTCTTCTCCAGCAGGGATAGAAGAGTTCCTAAATAAACTATTCTGAATTTCTCCTTCACTAAAGTATTTGTTGAGAGTGCAAAGGTCTAGATTTGGATGAAGACCTCTGGTTTTTTTTCGGTATCAGCAAATATTTGGAATAGAACCCTCGGCCCCTCTCCTGCAGAGGTACTTTCATGATGGCATCGAGTTGGAGGAGGGCTGAGAGCTCTTGATGAAGGAGGATAGTCAGTTGGGAGCTGAAAGACTCTTTTGGAGGATGGATTGGAGGCAGTTTTGAAGGTGGAGAATGTAGCCTCATCTCACACCCTGTAGGACTCAAGTATCTGATGTGATATGGGTCCAACGATGATAGAAATGAAGACGACAACCTCCATTTGGAAGAGTATGAGGAGACGGTTGTTGGATGTTGGCCAGGTTTTCTATGAGAAAAGTCAAAATGACTGCTGGGTTTTCTGCTGAGACTGAGTTTGGATCTTCTGGGGCCTCTGCTGCCTAGACCACCTCTGTGTTGGAGCCCTAGAGGAAGAAGTAGATGAAATATTTCTGTCTAGCATAAGAAGAGCGCTTAAGGTTATAGAAGTTTGTAAGATTTTGAAGTAGACATCGACTGCTCAAGTCTGGTAATATTTTGTGTGGCCTCCTCTATTTTCTCTATTGGCATCATTTAATGAGTCACAATAGATATCATGTACCTTTTCTTTTTATCTGACCTCCTTACACATCCAGAACAGGAGGTGGGAAATGTATTATTGTTTGTTATTCCTATTTTATTTATTGTATGGAAATTATAAATGTTCATCTCCCAAGCATGGTATGTTAGCTCAATGGTCTTTACGTTAACATCTAGGTCTGATATCCAGAGTCATGCTTGTCTCCTCATGGCAAAGGACAGTGTCGACGCTCTAAAAGTGATGTCAAAGATTCAACCACTGACCTGGCCATATATTTTCTCTTCCCCAGGAGATTATCAGCAAGTTGTTGAAAGATGTTGAGTTAGTCATCCGGGATGTATTGCTCAAAGTGGAATAGTTGTTGCACCAATGATTTCATGTAAAAAGTCATGGCAAAAGTTGCGAAGTTACAAACTATTAGGAACTAGGATCAAATGCCATTTTGAAATAATAAGCCTGTCTCCCTGGTCTGGCATCTGTCACCTTCCCTTCCCTCCCCCCTGTCTTGGAATCTCTTCCTCTCCCTCCATGGCCTGGCATCTCCTTTTCTTCCTTCCTTCCTTTCACTCCCTCTTTTTTTTTCCCATGGTCTGGCATCTCTCTTTCTTCTCCTTTCCCTTTCCTAGTCTTCCTTCTCTCTCCCTCTCCCCAATAGGGTGAAGCATTTTTCTCCCCTCTCCCGTGTCATCCCTGTGGTTGTTTTCAATGCCTAGTTAATAGGCAGGTTATAAATGGAAAATAAATATAAATGGAATGCATTTCTGATCACACTTCCTCACTCCAAATACAGTACATGCTGAAACATTAGCAAGGAATGCAATCAACAGAGAAAGCAATGGGATCCCAAAGCAGTATCCTGGCTAGTACCGCAGCTTTAAAACAAAGACCTACGAGTACAGAAAAAGGGAATCCCAACTGTTCCACTACAGCCACATTTACAAGCTGGGCTTTAGAGCCTAGAGACTGCCTCATCATCCTACTGGGCAAGGATCTCCTTCATCTCCTACTACCAGCCTTTTCATAAGCAATGTGCAATTCATAGGAGTCTCATAGTAAAGGGATGGGTGTTAGGAGCGATGCCTCATGTGACACTGAGACACTGCTGTTCAGTCACCAAGGGGCCACTCTCTTCTTCCTATGGTAACCAGTCTCAGAAAGGCAATGAACGGGCAACAAGAAGGGTCCCAAAAAGCTTACAATGAAAACAGACAAGAAGAGTCCAAAGAACTTACAGTGAAAACCGACAGTCCCAATTTGGCAGCTTCTCTGTCCTTTCTGGAGAGCATTAGTCTGCCAGCATTGCCACTGCCATAAAAGAAAAAGAAAATTGTTATTTGCTGTTTTACAGTTGCTAGTTGCGCATTAACATAGATTGCATGTAAAGCTTTCAGATGGAGAGGATGTTAATCTGTTCTGCATTTCATTCCACTGCAATTATTAGAACCCATGTCTGTCATGTACCCCCCTAGGAACTTGTCCAAACCTTTTTTACCTCAGTTTACTACTACTACTATCTAATCAGTTGATGTCCGACCCTTGGATACTCTGAAGGCCATGCTTCCATGTTTTCCACACCTTCTTTCAATCGCTTGATGTTCATTCCCATGTCATTCTTGATGGTATGCAGCCAACGGGCCTTTGATCTCCTCTGCTTCCTTTTACCACTTCCTTCAGTTTAAAAGCCCAATACTGCAATATACTCCTCTTTGGGAAACAGATTTAGGAACCTATTATAGAAAGCCACTAAGGGAGAGAAGTTTCAGGAGGCTTTTGATTTGATAGAATATATAATATTTGATAGAGCATAAAATACTGATCTGCTATTAGAGATCTGTAATCTATTGTTAAAACTGCCCATAGTACCTGAAGATTGGCGGGTGACAAGTGTTATGCTCATTTTTAAAAAGGATTCTGGGGTGATCCGGGAAATTTCAGACTGGTAAGCCTGACTTCAATGCCAGGCAAAATAGTGGAAACTATTACAAAAAATAAAAATTACATAACACATAGGAAAACATGGTTTAATGAGACAGAGTCAGCATGGGTTCAGTCAAGGGAGGTCTTGCCTCACCAATTTGCTTGATTTCTCTGAAGGTATGAATAAACAAGTGGAGAAAGGTGAGCCAGTTGATGTAGTGTATCTATATTTTCAGAAAGCTTTTAACAAAGTTCCTCATGAGAGACTCCTGATAAAATGAGTCATGGGATAGGAGGCAATGTTCTGTTGTAGATTAGGACTTTGTTATTGGACAGAAGATGTGGTAGGGTTAAAGGGCCAATTTTCTCCATGTAGGAGAGTAAATAGTGGAGTGCCATAGGGACCAGTACTATTTAGCATATTTATAAATGATCTGAAATTGGAATGACAGGTGAGGTGATTAAATTTGCAGATGACACAAAACTATTCAAAGTTGCCAAAAACAGAGGACTGTTAAAAATTGTAGGAAGACCTTAGGAAATTAGAAGACTGGGAATTCCAAATGGCAGATGAAATTTAATATGGACAAATGCAAAGTGATGCACATTGGGAAGAATAATCCAGATCATAGTAACTTTATGCTAGAGTCTACCTTAGGAGAATATTATAATGCCACCATATTGCTTCATGGTGTTTCCTCACCTTGAGTATCTACTTGCAATCTACATCAAACAACACTCATGTCTCCACCCAACCCAATTCAGATTCCATCAACAATACACCACTGAACTTCTCATCCTCACTTTAATCACAAAAACCAAACAACTACTCAGTATGGGACGTCAGGCAATACTCCTGCAATTTGACATTTCAGCTGCCTTTGACTCCGTGAATCATCACCTTCTACTAACAAAACTATCAGAAATTGGTATAACTGGAACAGTGCTAAAATGGTTCTCTGACTTCCTACAAAACAGAGAATACATCATTAAAAAGAAAGAAGAGATCACCAAACCCTGGAAGGCCTTCTGTGGGGTGCTTCAAGGTTCTCCACTTTCCTCCATTCTGTTTAACCTTTTCATGAGTTCCCTCGGAAACATCAAATTCGATGATGAAAGCATAATGTCCTATGTCGATGACATTCTGCTCCTCATCCCCACAAACAACAACCAGTCAGATGTCACCAACAAAGTATCAACCAATATTGAAAGAATCCAAAATTGGTCAACAATCAACAAGCTAAAACTAAACCAAACCAAAACCAAAATCTTATTCTTCCACACAGCCCAACAGACAGCACTGACAAGCATCACTCTCCGAACGGGCCACGCCCTCACAGTCGATAAAACGTCCAAAATCCTAGGCTGCATTCTTGACTCCACAGAAGCCAAAATCTCTATTATTCAGAAATGTCCATCTTCACCATGAGGCAACTAAGACTCATCAGGCCGTACTTTCATCAACATCACTTCGCTCTGATTGTAGAGTCAATGATCCTAACACAGCTGGACTACTGTAACTCTGCCTATATGGGTATCAACAGCGCACTGACCCACAAAATGCAACTCATACAAAACAAAGCTGTAAGACTAATTTTCAACCTGAAAAAATGACTCGATATCAACCTTCATCAGGCACCTACACTGGCTACCCATCCCATCACAAATAAAATTTAAAACTTCATGCATCATATACCAAATAATTCACAGAAACTCAGCGGCTCCACTCATCCAACTTTTCTCAAAAGCATGGTCTACCTCCCACAGAACCCTTAACAGGATATGACTGAACCTCCCTTCAACAAAGAATCTCCAATACCAGCAAATCTTTTACTCCATGCTCACCTTCCTTGGAGTGAAAACCTGGAATGACCTCACTGAAATGACCAGAAAAGAACCCAACTACACCACATTCTGGAAAAAACTGAAAACCAGCCTCTTTGACACTTAAACTTCTCAGATCTTCCCTTGCCCCATGTTTCCCCTTTTCTCCTTTCCTACTCTCTTCACTCCTCTCTCTTCTCTTTGTAAGTCGCCTTGAGCCTGCTTAGGTATATGCAATGCAGAAATAGAAGATTAGATTAGATTATTGCACTCAGTTCTGGTCGCTGTATCTCAAAAAAGATATAGCAGAATTAGTAAAATGGTTCAAAGAAGAGTGATCAAAATTATAAAAGAGGATGGAACTCCTCTCGTATGAGGAAAGACTAAAGAAGCTGGGTCTCTTCAGCTTGGAAAAGAGATGGCTAAGATATGACCGAGGCTTATAAAATCCTGAGTGGTGTAGAACGGGTAAAAGTGAATTGATTTTTCACCCTTTCAAAAAGTACAAAAAACAGGGAACACTCAATGAAATTACATGGGAATACTTTTAAAACAAATAGGAGGAAATATTTTTTCACTCAAAGAATAGTTGAAGCTCTGGAACTCATTACCAGAGGATGTGGTCAAAGGGGTTAGAGTAGCTGGGTTTAAGAAAGGTTTGGACAAGTTCATGGATGAAAAGATGTTGCTACTATTTGGGTTTCTGCCATGTATTTGGTGACCTGGATTGACCATTGTTGAAAACAGGAAACTGGGCTGGATGGACCATTGGTTTGACCCAGAACGGCTGTTCTTAAGTTCTTATTGTGTTGCATACATTTTTTTGATATCTAGATTGGATTATGGGAATATAGTCTATAACAGGACTTCTGAAATACAATGATACTTGTTTTTTTATGCTTTTTTTCTCTTGTATGCATGTAAATGGTTTCTTTTCTGATTTCTTTTTAATATACTCGTGCAAACCACTGTGATCTGGGAAAGCCAAGCGGTATAGTAAATTTTAACAAACAATAAATGATACTACCAGGGACACTCCCATGAAGTGCTGGGATGGAGGGGTCCGAGGATGGAGAAATGAATTTGAGGTTTTCTATATTGCAGTAGGCCACAGAAACTGCAACCAGATAATACTGTTAAGTATTTGCCCTATATGGTAACTGCAGGGCAATACTAGGAATGCCCCCAGCAAGTACTGCAGAGGATGCAGTAAGTGCAAAACCTGACTGCACTTTAATAAAACAGACCCTTTAATTAGAGCTCTTATCTGTAGGTGTTTATAAACCTGTGTAATTAGACGTTTATTTTCCAGATAAAAATAATTGTTAGTTGAATCGTATTAACACATTTCCATAACACGTCATATCAAGCATACTTGAATACAACTTATCTTGAGCTACTAGTGAAGAGATGAAAGATAAACCGAACCAAGCAAACAAACAAACAAAAAAGTTATATTCACACATTCCCCCAGCCATTGGAATTTGGGGGAGGAGGATTAGACCAGTTTGTTCAGTTAAGGAGCAACTGGCATGAAAAAGACACAAAGCATGGAGGATCCAAGGCAGGCAGGCATGAGAAATTACTGGGGAGAGTGATGTTTTCCCCCAAAGTTTATTCAACAAAAACACCACCTACATTGTTGTGTTTACCAATTAAAACCTAAAAACACAAGCCCTGAGTAGAATTAAAAGCTTCTTTTCTATTCATGGTAACATAGTAAAACCCCGTTTTCCTGAAAATAAGATCTATCCCGAAAATAAGCCCTAGCATGATTTTTAAAGATGCTCCTAATATAAGCCCTACCCCAAAAATAAGTCCTAGTTATGATCGACCTCTGCTCTGAGGCCTCCAAAAACAGCAGTGGCAGCAGCGCTCTGAACTGGCTGCTTCTAGGCCTTCCCCACCAGGGCCTTCCCTCTGCTACATCACTGATGACATCATCAGTGATGCAGCAGGGGGAAGGCCTCGAAGCAGCCAGTTCAGAGCGCTGATGCTGCTGCAGCTGCTCTTTTTGGAGGCCTCAGAGCAGAGGTATGTCAGTCTCACGGTAGGAGGGTTGGGTGGGGTTCTGCTGCACAAGGGGATGAGAACTTAAGAAGTTGCCGTTGCTGGGTCAGACCAGTGGTCCATCGTGCCCAGCAGTCTGTTCCTGCAGCAGCCCCAAGGTCACAGACCAGGGCCCTGAGACCAGCCCTACCTGCATACGTTCCCGTTCAGCAGAAACTTGTCTAACTTTATCTTGAATCCCTGGAGGGTGTTTTCCCCTATAACAGCCTCCGGAAGAGCGTTCCAGTTTTCCACCACTCTCAGGGTGAAGAAGAACTTCTGTTTGTATGGAATATGTTCCCTTTTAACTTTAGAGCGTGCCCTCTCGTTCTCCCTACCTTGGAGGGTGAACAACCTGTCTTTATCTACTAAGTCTATTCCCTTCAATATCTTGAATGTTTCGATCATGTCCCCTCTCAGTCTCCTCTTTTCAAGGGAGAAGAGGCCCAGTTTCTCTAATCTCTCACTCCAGCCCCTTTACCATTTTAGTCGCTCTTCTCTGTACCCTTTCGAGTAGTACTGTGTCTTTCTTCATGTACGGTGACTAGTGCTGGATGCAGCATTCCAGGTGAGGGCATACCATGGCCCGGTACAGCGGCATGATAACTTTCTCCCCCCACAGATCATCTTCCTTCCCCGCTGTTGGGCTTCTATTTAAGCACCACTCCTGCGCATCATAAGTGAAGACATAGTTTTTGATCTGTCAATTTTTATGTAAAAACTATCTTCTTTCTGTTTAGGGATCCTTTGTGTTTATCCCATGCATTTTTGAACTCCGTCACTGTTTTTGCCTCCACCACCTCCACAGGGAGTGCATTCCAATCATCTACCACCCTCTCCGAGAAAAAGTATGGAAAGATCATTAGCCATTCAGAAAGGGAATTTTAAGAAATTTCAGGAGACTTGGGAGTCATTAGCAAAATATTGTAATGTCTAATCATTGTTTTCCCCTATAAACATACACATCCGCGAGGGGGGAGGTTGGGGGTCTGATAGGAAAATAAATTTAGATATATTGAATTGAGGGTCAATATAGAAATTATATATGTCGGTCATTGTGATTGTTTAGGAGGGAGGGGGGATTAATTCTGAAATAGATATTAGTAGAATATTAAGTGTGGTATTGAAGTAAAATATGTATTTATTGTTACACTTATTGTAAGTTTTGAAAATAAAGAATTGGAAAAAAAAAGTATTTACTGACATTACTCCTAAGTCTACCACACCACAACTTCATATTATATCTTCTAGTTTTACTGCTTCGCCCTCTCTGAAATATATTTGTTTATAGATTAATACCCTTCGAGTATTTTAAACAACTGTATCATAGGTCCTCTATCCCTTCTTTTCTCCAGAGTATACATATGCAGGTATTCAAGCCTCTTCTCATGTCTTTTGGCACAATCCCAATATCATTTTTATTGCCTTCCTCTGGACCACTTCAAATCTTCTCATATTCTTAGCAAGATACGGCCCCAGAACTGAACACAATATTCCAAGTGGGGCTTCATCAATGACTTGTACGGGGGTTATCAACACTTCTTTTTCTGCTGGCGATTCCTCTCTCTATGCGGTCCAGCATCCTTCTGTCTAGGGCCAGTTTTGTCACATTATTTTGCAGCCTTGAGATCCTCAGATACTATCAAGCCAAGATCCCTCTCCCGGTCTGTGCATATCAGCTTCTCACCCCCGAGCATATACAGCTCCTTTGAATTTTTACTCCCCAAGTGCGTCACTCTGTACTTCTTCATATTAAATTTTAACTGCCAGATATTAGATCATTCTTGCAATATTCACAAATCTCTTCTCATGCTTTCTATTCCCTCCGGAGTGTCCACACAGTTGCAAATCTTCGTATCATCGGCAAAGAGACACTTTTCCTTCTAATCCTTCAGAAATATTACTCACAAATACATTGAATAGAACGGGCCTCAATACTGATCCCTAAAGTACACCACTACTCACCTTTCCTTTGAGCAAATTCAATTCACCACCACTCTCTGTCATTTGTCCATCAACCAATTTTTAATCCAGGTCACCACTTTAGGTTCTAACTTCAGGCCACTAAGATTATTGATAAGCTTTCTATGAGGAACCATGTCAAAGGCTTTACTACATCTAGCACAACATCCTCTATCCAATTCTCCGGTTGCCCAGTCAAAGAAATCGATCAGATTCATTTGGCATGATTTTCCCTTGGTGAAACCATGTTGTCTCAGATTTTGTAACCCACTGAATTACAGGTAGTTTACTATTTTTTCCTTCAGCAGAGCTTCCATTATCTTTCCAACCACCAAAGTGAGACTTTTCAGTATTTAGTTTCCAACTTCTCCTCTATTCCCACTTTTGTAAAGAGCTAATTACGGTCACAGTAAAAGTCGAAAAAAAAACCCCCAACAACAACAAAAAAAGAAACAAAAGGAATCCTCAAATATAGACAAATATGATTGCGAAAAGAAGAGACTGGAGCCTCTCAGTCTCCTTTAATATATACTGTACATACTGCTTTGGTGACCTCTAGTGGCTAAAAGGGGAAAATGTGGATTCCTACAGTCACTTCTAATGCTGTGCAGATAAAGCACAGTTACTTACCGTAACAGGTGTTATCCAGGGACAGCAGGCAGATATTCTTAACGCATGAGTGACGTCACCGACAGAGCCCCTGTACGGACACTTTTAACTAGAAAGTTCTAGTTGGCGGCACTGCGCATGCGCGAGTGCCTTAACCGCCCGACGGAGGAGTACGTGGTCCCCAGTTAAGATAAGCCAGCTAAGAAGCCAACCCGGGGAGATGGGTGGGACGTAAGAATATCTGCCTGCTGTCCCTGGATAACACCTGTTATGGTAAGTAACTGTGCTTTATCCCAGGACAAGCAGGCAGCATATTCTTAACGCATGGGTGACCTCTAAGCTAACAGAGAGGGAGGAGGGATGGTTGGCCATTAGGAAAACAAATTATGTAACACAGATTGGCCGAAGTGTCCATCCCGTCTGGAGAAGGCATCCAGACAGTAGTGAGTAGTGAACGTGTGAACTGAGGACCAAGTGGCAGCCTTGCAGATTTCCTCGATGGGCGTGGAACGGAGGAAAGCCACAGAAGCAGCCATAGCTCTGACCCTGTGAGCCGTGACAGCACCTTCCAGTGAGAGACCGGCCCGAGCATAACAGAACGCAATGCAGGCAGCAAGCCAGTTGGAAAGCGTCCGTTTAGAGACAGGGCGACCTAGACGGTTAGGGTCGAAGGATAAAAAGAGCTGAGGGGACGAGCGGCGAGCCCTGGTAAGGTCAAGGTAGTATGCAAGGGCACGCTTACAGTCCAGCGTGTGTAACGCCTGTTCCCCAGGATGAGAATGGGGCTTAGGGAAAAAGACAGGCAACACAATGGATTGGTTGAGGTGGAAGTCCGAGACCACCTTGGGAAGGAATTTAGGATGGGTACGCAGAACCACCTTGTCATGGTGAAAAACAGTGAAAGGTGGGTCGGCAACCAGTGCATGCAGCTCACTTTCCCTCCTGGCAGAGGTGATGGCAATGAGGAAAAGCATCTTCCATGTCAGAAATTTGAGTGAAGTAGTGGCAAGAGGCTCAAACAGAGGTTTCATGAGGGCTGATAAAACCACATTCAGGTCCCAGACGACTGGAGGAGGCTTCAGAGGTGGTTTGACATTGAAGAGGCCTCTCATGAACCGGGAAACCAGGGGATGAGCCATAAGCGGTTTTCCGAGGATAGGCTCATGAAACGCAGTGATGGCACTGAGGTGGACTCTGATTGAGGTGGACTTGAGACCAGCATCGGATAGAGAGAGCAAATAGTCCAGTACAGTTTCCACCGCCAATGAGGTGGGATTGTGGTGATGCAGTAGACACCAAGAGGAGAACCTGGTCCACTTCTGATGGTAACATTGGAGGGTGGCCGGTTTCCTGGAGGCATCCAAAATGCGACGGACAGGCTGAGACAGATTCTCTGGAGAGGTCAGCCCGAGAGAAACCAAGCTGTCAGGTGGAGCGAGGACAGATTGGGATGTAGTAGAGACTGATGCTGCTGCGTAAGTAGAGTAGGAAACACAGGAAGAGGAATGGGCTCCCTGGAGCTGAGCTGGAGCAGGAGGGAGAACCAGTGTTGGCGAGGCCACCGAGGAGCGATGAGAATCACGGTGGCTCTGTCCCTGCGGAGCTTGAATAACGTCCGCAACATCAGAGGCAGTGGAGGAAAGGCATAGAGGAACCAATCCGTCCAGTCGAGCAGGAATGCATCCGGGGCCAGACGATGAGGAGAGAAGAGTCTGGAACAGAACTGGGGCAGCTGATGGTTGTGAGGAGCTGCAAAGAGGTCCACCTGAGGAGTGCCCCAGTAAGCAAAGATGGAGCGGAGTGTGGGAGGATCCAGAGTGCACTCGTGAGGTTGAAGGATGCGGCTGAGATTGTCGGCCAGGGAGTTCTGTTCGCCCTGGATATAGACAGCCTTGAGGAAGAGACTGTGGGCCGTGGCCCAGGTCCAGATGCGGATGGCCTCCTGACAGAGGAGGGGAGATCCGGTGCCGCCTTGCTTGTTTATGTAGTACATGGCGACTTGGTTGTCTGTGCACAGGAGAAGAACCTGAGGGTAGAGAAGGTGCTGGAAGGCCTTGAGAGCATAGAACATGGCCCTGAGTTCCAGGAAGTTGATGTGATGCTGACGCTCCTGATGGGTCCAGAGTCCCTGGGTGCAAAGATCTCCCAGGTGAGCTCCCCATGCATAGGGGGAGGCATCTGTGGTTATGATCATGGAGTGAGGGGGTAGATGAAAGAGTAGACCCCTGGAAAGATTGGAGGAGTTCAACCACCAGTGAAGAGATTGCTGAAGAGACGATGTCACAGAGATGGGATGAGAAAGAGGATCCGTGGTCTGTGACCATTGGTTGGCCAGCGTCCATTGAGGTGTCCTGAGGTGGAGTCGCGCCAGAGGAAGCACATGGACCGTCGAGGCCATGTGGCCCAGGAGGACCATCATTTGCCGAGCTGGAATGGAGCGACGAAGGAGCAGACGTGGAGACAGCAGAGGTGGAGCAGGGTCCGTTGGCGGTCCGAAGGGAGAAACGCCCTCATCAGAGTGGTGTCGAGGACGGCTCCAATAAACTGAAGTCGCTGTGTGGGAAGTAGATGCGACTTGGGGTAGTTGATCTCGAACCCCAGGAGGTGGAGGAAGGAGATGGTGTGCTGAGTGGCTTGTAGCACAAGAGGAGACGTAGGTGCTTTCACTAACCAATCGTCCAAGTAGGGGAACACCTGGAGGTTGTGGGACCTGAGAAAGGCCGCCACCACAATGAGGCACTTGGTGAACACCCTGGGCGATAATGCGAGGCCAAAGGGTAGCACTTTGCACTGATAGTGACGGTGCTGTACCTGAAATCGAAGGTAGCGACGTGAAGTCAGATGGATTGGAATGTGAGTGTAGGCCTCTTTGAGGTCTAGGGAACATAGCCAGTCGTGTTGAGAGAGAAGAGGGTAAAGCGTGGCAAGGGAGAGCATTCTGAACTTTTCCTTGACCAGACACTTGTTGAGGTCCCGGAGATCGAGGATGGGACGGAGGTCTCCTGTCTTCTTGGGAACCAGGAAGTAGCGGGAGTAGAATCCCTGACCCCTTTGGGCTGGGGGTACCTCTTCGATGGCATTGAGAAGAAGGAGGGATTGGACCTCCCTCAGGAGGAGAAGGGATTGGGAGGAGTGAGAAACAGACTCTATGGGAGGATTGTCTGGTGGAAGAGTCTGGAAGTTTAGAGAGTAGCCGTGGCGAATGATGTTGAGGACCCACAGGTCTGATGTGATGACCTCCCAACAGCTGAGGAAGAGTTGAAGGCGTCCTCCGATCGGTTGAGGAAGAGGCAATGATGGTGGGAGACTGGCTATGCCCTGGAGAAAGGAGTCAAAAGGGCTGAGATGGCTTTGACGGAGGGAGAGGCTTGGCAGGTTGGTGAGACTGTGAGCGAGCCTGAGTTTGATGCTGTTGCCGAGGTCGGCGAGGCTGTTGTTGAGGCGGGTTGAGAGGTCTGGCCGAGAACCTGCGTTGATAGGAAGACTGCTATCTGTAGGGGCGAGCAGGTGGAGTCTTCTTCTTAGGTTTTATCAGAGTATCCCACCTGGTCTCTTGTGCCGAGAGTTTCTGGGTGGTTGAGTCCAGGGACTCCCCGAAGAGTTCATCACCAAGACAAGGTGCGTTAGCCAGGCGGTCTTGGTGATTAATGTCGAGGTCAGAAACTCTCAGTCAGGCCAGGCGCCTCATGGCCACAGCCATGGCAGATGCTCGAGAGGTTAACTCAAAAGAGTCATAAATGGAGCGCACCATGAATTTCCGGAGTTGGAGTAGACTGGAAATTTGTTGTTGAAAAACAGGAACCTTACGTTCAGGGATGTATTTTTGTAAGGAGGAGAGTTGTTGCACCAGATGCTTCATGTAGAAGGAGAAGTGGAAGGTGTAATTATTAGCCCTGTTGGCAAGCATTGAATTTTGATAAAGGCGCTTGCCAAATTTGTCCATCGTTCTGCCCTCTCTGCCAGGAGGGGTGGAGGCATAAACACTGGAGCCCTGGGTTTTCTTTAAGGTGGACTCCACTAGAAGAGATTCATGGGGTAGTTGAGGTTTGTCGAACCCCGGGATAGGAATGACCCTGTACAAACTATCCAGTTTTCGAGGGGCTCCCGGTACCGTGAGAGGGTTTTCCCAATTTTTGTAAAAAGTTTCCCGTAAGATGTCGTGGACGGGTAACTTCAAAAATTCTTTGGGGGGGTTGTTCGAAGTCTAAGGCGTCGAGAAAAGCCTGGGACTTCTTAGAGTCGGATTCCAATGGGATAGAAAGAGCCGCCGACATCTCCCTTAGAAATTTAGTGAATGAGGACTATTCAGGTTTGGAACCGGTATCGACCATCGAGGGTTCCTCGTCCGTTGATGAAGCCTCATCATCGGTACCGGGTGGGGATTCTTCCCATAAGTCCAGGTCCCTGACGTCGGTGTGTGCAGGACGGGATGGTGGTGTGGACGGCTCAGCGTGGCGAGTCTTAGAGAGAGATTTGCCAGAGCGCATCGAGACGGTACCGGGGGAGGAAGACCGGTGCCGGTCCCGGTCTCGGGGGGACCGGTGTCGGTCTTGATGTTGGGGAGGGTCGGCATCAGAGCGTGGTTGCACGGGAGGATTGAGTGGTTCAGCCGCGAGTACCGGCATGGACGTGTTCAACGGTACCGATGGGATCGACACCGGTGGTATGGTGCGAGGCTCGGGCTGGTCCGGTACCAGAAGGAGTGGGGCCAACATTGCTGGCAACATGTGTTGGAGTTGCTGCTGTAGTTGCTCCTGCAATTGGCTTTGGAGTATGACCGCAATGCGGTCGTCCAGGGGAGGCACCGGTACCGCTTTTTTCTTTTTCGGTACCATAGGTGCCGCTCCATGCCCCGGCGATGAGGAGGCCGATGAAGAGGCACTCACCGAAATCGGGGCGGAGCGTTTGCGGGGTCGGCGTGATGTCGGGAGGACCAGCGTCGCCGCTGTGGCAGGAGGGCGCTCAAGGGAAGTGGAAGGCTTCTTAGCCGGCTTACCTGGTGCTAGCGACCCCGAGGAAGGATCAGGCGTCGTCGAAGTAGTCAGTGCCGTCGACGGCGCGGCCGATTCCATGGAAGATCCGGTACCGAAAAGAATATTCTGTTGGATCTGTCTATTTTTTAATGTACGTTTTTTAAGAGTAGCACAGCGGGTGCAGGTGTCAGCCCGATGCTCTGGACCCAGGCACTGTAGGCACCAATTGTGCGGGTCAGTGAGAGAGATCGGGCGTGCACACCGCTGGCACTTCTTAAAGCCCGGCTGAGGGGGCATGAAGGGAAACACGGCCTCCGCAAAATCAGAACCGGAGGCCTGTATGGTGGCAACAGGCCCCGCCGGGGCCGGCCTGAAAAATAAAGAAAAAAGAAGAAGCAAAGTTTTTTGTTTTTTTTTTAAACGGAAAAGAAACCCGAAGGGAAAAAGCAAAAAAAGAAGAAAATTTCGCGAGCGGGAAGGCAAAAATCAGATTTTTCAACAGCCGTTGAAAACACATGCGTCTTCTTCGCTCCGCGGAAACGAAGAAACTGGGGACCACGCACTCCTCCGTCGGGCGGGAAGGCACTCGCGCATGCGCGGTGCGGCCAACTAGAACTTTCTAGTTAAAAGTGTCCGTACCGGGGCTCCGTCGGTGACGTCACCCATGCGTTAAGAATACGCTGCCTCCTTGTCCTGGGATAATAATGTTAAGCATGAGCATGAGACTACAGTAAATTCTCTATATCTATTATACTGAGACTGCTCTCTCCCCCCCCAAAAAAAAAATTTTCAGGCACCTTATTACTATGATCGATGACCGTTCTCTAATGAACTTTACCCCTGTTGAAATCCTTCCCAATTATGAGTACTGTTGTGCAGTCTAGGATTCCCTGCTTCAGAGTGATTGAATATTGGTTTCTTTTTTTTATACAATCTTTATTCATTTTTAAAATTTACAATAAGTGTCTCAGCAAATAAAAACATTTTAACTTAGATGCAACACTTAAAATTCTGCAATACTCCATTTTAAAAAGTTTATCACCCTCCTTTCCATATCAAAAATACAACACATATACCATATAATAAAATATTTCTTAACATTCCTTACAATTATAGAAAGATCAAACTCTATTCCCCCTCCCCCCCATCTTGGGCATGTACTATTAAGGGAAAAATGGTAACTATTCATTACAATAATTTGTTAAAGGCTCCCAAACATCCTGAAATTTTCTTAAATACCCCTGCTGTGTAGCTATTACCCTTTCCATTTTATATATATGACAAATAATTCCACCAGAAACTATAGTTCAATCTATTCCAATTACTTGTAATCTGTTGTATGGCAACCCCTGTCATAAGTAAAAGCTTATTATTATTTGAAGATATTTGGCTCTTAGCCCTCATTGACATGCCAAATAGTACAGTATCATACGAAAATGCCAATGATTATTGGTTTTTCTAAAATAATGGAAAACTCTCAGTAATCAAGCACCCATGGGCACTGGCGTATAGAGGGTGGGAGGCACCCGGGGCAGTGGCACTGCCCTCGCCCTCTTCTTTGCCCCCCCCACCGCACAAATACACCCTTCCCTTGTACCTATTTAGCTTCCCTGGCCCAAGCAGCATCTCCAACTTGCTGCCCATGTTGGCTCTCCCTCCGATGTCACGGGACCCAGAAGTAACGACAGAGAGAAGCGCTGGGGACAAGCGCAAGCAGCAGGATGGATTTTTGTCTCCCTTCCCACCTCATTCTCTTCCTCTATCATCCCTTCACCCCCACTTGTAGGTCTAGCATCTGTTCCTCTCTTTGGTCTGGGTCACCTTCTCTCCCCGTCTTCTCCTCCCACTTATGGGTCCAGTATCCATCCATCTCCCCTCCCTTGCACCTTGATGGACCTGCTGGACCCTCCCACACACACACTTCTGGTCCATCTGCCCTCCCTCCCTCCACGTGGGTCTGGTCTTCTGGACCCCCCTCACTTACTGAAGCAGCAATGGCAGCCGGTCAGCAGAGGCAGCACTGTAAGCAAGCTGTTCGCAGCCAGCCCCAGCAGGGCCCGTCTTCTATCACGGTGGAAGAGATGCATCATAGGAAATGCCCTGCCGGGGCTGGCTGCAAGCAGCCTGCTTTCAACACTGCCGCTGCTGACCGGCTGCTGCTGCTGCTGCTTTAGGTAAGGGAGGGGGGGGGGGTTTGCAGCTTAGGATCACTGCCGCTGCTAGTGCTTTGAGGCTGGAGGGGGGATCGTGGCTCAGGACCACTGCTGCCGCTTCAGGACTTAGAGAAGGGGTTCGTGGCTCCAGACCACTGCTTCGGGGATGGTAGGAGGGTTCCCGGAACCGCTGCCGCTGCTTTGGGGATAGAGGAAGGGTTCGCATCTCAAGACTGCTGCTGCTGTTTCAGTATAACACAATGGGTGAATTTCTTCAAAAGGGTAGTAAACAAATCCTAACACACACTGTGCACTTGTGTCTTAACTAAAGATCTTGAGATACTGGCTAGGTAAAAGTTGCATCCTGATGCAAATGTAATCAGTCCAATTCTTTTTGTGAATGTATAAAACACTTTTCATTCATATGTGTAGGCAATTCCCTCCTCCTCTGTACACTTAGATTCAGGAATTAGGTCCCCTTTTACTAAGTGGCATTAGTGAGTGCCGTGCAGCCACCGCACTAAAGTCCATAAGGCTTTGGTGCAGTTACCACGCCGGCCCATGCTAATCGCCTTAGTAAAAGGGGACCTTAGTTTTTTCTGGACCATTTCTGTTGTTAAATTATACTTGGGCAAAGGCAGGGGTGAAAAGAAAGGATAAGCTGCAAAAGGTCATTATGTCTCAAATGCTCAATGCTGGCACCACACACACACACACCATCCCATGCCACTGTCACTCCAATTCTCAGCCTGCCCTGAACTCCAGTACCTGGAACTTCCAAGGCCCAAAACTCGGTCCACATCTTTTTCGTCGCGTTCTGCTCCCTCCCGCTTACACATTTCTGCAAGATCCTACCATGGGGAAAAAAATAAAAGCTGAATAAATATATTATCTAACTCATTAACAATACTGTAATTTACAATTGTTAATCATACTGGTGCACTTCTTAAAATCCAACACTAGCTCTCGGGAGAGAGTAGTCTATAGAAACAAAACTGACCAAGTCTCTGTGTTCACAAGATAGCAGAGCTAGTCGTTCCAATAGAGGAGAAAGCAGGGCAAGGAAGAGCATCCTGAATGTCTCCTCAACTAGAAATAGGTTGAGAGGTCTGAGAGCCAGGATGGGTCTCAGACCGTCGGCCTACTTGGGTACCTAGAAGTAACAGGAGGAAAATGCCTGACCCTGCTGATTGAAGGGAACTTCTTTGATGGGATTAAGCAGGAGAATAGATTGAGCCTCCTATAGAAGAAAGGACTGTGAAAGGTCCAAAACACTCACTTGGGAGATGGTCTGAAGGCAGGATGTGAAAATTGAGTATGTAACCCTGCCACATATACAATATTCTTTATTATTGATCTAAATATTTAATAAAATTATAAAATCCCTCCCTCCATCCCTTCCTTCTTATTGCATTTATAATGGAAAAATGGCATTTATCTTGTCAATGGCCCCCAGATTTTATTAAAATTATTATAGTTCCCTCTTTGTATAGCAATTGCTCTTTCCATTTTATAGATGTGACATAATGAATTCCACCAGAAGCAATAATTGAGTCTATTCCATTTCTTCCAATTAAATGTGATTTGTTGTATGGAAACTCATGTCATGATCAATAAAAGCTTATTATTATTAGATGAAATTTGACTGTGCTCTCATTGATTTTCCGAATAGAATTGTATCATAAGATAATGCCACATGGTTTTCCAATAAACAATTTATTTGACCCCAAATAAATTTTCAAAAGGCTAAAATAAAGGGACAATAAAATAATAAATGATCTAGAGTCCCTACTTCGAGATTACAATGCCAGCATCTATTAGACTTAGAGCTATTCAACTTTTGTAATCTTACTGGGGTCCAAAAAGCTCCATGTAAGAGAAAAAACCAAGTTTGTCTCATAGATGCGGGCTTGATTAGTACAGCCTGGTGTCGTAAAAGCAGTAGGCACTGGATTCCTGATGGCGTGGAACAAGAGCTGCTATTGAAGTGGAGTGGAAATGTACTGCTGAAGAAAAAAGCAGAGGAAGCAAAAATTGGCAAGGTCGAGGGCCCGACACTGCGAGAGGCAGCGGTGGATGGCGGTGATCACAAGTGCCCGAGCACAGCAACTGCCCGTACTGAGAATTATCAGCGGAAGGGCCAGGAACGGTAAGACAGCCATAGGAAAAACGAATGCTAGAGCGATCCATAAAGGCCTGCAGAACTGAAGCCCACAACAGCAAAATAGAAAACAAAGAATATATAATCTCTTGGGGTTTTTTTTTTAACAGAACGAAAGAAGAAAAATAAAAGAATAGAAAACTGACTAAAAAGTCAGAAGCCGCGAGAGCGGGAAGGCAGCGAAATGAAAATTTTCTAAACAGCTGTTGAAAATGCTTCTTAGCTCAGCGGAAACTAAAAAACTGAGGGACCACGCGCCCTATGTCGGGCGGGAAGGCACTTGCACATGCGCGGTTCAGGCTATCGCAAACTTTCTAAGATCTTAAAGTGGCGATGCACTTTTAAAGTGGCCCATACCGGGGCTCCGTAGGTGATGTCACCCATACGTGAGAATATGCTTCCTGCTTGTCCTGGGATAATTAATACTTACTATGCCTGAATTTAAACTTGCCTTAAATTACAAGGAAGGTTAAAACCAGTCCCCTCCTCTACCCCACAAATAAATATTCAACTGGGAAGATCAACCGAGATAGTATAGGAAAAAGGCTGAAATACCCAATGGAATGAAAAGAACAGGACTCTTCCCGTGCCCAGAGGTTACAAGAAAAAAAAAAAAATGTTTTTCGTACCTCCTTACTCAGTCCTGTAGGTTGGCGTTTCACCTGCTTGTAACCTCTGCAACAAGAACACAAAATTGGAAAGCTAGACAAAAAGATTCATTTCCAGAATGCAGTGCTGAGAGACTTAAAGTTTTAAAGGTAACTGCAGAGACGTAACATATATGCATATAGCAAGAGTTCTGTGCATTCTATTCAGAGACAAAATTATGGATACTGCATCACTTTAAACACAGCTAGATCTATGTCATTTTGAAATTATCACTAGGGAATAAGATGAAAAAATGTTTGCAGTCAAGTTCAAAACAGAACAGTTAACAACATTAGTACAATACTGAAGAAGAAAAAAAAAAGGACTTATTCTCTCTCCCTCCCCCCTGAAAAATCCCACCACAACTTAATACTAACCTGCACACTTGACAGCACTATCAAATAAATTAGGTAACCTTTCAAGTAGCATGCCCTCAACTTTGGAATATATTGTCTCTTGAACTTTGGAAAACACAGCTAACTTTCTCTTTCAGGAAACAACTAAAAACATTTGTTTAAACAGGCATTTTCTGAAGGATCGTTCACAGCTCTTCCATAAATAATCAATGAGTGTTAGCTAAATTATGGGGTCCTTTAACTACGGCGTGCTAGCCGCTTTAGTGTGCACTAAATATTAGCGCTCGCTAAACGCTAATGCGTCCATAGACTATAATAGATGCATTAGCGTTTAGCACATGCTAAAATGGCTAGCACGCCTTAGTAAAAGGACCCCTGAGATTTAAATCTGTTGTCCTATTTTGTTTTACACTATATGTAATTTAAATTTTGGGCTCCTTTTACCAAGCCGCGCTAACAGAGTTAACGCGTGCGACATTTCATCATGTGCTGGCCAAAAAACTACTGCCTGCTCAAGGGAGGCGTTAGTGGCTAGCGCGGCCGGCGGTTTAGCCCGCGGTATTACGCGCATTAAACCGCTAGCGTGGCTTGATAAAAAGGAGCCCTTTATGTTTTATATTGTAATTTGCCTAGATGTTTTAGATAACACGGAATATAGTTCAAGTTCCATTTATTTTTAACATACCGCAATTTCATATTATAACAACGCGGTTTATACAAATCATATTGTCAAACAGTGGTAGGGGGTTTAAAAGAGGGGAATGTTTACCAGCGGTTTGGTATGGAGAGAATCCTGGAGATATTAGAAATTTCTTTTTATGCTTTGTATAGATTATTGGTTTATGTCATTTTGAGTTAATTTTAATTTAAATTGTTTTATTTTTCCTGTATTGATTAAATATTTTTAATTGACTGGCTTTTTAGATTGTAAGCCGCCCAAAAGGCTCTGACCCTTGGCGCGGGATAGTAAATTTTAATAAACTTGGAAAAATTAGGGGGAGGAAATATAATAAATGATAGTAAAGATACTAGAGAAATAATAGCAAATCAGTCCTGTTACTCTGCATACTGCCTTCCCGATTTCCAGGACAGGGGAAAAAAAAAAAGAAAATAACCATATGCATCCCTAAATAGAAAGGTCTTCAGTAGAGATTTGAATTCATCAAGTGATGTTTCTTGCCTAGGGGCTTCTTTTACTAAGCTTGGAGAGGGTGAACAACCTGTCCTTACCTACTAAGTCTATTCCCTTCAGTACCTTGAATGTTTTGATCATGTTCCCTCTCAATCTCCTCTGTTCGAGGGAGAAAAGGCCCAGTTTCTCTAATCTTTCACTATACGGCAACTCCTCCAGCCCCTTAACCATCTTAGTCGCCCTTTTTTGGACCCTTTCAAGTAGTATCATGTCCTTCTTCATGTACGGCGACCAGTGCTGGATGCAGTACTCCAGGTGAAGGCGAACCATGGCCCGGTACAGCGGCATGATAACCTTCTCCGATCTGTTCGTGATCCCCTTCTTTATCACCATGAGAGAAGCGGCTAAGCAGTGAATTTCTTTAGCTGATAAAGCTTTGGCATCCTTACCAGCCATTAACGGCTGTAATACTAGTTTGATGGGGGGGCCTGAACCCAACCTGGGAGAGTTCAGCACCCACCCCCATGACTATGCCACTGTTCCCCACTATCTCAATAATATCAATGGCAGTTTCAAAATGAAACTCCATGCTTTCTTCAGTTCATATGACCCTCCTCCCCAATCCCCAGCTTCTTTCCCCCTTACAAACAGTACATAAATTTTGCACACTTCTGTCTCCCATTTGCCTTTCTCCTGGTGCCAATCTGATTTTCTTTCTTTCCCCCATGTCCCCTTATCCTTCACTTGTTCTTTCTCTTATATGTACCCCCAGCCTACACTCTGTCTCCTCACCTGATTGCAGATTGTTGCCTTTGATGAAGTTTTGTCTCCCTGCCACTGCTAGACAAATATATCAGGTGGTCTGCAGAAGCTCCGTGGAATTTCCTATTGGGATCCCCGCTTCTCTGCCTCAACCACAAGGCTGAGCCATGCTACACCAGAAGTCGAAGTTAATCTCATGGTATCAAGTCTCGCAAGACTTGATACCATAGGAACAGCCTCACTTCCAAAACAGCCTCACTTCCAAAACCACACGGCTCAAGCTCTCGGTTACACCAGTGAGGCGGGGAAGCAGAGATCTCAGTGGACTTCAGGGAGTTTCTACGGGCCATGGGTTGGACAAGCCTGCTCTAGATAGAAAAAAAGGGAGGGTAAACTCATCAATATGAGTATCACCTAACATTTTCTAAATAAGTGGCTTAATTGGTTATATCAGAATAAGTTATTTTATCAAGAGAATGACTTCTCTCATGTGTAGATGTGAATGTAGGTACAAAAAATATAAATTATGCAATGTAGTTACTTCAAGCCACCTTTCTTATTTCAATAAATTTGTTCTTTCTAATTTCCTGTAACCCGTGCTGAGCTGTACAGTTATAGAGAAGATGCGGTATATAAAGCAATGTTACTTACCGTAACAGTTGTTATCCAGGGACAGCAGGCAGCTATTCTCACTAGTGGGTGATGTCATCCGACAGAGCCCCGATACGGACGTCTCACAAGCATGTCTTGCTTGAAGAAACTCAGAAGTTTCGAGATGCCCGCACCGCGCATGCGCCAGTGCCTTCCCGCCCGATGGTCCGGGCGTGTCTCCTCAGTTCAGGTAGCTAGCAGAGAAGCCAACCCAGGGGAGGTGGGTGGGACGTGAGAATAGCTGCCTGCTGTCCCTGGATAACAACTGTATCCCTGGATAACAACTGTGTCCCTGGATAACAACTGGATAACAACTGTTACGGTAAGTAACATTGCTTTATCCCAGGACAAGCAGGCAGGTATTCTCACTAGTGGGTGACCTCCAAGCTAACCTCAATGGGACGGTGGGAGAGTTGGCAACTTAGGAGAATAAATTTGTAACACTGTTTGGCCAAACTGTCCATTCCTTCTGGAGAACGTATCCAGACAATAATGAGAGGTGAATGTATGAACCGAGGACCAAGTGGCAGCCTTACAAATTTCCTCAATCGGTGTCGATCTGAGGAAGGCTACAGAGGCTGCCATTGCACTTACCTTATGGGCTGTGACCTTACAGGGAAGGGGTAATCCAGCCTGGGCATAGCAGAAAGAGATACAAGCCGCCATCCAGTTGGAGATGGTGCGCTTCGAGACAGGTCGTCCCAACTTGTTTGGATCAAAGGAGACGAAAAGTTGAGGAGCAGTTCTGTCTGGTTTGGTGCGATCCAGGTAGAAAGCCAAAGCACGTTTACAGTCCAGAGTGTGAAGAGCTGATTCTCCAGGATGAGAATGAGGCTTTGGAAAAAACACAGGAAGAACTATGGATTGGTTGAGATGAAATTCAGAGACCACTTTAGGCAGGAATTTCGGATGAGTGCGGAGGACCACCTTGTCATGATGGAATACTGTGAAAGGAGGATCCGCCACCAAGGCCTGAAGCTCACTGACCCTGCGAGCAGACGTGAGGGCCACTAGAAAAACCACTTTCCAAGTGAGAAATTTTAGTGGAGCCTTGTTGAGAGGCTCAAAAGGAGGTTTCATCAGCTGAGAAAGGACAACATTGAGATCCCAAACCACTGGAGGAGGTTTGAGAGGAGGATTGACATGAAAAAGTCCTTTCATAAATCTGGAAACCACAGGATGAGCAGAGAGAGGTTTCCCTTGTAGAGGCTGATGGAAAGCCGCAATAGCACTCAGGTGGACTCGTATAGATGTAGACTTGAGACCAGACTGAGACCAGTGGAGAAGATAGTCCAATACAGAGGATAGGGAGGCTCGCTGAGGCTCCTTAGAATTGGAAACACACCATGAAGAAAATCTAGTTCATTTTTGGAAGTAGCATTGTCGAGTAGCAGGCTTCCTGGAAGCCTCCAAGACATCCCTCACCGCCTGGGAAAACTGGTGAGGAGTTACGTTGAGAGGAACCAAGCTGTCAGGTGGAGAGACTGCAGGTTGGGGTGCAGCAGAGATCCCTGATGCTGAGTAAGTAGTGAAGGAAACACTGGAAGAAGGAACGGCTCCCTGCTGCTGAGTTGAAGTAGAAGGGAGAACTAAGGTTGTCTGGGCCACCGAGGAGCGATCAGAATCATGGTGGCATGGTCGGACTTCAGTTTGACCAGAGTCTTTTGAATGAGAGGAAAGGGAGGAAACGCATACAGAAAGCGATTCCCCCAATCCAGCAGAAAGGCATCCGCCTCGAGATGATGAGGAGTGTAGATCCTCAAGCAGAATTGAGGCAGCTTGAAATTGTGGGGAGCCGCAAAGAGGTCTATCTGAGGCGTCCCCCACTGTGCAAATATCTGATGAAGGGGCTTGGAATGGAGTGTCCATTCGTGAGGCTGGAGGGGGGGGGGGGACCCGATGGAATTGCAGAGAGTACCCTTCCTTGATGATGGTAAGGACCCAGAGGTCGGTGGTAATAGCCGTCCATCGATGGAAAAAATGATGGAGGCGACCCCCAATGGGGAAAACAGGGGATGGCAGAACGAGGTCGGTTATGCTCCCTAAGAGAGAGTCAAAAAGGCTGAGTAGCCTTAGGGACAGTGGACGGTTGAGGCTTCTGCGGAGCCTTTTGTGGAGGCTGTCGTTTCGCAGCTGGAGCATGCCTCGGAGTGTAACGCCTCTGATATATCAAGGGCGGTCTGGCAGGTCGAGACTGTTGAGGCTTAGGCTTAGGCCGAAGAATAGACTGAAAGGATTTTTCATGGTCAGAGAGCTTCTTCGTTACAGTCTCGATAGACTCGTCAAATAAATCCGCTCCCGCACAAGGAACATTGTCAAGCCTGTCCTGGAGGTTCGGGTCCATATCAATGGTTCGAAGCCAGGCCAGACGACGCATGGCCACGGAGCAGGCAGCAGCTCGAGCCGAGAGCTCGAAGGCGTCATAGGAGGACTGCATCAGTTGAAGGCGCAGCTGGGACAGCGAAGCCACAACTTCCTCGAACTCGAAGCGAGCCTGAGATTCAATGTAAGGTGTGAACTTCCGAAGCACAGGCAGGAAACTTAATAAGAAGCAAAATGGAACATATAATTAAGAACTCTGGAAGCCATCATCGAGTTCTGGTATATCCGCCTGCCAAATTTGTCCATTGTCCGTTCCTCGCGCCCCAGAGGCACCGAGGCATACACCTGGGACGGATGAGACCGCTTGAGGGACGATTCGACCAGCAGGGATTGGTGGGAAAGTTGAGGGCCCTCGAACCCCTTGTGATGGACCGTGCGGTATTGGGCATCTAACTTGCCAGGGACCGCAGGAATGGAGTATGGCGTCTCAAAACATCTCATGAACGTTTGGTCGAGAAGTTTGTGGAGAGGCAGGCGAACAGACTCCGCAGGAGGATGAGGCAAATGCATGGTGTCGAGGTATTCCTTGGAGTACCGCGAACCGGTGTCCAAAGTAATGTCCAGGTCATCCGCCATCTGCCGGAGGAAGGAAGAAAAAGACAATTGATCCACCAGCACTGGTCTCCGAGAAGGACTGGACGAAGTCGAGGCCTCGGGGTCCAAAGAGACCTGGGAGCAACAGGGAGAATAAGAGGTGGATGGTTCCTCATACTCCGGTCCCTGCGGAGGGGACATGTCTGAGGAAGAGTACCCCATGCGTGGCTGCTTCTTCTGCGGCGAAACCTCCGAGTGCCTCGAGGAGTGCCGTGAGGAATGCCTGGACCGATGCCCCTCCTGGTGTCTGGAGGGGGATCTAGAATGACGATGCTTAGCATGGTCCCCCGACGCCTCTAGCGAGCAGATGGGACTCGAGGCTGTGGAGCGAAGAGGCGGGAGATTCGACGCCTCTCGAGCCGCAGCCCAGGCCTGGTATGGAGTGCGGAAGAACTCTTCCTGCGATTTTTGATGCCCAGGACTTCGATTACCCGAAGAGGGATTCCAAGCCTCCTCGAACGGAGGTGTGATGGGCTTTAAAGGAGGCATATCACTGAAGGAGGCCCGCCTCGAGGGACCGGCCGCCATACGTCGCTCCTCCTCGCCAAGCAGCGAGGTCGACCGGCGAGGAGGAGGAGGAGAGGGCGGTCCGCCCCCCCGGGACCGGAACTGGGAGGTCACCCTGAATGGTGGCAATCAATCTGGGCCCTATGGTTTGCATAAGCTCGACAAACTGAACTTCCAAAAGGGACCGCAACGAAGCCGATATGGAGGGATCCGCACTGAAAGGGGGTCCTCCAGCACGGTCTTCGCGCTCCTTCGTGGCCGAGTGCTTTTGCTTTGAAGCTTTCGGCATCTTGATAACCACGGGTAGAATTGTGGAAGGCGGTACCTGAACCTGAGAGACGGAAGGCACCGGCGCCGAAGATGGGGTCGTAACAGGAACAAACGAAGCCGGTTTCAGGAGACCCGGAGCAGCAGGAGCGGTGGTGGGCTTCGCATGTGAGGGTGAAGCTCCAGTCGAAGTCGAAGCGGAAGGATCTTGCACAGCTTCCATCTTGAACATCGACTCCCACAAAAAACAGCGACGCTTAAACGCCCGCGCTGTGAGTGTGGAACAAGGGAAATGTTCCGGACCAAGACACTGCAGGCAGCGTCGATGCGGGTCCGTCAGCGAAATCGCGCGCTGGCACTTGCTACACTTTTTAAAACCGGTGATTGACCGGGACATAGGCCGAAAAAGCCCCGCCGCGAGATCGAAGGAGCGGGGCCTGCGCCACGCGGCCGACCCGGCCAAATCGCCGGAAGAATTTTTTTTTGTTTTGAAAAAGAAATAAAAGAAACAAAACACACGATAAGAGTAAAAGAAACTCAAAACCGCGGCTATGGAAGACAAAAGAACGGGAGTTCAATCAGCGCAGAATCGAAGAAAGACTTCTCAGCTCCGCGGAAAGAAAAGAACTGAGTGAGGAGACACGCTCGGACCATCGGGCGGGAAGGCACTGGCGCATGCGCGGTGCGGGCATCTCGAAACTTCTGAGTTTCTTCAAGCAAGACATGCTTGTGAGACGTCCGTATCGGGGCTCTGTCGGATGACATCACCCACTAGTGAGAATACCTGCCTGCTTGTCCTGGGATAAGCCTAAGGTTTAGTTTAGAATTTGTATATACAGAAAGTGCACAGTAGCAAAATATGAAATAGCATGATCTCCATGCAACACAACATCAAATACATCTTTCACAAACAAAACTTCCTTCCCCACCTGCTCCACAAAAAAAAACATACAGGGAAGGCACCCAGTTGGTTCTGCAGAGCATCCTTTCCAATAAACCACAAATATATTTTATGGAAGTAAGGTAAAGAGGAAAGCTTTTCAGCAATCACAGACCAGGTCCATAATTGGTGAATATAAAAATGTATCTTTGCTATTGATGATTCCAGTGTCCCCAAGGTACGCAGCTTAATATACCAGTCTCCTAGGCTAGGAGACTGGGTTGAGCACCAATGAGTAGTGATCAAAGATTTTGCAGTAGCCAAACCCAGTCTCAAAAGTTGGGGTTTGCCACTTGTACCTACAGACATTATATAATCCCAATAAATAGCTTTTGGAGAGTAAATCCAATAGAAAATTGTAGCAATTGTGAAAAACAATTAACAACTAGTTTCCTAAACACCTTTATGTCAGGGCATTGCCACCAAATGTGCAAGAACGTGTCTGAGTTGGCGAGACATCTCCAGGAAGTATCTGGCACTTGAAGATACATCCTTTTTAAATGAACTGGAGAATAATACCACCTAGTTAACACCTTATAGGCATTCTCCTGCACCAAAACACAGTTTGAAGCTCTACAAACTTCAGTACAGATTTGAGACCATTCCCAATGCCTCATATAAGCGAATTTATACCGTTCTTTCCCTCTCAGATATATAATATTGAAATCGGTTTAGGTACCTTCCGAAGGGCCACCACAAATTTTCCAAATATTCTGCAGTCATATTACTTCATGCCTTCTATATGTAGCTACCTCTGAATTTTTGTGAACTCCTGGGACATGCTACTAAGGTAATACATGACTTCCCACTTGATTGTGTCATTTGCGACATTGCTTCTAATTGTTCCATACCAACCAATCATTGTAACTATCTATATTGTTGACCCTGGAAACTCTGGAACACTACAGCTACTCAAAGGTTCACAAATCATGAAGGGATGGGAACATTTTAAATTGTATGTTCTACATATTATTGCTTATCCTGTAAACTTTCAGAACTTTCTCCCCCCTTCAAGTTTCAAGTTTATTAAAAATTTGTTTGACCGCTTAATCCAACTTCTAAGCGGTTAACATAATAAAATTACATAAAAACAAATTAAACATTAAAACAGGGAAGACAAATGACTTACTCAAAACATACTGCGACAATAGGGCAGATGGGGAGGAACTACAATAAGTATAGGATAGATAAGTCATAAAGGCTAAAACAATAGGTTAGGTAAAAAATTGAAAAAAAAAGGAAAAGAAAGAAAAGTGGGGTCCATAACCCCCCAAGAGCAAAGCAGGAAACTCTTAAGAAAAGAAAGAGAATGAACAAGATATCCCATCCTGTTAATGCTATACATCTGAGAGGAAAGGAAACAATCAAGTCCTGGAACTCTTTGTTACTAAATTCGTATTTCTTCTCTGGTTGTATGAGCCCTGTCAGTTATGACGGAACTGGAGAGAATCACGTTGCATTTTCTTCCCTCCATTACCCACCAAGCGATGCTGTTGATATTTTAGGGACTATGAGATTAGAACGGATACCCTAATATCTTCTATATACTTACAGCGCTGCCATCATGGCCTCCTGCTCAGCTTGCCGCACTGCCGCTAGCTCCTCCTCTCTTGATGTCATCATCCCTGCTGCTCCCTTCTGTTTGGCATACCAAGTGAGATCTTTACCCTTCTGCCATCTTCCAACTGGGGCCATCAGTGAATTCCCTACAGAAATGAAATAAAGCAAAATATACCTTATACTTCCAACGTTCCTGAAACACCTTCTCATCTCCATCTCTGCCCCAAACAAATCACCTCACAGTAGAGAATGACATGGGGAAAAAAATCTGTCCCCGTCACTGCACCGTTCCCGGCCCACCACTGCCCCGTCACCGCCGTTCCCTTCACCGCCCCGTCACCGTCACCCCTTTCACCGCCCCGTCACCGCCACTGCCATCCCATTCACCGCCCTGTCACCGTCCCCGCAGCATCCATATACTGCAATAGTACTGCAATATTTAGCTTATTCCTTTCTTATAAATCAAAGTTCCTGCTGCTGAACTAGAGAAAGAGATGTTCAGCTGGCAGGGCTTTGTTTATAAATTTTTATCAACACAACTAATATACTACTTTATCCTAAAGCAAAAAAAAATAAATAAATAAATAAATAGAATTTTCTTTTCTACCTTTGTTGTCTGGTTTCTGCTTTCCACATCTTCTCATTCAATTCCTTCCATCCACTGTGTGTCTTCTCTCTGTGTCTTCCATTTGCTGTTACTGTGCCTCTCCCTTCACACCCCTCCCCAATTGGTCTAGCACCCATCTTCTTCCCTCTGCTCCCCCATAGTCTGGCATCTGTCTTCTTCCCTTCCAGCGTCTTCTCCCCACTCTGCCTTCCACATTTCCCTTCAGGGTCTGTTCCTCTCTACCCTCTTTCAATGTCTGTTCTATTCCTTTCCACCACCACCCTTCCCTCCCTCCTTTACCATCTGTTCCTTTCTACCACCCTTCTTTCATATCTTCTATCAGTCCCCCCACCATCACTAGCAGTCTCTCTTCTCCCTTACCATGAGCAAATAGAACTTCTGATAATTGTATTGCTGAGGCATTGTTTCTAATGCCTCAGCATTAGACATCAATTTTATAATTCTTACTGTCTGCTCTGATTTCATTCATAATTTGGTTTGTGTTGTGGCTGAGGATTCCATGAGGCATTTAACCTTTTCCTGTCTCTTGAACTATGATTTCAAGTTGATTCCTTCAATAATGGAGTCTCACGGCAGTAGCAGTTTTCTCTTTTGGGCTCTTTTGACATTGTTTAAGGGATTTCTTGTACATTTGGTGCTGGTCTTCTTTGATGAGGTCACTTCAGAATCTATTTCCAAGGAAGAGAAACTTTTTCCCTTTCACTCCCTCCTTCTTTTTGTGAGCCGGGAACACGCGGTCCCCGCAGCCCCCACCCGCACGCCGGCTCGATCGTTTAACCAGCTTCCTCTCTCCACCTCACCTTAGTTTGCCAGCTTTCTTTTTCGGCGACCGGCACGCACGGCTGCTCAAAGTTCAATCTTCTGCTCTGCTGCAACTTCCGGTTGGGTCAGAGCAGAAGATTGAATACTGAGCAGCCGCGCATGCGCAGCTCTTTGAAAGCATGCCGGTCGCCGAAAAAGAAAGCCAGCAAATAAGGTGAGGTGGAGAGAGGAAGCTGGTTAAACGATCGAGCCGGCGTGCGGGTGGGGGCTGCGAGGACCGCGCGATTCTTGATGCCTCACTGCGGTGACAAGACCATTCACCGCCCAACGGGGCGGTGAATGGCCTTGTCCCCGTCCCCGCAGAGGCTGCTATTTTTCATTCCCCGTTTTGGCGGGTTACCCACGGCTAAACGTGGTAGCCGCGGGTAAACCGCCACCGTGTCATTCTCTACCTCACAGCTTTTCCCTTCCACCTAGCAAGGATGCATAGTGTAGAACTGGCTGTTCTGTGTGTGTTACAAGTTTTTTTTATGCCCTATTGTTAAACTTGTTCAGTTACAAGCATAAGCTGTCAAATGTCAACAGCACATTTGCTGATTCTAGAAAAATGAGGTACGGTTTTGTGAAGTCCTTCAAAACATGAACTAGACACTCCCCTTTAGCAAATCATTGAGCTGTGATTTTAAAAAAGCCCCAAAAAAACAGCATGCAAGTTTACTCGAGTTTCAGCATAGAAAAATTATGTCTTAACTGATAATTTTCTTTCCTTTAGTCCTACTAAGACTTGTCCAGGACTCGTGGTTATATTCATCAACCAGCAGATGGAAGCAAAAAAGTAGTTCTACATGATTTGCCCCCTTTGATGATTCCAGTGTCCCCAAAGCACACAGTTTAATATACTAGTCTCCTAGGCTAGGAGGCTGGATTAAGCGCCAATGAGTAGCGATGAAACATTTTGCAGTAGCCAAACTCAGTCTCAAAAGTTGGGGTTTGCCGTTTGTACCTGCAAATGTTATATAATCCCAATAAATAGCTTTTGGGGGAGTAAATCCAATAGAAAATTGTAGCAATTGTGAAAAACAATTAACAACTTATTTCCAAAACACCTTTATGTGTGCTGAAGCTAGGCCAAAGGTCAGGACCTTATGCTGAAAATGGTGAGAACCCACTAGGAAACAAAGATATTTTCTGTGAACAGGTAATACTGATATGCGATTCAAGCCTACTTTATATCTAGAGAGCAAAGCCAATCATTTGTGACCAACAATGTTAACAGAACTCCCAGAGACGATGCAAAATTTCTCCTTCCCTAAGTATTTATTGAGCACAAAGGTCTAGAATTGGATGGAGACCTCCAGTCTTCTTTTTTTCAGTATGAGGAAATACTCGGCCTCTCTCCTGCAAAGGAACTAGCTTTATTGCATTTAGCTGGAGGTCCGACAGCTCTTGGTGAAGGAGGGTCTTCTGGAAAGAGTTGCAAGAAGGCCTCTTGCTGCACCAAGTACAGAATGAGGCCTTGTTGCAAGGAGCTGGACCACATCGTAGGCTTTATCCTATCTCACGAAGACACCGAACGCTTGAGTGTTTGGAATACCATTGGTAGATGACATACACCAAAGTGTACAGGTTTAGCTATTAGCAATGTATGTTAAATTTCTGTTATTTTCCACAATAAAAAGTGCAGATATTGAAGGTTCATTTAATAAAATACTGCTTGATTTTTTGAATAAAATGTATTTTTTATCATTATTTTATAACAGATTTTTTTTCCTATATACTTTGGTAGTTGTAACACTAAAATAGTGGGGTTGTAAGGAATCCGACCATACTTGTTATATAAGCATATTGGAGACTCTAGTGTTATTTCTGTACTTAATTATTTATTGGAGCAGCACCTTAAGTGGTCTATTTGTGAACTCACTATCATACCAAATGTATAGGAAATCTGTGAAATCTTATCTGTATGATAAATTCACTTAAGAAATCTCAGCCATACAAATAACATAATTCAGAATGTATTTCTTTTGACAAATCTGTTTAAGAACTTCAGCCATGCAATTAATGTAATTCATAAGCGGCTGACAGATCTTCTTGCTGTAAACCGCTTTGAACTGTTGAGGTATAGCAGGTTATAAATAAATTTGAATTAACATAAAATGTCTTTTTATCAATGTATTATTGCAGAGAGCGTGAAAATCATAAAAGTTATAGCTACAATACTAAGAAATTTGCTCCATTAAGCAAAAATAATGAGATTTTCTGATGTTCAAGGGATTATGAAACGGGGTTTCTTATGAGCTGTAAGAACTTTGGCCTGTGGCATTTATCTTTGTATGTTTACTAAATGAAAAATAAAGTAAAAAAGAAGATATACTTACCCAAGTAGTTTTCCCTCTGCTTGTCTGTTTTCACATCATCCCAGTTGAACTGATCTTGTCCTCCTCTCACACCACCTCTTGATGAGCCAAACATTGTGACTGTGGAAACAAATCTATACTATGAAAAATGAACCAGCCCCTCATGTCCCCATCTCCTCCCTCCATTGTGAACTGATATTTCAGTTAGAGAACCAAACCATAAGTAAAAGGAGGGTCAGTACTTGTCTCTCAGCTCCTATTCCATAATTCCATATGCTGATCAGCTCCAGAAACTAAAAGGTTTAACCTGACCTACTTGTTCCTCATAACCAACTTCACCAAAGCACCAGCTCATGGCTACCTGATGAGTCTTCAGAGCACATCTGGTGCCACCAGGGCCAGTGCAAAGGGTTTCGACACTCCCCTCCAATTTACAAATCAGTCTCCTCTTCCCTCATTAATATTAATGGCAAGTCCCACACACACCTCTTGTCTCAAAATTTCTTTACCAACCCTGCTTGTTCATACATTGCTACTATTTAAAATTAAAAGGTATACGAGACTCTCCTTGAAAAAAAACAGGTGTCCCTCCCCCCTGGGTGTTTTGGGTGGGCCGAGAATCTGGACGTTTTTAAGGGCTAATTATGGAACAAGATAAATATGTCTAGGACAAAAATTGGAATGATTTTATCTAGACCCTTTTCAATCACAAAAACTGAGCAGCTGACTACTGGAAAGATTATGGCATAACCCTCTTAATCTCCCAGTAGTCAATGACACTCTCCCACCTCTCAAAGATGTGAGGGGGACAATACATATACTGTATTTTTCACTCTATAACACACACTTTTTTCCACCCCAAAGTGGGTGGAAATGTCGGTGCGTCTTATGCAGCGAAGACGACCCGACCCCCCACCCCAGCACACTCCTTGCCAGGCTCTGCACCCATACCCACACTCCTGCCGGCCGATACACCACTGGACCACCAGGCTTAAGGGGAATTTAAAAAGGTACTATGGGCGGGGGGTGGAGGGAGGGAGGAGGAAAAAATTATTAGTCGGCTGGGATGGATCCCTCCTGTCCCAACCTACCACTAGACCACCAGAGGGTTGAGGGGGGGAGCAGGTTACATGGCAGGGCAGTGGGACAGGGTCCAAAGCCTGGCAGGGAAGGGGGCCGGGACAGGGTGGAGGTGGACAGGGTAAAGGGCCTGGCAAGGAGTGTGGGTATGGGTGCAGAGTCTGGCAAGGAGTTTAGGGGGCTAGGTGCACAATTTAGTTCAGAATGTTTTTTTTTCCTATTTTCTTCCTCTAAAATCTAGGGTGCGTCTTAAAGTCAGGTGTGTCTTAGAGTGAAAAATATGGTAATTTCACCAAAAATACCAAATGTACCTAGGTACAGTAAGTTTTTAGGCACCCATGGAGGGTTCACATCACAATACAAAATACAGGTGTTAAGGTGGGACGGGTTGCTGGATCACTTTATGTGACGTCCACTGCTCTGATCATTAGGCTACCTCTCTGCTCTGCTGGGATGTCTGTATGGCTAGTTTACTAGGAATGTATCTGCACAGCCATTTCTATATTTTATTTTTGTGTATTACTTTTTTCAAAAATGATTATCTAAAGAAATATATACTGTGTACAAAAACATCTGGATTATAACAATCCTTGAAACAAACAAACAAACAAAAAGACTTTGTTTTCCAATTCAAAAATTGCTATGTGATTTTTAGGTGTTATCAGCAATATGTGTACAATCAGACTTGAACGTCATATTGAAAATTCCCCTCCACATCTTAGATAGGCCTCCTAGTGTCCATTCATCTCTGTAAAGCATAGCAAGACCTTTCCTCCCTTGAGCTCAGACTGTAAATTCTTTGGGGTAGGGAGCTTACAACAGTATTACTTGAATTTGATATACTGCCATTAATAATAATAATAACTTTATTCTTCTATACCGCCACAATCTTGCGACTTCTAGGCGGTTTACAATCAAGAGTGCTGGACATTCAGCGAAATACAATAAGTAGATATTCAGAGGAAATACAGAGATCAGAGACCTCAGAGGCAATAGTATAGAAATACATTAGTATTTGAATACAGCAGAGTTATGTTAATCAGGATTTCTATTCCGCCTTTACCTATTAAGTTCAAGGCTGGATTACATTACAAGAAGTTGGGTCAGTTACCCAGGAAGTTACAAAGGACAGTTTAACATGGACATTCAATGGAGTTGCTAGTACAGGGTTATTAATAAAGTTAATTCATAGTTAAAAGTTTAAGTAGGTCATCTTTGGTTCATAATTATGTGAGTGGTTTATAATAAACGATACATAACATGAATGGAGAGAGAGAAAAAAAAAGAAACAAAATAATAAGGGGCAGAAAAGAACAGGGAAAGGCAGCTGCACAGAGGAAAACAGAACTTATTTATATTACCTAAAGGCCATTTGAAAATACCAAGCCTTTTATTGTTGCTAGGGAAGTCCATTCGGCAAGCAGTGTAAAAATCAAGGCAGCCAGTAATAACAGCAGTGCAATAACCAGACCAGACCCCTGATGATAGCTACTATGCACTTAACACAGATTAAAATCATGTTAACATAGGCCTAGATCAGGGCTGTCCAAGTCCGGTCCTCAAGATCTAATGGCAGGCCAGGTTTTCAAGATATCCACAATGAATATGCATGAGAGAGATTTGTGTGCACTACCTTCTTGGTATGCAAATCTCTCTCATGCATGTTCATTGTGGATATCCTGAAAACCTGGCCTGCCAGTAGATCTCAAGGACCGGACTTGGGCAGCCGTGGCCTAGATGAACTAAAGTCAGCGATCATCTGACCATCATCACTAAACTAGTTTTGACTGGTATAGCGACGATTGCATTTGCCAACCCGATTCAGAAAATGGCTCACTACATGGTTTTCTGCATGATTGCTCATTCTCTGATCCGGCTATGCAAATAAGGTCATCAATATTGAAATGCCATATAAAAAGCTGAGCAACTGATGCTCTAATATTGCTTCAAGATGCACAAAAAGAAAGCAAACATTTTTAGCATGTCTTACCGATAGTTCAACACTGAAATTAATATAATATTTATAACCAGCACCGGGAAACATAGAAACATAGAGTATGACGGCAGAAAGGGGCCGACGGCCCAACAAGTCTGCCCACTCAAGAAACATCCCTCCTCCCTCCCTCCTTCGGGAATCCATCTTTTAAGCATTCCTCTGGAGTAACCCCACCTGTCTGTCCCATCGTCCCTTGAAGTCGATCCCCCTTCCTGCGGCAGCGAAAATTGGCAGGAAGGATACCCACTCCCTCCTGCCATGGCGACCCCACCCCCAGTGCAAGAGAAAATTGGCAGAAGGGATGCCTCCTTCTTGCAAACAAAAAATGGCAGGAGGGATACCCACTCCCTCCTGCCAACAGAGCCCCCCCCAAAACCATCCCCTACCCTCCTCCCTTCCACCTCCAAAAAAAGGCAGGAGGGATGCCCACTCCCTCCTGCCACCAGAGTCTCCACTGAACCTCCCCCCTCATGAGAAGTTGAGAGAAGGAGCGATACTCGGTCCCTCCTGCTCTGAGGCCCGCCAATCCAAAATGGTGGACTTCTCCTCCTCAGTTCATCATGTGATGCAAGGGGAAGGGCCTAATACCCCGATTGGCTCAGACGCCTAAGGCCCCTCGAAGGGACTTAGGCGTCTGAGCCAATTTTCTTGCATGCGGGGGTTCGTTATACAAGGAGGCAGTGGGGCATCCCTCCTGCCAATTTTCGCTGCTGCAGGGGGGGGGTCTCCCAGTGCCGGTTCGTGGGAGGGTCTTTGAGGAGGGCCATCATTGGTGGAGTGGGGACGAGGGGGGAGGTAGCATGGCATTTTTTTTAAAATGGGGCAGATATTGTGCATGTGTAACACACACACATCTGTGCCAAAAAAAAGAAACAACCCCCAACAGCTGAGGGGTTTTCCCTGCCACTCAGATGTTAGGCCTTCCCCAAACAGGCTCTGCGCATGTGTCAGTCACTTCCAAAGTGATTGATTGGACAGCCATGAACTTCCGTGCAAATAAATTACATGGAGGTTTGTTGGTGCATCAATTGCTTTTCCAGAGTTGGCCAAAAAAATCAACCAACAGCGATTCACACGGTCTTAACGACCATGTTTTGTGCATCTCGCACTTAGGTGCCTGCAATGTAGGCCAGTAAAACCCTGGCCTACATTGCAGGCGCTTATGTTTTATGATAGGCTCCATAAGGCACGATTCTGTAAACGGCACCTTAGCGTGACTGACAAGTGTCCAGTGCCCTTTTTCAAGGCGCCGTTTACAGAATCTGGCCCCGACTTATTTTAAGTTAGTTGCTAGATTTTTTTTTAAGCTAAAAATATGACCTGACCACCTAAACTTAGGCAATGGAAATAAACAAAGAAAAAAGGGTGAAAGCAGAAGTAGGGAAAGGTCAAAAGCATACAGTTAAATACTCAATACAGATTTCCAGTATTAGGCGCCTAAATGTAAATCTAACAAAGGACCATTAATACTCACAATCTTAGGACTACAGTCACAGGAATGTGGCAATCCAGGGCAGAGGCAGCAAACATCCCCTTCTCCCCTGCTCGGTTCCAGTATCAGAGCCAACAAACACAGCAGAACCGGAAGCAATAACCGTACTCCCAGCCGCTCTGACCCGTTGCGTCACCGCCGTGTCGTCATTGGCCCATACGTTAGGCTTCCCCGCCCCCGCACTCCAATCGAATGAACCGGAGCCCGTTCTCGAGGCTTGGCTCGATGCGCTTCGCGAGGAAGACGCATCGGCCTGCCCTCGCTTTCTCTTGCCAAACGTCCTCGCTGCCCATGCAATATGAGTTCAGAATGCAAAAACAAAACAAAAAACCCAAAGGAAATAAGGTGATACCTTCTTCAGATCAGGAAAAAAAGCACCTTGTTTTCTTTCTTTATATTACCTTGGAAAGTGGACTTACACGGCCACCATACCTTTTCACTCAAAACATGCAAAACAAATGCATCTCATTTTGCTCCTGAGAAATCAGCCACAGAAGAATACTTGTCATTGTTAGGAATAAATCCTGCACAGTCCAATTAAAGCCTCCTCTCCGGTACTTCTTCCTTTAGGTCAGCGGTATCCAATTTACTGCCCTCCCTTTCAAGTCGTAGGATTTTCAGGCCATCCACACAGCCTAGGAATGAGATAAATTATGCATCTCTTGGACTGCTTTGCCTCCTCCTCGGGAGCAGGGGGCGCTCCTTCAGACGTGGGCAATGGTGCTGGTCGCTCCTCCCCCTGTGCACGAGGATCCCCCACTGTGGGTCGGGCTTATGGGAAGCAGAGGCCATTGGCCCGTGATCACGTGATAGTGGGGGGGGGGGGGGCTGCGGAGGAACCAGGAAGTGAGTGTGAAAGGCACAAATTGCACAGTCCGGGCTGTGATTTATTCTGCGGGTGAGCCAGCAGCAGGCAAGGTGATAACACAGATGGAGGGGGATGGTAGAAGTGCAGCAGAGGCGCAAGAGAAGGGCTCAGAGGGGAAGGAGGGGTGGCTCACTGGTAGAGCCCAGTGCTGCTTCTTGTTACCCTGGGCAAAGTCATTGTCCAGTGCCCAGCGCTTTGAATGTCTACTCTGAAATGCCAAAAGCCACAAAAAAGACGGTATACAAGTTCTCATTCCCTTTCTCTCTGTGTTAGGAGGGTGGAGGATTCTCTGTTGTCCCAGCCCTGTAGCAAGTCTTCCCTCCCTTACATCAGTCTGTTATGTCTGATGACTTGAGAAAAGTCCTTAGAATATCTGTCTTCAGCCCTCTCCCCTTTTTTAATGCTAGGGTGTGTTAGAAGGATTTTTCTGTTTTTATCTGTGAGATCATGTTTTACACATTTGATCCTCTGTGCTTTTATTTTCTTGTTTCAGTGATAAATTTAATAATTAAGCTTTCTTAAATCTGATCTGAAGAAGGGTTACCTAACTGCCTCTTTTACAAAGCCGTGCAACAACAACCCCGAAGCCCTTTAAGGGCTCCTTTTACAAAGATGCGTTAGGGCCTTAACGCGCGGAATAGTGCGTGCTAGCCGCTACTGCCTCCTCTTGAGCAGGTGTAGTTTTTCAGGTAGCGCGCTCTAATCTGTGCATGTGCTAAAAACGCTAGAGCATCTTTGTAAAAGGAGCCCTAAATCTCTATGGAGTTCGGGACCATTAGCGCAGCACAGCCGCTAGCGCAGCTTTGTAAAAGAGGCCGTTAGAAAACTCATCATTAAATGCATTGTTAGTCCAATAAAAAAAGGTATTATTACCTTATTTCCTTTTTTTATTATTATTATATTTCTACCCGCAAAGGATTTCAGTCTAAGGACTGGGCTCATTTTTCCCACAGATCATATATAGTGTAACATAGTAGATGATGGCAGATAAAGACTAAACTAAACTAAACCTTGGGTTTATATACCGCACAGGAAGAAAGATGAGAGAGGAACTACAGTGGAGAGATTAAAGAGTTAGGTGTAAAGGGGGAAGGTGAGAGGCCTAAGAGGGGGGAAGTGTTACCGTTTTGAGAATAGCCAAGTTTTTAGGTGTTTGCGGAAGAGTTGGAGGGAGCTTGAGGTTCGGACCTGAATGGTCCATAATTTTTTCTTCTTAGCTATTTCTGGGCAAGAATCTAAAGCTCTACCCGGTACTGTGCTTGGGTTCCAACTGCCAAAATATCCGTTAAAACCTACTCCATCCCATCTAAACCCTCCCAGCCATTGAAGCCCTCTCCAGCCCATCCTCCCTTAAACGGCCATATACAGACACAGACCGTGCAAGTCTGCCCAGTACTGGCCTTAGTTCAATATTTAATATTATTTTCTGATTCTAGATCCTCTGTGTTCATCCCACGTTTCTTTGAACTCAGTCACCGTTTTCCTCTCCACCACCTCTCTCGGGAGCGCATTCCAGGCATCCACCACTCTCTCCGTAAAGTAGAATTTCCTAACATTGCTCTTGAATCTACCACCCCTCAACCTCAAATTATGTCCTCTGATTTTACCATTTTCCTTTCTCTGGAAAAGATTTTGTTCTACATTAATACCCTTCAAGTGTTTGAACGTCTGAATCATATCTCCCCTGTCCCTCCTTTCCTCTAGGGTATACATATTCAGGGCTTCCAGTCTCTCCTCATACGTCTTCTGGTGCAAGCCTCCTATCATTTTCGTCGCCCTCCTCTGGACCGCTTCAAGTCTTCTTACGTCCTTCGCCAGATACGGAACATCAAGCCGCATTATGGGGTAAAGATCTGGAACAACTGCTCGTGCCTACTACTTATAGGGAATTCAGGAAACGCCTAAAAACACATCTGTTCCTGAAGTACTTAGGTAACTGACCCATACAATCTTAGTCCTCACAATCTTAGTCATCAACAAATGATCTTAGAACTGTTATTCACTAACTCTGATCTATGTTTATTCCACTCAATTTGTAATACCTTTTGATCATTGTAAATCGCATAGAACTTTGCGGTCCTGCGGTATATAAACTGTTATTATTATACGGTCTCCAAAACTGAACACAATACTCCAAGTGGGACCCTACCAATGATCATCACCTTCTTCCTTCTACTGGCTATGCCTCTCTTTATACAGCCCAGCATCCTTCTGGTAGCAGCCACTGCCTTGTCACACTGTTTTTTTGCCTTTAGATCTTTGGACACTATCACCCCAAGGTCCCTTTCCCCGTCCGTGCATATCAGCTTCTCACCTCCCAGCATATAAGCAGGATTTAAACTCCTGCCTTCTGTGGTGCTTAGCCCAATCCTAAACATCAACTTTTTTGCGATTCAAATGAAAAATAAACTTGACTCTAAGAAACTGCTTTGCTTATATGTCAGTCCAAGTTTTCCCTTGCACAAAGGTATGGTTCACACTGGTTGCAAGTAAACTTATGCTGATATTCACTGGTTTGAAGAAAATCTATTGTTTGCATGTGGAATCTAATGCTTGAGCCAGAGGGGGGCTTTTATAAAAGCCGGGAAGAGGTTTTTAGTATCGGCAAGGTTGATTTTTTTTGCATACTACTGTGGACCACTCTAGTATGTAGGTCATAGAATTGCCCTTGTGGTGGGATAGTGACTGACCTGTTCCATTTGATCTAAGGTCATGGGTAAGTTAGCGCAATGTTGAACCTAAGTTTGAAATATAGCAGATGATGCGGTATACAAACCTAAGGATTAGATTAGATTAGCATGGCAATGGCATGACAAATAGTTGCCTTCAGGATATAGAAACATAGAAGATGACGGCAGAAAAGGGCTACAGCCCATCAAGTCTGCCCATTCTGCTCACCCACCCCCTGTCTATGCCCTAATGACCCAATTTTCTTATCTTGACCCTCGTAGGGATCCCATATGGGTATCCCATTTATTCTTAAAGTCTGGCATGCTGTCTGCCTCGATCACCTGCACTGGAAGCTTGTTCCAATGATCAACCACTCTCTCTGTGAAGAAATACTTTCTGGTGTTGCCATGAAATTTTCCGCCCCTGAGTTTGAGCGGGTGCCCTCTTGTGGCCGATGGTCCCTTGAGAAAGAAAATATCATCTTCCACTTCGACACGTCCCGTGAGGTACTTAAATGTTTCGCTCATGTCTCCCCTCTCCCTACGTTCCTCGAGAGTATAGAGCTGCAATTTGTTCAGTCTCTCTTCGTACGAGAGACCCTTAAGCCCCGAGATCATCCTGGTGGCCGTCCGCTGAACCGATTCAATTCTGCGCACATCTTTACTGTAATGTGGCCTCCAGAATTGCACACAGTACTCCAGATGAGGTCTCACCATGGCCCTGTACAACGGCATTATGACTTCAGGCTTTCGGCTGACAAAACTTCTATTGATACAACCCAATATCTGCCTTGCCTTAGATGGGCAAGCTAGCTGGGCTTTAGAATTCTTATTTTCTATCATCTTATTTAACAATTTATAACCTTCTTTTCAAGTAAAACTGCCAAATGATTACAGTGTACTGCAAAACACAGAAAAGTCGTAGAGCAGAGAAGTCCACAGCTAAGTTCAGGATCGACAAAAGCAATCTTTATTTGTGACAGCCAATGGAGACTCAACAATGACAGTGTTTTGGCTGTGGACTTCTCTGCTTTATGACTTTTTTGTGTATTGGATTCACTGTGCCCATCTTAGAGGGTCTCTTTTTGGCTCTTCTTCGGTGTAAAGCACCAAGGAAAATCCAAACATACAAAGACACTGAGATAACATAAAACTGTTAACTACCAGTAAACATATATACAAACATGCAATACAAAAATCAGAAGCATTATATTGTAAATAAAATCCCAGTAGATAAGAAAAATATTTTTCATATTTTATATTGTGGCTTGCTAACACCTAACGTTTGGTGAGATAATTCACTATTTGACAATCTTATCCTCGTAAGAAAAGGAGGGGCAGGAGGTGGTTTAGGACAGTGTTCTTCAACCTTTTTACACCTATGGACCGGTGGAAATAAAATAATTATTTTGTGGACCGGCAAACTACTAAAACTGAAATTAAAAAAACCATTTCCGCCCCGTCCCCACAAGCTTGGTCCCCACAAACCATCTGATCCCATCCGCATAAGCCTTGGTTATAATTTTATATTGAACATATTTAATTAAAGTATAAAAAGAAACAATATTCTGTTCAATAATTTTATAAATACAAATAATACAGAGCAAGGATCAGCAAAACCTCTGTCTCCCCTCCCTTTCACATATATCCCCTCTACTATCAAGAAAATTGAATAAGCCATATTATTACAGAATGCTACACAGAAATATCATGCTAACAGAATACCGCAGTCACATATGGCAGGAACAATGTTAGGGGAGTGGAACTAGGGCAACTGCCCCCTTGTCAGAGAGAGCCCTAAGCCAGCTGGAAGCTAAAGAAGCACTGCCTGGGCGGAGGGGAGGAAGCTACTGTCGGAGGCTCTTGCCGGCCCTGCACAGAATTTTGCGCACCGATCTTGCCAGCCCTGTGTGGACCGGCAGGAATTTTCTGCGGACTGACACCAGTCTGCGGACCAGCGGTTGAACAACACTGGTCTAGGACATAACACAAAGTTATCTGAATAGTGACTGGCTACTGCCTGAATAACATTATCCATTTGGTAGACCACACAAATACATCATATCTTAAGCAGATAAATTATCTATTAAAGTTTAGGACTGTGTATTCAGTAGTCCTATTTAATCAGATAGGGATACTGAATATCAGACAAGTGGTTGAATATTGTTTTAAGTGTGTGTCGCACATAAAATCATCCTATCCCTATATTAAGCCTTAGCGCATGAGTTTTTATATAGCATTTTATAGTAATTTGGCTTGTTCAGTTTTTCTATAGATATATTGATAATTTAGGGACCCGCTGCCTTTTCATAGGTTTGATCCATGTTTTGAAAGTTAGTGCTGGCATGATAGATTTACTCTGGGTTCTTAATGACCTTTTGTTTTATAGAGTTTTAAAAATTAATAATCATCCCTTGGTACCGTATTTGCGGAGGTTTGGTTCCAGAACCCTCCACGGATACCAAAATCCACTGATGCTCATGTCCACCCGATGTACCTTTGCAGCCACTCTCGGCCCTGCAGCAACAACAGCAGCCATACTCAAAGGCTGCCTGCAGCCTGTACCAAACATTTACCTCTGACATAGCCAGCCCAGGAAGTTGCATCAGAAAGGACAAGCAGCCTTTGAAAACAGCTGCTGTTTTTGCTGCAGGGATGAAACTGGCTGCAGAGGTACACCAGGTGGGCTTGAGCATCTGGGGGTGGGGGGTAAGCTGTGGTTGGATCCACAGTTGGTTGGCTGGTTCTGCAACAGGGGGACAGGAGAGGAAGGAAAGCTGGAAAAAGAGGAGAAAATATTCTGGATTGGGAGGAAGGAGAGAGAATATTCTGGGGTGGGGGGGGCTGAAACATTATCATTTTATTTATATACTGTATATAGTTTATTTGAGCAGCTCACAGTTAAGGGTGGGGCGGGGCATTGTTGGAAAGGTGGAGGCACAAAAACAAAAGTTGGTCCGTGGTGCCACAGCCTCTTGAGCCAGCCTTGCACCAGCCTGTGTCATTTTGATTGCTTCAGATTAACTCTGAACATGTTTACTGCTAACAATAATACTTTGCTCACTCTTTTCTTCTAAAGTGCCAGAAGTGCAGTGAAAGCTGAACAAGGAAGGTGCTCTGAGAAGGGATAGCAGGACAAGCGCATTACCTATATGAAAGGCTTTTTACATCTTTAGTTGTACACGGAGACCAGCTCCAGATTTCCCAAAATCCCATACTTCTGTTTCCTATGGTTACAGCCAGAAGTGGTATGGCAACTGTGAGCAGGACTTTTAAGTAAGTAATGTATCCAGAAATGTCTTTCCTGCATACATCTGGTGATTCAGCAGCAGGGTTGCATGCCACCATACAAAAAAACCCTGTTTGATTCATTGGGCTGATAGAGAACATAGGAGACAGATCTTTGAGTGTTGTGCATTCCCAACATAAGGGTAAGCTTCTTCATTGTGTCTAGGGAGAGATAATTTGTATTTCTGAAAGCCACTATTATGTCACAAAACTATTACCGTATATACTTGAATATAAGTCGAGACTCCCATTTTTACCCCCAAAAGGAGGAAAAATGGTTGACTCGAATATAAGATGGGGGCTTAATATTCAAGTGCCATGCCCCTGCCAGGATCTGCACCCAGCCCCCTTCCCTACCAGGCTCTACACCCACAAGAACTGGCGGCAGCCATTCAGCGAGCAGCGCAGGACCACACGAGAACTTGAGAAGCTCACTCCTGCATACCTGTGCGCCGTTAGCCTGGAAGGAGGTGCGCAGGGCAGGAGCACAGTCCTGCCTATACACCATTGGACCACCAGGGATAACTGAAAAGGTATGCAGGGGGAGGGGGTAACAGAGAAATACTCAGGGAGGAGTGGGAGGGGGTAAAAAAAATTAGTAGAATCGGATGGGAGATGGGAGGGATCCCTCCTGTCCCGGCCTATCAGAGGCCTGCATCAAGTTGGGGAGGGGGTTGGGTGATGACCCAAATATAGGACGAGACCCCCATTTTTGGGCCATTTTTTGGCCCAAAAATCTCATCTTATATTCGAGTATATATGGTATCCTACCAAGCAGCTCACCTAAGCCGGGAACTACTGCACTCCCCATTATAGGATCCTTTTCATCATACGTGAATTTTAGCAAAACTTAAAAACACAAATTCTATAAGTGCCAGGGAAACAATGGTGAACAAGGATCAAAGGAAATTAGAAGCACAACTAGATGATCTCTTGTATAGACATGTTGAAAGAATTACCGTATTTTCACGTAGATAACGCGCACACGGGTATACCGCAGGAAACACAAATTTATGTAAAAAAAAATTTAATATAGCGCGCACACGCGTATACCGCGCATGCTAAAACCTCCTCCCGCCTACTCCGAACCGGCATCCTCCCCCCCCCCCCCGCTTGCTTACCTGCGTTTTACAACTTTTTTTTATCAATCCGATCCGGTATCCCCCCTGCGAACCGGCATCCTCCCCCCCGCTCGCGTCACCACCCCCTCCCCCGCGATCCTACATCCCCCAGCACCAAACATCTCTTACCCGATTGGGCACCGGCACCAGCACCAATGCACAGGACGTGCCAGTGCCCGAAGATCCTCCCTCGTTGGTTTGGGCTGGGCTGGGCTGGGCGGTGCGGTGCAGGAGAGATCCTCCTTCTTCCTGCGCCGGCCGATGCGCAAATGCTCAAAGCCTAGTCCAGCCCGGCGCAGGAAGAAGGAGGATCTCTCCTGCACCGCACCGCCCAGCCCAGCCCAAACCAACGAGGGAGGATCTTCGGGCACTGGCACGTCCTGTGCATTGGTGCTGGTGCCGGTGCCCAATCGGGTAATAGATGTTTGGTGCTGGGGGGATGTAGGATCGCGGGGGAGGGGGGGGTGACGTGAGCGGGGGGGGATGCCGGTTCGCAGGGGGGATGCCGATCGGATTGAAAAAAAAAAGTTGTAAAACGTGCTCACGCGTATAACGCGCAAGGTTATGCACGGTTTGTAAAATCGTGTATAACGCGCGCGTTATATGCGTGAAAATACGGTAAGCCACTAGAAAACATGTGTTCCTTGTTATCAATAGCAGATGAATCCAGAGTCTGGTGGGATTATGTTCATCAACCAGCAGGTGGAGATAGAGAACCGAGTTGTCCTTAGCCTTATAGGATGCACAGCTTCCTGGCCACTCAGTATACTCTATCTTCAGCAGGCAGATGGATGTGTTCCTCACAGCTCTTGGCTTCTGCTTCTGGATGTCGGTTCAAGCCTGGATGTTTGTAGAGAAGGGGTGTCTGGCAGAATGCTGCCAGCTTTGGAGAATACACTTGGGCCCCCATCAGCTTACCCTCCTGAGGGTACACCTGCTCACCGCAGGTACCTACCCACAAGCTGCCGTTATGCTTGATGTCTGCTTCTCCTTTCTGAGGAAGAAAAAAAAAAAAAAAAGAGGAACAGGCACGGTTGAAAAGGGTAAGGGCTTTCCACAGCTACTTTACCATTCTGAAGCCGCAGGCTCGGTTCCTGCTAGGTCCGTGGTCTCGGCTTTTTTAGTGTGGGTGAGTATTGCATTTTTATTCATTACTGGGGTTGGCTGAAGGAGTAGTTTGTGGCTTGGTGAAGTGATTTGGACCTAGCTCAGCCGTACTTCAGTGTGGGAGCTGTGTGGTCTACACTTCTCTTCAGAAGGGCATTGGCAGGGAGGGGTCGGTACCTTCACTTGCAGGAGGTTGAGTTTTCCTCAGTCCCGCGCAGCCATTTTATGTGGAGTTAAGAGCCGTTTGGAGCGCACGAAGATGGCGGTTCCTGCGGGGGTTAGACCTATCGAGTGAGGTTTTTTTTCCAGCCAAGTTGCGGCTACTAGGTAGGTTTTTGGCGCACTTCAGAGGCGGAGGTGATTGTTCTGCGGATACACGCCGCATTGTTTCTCATGGTATATGTTTACTTCTTCCCTCAGTGGTGGTGTTCGGTGCACAGTTTTGTCCCATATTTCTAGCGGGGAGGAGTTTCTTTTTGGGTTTTTAGGTTTCTTCCTGCTCTTCTTGGTTTGTTCCAGGCTGGTTTGTAGTGACCCATGGTTGGATCGGGTTTCCTGTGTAGGGGCATAGGGCTCTGTCCGGTTTGCAGGTGTTTATTCAGGTACTCAGGCTTTTCCCTGTCTGTTGGTTATTTCAGTGCTGGTAGTACGTTCCTTATGGCACTGGCTTGGAAGCATACACAGGGAAAGTTTTGCTGACACACACTTTGTCCCCAGTCGTTTGGTACTGGGAGGGAGCAGGGGTCCCACTTTGCAGCTATGTTTATGTCTGTCTAATCTGCCTGGGGCAAGTGTGGGGTATGTTATATTTTCTAGCAGATGCATAAGCTTTCAGACTTTGGTGAGTCCCTGGCCACACTTTTGCTGTATTTCCAGCTACATGAGCTAGGATATTCTGTATCTACTCCCCGGCGCTTGCCTTTCTTTTCTTCTCTCTCTGTGGCAGGTCAGTGTCTTTGTTTAATGCTGGCTAGCGCCAGGTTCATTCAGGGGCTTTCATGTTATTCATGCAGGTCTTCCCTCTTGGAGGAGGGGGGAAGCATTGGCCCTTCCTTTGAGCGTCAGATAGGCCTAGGTGTGGTAGATCTCTGGTCCTTAACAGGCTAGTCCTCTCCAGGTTGTGGCCTGACTTTCCCAGATTCTCTGGTGGCCATTTTCTGGTTTAATGCTCCTACATCACTGTGGATATAGGTAGTTCCTTTTCTGGATCTCTGGTCCGTGAATCTGGGTAAGTTTCCTTACCGTTTCTCTCCTCATTTTCTATGGGACTTGGGTCGGTTACTGTTAGTACCAGCATACCTGTTTCTGTTCGACTGTTTTATTTCTCATTATTCTTTTCTCAGATGGGAGGTATCGGTCATTCTCCATGCGCCTTCATGGGCATCTTGTAAATTATCTGGAACCTATATTGGGAAGGTGAGGTACTTGAATTCAGGTTCGGCCATACCTCTCCTGTAGCATTCGGGGTATGGGTCTTTTCCTCTCTTAGGTGAGGATTTCTACTTGAATTTGTTCAACAGTTTGCCTCTTTTGAGAGATCTGTTGACCTCGTACTTGGAATGGCATCTTCTTTAAGCGGCGTGCCACCGCTTGTTGTGCTTTTGTTTTCTGAAGGTCATGGCTTTGCCATAGGCTAGGACCATTGCCAGATGGAGCGGATTCATTCAACAGGTGTTTTGTATGGAGCCTTGGAGTCACAAAAGTCTGGTGCTCTGCAGTCATACTATTCGTGGAGGGGCGCTGCAGCTGTGATTCCGCAGCATAGTGATCTCAGGTGATGTTGGCTTCTGCTCTCATGTGCTCTGAGGGTTAGCCTCTGTATAATCGTGGGATACATGCACTCTGTGTTTTTGTATCTCCCTGGGCGTTCGCTGCAGGGCATAATTTGGAAGCGGAGGATTTCACAATAGCTTATTTATTGTTCTGTAACTGTCTACATTAGTGGTCGGGGTATAGGGCTACTTATGGAGTGGCATTGGGCTTGGGAGAATGGTGTTTTTACCTCCCTATGTTAGGATTGCTTTGGTACATCCCACTAGTCTCTGGATTCATCTGCTATTGATGACAAGGAAGGTAAAATTATGTCCTTACCTGGTAATTTTATTTCCTTTAGTCACAGCAGATGAATCCAGAGCCCCACCCTGTTTCCATTTAAGTGTGTGTGGGGGGGGGGGGGGGTTCGCTCTTAGGCGTGGTTTTTGGCATGTTTTTTCAGCTGGAGTTGCATTCTCGGTTTTGAAGTTTCAATTCTTAATGTGGCACATGGGGAGGGAGGGAAGGAGTTTTATGTTTCATGTGCCTTATGTCGGCTGCTCTAAGAAGATCTATACCAGGGGTCTCAAAGTCCCTCCTTGAGGGCCGCAATCCAGTCGGGGTTTCAGGATTTCCTCAATGAATATGCATGAGATCTATGTGCAAGCACTGCTTTCAATGCATATTCATTGGGGAAATCCTGAAAACCCAACTGGATTGCGGCCCTCAAGGAGGGACTTTGAGATCCCTGAAATATACTCACCATCTGATGGTCTGCAAAAAGATTTTTTTAAAAGTGAGAGGATACAGCGTGTGAATTGTTGGCAGATATCAAATGCACAGAGGTGAAGCGTGCTGTGGATAGGTCAGGTTAGCTCAGAATGGAATGGAAAAATCTTAATAATTATCATAATATAGAATTCTTATGTTTTCAGATAGATTCCATGGGTCACCAGGCCGCAAGGTGGTATAAATTAATATCTGAATTTGTATATAAAAAGAAAAAAAATGGTCTTAGAGATATTTGGAGCATTGAGATTAAGCATCAGATCAATGCATCTCAATGGCCACGACTTTGGTCTTGGAGGATAAGATGTACACTGTCAGCATCTATGAGACAAACTTGGTTTTTTATTTTACATAGAGCTTTATGGACTCCTACACGTTTACATAGAATTGATAGCTCTAAGTCTAATAGATGCTGGCATTGTCATCTTGAAGCAGGGACATTAGATCATCTTTTATTCTATTGTCCATTCATATTAACATTTTGGAAATCAATTTGGCCCCAAATCAATAGGATGTTAGAAAATCCTGTAGCCTTGACATACGATACAATTCTATTTGGTACTGCAATGAGATCTCAAAGTCAAATTTCATCAAATAACAACAAACTTTTATTTATAATGACTGGAATAGCAGTACAACAAATTACACACAATTGGAAAAATTGTGACAGATTGAACTATAATTTTTGGTGGAACTCAGTTTGCCATATATATAAAATGGAACATACATTTGCAACACAAAAAGGATATATGGATAAATTCAAAAAGATTTGGGGACCATTAACAAAATATTGTAATAATTGAATTTCATTTTCCCATAATAAGAAAATAGTTAAAGAAGAAAGGGAGGGAGGGGATATGGGAGGGGGATTTATACTCTTTATTATAAATTATAAATAAAATATTATTAATAGATGGTATTCTTACATGAAAACAATGTAATAAAGGGAGGGGAAAAAGGTTAATAATTTAAAAAATAATTGATAAAATCATTACAATATATATGTTGTATAACTTTATAAGAAAAATAATTACAGTTATATGATATATAAAATCATAAGAAATATAAGATAAGAAATGTTATGTATAAAATACATTATAGAAATATCAAGTGTATTATTAAGATAATTGTATGAAAATTTATGGCACTTGTTAAATGAAAAAAAAATCAATAAAAAAAACTTAAACAAAAAGAAAAACCGACTGGATTGCGGCCCTCAAGGAGGTACTTTGAGATCCCTGATCTATACTGAGTGGCCAGGAGGCTGTGCATCCAATAAGGCTGAGGACAACTCGGTTCTCTCTATCGCCACCTGCTGGTTGATGGACATAATCCCACTAGTCTCTGGATTCATCTGCTGTGACTAAAGGAAAGAAAATTATCAGGTAAGGACATAATTTTACATTCTCGATGCTATAACATATGCTCAGAGACATGAAGCCCTTCCAGGGATGATGTCCCTATTGAAGGACTCACCACTCAATCACCACATATGTATCAATGTATGCTGAATATCTCTTAGTGAATTTTGTACTTGTAAATTTATATTTTCTTTGACTTGCCAATGCCAAACACTTATCTCAGAGGGTCCCGATGCCTTCCTCGGGGAACCCAATGAATTTAGTTGTTGAATGCGTGTTTAACTAAGAAGCAAAATGGTGAGCTGATTTTTCAAAACTTCCACTATAGGTAGGAGATTTCTACAAATAATTCAAAAGTTGCATCAGTATAACCTCATAAAAATACTACAACAAAAGCTGTTACGTGCTTAAAAACACACCTGTTCAACAAATTTCTAGCAGAACATTAAACCCTGTGCTTTTGCCGTGTGTCTCTCACGCTCTTCCCCCCAAGATGACTGCAAATGCTCCATGCACAGATACTCCCTTTTTTTTTTAAACTATGTCCTTCCTCACTTCCCTGCTATTTGTATTTGGGATTCCCTATCTTTAACTTCAACTTTACTTGGATTTCTTTGTATTAACTCACCTTCATTGTACCTGATGCTTGTTCTTCTCCTAAGCTGTTTGTTCTTGTGCCCTCATCGCTTATGTACGGTCTTTTAGTTAATATTTCTTAACCGCATCAAACTTCACGGTGTATTGCAGTATACAAATAAAATTTTGTTATTCTATTACATGGAGATCACCGGGACCCAGAGATTTCAAGGGGGTGTAGTTTAGGCGGAGCTTGGAAGGACCAAAAATTTACACCATCTTACATAGGTAATACTGTACTTGCCTCTGTTACAAAGATTATGACAGGGATTTTTTAAAAATTTTTTTATTGATTTTCAAACAATAAATGTGCCATAAATGATTCACATATATGTACATTGTATAATAAGCGCAGCAAACTTTCAAATATTACTACAACAAAGACATTTCCCCTTCCCTTCCAGCTAATATACAAACAAATAAATCCAACCTTCATGAAACCATTCATAAAATCATAAAATTCCATTCTCTCCCCTTACCCCCCCCCCCCCAGGATGTGTACGTTTACTTGTTTATAAAATAAAATAAATTATTCCTCTTTACAGTATTTAGTCAATGGCTCCCTCTACAAAATTTTTCAATCTTCCCTGTTGTATAGCCACATAACGCTCCATTTTTATATGTATAACACAGGGATTCCCACCAGAATGTGTAGTTCAACCTATCCCAATTTTTCCAATTTCTTAAGATAAGCTGCATGGCAGGGATTTTTTTAAAACTGATCAGACATTAATTTATACCAAAAAGGATATATGGATAAATGCAAAAAGATTTGGGGACCATTAACAAAATATTGTAATAATTGAATTTCATTTTCCCATAATAAGAAAATAGTTAAAGAAGAAAGGGAGGGAGGGAGGGGATATGGGAGGGGGATTTATACTCTTTATTATAAATTATAAATAAAATATTATTAATAGATGGTATTCTTACATGAAAACAATGTAATAAAGGGAGGGGAAAAAGGTTAATAATTTAAAAAATAATTGATAAAATCATTACAATATATATGTTATATAATTTTATAAGAAAAATAATTAGTTATATGATATATAAAATCATAAGAAATATAAGATAAGAAATGTTATGTATAAAATACATTATAGAAATATCAAGTGTATTATTAAGATAATTGTATGAAAATTTATGACACTTGTTGTTAAATGAAAAAAATCAATAAAAAACTTTAAAAAAACAACAAAAAACTGATCAGACAACAGTGGAGGAGGTAACCTAGTGGTTAGAGCTGCTGCCTCAGCATCCTGAGGTTGCGCGTTTGATCCCAGCCCGCTCCTTGTGACTCTGGTCAAGCCACTTAACCCTCCATTGCCTCAGGTACCACACTTAGATTGTCAGCCTGCTGGGACAGATAGAGAAAATACCCGAGTACTTGATTTCTGTTTAATGAATTGTAAACCGCTTTGGGTGAATCTCTTCATGAAAAGGCGGTCGATAAATCTAAAAAAATAAATAATATAGAAAGAACGGACATGATAGCATCTCCCTCATTTATGTGAGTGGTTTTGAACCACTTTGGAGGCATGCACCCAGGGCTTTATTTGAGGGATCATTGGAGTAATTTTCTTTCAGTACCTAGTGTTTATTTCCTAAAAAAAAATGTAGTTTCCTTATTTAAATGGTTGCACTTAGATGTATAGGTTTGTAATGGTTAATGGTTTGCACCATTATATTGGTTGTAGAGTGGTACCAGCTACATGTGTAACCGACAGCAGTTACATAAAAATGGCATTCCCCAAATAGGAGATCAAAGATGGCGTCGGAAGTGGACGACTGAGAGGAGGCTCCATCATTGAGCCGCAACAACTCTGCTGAATAGTCTTCCCTTACCTGAGGGCTTGGGGAAGAGAAAGGGAGCGACCCGAATTGTTCCTCCGGTGGTGCCGGCAACCCAGCAGTGGTTGGTGCAGGCGACGATTACGGAGGCGTTCTCCCATGCGGGCAAGTCTGTACTTCCTACTTCGGGGGGGAAGCCTGGCTTTTTCGGGTGACCCCCGTACATGCAGAAAGGGCGTCACTGAGTACTGAGCAGCGGATGATACCGCTCCAACCCAGAAGTACACGGGTGGAGGGAGAGCTGGAAGTGTCGTTCCTTAGATTGGAATCCTCACTGTCCGGCTTAGGAGGGAGCCCAGCTTGAGCCCTGTTGGAAGCAGGTGAGCCGGGAGAGGACCAACAGCCCCACACCGGGTCTGAAGTGAGAGGTGCTTCGGAAGGGACCAGCATACAGTTTGAAGTGTTGGACTATGGCAAGCTATATCTGTTATGGATGCTAATCTTAAACTATCTTTTTCTACTTTTAACTACAAACTATGGGACAGTCTTTTCCAGAGTTGAGCAACAGGGTGTATATATTGCTCAAATGAAAGAAAAACTAGAGAAACAGAAACAAAACTCTCTGAAATGAAACAAGTAGAGTTTGGACTGTTAAAAGAAAGAACTTATATGGCCAGAAAAAAATGGAGAGTTTTGAAAATCAGCTAAGGAAGAATAATTTGAGCCTTTAAAATTTTCCTAAATCTCCAGTGATCTCTCCTATTGAGATGGTTAGAAAAATATCTTAAGGAAATACTGTGTATCGCACCTGATAATTTACCTCCTACAGGTTGAGTTAATTATCTACAGTTAAAAAGTTTTGGGGAGGCTTCTACCCCTAATGAGATTCAAGGAGATAAAGGGGGGATTTGGATTTGACAATCTTCTTAGAGAGTTCACTAGAGGTGGTAACTGAAAGGAGAACCTTTTTAGTTACATGAGCTTTGGAAAGTGACCGTGAATATATTCTGCGTATGTATTTTCGCCATTTAAATGATCAGTTTTGTGGGGGACAAAATTCATATATTTCCTGATATGGCTCAAAAGTCCCAGAAACGGAGAAAGGAGTTCTTGGCATTAATGCCTTGGGCGGAACATTTTTGTTAAAATTTCCGGTAAAATGTTTTATTACCTATCAAACTAAGAATTTCTTATTTTTTTAACCCAAACAGCTGTTAGAGTTTATTGAATCAAGAGAAGGAGGAGCATCTGTAGGCAATTCAGAATAATGCCGCTTTCCTATTTGAGTTGTTATATTTCTTATGACTGTATTACCTGTTGATCTTCTCAAAATATGGTGGACTAAATATCTAAAAATTGTTTTTCCTGTCTTTAGTTGTTTCTATTATGTTTTATTGATCTATTCAAGTTGTAATCATTCTGCTTGATTGTAATAAGAAAGTTGTTATTATAAAAAAATGTCTTTTTTTGTGTGTATATGTGTACCACCTTTTTGCAAAAAAAGAATCAAGCTAGGCCAGGACTTTGTCGCGTGTTCCTAAGGAAGATAAAACTTTGAGCAAGACAGGATGATGTATGCCAAAAGCTGATTTTAAGATCCAGAAGAATCAGCAAACAAGCATTTCCCTTATCTCTTTTCCCTTATCTCTCTCCAGTTTCAGGTCTTTAGATGTGGCCCACGAGGTAGCTTCAGTTTCATGGCCCTATCTGAAGCCAGACTGGAAAGGATCATATAACTTTTTCTTTCAAAACAGTCCAATAATTGGACAGTAACTGCTTTCCCAATCACTTTCCCCTTGTAGAGGAATTTAGTCACAGATTGATCTTTGTAACCCTTAGTATCTTTATTAAAAAAAAAGAAAAAAAATAGAAAATGGGGACAAGTAGCAACAACTTTCAGAACAATTGATCTGACTAGTCAAAACCTAATATCTGCATTTGACCCTTAGGCTATGGGATAAGCTGTATTATAGAAAAGCATTAGCATCTCATCTGAGTTATTTGAATTTTTCTGATTTCTGCTTATTCTTTTATTTAGGTATTTATAGCCCACATATCCAGCAATTCTATGCGGCTTATAATATAACATATTGATATAAACAAATGATATAATAGACACATTAAAACTGTCCTCTCTATCCCAATTGGGCTCACAATCTAAACCAGGGGTGTCAAAGTCCCTCCTCAAAGGCCGCAATCCAGTCAGGTTTTCAGGATTGCCTCAATGAATATGCATGAGATCTATTTGCATGCACTGCTTTCATTGTATGCTAATAGATCTCATGCATATTCATTGGGGAAATCCTGAAAACCTGACTGGATTGCGGCCCTCGAGGAGGGACTTTGACACCCCTGATCTAAACTAAGTGCCTGGGAAGAAAGCAATGCTATTATAAAAGACTAGTCTTATAGCCCGTTACATTAACGGGTGCTAGAATATATGTGTGTGTGTCTGTCTGTCTTTATTTATTTCTCTCTCTCTCCTTAGCCGCTTTCTTTCTTTCTGTCTTTCTTTTTCCTTGGCTGTCCTTCACCACCCCTTGCCTGCTCCCCCTGTCCATTCTCCCTTCCTTTTACCTCCCCTATGTCCACCACCACCCCTTCACTGCTGTCCTTATGCAGTAGCAGCCCTTCTCCTTTTGTTTTACCTCCCCCCTGTCCAGCAGCACCTCCTTCTCCCCCTGTCCAACATTAGGCCTCCATTCCTTTTTCTTCACTCCCCCTGTCCATCAGCACCTCTTTCCTTCTCCCCCTGTCCAGCAGAAGGCGTCCCTTCCTTTTTCTCCCCCCCTCCTTCTTATCCCTATGATACACTTACCTTGCTCTGCCCCTGATCAGAGGTTCCCGACAGCCGCCCAGTTGCACCCATTGGAAAAGTTCCCTCTGTCGCATCCCGCACCCCTCCTGACGCGACTCCCGCTGTCTTTCTTTCTGTCTGTCTCTGTCCCTGGCCCCCTTTGTCTTTCTGTCTTTCTGTGTATCTCCCTGCCCCTGTGTCTTTCTTCTTTTCTTTCTGTCTCCCTTCCTCCCTCTGTCTGTCTGTCCAAAGCAGCATTCCCTCCCCCTCCATTTCCCTCCCCCACACCAGTTCCCTGCAGCAGCATTAGCATTTCCTCTACCCCCCCTTTCCCTTCCCGAGGTACAGACTACGAACCTGGCGATTCCAGCGTGTGCAGCAGTCTTCACATGCTGCTTCGGGTCCTTCTACTCGTCACTGATGACATCATCAGAGACGCGGCAGAGCAAATCAGGGCAGTAGAAGGGCCCGAAGCAGCGTGTGAAGACTGCTGCACACGCTACTTGAATTGCCAAGGTAGTTGGATCCGCGGGAAGGGAAGGGGTGGGCGTCAAAGGACTCGGGTCCCGATCCGGGGCGGAAAGTTGCTGGGCTCCTCGGTGGGGGCGCTGAGCGGCCGCGATCCCTCTCCTCCGAGACACCCCCCCCACCCGCCCGCCCGCTGGAGGAACGGAGATCGGCGGCTGGCTGCGGTCCTGGCTTGTGGAGGCATCGGTGGCTGATGATGTAAGCGCGCATGCGCACTCCTACCTAAGGTGCCCTACATCTCACGGAAAACGGACGCACGCAGATGGGAGTGCGCATGCGCGGCCTAGCATTTTATTATATTAGATGAGTTAGGAAGAGGAAGGAAAGGAGAATATAACTATGCCATGAAATCTAATGCTTTATTAGATGCTTTATAAGTATTATTTTAGTATGTATTATATTTCTTATTTGAATTTCAGTGCTACTACTAAGTTTATTTTTTAAACTGTTTCATGATTGTCCTATTAAGTTTCAATTTACTGATTTTAACTATACCTCATTCATTGTATTTATGTATATATTTGGTCTTTTTACTACACTTGAGTGAATCTCTTCATAATGGCGGTTAATAAATCCCAACAAATAAAAGTTGGCTTAGTCCAGTAGTTATGAATTTTATCAATCATAAGGGTTGTGAATCTTGATTGCCGCATGATATATTGATACTTGTACGTGCATATAACAAATAGGAAAAATTACAGTTTTCCTTTGAATTCCTTTTTCAGCCTTCTACAGCAGGGCATGGCAAAGACTTTCCTACCTGCCATATGCAATTTACATACAACAGCATTCCAGCAGAACTCGAACAGGACATCCATAGTCCGTTTTGGAAGGCAAGCCTATGCCAGGCTTTACCCAGTTCTTCTCATCAGGCCTGATGGATCTACCATCAACATCCGGTATAAGGAGCCCAGGAGAATCCTTATGGTATGGATCAGACCTACACTGGAGTTTCCACTGGCTGAAAATATCCTACCATCTTCACTTGTGGTTAGCAAAATGAATGGTGACGGGACAATCGTGTGCCAGACATCAGCGCGCCGACAATTGAGCGCTGACAAGCGCGCCGCGGGAAAACCTAGTTTTAAAGAGCTCCGACGGGGGTGTGTGGGGGGTGCACTTTACTGCATACTGTTCGCGCTGCCGTTGGAGGGGGCGTGGGGGGTGCATCCCCCCAAATTATAGAGAAAATGGAACTTTTCCCGAAAAAAATCAGAAAAAGTTCCGTTTTCTCTATAATGGAGGGTTCCAACCCCCCTCCCAACAGCAGCGTGAACACTATGCAGTAAAGTGGGGGTGTTCCCCACTCACACCCCGCTTCGGAGCTCTTTAAAACTAAGTTTTCCCGTGGCGCGCCGGTGTCTTGCACTGAATTGTCTGCCCTCCATTGTCGGCGCGCTGGTGTCTCGCGCACGACTGACTATGAACTAAATGAATGGTGTGCCCCAGTTAGTTGCCAACCAGCTGTTATGTAAGGGAGGGCAATGGCTGGCTGGACAGAAAACAGATCTTGGGACGGCTTTATCCAGTATGTTTCTTACCCATCTGTGAGCCAACTGTATTACTGTGTATTTACAACCATATTACCCCTCCTCCAGAGAGGGGAGAGATGGTAATATTGAGCAGGTGGTACAAATGGGCAGATTAGATAGGCCTTATAGTTTTTATCTGCTGTCATGTTCTCTTTGTCCATGTTGCATGGGCACTTCTGTCCTGCGGTGCCTAAGGATTGTCACTGCAATGGGTAGTGAGGTGGTGAATGAAGACTTATGGCACTGTAGCCGCAGTAAAGACTGGTTTCAAATATGCTGTCAGCCTGAAGGCACAGCTTCCCCACTCTAAACGAAGAATCAACTAGTTTTAAATTTGAGTATTAGTTAGCTCCTGGAATATTTGCAAGAATGTTTATGGTATTAAAGAGAAAATAATTTTGGGTGCTGTTTGTCCACTTGAATATAAATTAGGGTCTACAAATAAGTTGTCAGTGAGACGTTTTTACTGTACTAACCTAATGGTCATTTTAGTTATCCTCTGTGCATCAGGTCAATGAAGCAGCTATGCTAGGTTTAAATAGAACCGAGTAATCTGGATCTTAGACGGTCTGCATATGCCTTTACAGCTCAATAAAATGGAGTAAGGACAGACAGAGTTAATGACATAGTAAACTTTCCAGTGATATTAAAGATAATAATTTGTGGTAAGGCCTGTATTTCATCCTGAGGTTGTGTGAATTTTGATTGTCCTCTTCCTCTGTGGGTTATGCGGTCAGAAGCTGGTGTAAAAAATTCTTGTGCAACAGGACTGGTAGTCATCAGCCACAAGGGTTGTAGAGAGCCCGCTGTTTTGTTTTCATGCTCTAGTTCCCATCACTCTGGGATAAGATAATAATAATAATAATAACTTTATTTTTGTATACCGCCATACCCGGAAGAGTGCTAGGCGGTTCACATCAATTAAACAAGGTTACAAGTGGTTTACATTAGTTGAGCGGGGTTACAAGCGGTTCAATAACAAATTGATCAAAGTTGCCAGGGGGGGTGAGGGAAGGATGTAGAGGGGAGAGGGGTTGTTAGATAGAAGGGGCGTTGGGATCCTGGTCTTGGAAGAGGCGGGATTTGAGTAGTTTTCTAAAGCCGAGGTAGTTGGGGGCCTTGAGGGCCATTTGGGATAACCATGGGTTTAGCTTAGTGGCTTGGAAGGCGAGGGTTTTGTCGAGGAATTTTTTAGAGTGGCAAAGTTTAAGGGAGGGGTAGGCGAAGAGTTGGATTCTGCGGGAGTCCTTGATGCTGTGATTCAGGGTGAAGTGAGGGATGATGTAGCTTGGGGATAAACCAAATACTGTTTTATAGCAGAAGCAGGTGAATTTGAATAGGACTCTGGATTCTAATGGCAGCCAATGGAGTTTGTGGTAGAAAGGGGTGATGTGTTCCCATTTTTTCAGGCCAAATATGAGGCGGACAGCAGTGTTCTGGATCATTTTGAGTCTCCTGATGGTTTTTTTTGTGGAGCTTAAGTAAATGATATTGCAGTAGTCCAATGCAGTAGATCCACCCTCTCAGTCTTACTTAAAAACTCACTTTTACTTACAGTGTAACTGTGCACAAGAATTTGTGTAGACATCAGTTCCCTGCTTATTTAAATCCAATGGCAGTGAATGTATTAAGGCTGGATGCAGAGACTTGCACAGATATGAAAGCTGAGCACATGATTTTCTAAAGCTGTGAGTTTAGGGAATAATTCTCTATAAGTGCTTAGCATTAGGCACCAGGATGCTATGTGCTAAATTTGAATTTTGTAATGGCAATTCTGTTACATATACACAGAAGACCATACATTAGGTAATAAATCCATGCTCACGAACCACTTGCATAAGGGTGTTAATCACATCTTTCAGCTCCTCCTCCTTCACCAGTGGAGTATAGTTCTCTGTTCAGTTTTTCCTTCTTCAAGCGAACCAAGAAGAGGTGTTCTGATCTGCTCTGTTCTTTTCCATGGAGAACCCAGATTGCTTTGGTCTTACGACATGGCTATTGAGCGCATGACCTTTACCTGCAAGGGTTATTCAGAAGTAGTCATTGCTACTCTTCTTTGATCTAAGAAGTCATCAACATTTGCAGCCTACGCTAAAGCCTGGAAGGCTTTCCAGTTGGGTTGCACCAAAGATAAGGTTGAGCTTCTTACGGCGCCAATTCCTGTGATCCTGGCATTCCTTCAAGCCGGATTAGAAAGGGCCTAGTGGTGATGTCTCTCAAAGTCCAGGTGGCTCAAGAGGGAAAACAATCCCTGGCATCTCACCTGATGTGACCTGGTTCTTGAAAGGAGTGCTCAGGTTGTGGCCTCCTGTACGCCGGCCTTTTCTGTCCTAGAATCTTAATATATTTTTGAAGGGCCTGTCCAAGCCTGCGTATGAGCCTCTCCAAGAGGTGTCTCTTCTGGAACTCATGGTGAAGATGGTATTCCTGGTAGCAATAGTCTCCACAAGATGGATCTCGGAATTGCAGGCTGTTTCTGCAGAGACCCCTTCCTAAGGATCTAAGAGGTTGGGATTTCTCTGCACAAGATACCTTCTTTCTTACCAAAGGTTGTGTCTGCCTTTCACGTCAACCAAGAGGTTTGTTTACCTGCTTTTTATCCTATTGATTCGACCAAGCAAGATATGATTATTGCAGAGGCTGGATATGTGAAGAAATTTACTCTACTACTTGGAAAGGACAAATGAGTTTCCAACCATCTTTTTCTTCAAGCCAGTCAGTCCAGGCGAGGCAGACCAGCTTCCAAGGCTTCAATCGCCAGATGAATTTGCATGGCAATTTCATCAGCGTACTTTGGCTGTGGCAAACATATTTCCATATTTCCATATTTCCATCAAAGCTCATTCGACCAGAAGTATGACATCTTCATGGGTGGAGTCCTGGGCAGTTCTGCCTGAAGAGATCTTCATACCTTTTACAAAGTTCTAGAGTGGATGTGGTAGCTCTTGAGGATGCTGCTTTTAGGTCCTCAGTCTTGCGGGCAGGCTCATCTGTCCCTGCCTAGATGTCTGGCACTGCCCTGGTATGTCACCTAACATATGTACTCCTGTGTATATGTAACAGAATGAAAGATTAGGTTCTTACATGGATAATCTTGTTTCTGTTAATATATATACAGGAGTCCATACAGCCTGCCCTGTTAATTCTGCAATTCACCTGTTCTCTGCTTCGGACAACTCTATGGTCTGGAACTGAAGTTCTTCTCCTGTCAGTTGGATGAACATCTATGATTAACGCTCTATGGTCTGGAAATGGAGTTCATCTCCTTTCAGTTGGATGAACATCTATGATTAACTTTATTAATAAAATACTTAGTTATTGAGCTTTGGAGTTCCTTATATGTTAGTACTAGTTGCATACAGCAGGTTGATTCACTGATACACCTATGTTGTAAGTTCATGCTAATTATTCTTTTACGTGAGTTACAGAGCAGAACAGAAATTTTTTATTTCTAGAGAAGTTCCCCGTGCTCCTCCTTCTCTTTTCTCCTGTTATAGTGGAGCTGAATTGCTTTGGTACAAACTGAAGAAGGAAGAGCTGAAAGATATAAGATTGACACCCTTCTGCAAGTGGTTCACGAGCATAGATTGATCACCTAATGTACAGACTCCTGTGTATATTAACAGAAACAAGATTATTCAGGTAAGAACCTAATCTTTCATTGTGCACACTATTATTATCATAGAACACTAGTAAAGTCTCCAGTTAGGCATTTAGCTAACACTATTCTGTTACATGTGCATGCAAGATCTAAGCATGCCCCTGACTTGTCTGTGCCCCTCCCCAATCCATACCCACCTGGCAGTTGCATACTATGGATTTTGTGTGCACATTATGTTAAATAGTGACTAATGGCAGTTATATGAATAATTAATGCAAGTTAATGCCATTTATAACTAATAATTGGTCAATGTCAATTAGGTAGTTAATCAATTAAGTTACATACATAACTGACCTTATTCTATAACTTGGGACACAAAACATTGTATGATGAGTGTCAAGTTGGATATGTAGGTATATAAAGGTGTCCTTTTATTAAGCTGTGGTAAGCTTCAATGCAAGCTTACTGCAGCTTAAAAGGGCTTACCGTGGGGGTTTTTGAGGCATCCCATGGTATGTTCCAAATATGCCCATGCTACTCACACACTAAAAACTACCGTATATACTCGAATATAAGTCGAGACCCCCCATTCCCCCCCCAAAAAAGAGGAAAAATGGTTGACAAGGGCTTAATATTTCTGCCCTGCCAGGATCTGCGCCCCTTCACTGCCATCTGTTCCTTTCTACTACCCTTCAGCTCCTCTCACGTGGCTTATCTATCTACCTTCCTCCCTCTTATTTTCATGGCACGTTACAATGTAATTTGTGCAAGCCACTGGAGCCTGCGAGCTCGGTCCCTGTCCCATCCCCACAAACCATCTCGCTTCTGTGCTCCTATTTTCTCCATTTCTAATATCTCCCCTATGTATCTGTCATTGCCCCCCCTGTGTCCATATACCATCCCCATGGCATGTCCCCTTTATGTCTCTGTCTCTATGCCCCATGCACATAATTTCCCCTCTTTCTGTTACCTTCCTGTGTCCAGATTTCCCCTATCTTCCTCTTCCATACCAGTGTGTCTCTTCTTTTCAACCCCATCTAGCTTTTTTCCCTCTTTCTTCCCCCCCCCCCCCTGCTTCTAGCATCTGGCTCACCTGCCTGTCCTTCCCTTTCTTTCCTGCTGTGGGTTTTCTTTCCGTCTTCATTCCCTTGGCCCAGAATCCTTTTCCCTTTCACTCCCTCCTTCCAATTTGAGCCGGGAACACGAGCGATCGCACGGTCCCTGCAGCCACCACTCGCCTGCCCAATCGATCCTACTGTTTAGCCAGCTCTCTCCCTTCGCCTCACCTTAGTTTGTAGGTTTTGTTTTTCGGCGACATGCACGCTTTCCCAAAGAGCCGCACATGCGCGGCTGCTCAGTGTTCAATCTTCTGCTCTGCTGCATCTTCCTGTTTCCGGTTGCGTCAGAGCAGAAGATCGAAACTGAACAGCAGCGGGGACCGGGGGAGTCTCATGGGAGTGCGTGTGGGACCCGGCCTGAGGCCTAATCAGTGACTGCACTGTACGGCACACCAGGCAACATCTCGCGGCACACTAGTGTGCCGCGGAACAGCGGTTGAAAAACACTGCTCTAGACACACATTATTTGCATACAATTTGGTTATAGCATTGGGCATAAATTTTTTTTGACATGTTAGAAAATCATTCACCAAGCTTCAATACATAACTTGTTCCATCAGCCCTTCAGATACAATCATTTTTGCCCCCCTATGACATTACAATAGTTCTGCTTTGTCCTCAGAATGCATTCCCAATCAGGAGAGTTAGATCACTGGTTTACTTTTCAACTTACTAAAAGTAGGGACTAGGTCATTTTATTTATTTTATCATTTTTTTTTAAGATGCCTGTAGATATTTCCACTCTGTCTGAAGCTGAAAGAAAAGCAAGATTAAGGAAACGTGACCCCAAACGCCTTGTGAAGAAAACAGACAAAGAGGACTTTCACGATGAATTTAATGCAGACCAGTACAGCAAATTTTGGAAGAAAAAATGAACTCTGATTTTCATGCCAAGACAAAGATCCAGCAGAGTTAGCCTGTACAGGACAGATCGTATGATACCCAGAAATGTCTTTTATTAAAACTGATTTCCTCACTAAAAGCACCTGCTTTGAGCTCTCTGAATAAGACACACTGATTAATTCATTCTTCTCATTTTGGCTTATTTACAAAAGCTGCGTGTCCTGTTTTATATCTTTGGGCCGCGTGGTGCTTAGCACATGTTAATGTCCATTAGATCGCACTAACCCCTCCTTTACTAACGCGTAGCATGAGTCACCAGCAGTGGCGGTAACTGCTCCGATGCTCATAGGAGTTCTATGAGCATTGGAGCAGTTACCGCCACTGCCGGTGCTAAAACCCACGCTACGCGTTAGTAACGGAGGGGGTAAGTTTTAGTAAAAGGGCCTATTTAGAGAGATGTTTGCTGTTCCACAACTTTGGAAATGCCTGCTGTTCGGTATGTCAAGTTTCTTAATTGCAAATATGTGTAAAAATATTGTCAAGTCAATTGTAGCATAGGCTGGAAACCTTCTTCCAAATCAGCCATTCATTGATTTGGTGGTGGTTGGGGGGGGAGGAATGGCTCTGTTTTCTGAACCTGGCCCATCTTCTTCCTGACTTGCTATCATTCAAGATTGGTGGGGTCTGAACCTGAGATGTCTGGAATTTTCTGTGATTATACCACACATGCCTTTTTAAATGAGCCAGCACTAGAATTTTCTGTGATTATACTACACGTCTTTTTAAATGAGCCAGCACTAGAACTCAGCAGGAGACACATGCTCTCTGTGTATGCTTAGGGTTCCAAGTGGGGCCAGGTATGGAGTATCCTTTGCACAGGCTGGAGCCTTATTCAGGTAGTGGTCTGGATCTGGAATATGCAAGAGCTAGAGCAGATACTGAAGTTGGAGCTTACGGTAAAGCAAATTTCCAAGCTGAAGTAGGAGCTGGCAATGAAGTCAGCAGAGTCTTCATACAGGAGGCTTGATATCAAACTGGCTGGTTATCCTTCGTGTTCCTGTGATCGGCTTCCTGTTTCCCACAAATCACTTTTAGCTCAGCCCCTAGAGCAGCCATTCCCATCCCCAGTCCTTACGGTATGTCTAGTCACATCGGGTTTTCATGATATCCACAATGAATATACATGAGAGATTTTCATCAATTGCACTTAAATATTGAACATTCATTGTGGATATCCCGAGAACCTCAAAAATGTTGAAATGTCTCCTAGTACTTGTGGATGGACAAACTATTCTAGTATTGGTTGTGAAAGACCCTCTGGCCTTCATCATATAGGTCAGGGGTAGGCAATTCCGGTCCTTGAGAGCTGGAGCCAGTTCAGGTTTTCAGGATATCCACAATAAATATGCATGAGATAGATTTGCATCTCAAGGAGGCAGTGCTTGCAAATTCCTCTCGTACATATTCATTGTGGATATCCTGAAAACCTGACCTGGCTCCAGCTCTCGAGGACCGGAATTGCCTACCCCTGATATAGGTGATGACTGCTCCTGGGCATTTTGGTTGCTCCTGATGGCTTTCAGCTTAAGAGAATGTGTGTCATTATCTCAAATGGCTCTTGAGTTTGGTTTTCTACCTACCAGTTTCCAGCTGTTCCTTGAGTTTCCATTTCAGTCAGGATGGGCCTTTATGCACCTTCCTTGGCATCTACTCAAAGGGATAGATTCTGTATAGGAAGCCAGTCTCAGCAGTTGCCTACGAAGCAGATGAGAATTGCAACCCAGCATTCTATACAGAATCACCTTATCCCCTGATTCTGTAACCAGTGCCGGATACAGCATCGTGCTTGCCTGATCGAGGGATCCCTTGCCATCAGCTGATTGGGGATTCCCTTGCTGCAATCAGCTCAACCAGCAGGCCTCCCCAAAATTGTGGCTTCGGGGAGGCCTGCCAGATCAGCTGATTAGGAGGAAAATACCCCCAACATGAGCAGCTGCGGCAGGAGACCTCACGACAAGTATCCCCAAAATCATCAGGAGGGATTCCCACTCCCTCCTGCCACCAATCTGACATCCCCCCACCCCACGAAGCACCATCGGCATGAGGGATGCCCACACTTTCCCCTTGAACCCCTGCCACCCCCTCCTCCCAGAAAGTAGGCTGGCAGGAGCGATACCCATTCCATCCTGCTGCCATCACCCCACCAACCAGCGACACCCCCCAAATGCCCCTGGCACCCCTTTAAACAGCTAGACCGCCACCTCCCACATACCTTTAATAAAAGGATGCTTACTCCCTCCAGTCTGCAGACAACCTGCAAAATGGTGGGCCTTTCCTGTCTCTGTGCATCCTGAATGCCCCATAGAAGGGGCCTTAGGCTTCCTTCCTGGTGCATCCTGGCATGGAATGGATAGGGCCTAAGACACATATTTTTGTTTTGTTTTATAATTTTTATTGATTTATAATATATATCACAAGTAATACACTTGTTACAGAAATACAGAACATAAAATTTTTCCAAGAAACAACATATTATTATATAAATAATAGTCCAATTCCTTTCTTAGACCAAAATTAAACAAGGTAATCCATTAAGTTCCATGGAGAGAATAAACAGGAAAATTAAATAATTAATTACAGGAAAGCTGACTACGCTTGACAAACCCCAAATAAAAAAATCCAGCTGATTGTCTGAGTTAAATTACATTACTTCGGAGATCTTTTAAGGTCTAGAAAGACTCTCAATTGTGATGGTAAAAAGAAAGTGTACTTAATCCCCAGGTAGCGAACCAAACATTTACAGGGGTATGCTAAAAGATAAGAAGCCCCCAATCTTTTTGCTTCATCTCTCATAGAAAGAAATTATTTTCTGCGATCTTGTGTTATCTTGGATACATCTAGAAAGATCCAAATTCTTTGTCTGGAAAAATGTTGATGCAAATTCCTAAAGTAAATTTTCATTATATGGTTTAAGTCTTGTTCAAAAACAAAGGAGACCAAGAGCATCTCCCTTTCTTTAACATCGGAAAGGGATTCCTCCAAAATTGCTGTCAAATCTTTTTGTACTACCAAATTTCCTTCTTCATCAGCTTTAGTCATTGTAGTTGGTATATAGCAGTGGTCTCAAACTCGCGGCCCGCCAGGTACTATTTTGAGGCCCTCGGTATGTTTATCATAATCACAAAAGTAAAATAAAACAGTTTCTTGATCATATGTCTCTTTAGCTATAAATAACAATATTATTATTAAGACTTAGCCAAAAGGAAAGATTTATAAACTATAAAGAGTTTTACCTCATGCAAAATTGTCATTTCTTTAATAAAACATTAACTGTTTTTTTCTGAGGCCCTCCAAGTACCTACAAATCCAAAATGTGGCCCTGCAAAGGGTTTGAGTTTGAGACCACTGGTATATAGTATACTAGCTGATGCCCCGGCGTTGCACGGGTATTTAATTATAGCAATAACACTGTAAATGGATTCAAATAAAGATACTTTATAGTGGTGAATGAAATTATTTTTTTACAGCTTTATAAAAAGTACAATATTCAAATTATAATGTGAAATATTTGACAAAATGAATACAATACAACTAACGCAAAACTTGATTATAAACAAAATTTTTAGTTTCACCTCCAGGAGCAAGAACATATAAATTCTTGGGTGAACCCACCCTTGAGCAAGCAACATAGAGTTGTCCATGGGAAAAACAGGGGGATCTTAAATCCACTCCACAGTATGTAATAGTCTGTCCCTGTGATTTGTTGATTGTGATAGAGAATGCAAGTCTCACTGGAATTTGCAATTTCTTAAACTGAAAAGGAAGATCTGTTGGAATAAGTGGCATCCAAAAGTTTCAGTATTGATTTAAACAACTCAATATGTGGAAACTCAGGTTGAAAAGAAACTCCATGCAGTTTTTTCCCGGTTCAGAATGGAACCTGTGTTCCTAGTTCAGCATATGTGAGTACTCATGTAATGTAATAACATTATGAACTGGGGTGCATGAAGGAAACAGTTACAAACACAGTTAGAACATACAAACTCTATATGTATGGTGTCCGTGGTAGAATAGAAACGATGTCCCTAGTGGTTATAGTGTCATAGAAAGTGTTTTATAGTTGGAATTACTGTGAGAATGGCAGCTTTTTACATTTTTTCCATTGACATGAATGGGTGAAATCTGATTTTCTGTTTGTAGCTCCGCCCACGTGTGCAGGTGGGCCGCGAGACCCCCAGAACATATCACCCCAGGTAGTGAGGGATCTGCATACCAAGTTTTGTTCAAATCGGTCAAGTCGTTTTGGAATTACTGTGCGAATGGCAGCTTTTTACATTTTTTCCATTGACATGAATGGGTGAAATCTGATTTTCTGTTTGTAGCTCCGCCCACGTGTGCAGGTGGGCCGCGAGACCCCCAGAACATATCACCCCAGGTAGTGAGGGATCTGCATACCAAGTTTCGTTCAAATCGGTCAAGCCGTTTTTGCGTGATCGCAGCACATATACACATACATACACACATACATACCTCCGATTTTATATATATAGATTTTATTAATGGGAGGAATAGCTTGTTGCGGAATTTTGAGAATCTCCATTAAATTCTTTTTAAAATAGTCATGAGGATTTAAAGTTGGTGATTTTGGGAAGTTTAGTATCCGTAAATTTAGCCTCCTACTATGGTTCTCAAATTGTTCCAGTTTAGAATGCACATATATCTTATCTCTTATCTCTAACCAGAGTAGTTGTAATTTCCTTCAAGTCTTTTACTTCATTTTTAACACAAGTCATTTGTTCAATAAAGTCATTTTTTGTCTGTTCTATTAATTTTGACAAATTGTCCATTTTCCCCGATAAACTAAGTACCTCTTCTGTTGAGTCTGTTAGCTTGCCATCGAGCCTCTGCAAGGCCTGCCAAATGGTCTCCAAAGTCACCGCCGGAGGAGACAGAAGCAGCGACGAACTCACTGATGCTCCCAAAGTTAGCTGCTTGGCAGTCTTCACCACGGGTGCTCCTCCCTCAAGGCCCAGGTCCAGGTCCGCGACTTCCGCTCCTGGAGTCCCTGCTAGAGCAACCCGTGCTGACGTCGGTGCGCTGGATATCGGAGGGGACAGCAATACTTCTTGCACTAGTAGGCTGAACGCTCCATCGTCGAAACCTGTAACAGGGTCCTTTTCTCCCGATAACAGAGTTGCTAGCTGGCTCAAAAACCTCTCGAGGGTTTGCTGCTGTAAGAACATAAGAAACGCCTTCACCGGATCAGACCCTAGGTCCATCTATTCCGGCGACCTGCAAATGCGGAGGTCAAGCCAGGTGCTCCCAGATGGAGACCCTGAACACCCGTATCCCTCAATGTGATTTGCAAGGAGGTGTGCATCCAACTTACGCTTGAAACCCAGAATGGTAGACTCTGTCACCATCTCCTCCGGGAGAGCATTCCAAGCGTCCACCACTCGCTGTGTGAAACAGAACTTCCTGACATTTGTCCTGAGCCTGCTGCCCCTCAGCTTTAGTCCATGACCTCTTGTCCGTGCCACTTTTGACAATGTGAACAACGATGTTTCTTGCTCTATTTTGTCGAATCCTTTCAGTATTTTAAAAGTCTCAATCATATCCCCTCGCAGTCTCCTTTTCTCGAGAGTGAACAGTCCCAGTCTTCCGAGGCGTTCTTTGTAGCTCAAATTTTCCATACCTTTTACTAGCTTCGTGGCTCGCCTCTGCACCCTTACCAACAGGGTTATATCCTTTTTTAGGTATGGAGACCAGTGTTGGACACAGTACTCTAAGTGTGGTCTGACCATTGCTCTGTAAAGCGGCATTATAACGGCCGCCGATCTACTCGTGATCCCCTTCTTTATCATGCCCAACATTCTGTTTGCTTTCTTTGCTGCTGTTGCGCATTGAGCCAACGGCTTCAGGTTCCTGTCTATCAGTACCCCCAGATCCCTTTCTTGTTCGGTTTTGGCCAATGTTACACCTAACATTTTATATTCATGTTCCTTATTTTTCTTACCTTGCATTTGTCTATGTTAAACTTCATCTGCCACTTTTCGCCCATTCCTCCATCTGGTTTAGATCCTTCTGGAGATCTTCACTGTCTTTTTGTGACCCAACTGCCCAACATAGTTTTGTGTCGTCGGCAAACTTGATTATATTACTTGTTTCCTCTTCAAGGTCATTTTTGAAGATATTGAATAAGATGGGCCCAAGAACCGAGCCCTGGGGCACGCCACTAGTCACCTTCTCCCAGTCCGAGAATTTCCCATTTATGCTTACCCTCTGCAATCTATTCTCTAGCCATTTGCCTATCCATCTGAGTACATCCCCTTCAATTCCGTGACTTAGTAGTTTCCTCATAAGCATTGTGTGCGGGATCTTATCGAACGCTTTCTGGAAGTCCAAGTAAATTATATCCACCGGGTCTCCGCCTTCATCCCTTTAGTTAGCCAAGTTGGTTCTCCTTTGTTCTTGTTTGGATATCTTCTTTGGATATCTGCAGAATGTAGAGATTCTGCGCTTCGGTGATGGTATTTTTTAGTAGGGACCATGCTTGATCAACCGTTTTGATTCCAGCTGTCTTTTTTATGAGCCGTTTTTTAACCATGACTCTCATGCTGCCATAATTCCCTTTTTTGAAGTTAAAGGTTGTGGTTTGGGTCATGGTTCTTTTCCCCTTCCCAATGCCAATTTTAAAATTGATTGTGCTGTGATCGCTCGTCCCCAGGGGGACCATGACTTCCACATCCGATGTTCTCCCAGTTAAGCCATTGAGGACTAAGTCCAAGGTTGCGGATCCCCTTGTAGGTTCTCCCACCATTTGTTCTAGGAAGCAGTCCCCTATTGTTTCCAGGAACATCATTTCCCTGCCGCAGTTCAAGGTTCCTAGGTTCCAGTTTATCCCTGGAAAGTTGAAGTCTCCCATGATCGTTACATTACCCGTTCTACATTCATGGTTGATTTCATCATTTCTTCGTCTGCTTCTTCTGTCTGTGCTGGGGGTTGATAATAGAGGACAATTTTTGTGTCTGCATCGCTTTTTCCAGGGATCTTTATCCAAAGGGACTCCAGTTTTTCTTTTCTTTCTGTCTGCCCTTCTCCGATAGACTCTAATCCTTCTTGGACATAGAGGGCCATACCTCCCCCTTTTTGCCCTATTCTATCTCTTCTGTATAGTTTGTATTCCTGCAGTACTGTGTCCCATTCATTTTCCTCATTCCACCACGTTTCTGTTATGCCAATGATAAGAAGTTTTTCTCGCCTCGCTAGTACCTCCAGCTCCCTCATTTTGTTTCTCAAGCTTCTGGCATTTGTGTACATACATTTGAGCTCCTTTAGTGCTGGCTTCTTGGGCTTTTTAGTCTTCGCAGCCCTCCATGTATCTATTTGTGCTCCTTCTCTGTCTCTTTCGATTGCAACATGCTCTTCCCCATTATCCAAGCAGTTGTTTGTAGGTTCTTCTTTGGTATCACCTGATGCCCGGGCCATCGACTGGATGTCAACTGTCGGCTCTCCCCTGTTCCTTAGTTTAAAGCCTTCTCTATGGTTTTCTTCATGTTTTCAGCCAAGACTCTTGCTCCTTGCTTTGTGAGGTGCAGGCCATCTTTTCTATAGGATCTGCTTCTTCCCCAGAATGCTGTCCAGTTGCGTATGAAGTCAAACCCTTCCTCATCACACCATCGTCTCATCCAGGCGTTGATTTCCCACAGCTCCTCCTGTCTCCTTCCATCCGCTCTCGGTACCGGGAGGATTTCGGAGAAGGCCACTTTCACCTCCCTGACTTTCAGTATTCTTCCGAGTGAGCGGAGTCGACCCTTCATTTCTTCTGTCGTGCTTCCATCCGCTCACATTGTTGGTTCCCACATGGATAATCACAGCAATGTCCTCTCCTCCTTCACTGTCTATGATCCTGGTGATCCTGCTGGCTACATCCTTTACTCTTGCACCAGGCAGGCAGGTGACCAGTCTATCTTCCCTTCCTCCTGCGATGTGGCTGACCACATTGTGTATAATGGAATCTCCAACAATGATCCCAGACTTCTTCAATCGGTGGTTCTTAGGGGGTCGCAAGTCTGTATCCATGGTGTAGGACCTGTCCTCTCTCTTCTGTGGTGTATCCCCAGACTGGCTCTCATTACTTCTAAGTGTGTGGTCGTCCTCAATCTCCGGCGTGGAAGTTCTGAGTTGGGAGGGAGTCGTTCTCAGAACTCCCTTTCTTTTTGTATGAGGCATTGTAAGGAAGATACACCGCAAAAACAATTCCGGTGTTCAATTCTGCATAGGAATGAGCCGGCTGCACGGGAGAGGTAAGAAAAGCAAGCGCTAGCGTGCAGCCATCTTGGATTCCCTCTCCCTATCCTAAGACTCGTATTAACCAAATTATGCAACCCCCCTCCCCCATAGAGTTTGCTGCCATAGCTGACTGCCCAGTTAATCTTAACTAATGGTTGGGCCAGCGTTGCTCGAAGCTCGCTGAACCCCAGGCATCTGGTGCACTATCCTGAGAACACCAGAATAGAAAACATGGCCTTTAAAAAGAAAAAAAGAAAAAAGTAAGGGATCTTTAACTCTTTCATGCTTCCCTATCCCAGCCTCTTTTTTTTTTTTTTTTAACTATAAAAAAGACCAGTGTGAGCTTTTGCAGAAAGAGGCAGACGAGAAGCAACGTCTTGCACCTGCCATCTCTTATCTTCCTTGTGTGTATTCCACAAAAAGCCCAACGTTGAAATTTCCAACGCCTGCCCTTTTTTTTTTTAAACTTAAAACCAATTAAACCCCTACATAAAACAAATCTATATACCAGGAAAACGCTCCAGCCTTCTTTACTCTTATTGAACCGTGAACTTCTTTTTTAAATGCATGAAGAGATACTTTATCCTGACACTATAATCTGCAGCCATCATTCTTTATTGGCTGGTGGCTGGAAAAAGAACAATTCTCACTAAAGCTCTGAATTACAGAGCAGGGATGCCACATGAACCGCGGAATCCAATGAGAGAGGAAGGCTATTGGAGGACCAGAATGAGGCTTGGAATACACAGAGTGAACACCAGAATGAGGCTTGGAATACACAGAGAAACAGCCAGAACACCAGAATGAAGTTTGGAACAACAGTGAATACTGCCCAAGAAAACTGTACAATGGCGGAAAAAAAAATCACAAAAGATATATTGCTGCCGGTCTTCAAAAACTAGCCCAATTTGGCAAGAAATACACCCAAAGGTTACCCAGGTAACAGGTGGCAGCACATAAATGACTAGTCCAGATGGTGGTGTCGCACGTTGATGACGTAAAAGGTTCCTGGGAGGGCTTCAGATGCATGATTGCAGATTCCTATCGCGTATCGTCCGTGCCGGTAAGAGAGGTGCGATTTTATTGCTGCTAGCTCTCCCTTGGAAAGAGGTGGGACTTAAAAGCCCACCCTGAGTTAGGGTGTAATCATATTCATTACTGCTCTGTCCATCAGCAGCTCCTAGAGAGGTGAGTTGTGTAGAAGGAAGAGCAGGGCAGGGTTAAGCTGTTCCTCCTGCCACAGAAAATGCACGTGCATGCATTGGTTCCGTGGAAACATAAAGAGATTGAATTGGCTCAGTGCACTAGTTTTAAATACGTGCTGGTATTCTAGAAACTTTCTAAAAATATACTATATGTGTTACTAAAGTAATGCATAGAAAGATAGATGCTTCACTTCATTCAGATGGTGTAAGTTAAATCATCACCCCTAAAGATTTGATCTAAGGTTGTTCGATCCCCGATCCTCAGAGACAACACACTAGGCTCAAACTTTTCATCTACCTAGTGATTAACATGTCGCTTCGTCACTGGATCAAATATTATATACTCAATGTTTGTATTCAATTAATTTAAATCCTAATTTTTTCATAAATATTCATTATATTTTTTTAAGTTATAAAAATATTTGAACTTAGCTTTTGTGCTCAGTTTTGGAATAAGTATTTTGTGAACATGTTTCACTGTTAAATCCCTGCAATAAAAGAGCAAAAAAATTACTTCCCTGCACTTTTTCTAAACCTAAATGCAAAGTAATAGATAAATCTTTTACAAATCTTGAAAAAAACGTAACAGTGCAACATGTTGACAAATACTTATCTCAAAACTGACCACAAAAACTAAGTACAAATATTTTTATAACTTAAAAATAAAAAAATATAATTAATATTTTTGAAGAAATTAGGATTTAAATGAATTGGATACAAACATTGAGTATATAACATTTGATCCAGTGACAAAGACATGTTAATCACTAGGTAGATGAAAAGTTTGAGCCTAATGTGTTGTCTCCGAGGATCGGGGATCGAACAGCCTTAGATCAGGTCTTTAGGGGTTGTGATTTAACTTACACTATCTGAATGAAGTGAAGTATTTTGGGACCTTTTTCAATACAATTTGTGCAAAAGTGACCAATTAGAAAGATAGATGCATCACAGAGACAATACAAAGACAACTCCTTTGGTCTGGTGTTGCTTCCTAATGTCTTTGATCAAATCATATTTCTGGACTGGTGGCATAATACTTATTTTATGTTTCCCCTTTTTCTTTCACGATTATGCAGCATTTTTCTATCTCTTTTGGATGAGATAAGAACATAAGAATTTGCCTCCGCTGGGTCAGACCAGAGGTCCATCGTGCCCAGCGGTAGCCCATCAGGTCCATGACCTGTAAAGTGATCTTTTGTCTAGAACCTGTTCTACCCTAATCCTTTATATCCTTCAAACCCCTTTTCTTTTTATCTATACCCTTTCTTTCTCCTTTATCTGTAACCTTCAATCCCCTTATTCTTCAGGAATTTATCCAGTCCCTCTTTGAAACCCCATAATTTAGTCTGATCTATTACACCCTCCGGAAGCGCATTCCAGATATCCACCACCCTCTGTGTGAAGAAGAATTTCTTAGCATTTGTTCTAAACCTGTCCCCTTTCAATTTCTCCGGATGTCCTCTTGTTCTTGTGGTTCCCAGTACGCTAAAGAACCTGTCCCTCTCCACCCTCTATGCCTTTCATAATCTTGTACGTCTCTATTATGTCTCCTCTGAGTCTCCGTTTCTCCAGGGAGAAGAGCCCAAGTTTCTCTAACCTCTCAGTGTATGAAAGATTTTCTATATCCTTTATCATTCGTGTGGCTCTTCTCTGGACCCTCTCAAGTATCGCCATATCCTTCTTAAGGTACGGTGACCAATATTGGACACAGTACTCCAGATGTGGGCGCACTATCGCTCGATACAGCAGCAGGATAACTTCCTTCGTTCTGGATGTAATACCCTTCTTGATAATACCCAACATGTCTTTGATTTTTCTCTGTCAACTTTGGGAAGTGTGCATCCTTTTTTTGTGGGTATGCATCTTACTTTATTTTAAAACCTAGATATGAAGGAACAATAGAAAATTGGTTCAGACAGGAAGTACTTTGATTACACTATGTAACACGGTTTTTGTTCCTGGGCAGTAACCCTCTGTTTTACTAAGGTGTGCTATGCGTTTTAGTGCATGCTAAATATACGTGTGTACTACCCGCTAATGCGTCCATAGACTAACATGCACGCGTTAATGTTTAGCACATGGTTAGCGCGCGCTAAAACACTTAGTGCACCTTTGTAAAAGGAGCCCTAAGTGTAATTTTCTATTTTGCAATTTACCTATTTAAAACTTGAAAACACCGAATTTTCATCTTTTTATTTTTAAAAGTCATAAAAGCAACATATGAATCGCAAAGACAACCACAGATTTAGGAATGAGTAGTTTTCGAGATTTGTAAGTCACTGTCATGAATCAGCCCCCAGATGTAGTCATTTTATTGTCTTTGTTACCGGCATTCAGAGTTCAGTATATCCTCTGGTTTCTCTAGTTATTTTTTATTTGCCTTTCACAAAGTGGAAGCCCATCGTCACACATACAATAAATCTTGCACAACATTATATTCATCGTATAATAATTAAAATTTCTACATAATCATTTAACATGAAAGATAAAAACATGACAATAATATTACACACATAAAATATTAGGGACCTTGTTTCTTCAAAGGTGATAACCATATAACTATTAAAAAAAATAATCACCTTATTTCCACATAAATAAACAACCCAATACTTTTATGGTCACGCTCAGACTCATAACCAAACTCTAGTGAAAAGTCACAGAGTCAGTTATAATAGAGACCATCACAGCAAGTTCACTGTCTCTGCCACCTGCTAATAACATACAAGGAAAAGATAGATAACATATCTGAATGCAGGATGCCACTGCTGTTGCTCTTTCACTGCTCTGGGTACATATTTAAAGTACTAACACATTGCAATTGCCATAAGCTGTTGTTTATTTATGTGGAAATAAGGTGATTGTTTTTTGAATAATAATATTACACAGATATAAAACTTTTCTTACTGTAGCCTTCTACAATAATCACATAACAGAACAACTCCCAGATCAACAGATCAAGCGCTCACTTTGCTCCTCTGACTATGCTTCCATGTTCTCTCATGATGAACATCAAGGACATGGACTTTGAGAGACATCTTACAGCCCATTTTACTGTAATTCTTCACCAGATTCTCAACCAGCTCCGCATAGTTTTCGGCCTTATGGATTGCCCAGGAAGCCCTGGACCATTGCAACTAAGCTGCTTTCTCCTTCCTAGTTGGCTTCTTGGGAAATTCCTTGCACTCCAGGATCTTCTTGATCTGTAGTCCGACGAAGACACCAGCTTTGACCTTTGCCTCAGACAGATTAGGGAATAAGTCTTGAAGATACTTGAAAGCTGCTGACCTTATCTAGAGCTCTGACAATTTTTTCATTAGGCCCAATTTGATTTGCAGTGGTGGCATCAGCACATTCTGGAGGTCCAGCAGTGGTTCCCAGTCTTGCCTTTGGTAATGCGCCTTTGTGTCCTTGCTGTCCCAAAGGCAGAGATAGCAGGGAAACTTGGTAAAACTGCCTTAGACATCCACTAGGAATGCTACCATTTTAAAATCTTCGATAACCTCCTAGCTGTACTCATCATACTTCAAGGCTCCTAGCAAGTGCTTTATGCTGTCAGCTTTTTCCCCACTTTGAGCAGCCCTTCAGAACTGAATTGATTTCTTTCCTTCTTTCTTGGGTTCTATGCTTAAGTAATCACTTACCAAGGTGATTAAAAAGAACATCATTGCCCCAAATCATTCCTATCTTTCTTATGGGGACCCCTCTGTCCTCTACTAATAGTAAGTGTATGTAAGCATATATTTTTTTCTGTCTGAATATGTAATGTATATATTGTAAGCTTAGCTCGCAATATAATAATAATAATAATAATAATAACTTTATTTTTGTATCCCGCCATACCCGGAAGAGTTCTAGGCGGTTCACATCAATTAAACAAGGTTACAAGTGGTTTACAGCAGTTGAGCGGGGTTATGAGCGGTTCAATAACAAATTGATCAAAGTTGCCAGGGGGGGGGGGGGTGAGGGAAGGATGTAGAGGGGAGAGTGGGTGTTAGATAGAAGGGGCGTTGGGATCCTGGTCTTGGAAGAGGCGGGTTTTGAGTAGTTTTCTAAAGCCGAGGTAGTTGGGGGCCTTGAGGGCCATTTGGGATAACCATGGGTTTAGCTTAGTGGCTTGGAAGGCGAGGGTTTTGTCGAGGAATCTTTTAGAGTGGCAGAGTTTAAGGGAGGGGTAGGCGAATAGTTGGATTCTGCGGGAGTCCTTGATGCTGTGATTTAGGGCGAAGTGAGGGATGATGTAGCTTGGGGATAAACCAAATACTGTTTTATAGCAGAAGCAGGCGAATTTGAATAGGACTCTGGATTCAAATGGCAGCCAATGGAGTTTGTGGTAGAAAGGGGTGATGTGTTCCCATTTTTTCAGGCCGAATATGAGGCGGACAGCAGTGTTCTGGATCATTTTGAGTCTCCTGATGGTTTTTTTTTTTTTGTAAAGTAAAGTAAAGTAAAGTATTTATTATCTCTCTAAGATCTGAAAGGCTTCTGCCCTCTTTGAACAGCCAATCGGAACCAAATTGATTTCTCTGCTCCTTTCTTGGGCTCTGTGCTTGTGATCACATGATAAGGTGATTAAAAAGAACAACACTGCCCCAAATAATTCCTTTCCTTCTTGTGGGGATGACATGAGCAGATTTATTTTTACCCACATCCAAACCCTGCGGCCTTCCTTATGACACCGACATAACCGTGCCTTTCGTATGTAAGCCCTCATGCTAACTTAGCTTCCTGTGCTTCCCTTCACCTTCAAGCTCTGAGACTAGCTCATAGCCAGTTTTTCCCAGTGTTCTTCTCTCCCCATTCACCAGTATGGCTTCTGTACACTTCCTCCTCCTGATATTGACCTCACCCTTCACTCCAAACCACTGAACTCAACACCACAGCACTCACTTTTTGAATCCGTTACCTAATATAAGTGGTGTGGGGAGAGCCTCGGTAACATTCAAAAAACATATAAACAAGAGCGAAGAGCAACATCCCCTGAGGAAAAATACCAGTGAAACGGCTGTGTATCCGTCGGGCTATAAGTTAAGTGCTCTTCTTAAATCTTTATATAGCACCACATAGATGCATTAAGGTATTGCCTGCATAAAAAAAAACTAAAAAAGACCAATGATGAACACGTCACCCCAGTAAGGACACAAAATAAACATAAGTAGTGTCTTGGGTGTTTGAGGTCTTGGTATAAATACAATCTGCAAGCAGTTTGTTCACAAGTATTTACAAGCAATAAAATAAAAAGCTTTCTTGCTAGTGAATTCCCATTTTGCTCTATTTGCCGTTGGAAGGACTAATCTGTTATTATCCCAGGACAAGCAGGCATGATATTCTCACATGTGGGTGACGTCATCTACGGAGCCCCGATGCGGAAGCATTTTCAAGCAAACTTGATTGAAGATTTAAGTTTGCTCTGCTGCTCCACGCATGCGTGCCTTCCTGCTCCACTAGGGGGTGCATCCCCTCGTGGTCTCCAGTTCAAAATTTTCCGCGAGCCTAGAAGCCGTGTTTTTCAGGCTCTGCCCCAACTGCCTTCTAGCACCGCGATTTTTTCTTGTTTTTTCACGATTAAGTCGCTGTGCGTGAATTCCTTACCTTTTTTACTTGATTCCTGCTTCGTTTTCAACGACCCGGAGGCTTCCGGGTCCCCGTGGCTGCGGGGTTAATCGAGCCGCGGCTACTTTCGATTTAATGTCCTGGCCTTTGACCGGCTTTAAAAAGTGCACCCGGTGCGAGCGGCTTCTTTCTCTCATAGATCCGCATCGCCGGTGCATCCTCTGTCTGGGGGCGGCTCATCCAACGCACTCAGCCACACCGGAAAGTCCCACAACTGTTTCTGTCTTTCGACCCAAACCGGTTAGGCCACCCAGTTTCCAAACGCACCTTGTCCAACTGGTTGGCCGATTGCATCTCCTTTTGCTACGCTCAGGCTGGTCTCGCACTGCATGGTCGAGTAACGGGACACAAAGTCCGAGCGATGGCAGCCTCCGTAGCGTTCCTCAGGTCCACACCTATTGAGGAAATCTGCAAGGCTGCCACGTGGTCTTCGGTTCATACCTTCACCTCCCACTACTGTCTGGACTCCCTGTCCAGAAGCGATGGCTGGTTCGGCCAATCGGTATTGCGAAATCTATTTGCTTAAATCGCCAACTTCCCTCCATCCCTCTTCAGTAAGCTTGGAGGTCACCCACATGTGAGAATATCATGCCTGCTTGTCCTGGGATAAAGCACAGTTACTTACCGTAACAGGTGTTATCCAGGGACAGCAGGCATATATTCTCACAACCCGCCCACCTCCCCGAGGTTGGCTTCTTGGCTAGTTAAGTGAACTGGAGACCACGAGGGGATGCACCCCCTAGTGGAGCAGGAAGGCACGCATGCGTGGAGCAGCAGAGCAAACTTAAATCTTCAATCAAGTTTGCTTGAAAATGCTTCCGCATCGGGGCTCCGTAGATGACGTCACCCACATGTGAGAATATATGCCTGCTGTCCCTGGATAACACCTGTTACGGTAAGTAACTGTGCTTTTTGAATAGATCTTAAAATTTTTTGGTGAGTAAGGAATTGTCAAAGAATGCAAATAACTAGGTTATTGTAGATTGAAAGCTCTATGTGCCAATATTACAGCTTTAAAACAAATTCCATAAAAGATTGGTAGCCAATGAAACAGTAAATAGAGTGGTATTACTCGATCAAATTTCTTTTTGTAACCCAATATTTTAAAAGCGGTATTTTGTACCGCCTGCAATCTTTTCAGATTGCATTTTAAGCGTCCCGCATATACAATGTTACAATAATCCAGTTTAGATATCATTAATGCATGAATCAGTATATGCAAATCCTGTTCCTGAAAATATCCTCTCACCGCCCTAAGTGATCTCAGGGGGGAAAAAACTCTCTTGATTAAAGCTGATACTTGATTTCTAAAATTTAACTGGTAATTGATGATTACTCCAAGATATTTGAAAGTCTCAACTGATGTTATCTTTTTTTGAAAAATATCTATCTCTATTTTTGGCTGTATATATTGACCAGTAATCCCACAAGAAGTGCATTTCTCAATATTAAGAGATAATCTGATCTATTAGCGACTGAACGGTTTTTGAAAGGCCATCTTTGGTAGGGGTTCAGATCAAGTCAAATTGGATCAGTTTTTGCAACAATTAGAATATCACCAGCATAACAATAGACTCGAAAACCTAATTCCTGAACTAAAGTAATTAATGGAACCAAAATGATATTAAATAACCCTGGCAATAGTGCCCAGCTCTGTGGCACACCACAGAACAATTGAGATTTTTTAGAAACAGATTTTTTCCCTTTTACCCTAAAGCTTCAACACTATCTTCCTCTCATTCAGCCAACCCCACTCTTCCTGTGTTCATCTCGCCTGCGGCACAGCAGGCCCCCAAATACCTCCTCCACTCTCCCTGATATCATCTTGCTCCTTCTTTTGCTCTCTGCTGGGGATATCAGCCCCAACCCTGTTCTTCCCAATCAACTCCATCTTACTCATGTGGGTCACACCATAATGTCACCAATATTATTTCCAGTGCAATAGGTGTTTCATTCTAGACAAGCGGTTTATCTCCCCCATAACCTTCCTCTGGACCGACTCCATCCTTTTAATATCTTTTTGAAGGTGCGGCTTTCTCTTAATTGGGATTTGTAATCCTTGCATGTTTTTGTTGAAAAATCCCTTGATATTCCTCATTTCCTGTACTAAGCTATTTAATTCTGACAGTTTCTTAGTAACCTGGACACAACTCATCAACACCTTGCTTCTTGGTCTATTAGAACTTTCTTGATTAATTTTGTAATCCCTGGAGCACATCTGTCAGGCAGTTGTTATTAGACTTCACAATTCTAATGACCCTTTGGAGACTATTCACTTCTCGCTGTCATGTTAATTGCGTTGTGAATGCTCACATGCGTGAGATTCCAAGTAGGAATGGTTTGGTCTGATTTATATTTGTTTTGCTGGGTGATCTCAGGTCAGATTCCGAGTTTATAGACCACTGCATTTGTCTCTCAGTTCTCTGACTTCTTAAAAGGGATCTGGGGACAACGGGAGAAGCAGAAAGTGGGTTCTGAGCCATTTTAGCTTTCTCTGTTTTAAGGGTCTTTTGGCATTGCTATAGTAAAGATTTTGTCATATAGACAGAAGCAGAGATTTTTCTAGAGTTAAAACCATGTTTCTTGAGGAACTGGTATTGGCCTTTTAGGACTGGGGAGTGGGCTTCTCTTTTTGGGTAAGCGATTAGTAGTACAATCTTCCCAGTCTTTTTCCTTCAAATGCGCAAAGTTTTCTTAGAACAGCAACAGGGAAGGGGAGACAAAGGAAAGAAAAGGAGGTGACGGAGGAAAGCCACTGGCCCACATCTGAGCAAAATAAATCCACTTTTATCTTTATACAAGGCAAATATACTGTATTTCTGAGCAAAAGGTTACCAGAGGGCAAAGATCTTTGTTGTTGACATTGTTTCTGTAGCTAAAGATAATGGTAGGCATTCAGAGGCATGAGGCTGAAGAGCATGCTGAGGCTCTTTATGAGCTCTTTATGAGCATTTATGAATTTATTGTTTTGGTGTGAGGGGATTACAACCACAGCAGTGCCTGCACTACAGGGTAGGCGTAGAGCAGGGGTCTCAAAGTCCCTCCTTGAGGGCCGCAATCCAGTCGAGTTTTCAGGATTTCCCCAATGAATACGCATAAGATCTATGTGCATGCACTGCTTTCAATGCATATTCATTGGGGAAATCCTAAAAACCCGACTGGATTGCGGCCCTCAAGGAGGGACTTTGAGATCCCTGGCGTAGAGGGAATGTGGTCACATGCTGGCACCCTTTTGAGTTAAAAACAGATTCTTCCCTGGGTCACCCACCCCCTTGAATGAGCTGTTTTGCAGAGGTACCAAGGATGAATTTTTCCAGAGTGAGATTTTCCAGACTGTCAACATGGATTTACTAAGGGGAGATCCTGCCAATCCAACCTGATCAGCTTCTTTGACTGGGTGACGGGGAAGCTGGATGTTGGGGAGCCCCTGGATATTGTATACTTGGACTTCAGCAAAGCTTTCGATAGCGTACCACACCGCAGGTTGTTGAGCAAAATGAGCTCTATAGGATTGGGTGACACATTGACAAAATGGGTTGGGGACTGGCTTGGAGGTAGGCTTCAGAGGATAGTGGTGAATGACACCCCCTCCGAAATGTCTTGGGTCTTGGGCCCGATCCTGTTCAGCATCTTTATAAGAGACTTGGCTGAGGGGCTTCGAGGTAAAATAACGTTATTCGCCGATGACGCTAAACTATGCAATGTAGTAGACAGGAGCCCAACGGCCAAAAACTCAATGCCCGACAATATGACGCACGACCTACGCCTACTGGAGCGCTGGTCTAGGATCTGGCAACTAGGTTTCAATGCCAAAAAATGCAAAGTCATGCACCTTGGCAGCCATAATCCATGCAGGACTTACATCCTTAATGGCGAGATCCTAGCAAGGACTGTAGCAGAACGGGACTTAGGGGTGATCATCAGTGAAGACATGAAGACTGCCAATCAAGTGGAGCAGGCTTCATCTAAGGCTAGACAAATCATAGGGTGTATATGTAGGAGTTTCGTCAGCCGTAAGCCTGAAGTCATTATGCCATTGTATAGATCCATGGTGAGACCCCACCTGGAATACTGTGTACAATTCTGGAGGCCTCATTACCGCAAAGATGTGCTGAGACTGGAGTCGGTCCAACGAATGGCCATCCGGATGGTCTCAGGACTCAAGGACCTCCCGTACGAGGAACGGCTGGATAAATGATGGCTATATTCACTCGAGGAACGCAGAGAGAGGGGAGACATGATTGAGACATTCAAATATTTAACGGGCCGTATTGAGGTGGAAGAAGATATCTTTTTTTTCAAAGGTCCCACGGCTACAAGAGGGCATCCGTGGAAAATCAGGGGCGGGAAGCTGCACGGTGATGCCAGGAAGTACTTTTTCACCGAGAGAGTGGTTGATCGCTGGAATAGTTTTCCACTTCAGGTGATCGAGGCCAGCAGCATGCCTGATTTTAAGACAAAATGGGATCGTTATGTGGGATCTCTTCACAGAGAAAGTTAGGGGAGGGTCATTAGGGTGGGCAGACTGGATTGGCCTTGGCCCTTATCTGCCGTCTATTTCTATTTTCTATGTTATAAATTTAGGAAAACCGTAAATTGCTTTAAAATGAAAAGGCAGCCTAAAATGATTATTTTCTTTCATCAGCTCCATTGTTCTAAATGAATGGGTTGTTATCCGCGGTCCAGAGGAAGGGCGATGAAAATGGTAAGGGGTTTGAACCAAAAAAAGTATGAGAAGGGACTGGAAGACCTAAATATGTATACTCTAGAGGAGAGAAGGGACAGGGGAGATATGATACAGATGTTTAAATACTTGAAAGGCATTAATATAGAACCAAGTCTTTTCAAAAGAAGAAAAAATGGTAAAACTAGAGGGCATAATTTGAGATTACAGGGAGGAAGACTCAGGAGCAATGTTAGGAAATTCTTCATGGAGAGGGTGGTAGATGCCTGGAATGATCTCCCGAGGGAAGCGATGGAGAGGAAAATGGTGATGGAATTCAAAAAAGTGTGGGATAAACATAGAGAATCTCTAATTAGAAAACGAAGGATGTAAATTAAAGAGCTAAGACTGGTACTGGCAGACTTTCACAATCTGTGTCCCATATGTGGTAATTTGGTGTAGGATGGGCAGGGGAGGGCATCAATTGGATCTCACTAATTTGGAACATGAGGATGTTACTGGCCAGACTTTATGTTAGATATCCTGCAAACAGGATAGTTGGATAGACCGGAGTGAACTTGGACAGCAACTTCAGCATTTGGAACCTAGGACAATACTAGTCCATGACCCAAAAATATCAATGAAGAGAAGAGTTAATTTAATCATGGACCATTGAAGTTTTTGTCATTTACCATTTTAACAGCAGATGAAGGTAGAGAAAACTGAATTCTACCAGTGACATCACTATATAAGTTATTGTGTTCCCTGGAACAATTCAGTGTTTTTCAAGACTTTCCAGCAGGTGGTAGGTCTGTCCCAGGCCTAGCTCCCTACTCTGCTGGCTATGATTGCACAGTATGTAATGTAATGTAATGTAATGTAATTTATTTCTTATATACCGCTAATTCTGTTAGGTTCTAAGCGGTTTACAGAAAATATACATTAGGGTGCATTAAAATTATAAGTAAGATGGGTACTTAGAAATTCCCTTACTGTCCCGAAGGCTCACAATCTAACTAAAGTACCTGGAAAAATGACAATTAGTAGAGTAATAAAGAAATAAAAAATAGAGATAGAGGAGAAAAATAAGAAAATAAACATTCTAATAAGACTACAATGATCTAAAGGACTTTGAAAGGTTGAAAAGAGGAGAGATAGGAATAGATGCAGAAGGGAGAACCGTTGAAACAATAGAATTCTGGGGAAATTTAAATGAAATTTAAATGATAAAATAAAATACAAAACAAGTGGCAAAACAATGAATGAGATTAAAAAATATATCATAAACTAAAAAGAAAGTGAAAATAAAATCAAAACAGTCAAGACTGAAGTCCAGCTTGAAATGACTTCACTGCTTTGGCTACCAAACTTCTCCAGGTGTCATCCGATCCTAGTCAGCATACCGGTATGGTTGAGCCTAACAGCCGCTCCCAGATTCATGATCACTGAATGTGCCAATGTGTGAGGCTGTGGCTTGGTCCTAAGGGATCTTGCCCAAGGGGTAAAGGTCTTGCGCGTTTTGGCAAACACTATTGGAAAGTGACTGTGAACCAATAAACCAGGCTGAAAGTGAGATGACCAAGGTGGTAACAATTAGAGCTGTGCATCAATAAGCCTTATTTAAATGATGCAAAATTAAAAATTATGTCAAAATTCACGCATTCACAGCCTAGAACAGGGAAATCCCTTACTCTCAGTTGATGGATTTCTTTGTTAGAGCACTCCCCCACAAGAACCTGGAATGGTGCAGGAGCCAGATTCCCAGGCCGAGGCAGGTTTGCTCATGTCTGCCATGTGAGTAGGTATTTCAACCAGGAGACACTGCACAAACTGCAACAGCCGGCAGCTGAGCATAGCCGCTGGCTCTGTCTGCCCGCAGTGTGATGGGCCATTTCCAACTTCATAAATGGCCTGGGGGGGGTGCCATTGGAATTGATCTGATTACCCCCCCCCCCCAATGCCAGTCGGCAGCAATTGTGGCCATTTAATTTTCTGCTTCTCCTGCTATTGCTTCTTGGCAGTAGGGAAATGTTCTTTCCACCTCAGGGCTTGAAAGATGTGGGATCTTCTACCTTCCTCAGATCTGTTTGGGGGGGTCCCTTTTGGGGGCTCCAGACCTAGCTTAGATATTCCAGCTGCAGTTGCAATCTGATGGAGAGCCCCCTTTTACTTGGGGGGCCTCAGTGGACCCCACTTTAGATATAAATTGACATGGGACTGAGTCACGAGCACTGGAGGTACTACTTCCCTTGAGAATTTGGAGGTTCTCTCAGGTGTCAGTCCTCTGCGTACTCTGATTTGGAGGAAACCCCCCTCAACCTTAGGAAGACGAGGAAGAGCGGTCCCATGTGATCTGTTGCGAAAAGTTGTCTCATTGACGAGGTCACTAGGGCCCTCTATGCTATGCCCAAGACTTCGTCTGTGGCCCCTGTAGAGGGGAATTGGGAGAGTCACTGAAGAAGGGATTGCTGCTACCTCTCTTCTTGGGTGACCCTCACAACAGATGCCGACCTTTACAGCTGGGGGAGAGGGACATTGCGAGGGTCACCTAGTTTAGGGACGCTGGTCGCCCTCGCAGAGAAAGTGATCTATCAACTGCTCGGAGCTACAAACTGTTCATTTTGCCCTACAGATGTTAGAGAACACCCTGGAAGGCAAGGCGATCCAGGTTTTATCGGATAATGCCACAGCAGTGACCTACATCAACAGGCAGGGAGGCACCAAGAGTGCTGTGTTGAAATTGGAGGCCCAATTTCACTGGGCAGAAGTCCATCTGCAAGCTCTATCAGCAGCGCCCATCATGGGAGTGGACAATGTACAGGCCAACTATCTCAGCCAGCAGACCTTAGACCCAGAGTAGTGGTCCTTGTCTTGGAGGACCTTCAACAGCATTGTGCGTTGATGGGGTAATTCGACATTTGATTTCATGGCTTTGACAGTCAACAGAAAAGTCCCTCAGTTCTTTGACCAAATATGCATGCCCAGCATGGATGCTTTAGTACAACCATGGCCAGAGAGGACTGTTGGCCATTTTTGCTCTGTGGCTCATAGTGGGCCGGGTTATTCGAAGGATAATCATCTAGGGTTGGTTGCTGCAGATTGGCTGCATCGGCCATGGTGTACAGATTGGTTCACCTACAGAGAGATGAGAGTCTCAAACTGCCACTATATCCGTCTCTGCTTTCACAGGGTCCAGTTTTCCTAGAGGATCTGGAATGCTTTGGGCTTACGGCATTGCTCTTGAGCAGGCGTCTTACTGCACAAGGGTTTTTCGGAAGTGGTTATAGCTACCCTCTTCAGATCTAAGAGGCCAGAGATGGTTGCGGCCTATGCTAAGTCTTGGAAGATGTTTCGGCACTGGTATGCTAAAGAGAATATGGAGTTGATGAAGGCTCTGATATCAGTGATCTTAGTGTTTGTCCTGGATGGTCTTGAATAATTTGGCTATTGGTATCCTTAAAGAGCAAGTGGCAGGACTCTCGTGTTATAAGGCTCAAGTAGAAAAGGCTTCTTTGGCCTCTCATTCAGATGTCGCCAGATTTTTGAAAGGAGCATTGTGGTTGCTTTCTCCTCTGTGACAGCTGTCCCCAGAGTGGAATCTTAACTTGATTTTACAGGCACTCAGAAAGGTTTCGTATGAGTCTTTGCAGAGTTATCTTTGATGGATCTTATCATTAAGGCTTTATTTTAGTAGCAATTGCTTCAGCAAGAAAGGTTTTGGATCTACAAGCTCTGTCATGCAGAGAAGCCTTTCCTGAAGCAGGGGTTTCCCTTCGCATCCCTGTTTGCTTTTCATGAAAATCAAGTGGTCTGACAAGCCATTTTTCCATCCTATGGGGTTGAAGAAAAAAAGACAGTTTTGCTGTTGGCTGGATATTTGGAGAGTTTTCTCCATTACCTGGAGGTGACAAATGACTTTCACCTCTCAGATCATCTTTTTGTGCTAACAAGCCCTAGCCGCCTGAGTAAGACAGCCTCTAAGACTTCTATTTCCTATATTAGGTATGGTAAGAAATTACCAATTGCATTGAGAGCATACTCTTATGAGGGGTGTGGCCTCTTCATGAGCAGTGTCACCCGAGGAAATTTGTATGGCATCTACATGGTCCACCCTTCGTACTTTCATGAAATTTTACAGAGTGGACATAGCAGCGTGTAAGGATGCCACTTTTGGGTCTGAAGTGCTTACAGCAGGTTCCTCTGCCCTGCTCTGCCCTAGACTCAGAGGATTGCTTCAGTACATCCCACTGGTCAAGACTCGTATGCCTTTTGCATTAGAAGGGAAGACTATGTTTTTAATAATCTTTCTTGTAGAAAGGCATACGAGTCTTGATGCCCGCCCTATCAGATTGCATTTGGCCTTCTTGCTATGTCAGACATGTATTTCCAGATGTTGGTGTCTATTGTTAGAAAGATCTGAAGAGCTACATAAGTGTTTAGTGCTGGTTACACTCAAGTCAGTGGCTTGTTCATTTCCACCTTGTTTTCAGTTATAATTATATTGGCATGGATTTATTGCCTTTGACTTATTGCAGAGCAGAACAGAAATGGCTTGGAAGCAGGGCTGTGGAGTCGGTAGATAAATCCTTCGACTCTGACTTCTCTGTTTCTGGTACCCATGACTCCGACTCCAGTACCCAAAATTGTCTCCGACTCCAACTCCACAGCCCTGGTGCCCAGTGGGGTAAGGGGGTGTTAAAGCTATGGAGATGAATGTGTCTGGGTAGGGTTTGAGAAAGAGAGACATGAAGAGAAAACTAGGGGTTTTGCTAGAGGACAGAGAGAGAAAGAAAGAAACTTGGGGGGGGGGGGATGACCATCATAGAAAGGGAGCAGAGAATACTGGAGATTGAATCTTCCAGGGGTCAGGGTACGTGTGTGAGAGGAGGCATAGAAAGTGTGGGGGGGTCAGGCTAGTTAGGGAGTGCGACTACTGGGTTTGTGGATTGTCTGAGTTTCAGCAAGGAGAAAGCTAGTTTAGTCATGCCTGAGGTATGGAGGAGCCTTCCATTAATACTACTACTAATTATTTCTATATCGCTGCAATATATATGCCTTGCTTTTATGATGGGGAATACTACCTAAACAAGTTACTAATATACAGTAGATGTGCAGAATTTTGCAGATTTTTTTTGAGCAGAATTCCCCCAGGAGTTTTGGGCAATCCCCTTCTATTAGCAGGTTACCCATTCACGTGAGCAGATGTGAATGGGAGTGTGTTTCTGTGACTTGCCACTAGGTGGAGAATATCTCGGAAACAGGAACAGTGTTTTGTAGTGCTTTCCAATCTTTTTTGGGTCTGTAACCCCATGACTGCGGCCAAATAAAATTGTGTGATCTTCTGGAAGTGTTGAATAATGATGCACCTGTGGAGACCCTACCTAAGTTGTGACCTCAAAAGGTAGGGAGTCCTACCCTTAATCATTTGGGGTCCTGACCCACAGCTTGGAAAACTCTCCTAGTCTGGATTTCAAATCCTCTTCAAGGGTTTCTTGGCTGTGTTGTGCTAATTTCACTCGCCAACATTCACCGAGCTATCTATTTGGGTACTTGCCAAGTCTGCAAAGCCGCATTATCTATAGGCAGAGAGTCTGTGCTCTGACACCACTGACCTTGCTGCAGACTTGCTTCACAACAAGAAAAGCAATTAGGACACCATAGTGAATGTATCGAACGTATTTCATCCTTACCTACACGTAAAAACATTATACATATTTGATGCATTTATCAGGGTGTGTATGTTTGTTTTTCATTTTGCTTGATAGCCTATGCACCTATCTGTACAGATTTAATGTTTTATGCCAGTGGTCTCAAACTCAAACCCTTTGCAGGGCCACATTTTGGATTTATAGGTACTTGGAGGGCCTCAGAAAAAAATAGTTAATGTCTTATTAAAGAAATGACAATTTTGCACGAGGTAAAACTCTTTCTAGTTTATAAATCTTTCCTTTTGGCTAAGTTTTAATAATAATATTGCAATTTATAGCTAAAGAGACATATGATCAAGAAACTGTTTTATTTTACTTTTATGATTATGATAAACATACCGAGAGCCTCAAAATAGTACCTGGCGGGCCGCAAGTTTGAGACCACTGTTTTTGCCTTTGTTGGCAGTCACCCTTTCTAGCTTTATGTAAAACCATGTTCGTGCTTGTGAACTTTTTTTTTTTTCTCAGTATAATAGAAGCTTCTTGCCCTTCAAGTAAAGAAAGGAATTATTCCCCTCCCCTCCCTTGCAGGAGACTGCATTTCTGACAGACTTCTGTGGTCATTTGAAGCTGGGGGTGGGATGGGTGGAAGAGAAGAGGGCATATTGAGTTTGATAGACATCAAACCATCCTTATTTACACAGCAAAAGATGCTCAGATTAGCAAATAGCAAAAGATGCTCAGATTAGCAAATAGTCCAGTACAGCAAGCTAAGTATCAGAATAGTAAATACTGCTCAAACGATTTATGAATAGAAAGGAAGGGTCTGCGAGACTAGGAAGCTTTGTGTTGTGATTCCTGTGGCATTGCAAGAGAGAGAGGCACAAGTGCCTCGTCACCAGGGTGTGAGCTGCCAGTGGGAAGTGAGTAGGAGGAGAAAAGAGAATATAGGAAGAGCTGGCTGGCTGATGCTGTCGGAAATCTGGAATTTATTCCTAGCTGTCCTAAGTCCTGTCATTTCTACTGTTCAGCTTCTCATCAGCTCTGTTAGCAATGTGTTCCACATCTTAATCACCAGAAAACAGAGAGAGAGAGAGGGGTGAGTATGTACAACACATATATTGTATGGTGTTGTACATGGATGTGTTGGTTTTGTTATGCTGTTTGGGAGTGTCTGTAGAATAGCCACGTCTTCCAGTTTCTCTGTTTCCAGAATTGTAGAGTGAAATGAGGTGTAGAACAATATACTGTAAAGAGAAGCACCAGATAACTATAATTCTGTAAGCAAACTGGAGTTGAAACTTATTTTTTTGCAGTAGAGAAGAGTTTCCCTGCAAGAATAATCTGAAAAGAAGCTAGGTGAGGTGATAGTGGCACTTGGCAAGCTGTTTTATTTGGTTTCAGAAAACTTCCTTTTTTCTATATAGCGCTGGGTCTCTGCTTGTGACAACTCCAGGAGAGATTCTGCCGTTCCATTGTATGGTACTATTTTGATTTATGCTTATTCCCACTAGGGTCTGGGGCTGTCCAGTGCATCTGTTAAGACTGCTGTGTGATCAGTGGCATAGGGCAGACAGACTGCACTGAAGAATCTCCCCATGTGTGCAAGTGGCTACTGGATTCTTAGAACTTACCTTCTAATTGTATGTTCTGCATACTCGCTGAGAAGAATTTGGGCATGAAAGAACTGCTTTCCTTATTTGGTTAAATTGCCGTGTTCTCTCAGACTTGGCTCAAAAGGCATGAATCTGAACCTTTGTGTGCTGCAAATGAGTGCTGTGCCGAGAGAGACAACTTAATCCTATTCTGTATTAGTGAGCCTACCTTAGGTAGCATTGGTTTCCATTGCTTTCCTTCAGGAAGTAGAGGCAAAATATTTTGCTCTCTTTAGAAACATGGTAGCACACTGGTTGTGTGATCAGTGTCTGAGATATATATATATATATATATATATATATATATATATATATATATATATATATATATACTAGTCTTTAAGCCCGTTACATTAACGGGTGCTAGAATAGATGTGTCTGTCTGTCTGTCTGTGTTTCTTTATCTCTGTCTCCTTGGTCGCTGTCTGTATCCTTCTGTCTCCCCCCCAGGACACACCTCCCCCCCAAAGCAGCCCCCTTTCCCTCTCCCTAACTGTCTCTCCATGGCCCTCTTCTGTCTTCCCCCCCCCCCGAGCAAAGCTATCTGTCCCCAGCACACCTCTCCCTATCTCTCCATGGCCCCTTCTGTCTCCCCCCAGCACACCCCTCCCCCCAAAGCAGCCCCCTTTCCCTCTCCCTGTCTCTCCATGGCCCCTTCTGTCTTCCCCCTAGAGCAAAGCTGTCTGTCCCCAGCACACCTCTCCCCCAAAGTAGCCCCCTTTCCCTCTCCCTATCTCTCCATGGTCCCTTCTGTCTCCTCCCAGAGCAAAGCTGTCCCCAGCACACCTCCCCCCCAAAGCAGCCCCCTCTCCCTATCCATGGCCCCTTCTGTCTCCCCCCAGCACACCCCTCCCCCAAAGCAGCCCCCTTTCCCTTTCCCTCTCCCCCTGGTTCCCGGCATTGATCCCCTTCTTACCCTCCCCTCCATCCCGGCGTCTTCTGGCCTGCTCCTCTTCAAAGCAGCCTGCGATCGTGGTGGCCGGCTTTAGCGAACCTCGCAGGCTGCTCTCCAACTCGGTAGCACATTCCCTCTGACGCGATCCCGTGCATCAGAGGGAGCATGCTACTGAGGTTGGAGAGCGGCCTGCGAGGTTCTTTAAAGCCGGCCACGATCGCAGGCTGCTCTGAAGAGGATCAGCGGCGGCGGCGAGTGAGATGACACGGCAAGGATGCGGGCAGGCAGCGAGTGAGAGGCAGAGGTGAGTGAGGGCGGGCGGTGATGCGCTGAGGTCAGGGAGAGAGCACACCTCAGAAGCACACCTCACGGCGCCACACTGCACAAATTTTCGAGAACGCATGCGCGCTCTAGCATTTTATTGTATACTAGTCTTTAAGCCCGTTACATTAACGGGTGCTAGAACATATGTGTGTGTGTCTGTCTTTTTTTCTCTCTCTCTCCTTAGCCGCTTTCTTTCTTTCTGCCTTTATTTTTCCTTGGCTGTCCATCACCACCCCTTGCCTGCTCCCCCTGTCCATTTTCCCTTCCTTTTACCTTCACTGTGTCCACCACCACCCCTTCACTGCTCTCCTTATGCAGCAGCAGCCCTTCTCCCTTTGTTTTACCTCCCCCCTGTCCAGCAGCACCTCTTTCCTTCTCCCTCTGTCCAACATTAGTCCTCCGTTCCTTTTTCTTCACCTCCCCTGTCCATCAGCATCTCTTTCCTTCTCCCCCTGTCCAGCAGTAGGCATCCCTTCCTTTTTTATCCTCCCTCCTCCTTCTTATCCCTATGATACTCTTACCTTGCTCTGCCCCTGATCAAAGGTTCCCGACAGCTGCCCAGTTGCACCCATTGGAAAAGTTCCCACTGCCGCATCCCGCACCCCTCCTGACGCGGCTCCCGCTGTCCTTTCTGTCTGTCTCTGTCCCTGGCCTCCTTTGCCTGTCTGTCTTTCTGTGTATCTCCCTGACTCTGTGTCTTTCTTCTTTCCTTTCTGTCTCCCTTCCTCCCTCTGTCTCCCTTCCTCCCTCTGTCTGTCTGTCCAAAGCAGCATTCCATCCCCCTCCATTTCCCTCCCCGCACAACAGTTCCCTGTGCACCTGCCCCTGTGTCTTTCTTATTTTCTTTGTGTTTCCCTTCCTCTCTCTGTCTGTCCAAAGCAGCATTCCATTCCCCTCCATTTCCCTCCCCCCACACCAATTCCCTGAGCACCTGCCCCTGTGTATTTCTTATTTTCTTTGTGTTTCCCTTCCTCTCTCTGTCTGTCTGTCCGTCCAAAGCAGCATTCCCTTCCCCTCCATTTCCCTCCCCCCCCACCAGTTCCCTGTGCAGCAGCATTAGCGTTTCCTCTACCCCCCCCCCCCCTTCCCTTCCCGCGGGCCGGACTACAAAGGTGATGATTCCAGCAGCGCTTGCATCAGTCTCCACACGCTGCTTCGGGCTCTTCTACTGCCCTGATTTACTCTGGCACGTCCCTGATGACATCATCAGAGACGCGGCAGAGCAAATCAGGGCAGTAGAAGGGCCCGAAGCAGCGTGTGGAGACTGATGAACACGCTGCTGGAATCGCCATTCGGGCCCACGGGAAAAGAAGGGGGTGGGCGGCAAAGGAGAAACGGAGATCGGCGGCGGCGGCAGGAGAAACGGAGAACGTCGTCTGGCTGCGGTCCGGCTTGTGGAGGCGATAGGCTGGTGACGTATTAGCGCGCATGCGCACTCCTTAGGCCACAGACCTACAGCGCACGGAACACGCAAATAGGAATGCGCATGCGCGAGTTAGCCTTTTATTATATAGGATGAGATATATATATATATATATATACATTTTTTTTTAAGCACTGCAAAAATAATAAGACTATTGGCTTTTGAGTTGTCCCTCGTCCTTTGGTGCCTATCCTGTTTGGTTCTCTGGTACCCACTGAGGATCATTTTCAGTACTTAGGAATTCTGATGGATGCTGGACTCTCTTTTATGCCTCAAATTTCTTCTGTTGTGAAAAAAGGCTTTATAGTGCTCACAACTACACTCTGTATGTCAGTGGTCTCCGCTGATTTTTAAGTTGGGGCCGTTAGGAGTCCAAAAGAGCTTAATGAGAGCCAACAAATATCTTCCTACTTGGGGCCATGACATCAACTACTAAAGTTTCTCAACAGAACATAAGGCCTTAGTCGCACATAGAAAAAAACAGGAAAAAAATCCCTTTTCAAATACAGACCCACAAACTAAAATTCTAGTACAATGTGTCTAGTGGTCCTGAATGCTAGGGTTATGCATCTGAACCTCTCTAGTTGCTTGTAGAATGCTGTCGATCATTTTATGAACTCTGCCTCCTTCCCAGGGAGCTGCTCCTGCCCCCTCAGTTTTTTTTTCTGCAAGCAAGTTGCTCAGAAGAATTTCTGCACTGCTCTGTGGTTTTATAATTTTTGGTTATTTTTTTCTGTTTAGGTTGGAGGCTCTGTGTCCAAAGGTTCCCACTTGTTGGAACCTCTGCCTGGGAGTAGATGCAGACTCGCACTGTGAAAATGTGCTGCTAGTAGGATCAGTACTTGGGGACACCTAGCTAGCCAACCTGCTTTTGTATTTCTTGAGCTCAGGGGCAGTCCCCTGTGTGACTGCTCGTGTACCTGATTTATCAAGAGCTTGCGCACAGGCTGTTTGACTCCTTCACGGCTTAGCCGGGATTAATAGTGGGCCAGCTTACATGGCCCCTCTCCCCCTTCATAGCACAAGATTTTCTGGGGGTTGAAGCTCAGTCCAACTTCGGCTCAATTGGCAGCTCAAAGACCAAGTTCGTCTTGCAAATCTGTGAAGCAGAGTTCTCCATTTATCCCAGCTACATTCCTAAGCTGAAGCAGGCAGGCACACAGCACAGTGAGTAAGGCTAGCCTATGGGGAAAATCAGAGGGGTCTCCAAAAATGAAAGTTAAAAGATTCTACAGCCAGAGCCAAGGTTATTCACCTATAAAATCCCTTTCCCTGCAATTTTTGTTCTTCAGGGAAATCCCCACAGGCTGTTTTTGGCACAATTTTACTGGTGGCAGCCATCTTGGATTTTGAACAGTCTTTTTTTTTTTTTATAAAGCTTCCGTCTGCCTCAAAATCTCTCAATTTTGTTTAAAATCGACAGGGATGGACCTCCCTCAGGCCTTCCTACCCTATATCACGCCAGGTTTGCACTGGCTGGCTGACCGAGGAGCTTCCATGTCCTGTGTGTGGTGGAGCACATGGAGGAGGGGGCGCGAACTGAGCCCTCCAGAGCTAGGGATCCACAGGAGGTATGTTCCCAAGGGAAGAGATCCTCCAAAGGTGCATTGGCCAAGCACAGATGTGAGGTGGCCAAGGAGCACAGAAGGACTGGCAGAGTGTTCCTGCCAGGGTATTTGAGACACCTAGTACAAGACTTCACCCTGGATTTTGTGTGAAATATATGGAATGCTTATTTAAACTGCAGAGGGTCCTCAGCATCTGTATTTAGCGTGATGGAGGTGGTGGCGTAAGGTAACTCCCTTCAGCATTGCACTCCAACCAGATGAGGACACAGAGCTGAACCAGGAGGTGTAGTCTGACATGACTGGGAGGCTAGAAAGTTCGATTCCTTGCCCCTATTGTCCCTGGATGCAATTTGTCTGGCAGTCTGGTTCTCTGCATGACAACAGTGGTCAAGAAGTGGTAATGGTTCTGGACCAGGAGAAAGAAATCTTGGTGTGCTGGCTGTTCAAAGCCTCTGCAATCTTGGCCATTATCTACCTTGCTATAAAAACTGAAGCTGGAAGTTCCTCTAGCCCCCTTGTTGTCACTCAGTCCATTTAAAGGGGCTCTTTGGTTGCATCCTCTGGTACACCTCCCTTTCCCTTTCTGGAATCTTAACATAGTATTACAAGTCTCAGTAGAGCTCTGTATGAGCTCTTAAGGGAGGTTTACCTTCTGGAACTTACAATCAAGACAGAGTTTCTGGTGGTGATTACATCAGCAAGATGAGTTTCCAAGTTACAAGCACTGTCCTTAAGTTTACAGAAGCAGGGCTCTCGTTATGCATGGTTCCGTCCTTCGGTAGTCTCAGCCTTCCATGTCAATCAGGAAGTCCATTTGCCCACTTTTGACCCTACAGGGTCTAAGAAAAAGGCTAAAATATTGCATTTGCTGGATGTCAAGTGAGTGCTCCTCCAGCTCCTCAAAGTTACCAATGAGTTTTGTGTATCAGATCATCTTTTTGTTCTGACTAGTCATCCCAAGAAGGGGAGGCCGGCATCTAAAGCTTCGATTTTCAGATGGATTAAAGTGGCCATTTTCTCCGTATATGTGGGCTGTGGTAAGGAGCCGCTGATTGCATTGAAATCACATTCCACTAGATGAGTCACTGCCTCAAGGGTGGAGACTCTGGCAGTTTCACCTGGGGAATTCTGTAGCGCAGTTACTTAGTCTACCCTTCATACCTTTATTAGGTTCTTTAGGATGGACGTAGCAGCCAGGAAAGATGCTATCCTAGACTCCTGGGACTGCTTTAGTGCGTTCCTAGTGTTCAGGACCATTAGACACATTGCACTAGAAAGAAATATTAGGTCCTTATCTCAATAATCTCCTTTCTTGTAGATGTATCTGGTGGTCCTGAAGCCCAGTCTTAGCAGTGGGCTTCGCCTGTCTTCTGCCTTAAGATCAGTCTGAATCTGGAGAATTCCCTGTCTCTCAGATGAACTGAGAGGATTGAAAAAAAAAAGAAAGAAAACACTCAAGTCTAGTTTAAGTCTCTGTTTGATAGCAGGGCATGCAAGTAGCTACAAGCAATATATGATTATTGCTGGATGCACACAGTTTTTCTTTCTGTTTTGATCTGTTGCTTTGAGTCTTATAACATTAATGGATATGTTTGTTACAGCGCAGAAAGAACTGTAGTGTTGGAGATTTTTCCCCGTTTCCCTCCTTTCTGTATGTCTGTCACACTGAGGGGGCAGGGCAGCTCCATGGGAATGAGGCGGAGTCCAAAAGATAATTGATAGCATTCTGCAAGTAAGTTGCTAGTTCAGATGTATAACCCTAGTGTTCAGGACCACTAGATACATCTACAAGAAAGAAGATTATCGAGATAAGAACCAAATCTTTCTGTACTAATGTACACAAATGAAACCCTAAGATGCCAGATTCTACACACAGTATTTTGACCTACGTTTGGACGTAGCTTTTTCACACACTTGTGAGGAAACCACACTTGGACCCCTGAGGAAGACTTTTATGTTGAAACACAGTCCGCGTAGGGTTCTATATATCAAGTTGTGGATGTTTTATTGACTACTTTATTCCAATAAAGTCTACATCGGCAACATCAGTCTCCAGAATTGTTTGTTTTGGATATATATATATTTGTAAGTCATATGGCTAGCATAAGGAACCATGAACTATGGTCTCTTTTTGTCTCTCTCTAGTCATGGCAGGACCCCGGCCAGTTGTTTTGAGTGGTCCCTCAGGGGCAGGAAAGAGCACTTTGTTGAAGAGGCTTCTTCAGGACCATGAAGGTGTTTTTGGCTTCAGCGTTTCCCGTAAGTATTTGTGCATGATTGTGAGCGTTTTCCTTTCTGGATGGCTGCTGTTGACGTAAATCCACACACTGTATGACCTGATGATCTTGGAGAGTTTGTGGCCTAGCAAATGGAATGTTATCATTTGTCAATTAGATGCACTGGACTAAAGACTTTAGATGCTTAGGGCTTCTTTTATCGAGCAGTGGTGGAGCGTTTTACTGCGGGCCAGCAAGGTAAATGCTCCAACGCCCATAGGAATTGAATGAGTATCGGAGCATTTAACCTCACTGGCCTGCGGTAAAACGCTCTACTGCTGCTTGATACAAGGAGCCCTTCATTTGAGGTCTTAGGTGCCTAAATTGGCCCCTTTTGGACACTAACTGTGGCTGGGTTCCTAAATTTAAGATCCAAAGCCTGGGTGATTCTACAGGCAGATTTAGGGCAAAGAAAGCATTAAAGGTACCAAGCATTGATTTTCAACACTAGCTACCTAATTTGGTTCATAAAGTTAAGGAAATAAATTTAGCACTAATGTCCCCCCCCCCCCCCACACACACACACTTTTACTAAGCTGCAGTAGAGGTTTCTACTGCTGTCCAAGGCGCTAAATGCTCCAATGCTGCTAAGACGTTCATAGAATTTCTATTCCTAGTAAAAGAAGGCCATTACGAGTATGTAACTGATTCTTTGAACATGGTATCGCTTACAGGGACCAAAATCTAGCTATATTAAATTTTGTTATGTACAATGCTTTGGGTGAATCTCTCCATAAAGGCAGCTAATAAATCAATAAAATAATAATTATCAATTTAATAAGAGTATTTGAAGTGAAAAGTTCACTATCATTAGATTTGAAATACCTTACATCCTTGTCCTTTATTCCCAGTTGTAGAGGGCCTCAAACAGGTCATTTTTTCAGGCTAACCCTAATGAATATATACAAGACAGATTTGCATACCAGTTAATTCCATTATATGCAAATCTCTCTCATGGATATTCATTAAGGCATTCAGAAAACCTGACCTCTTGGTGGTCCTTGAGGGCAGGGAGTGGAGACTTAGGCCTTAAAATGAGAACATTTTGGTAAGCTCATGTATACATTGAATAAGGATGGTGAAAGTGGGGAGCCTTGTGGAACCCTGCAGAAGGCTCTCCATGTTTGGGATTTTCTAGGATCCCTCACTTCATATGTTCTCTTGCCCAAGAATTCTGGGAACCATTTCAATACTATCCCGTATATAACTAGCTCTTCCGATTTTAAAGTAATAGTGAGTGAACAATTGCATTGAATGCAGCCGAGATATCGAACTGCAACAAAACCACTAGAGGGGCAGGAGTAAGTGGGCTTCATACCTGCCTGAATGTCTTTGCTGGACCACCAGGGATTGCAGGTAGGCTTGGGAGGGCCTATCCTACATGGAAGAGGGGTGGGAGGAAGTGGGGGCCCTTTGCTTGGTTGTGGGAGGGGAAGGGGTGGTAGGGAACTTAGTATCACCAGGAGGAGAGGGGAGGGACCCTCATAGCATAACTACCAGCATGTCTCCAACTCTACTCCTGTACTGCCTCTGACCTGCTCACTTTTTTAATAGCCAGTCAGAGCCAATATTCAAGCAGCTCTGCCAGGTAAATTGCCACTGAATACTGGCAGTTGGGTAGCTTTGTATATTGGGCAGATCCTTTTTCTCACAATCTCCCTGTAAGCTCCAGCTTGCCACCTGTGCTAAGATTGGGTCTCTGGTAACCAGTGTATTTTTTGCGAGAAAGGGTGTGATGTGTTCACGATGCTTGGCAACCTTGTTTTTGGGTTGGACTATACAGTTAAAGGGGCATTATGGCCTAGTTGGATCAGCTAAAATAAAATGGCTTTTGAGAAATATTAAGATAAATTCTTTGTTTGAGACCATCTAGTTGACCTGGTCCTTTTTAGCATTGTATGCACAAAGCGTTAGATGTGAAGTGAAACGCAGGTGAAAACTGTAAGGATTATCTAGTTGGCTTTTTTCCCCTTCTCCTTGAATTGCAGATTAGAGAATGACACAGAGATAAATTTGTCCCCATCCCCAAAGGATCGATCTCCATCCCTGCGAGTTCTGTCCCTTTCCCTGCCCCATTTCCTGCAAGCTCTACCCTCATCTGCACAAGCCTCAAACACTTTAAAATCATAAGTGTTCAAGGCTTTTGCAGATAAGGGCAGAGCTTATAGGGATGGGGCAGTGACAGGGACACAACTTGCGGGGATGGGATGGGGATAGAGACAGATTCTACTTGATTTCTTGCTTTGCACTTGCTTCATTATATGAAGAGATCCTCTGGGCTTATCTCATTTCCTTATACCTCTAATGGGAGATTGTGTCGTATGTTTAGCACCCTTTCTACGAAGACAGATTTCTTAATGTTATGCCTGAGGAAGTGTCACTTTTTGTATTTTGTAAATTTTCTAGGTCTGTGTGTATTACACTTCTCGCTTCGAATCCCACAAATTCGGTTATTTGCAATTTTTTTGCCCCGGGCCTTCCCCTAGTTTTTAAAGGCTCAATCACTGTATCCCGGACCTCCACAGACCTTACCTGGTGGTCTAGCTATCTTCCTACACTCCTGCCCCGTGCAAAGCCGTCATCAAAAATGGCTGCCATGAGTTCCCGTAGTCTCATGAGACTACAACGGGAATTCACAGCAGCCATTTTTGATGACGGCTCTGCACAGGGCAGGAGCGTAGGAAGATCACTCCTGACCCACGACACCGCTAGACCACCAGGTGAGGTCCGGGGAGGTCTGGGATGCAGAAGGGAGGTGAGGGTGGGTCAGAGTTGGCCCTAAAAGTTATCCGCAATTTTCCATATTCGCGGGCCGGCTCTGCCCCTAACCCTCACGGATTCGGAGGGAGAAGTGTATTAGCTAACTGTTTTCGTATACTATTTTACTGGTTGGCCTGTGAAATCATTGGTAATCTTTTTGTGTTTACAGATACTACAAGGAAGCCGAGGCCGAGAGAAGTAAATGGCAAAGGTTTGTATCCCTTTGTTAGTTTTTCAAGCCAGTCAAGGAGTAGTAATAGGTTTTACTACATCACAGAAGTGTACAATTTACCAGTTCATGATTTATTCCAGTAGGAAAAAGAAGGATTTATTTGCACCATATCTTCATTTATCCCAGGACAAGCAGGCATGATATTCTCACATGTGGGTGACGTCATCTACGGAGCCCCAGCGCGGACAGCTTTTCAAGCAAACTTGCTAGAAGTTTCAAGTTTGCACACTGCACCACGCATGTGCTAGCCTTCTTGCCCACTAGAGGGCGCATCCCCACCTCGTGGTCCTCAGTTCATTTTCATCCGCGGAGCCAGAAGCCCTGTGGAGAAATTGTGCTAATTGTGCCTTCTGTCGCCGCGGCTGTGTAGGGTTTTTCGCACGGTCGCTGCGTTTTTTTGTCTTCTTCTTTCTTTATTTTCTTCTTTTCCAAAAAAAAAAAAAAAAAAAACTTTTTTCAGGATATCCCTAGTAAATGTACATGAGAGGGATGTACCTACATCGGAGGTACCGTAGTATTCATATAAATTTATCTCATACATATTCATCAAGTGTATCCTGAAGACAAGTTCATTGCCACAAGGCCACAAGTTAACAGTTAACTAAAAACTAACGAGACTGTTGACTGAATATCCAGCCTCCTAGGTTCCCATGACCTTGCTGTACCATACTCGGTCACGACCAACCTGCAGGCACCAGCTTGATTGTGGGCGCTTCTCTCTTTGTTCAGGTTTACTTGTGGAAGTTGGGTTGGTAGCAGTAGGTTACTGCTACCAGAAATCAACTGGGTCTGTGATGTCCAACAAGTCCATTGGGAATGTAGAAAACTATTTGGAAGGCTGTTGACCCAAGCAGGTTTTATAACAGTGTAGATTGTTACGGAGCTTAGAGGTAAAACATGGAAGATTATTAATAATCATCTGTCCCAGCTGGTGACAGAGAATATTTAACTTGGGATAAGAAGTGATAATTGTCAAACTTTTATGACTGGCAGCTGGGAGATTTGCTTTCCGTATAAACAGGACTAACTGGACACATTAAATTGGCATTTGAAGCCTAATTCTATAAAAGTCCTTTAAAAATTGCATGCACGGATTTGGGCACAAGCTCGGTTTTCTTGGGCCATTTTAATTGAATAATAAGCTAATTGGTGCCAATAATTGGAATCGTAACAAGCAATTATTGGTGCTAATTGGAATGAATTAAAATTTACATGCGTATATTTAGGCGCCGGATCCGCACTTAAATTTTATGTGCATTTCCAAAAAGGGAGCGCTACCATGGGAGGATCATGGGCGGATCGGGGCATTCCTGAAATTTACGCATTCAGTTGTAGAATAAAGGGAATCTGTGCCTAATTTAGGGGGCAAAGATTTACATTATCTTTTACAGTATAATCTCGTTATAACGGACTTAAGCTGGCTGGTCTCCTTATTAGTCCTGTTGGTTTTTTCTATTTATCCTTACTACTGTCTAACTATTGTTTCTTTATTTCATTTATCCTTTCTTTGTTCTTCAATTTTATGTTTAATTAGTAAGTTTGATTTATATAAATATATACCTTATTCATCATATTAATTAATTAAACTGCTAAATACACTCCAATTTATCAAGATCGTGTACTTAGCACCAACACCAACGGGACTAATGAGGAGTCCAGCCAGCTTGAGTCTTACGACCCAGCTGGTCTTCTGAAGACCCTGAGGTGAAATACTAGCAATATTTCATACCTCTCTTTTTATTGCACTTTGGTGATATTTAAATTGTATCCAACGCTGGGTTACTAAAGAGAGATCTTTTTCCACAGCCAATGTAAAAGAGTAAATAAAGAGGGCAAATGCTGCCTCCCTTCTCATTCTTAAAAAGCAATCTCTTTTATGGCAGGTAGGATTTTTTGTTGGGCAATGAAACTTCCCACCCTGAGGCGAATTCAGGATAGGATTGCAACTTTGACTTGCAGGCCAGTGTGAGATGTCCTTCTGTCTTTCCCTCTCAGCAACGACTCCTGAGTTCCTGTGGTGTTTTATCAGTACTGCGTTTTTTTGAATATTTGTGCCGGGCAATAGGATTTGTCTTGCGTGCACTGCAAGTTCAGATTTTTGCTTGATTTTTTTTTTTTTTCTTGGAATCTGGCGCCATCTACTGGGCCACTCTTTATACACCTAAGGAAGGCCTTTTTGGCCGAAACATGGACCGTGTTGGGGGTCCAGTATACATTACAATCCGAAGGACTGGGGTCCAGTAGATATTTTATCATAAAGGACTTGTGTATGCCTGCTACATTCTATGCATATGTTATATATGTATACTTTTTAATTTTTAAATTTGTTGATATTTTAAAAATTGATGTCCCTGCAGCAGTTTGACTAGTGTCCATTCCCACTTTTCTTTGATTCCCTTCAGATTACCATTTTGTGACCCGAAACGATATGCAGAAAGCAATAGATGCCGGGGAGTTTCTGGAGTATGCCGAGTTCTCGGGGAACATGTATGGCACAAGGTATGTGACAATCTTGTGACACTGTGTAAGCTTTGTCTTTCAGAAAACTATAGTTTTAAGAAACAAAATAAGTGCAAGCAGACATGAAACCGGAACCTGTCGCCGAGACAGCCTGAAGGCCCAGTAGTCAGCAGTATTTGTCCCCCAAGTTAGCTGGGGTTGAAGAACATGGAAAGGACTTAACTTAGCTTTCCTTGAATAAGTTCATCCCTGGCGACCAGTAAAATGTTTGAGTGAATGGTGGTTTGCTTCAATGGTAATAGTGATTAGTTTTGCAGGCGGGAAGAGCAGCTGTGGCTTGAGGGATCCATCCCAATAGCCATAGATGTGTGCTTGCTCCTGTCCTCCACTCTCAACAATGAAAGCAGCACTGGGACACATTTACCATAGTAAATGACGGCAAATAAAGGCCAGTTAGCTCATTCAGTCTACCCATGTGAAGCTGCCTCTTCTCTGGCTTTCCATCACTTGTTCCCATTTAATAAAAAATAAATAAATGTATAATCCACTTTTTCAAATGAAACAGCATAAAGATGAACTGGAATAATTACATTGGAATAGACAGACAGTAAGAAGGTATTCTCTTTAGCCATCCCCCATGCCATGTCTTTAATCTTACCGCTGAAAGCTTGCTATTACTGCTGCCTTTCACAGCTGTCCCAAGTAAATCCCTCTCCATTTCTTCTGCCTATTTATTTACTTCCATTTATGTCACCGATTCAACACAGGTGACTTACAAGATAGCATAGAGCAGTGTTCTTCAACCGCCGTTCCGTGGATTGGTGCCGGTCCGCAGAAATTTCCTACAGGTCCGCAGGGCCGGCATGTGCATCGAGTCCGAGACAGTATTCTTCAACCGCAGGTCCGGTGCGATCGATGTGGTGTTATCTTTGGGCCGGCTTCCCTCTTTCTTACTGCCGCAGTGCACAAAGTCGCAGGTGGTGGCTCCTATGCGCGTCCTGCGCCTGAACCAGAAGCCTTCTCTCTGATGTCGCAACGTTGAAGGGAATGCTTTCAGATGAGGCATGGGACGCATGAGGAGCCGCTGCCCGTGCTTTGCGCACTGTGTCGGTGAGGAAGAGGGAGCTGGCCCAAAGATAACACTGGGACAACATAGGTAGGGGGGGAATGATTTTAATTTCCAATTTAGTGATTGAATTGTGTCAATTTTGAGAATTTACATCTGCTGTCTGTATTTTGCACTGTTCAGGAAGAAATGTATTTGTTTCTTTTTCTCTAGGGTTGCAGAGTCTTGAATCTTAGGGTTTGTTTGTATATATTAGTACTTTTAGTTTTTGGTCCCGTATTTGCATAGGGGTTATCTGTGTTCTGGTAGGAATGAATGTTGAGAAGCATACAATATGCTTTGTGTAGTTTAATTTTGTGGTTAACCATTATGTGTTGTCAATATAAGATTAATATTGTGTGTGTATATATGGAAAAAATAGTGTTATTATTATGGGGGCGGGGTCTGGCCCTCGACTTAGCCCAGTGTTCTTCAACCACCGGTCCACAAAATAATTATTTTATTTCCGCCGGTCCATAGGCATAAAAAGGTTGAAGAACACTGGCACAGAGGACACCTTTAACTTTCCCTTTACCACCATACTTTCTGTCTATCCCAGCCACGCCATCATGGTTTTGGTTGGTGCTACCTTTACCAATACCTTTTGCAGCTACCAAGGTTATTTGAATCATTCGTTGCCTCTTTAAAAAAGTTCTGTATCTTCATATGTCTTCTCAAAGTCGAGACTACGACGGGAACTCCCCGCAACCATTTTGTATGAGTGATCTGCACGGGGCAGGAGCGTAGGAAGATCGCTCCTGCCCCGAAAGCTCGCTAGACCACCAGGTAAGCTCCGGGGAGGTCCGGGATGCAACGTTTCATTTAAAAAAAAGGTCCGGGATGCCGGGGGGAAGTCAGGGGATGAATCGGAGCCGGCCCAAAAGTTATTTGCGAATTTTCAAGTTCGCAGGCCAGCTCTGCCCCTAAGCCCCCGCGAATATTGAGGAAGAAGTGTAGATTCAGCATGCAAATGATCTGATCGGACGCACACCCACAAGCGATCCCACGGATCGCTGTGGAGCGAACGAGACGCATTCGCAGATTATCCTTGTTGGTTGTAAATGCCGTTTGCGCATGCGCGTGCTCTTCGCACAGGGGAGCTCAAAATAAAAGGGGAGGGGTGGCTGCAGTTTACTTGCTGGTCCTACGAGTGGACATTTTAAAAGGAATCGTTTCAGTTTGTGCAGTCAGATTATGGAACAGAACACACGGGTTAAAACTACGGGCTCGCACTGCGCTTTTTGCAGAATAAAAAGGGAGTTTATATGCATATGTACAGTTTTATTTTTTTATTTTATTTTGATGGTTGTTTTGTAACCTCGATACTGGGATTTCTGGGCGGCAGAGAGCAGGAGAGTCGGCAAGGACAGTGAGCGACTGGTCCTCAGCAGTCGCTTCATTTCAGATCGGCAAACCCAATCAGTGTTTCTGGTTCTGCTTAGTGAATTGATGGCTTCCTACTTATGCATGCCATTTCCCCTCATTTGCATGGGCGGATCGGATTGGGTGGGAGATTGATCGTGCAGAAGGCTAGTGAATCGGGTCGGGAAACGATCACAAACTAGTTGGGACACGATTGGTGAGTTTAGTGAATCTAGCCCTAGATCCTGAAGAGGGATTGGTGAGAGAGAAGAGAACTCTGGAAGGGTACGAGAAAGAGAACAAGATTTTGAGGTAATGAGGATGGAGCAGAAAAAAGGTTTTTGAAGGAGACTAGGGAGAAAAAGATGGGATGAAGGAAGAGTCAAGGACCTTGAAGAGTGTGAGTGAAGATGTGGGGAGGGGAGTGAGTGGGAAGGAATTCTGAAATAAGGATGGGAAAGGAAAGAATGATGCCTGAAAGAGGGAGGAGGAGAATGAAGAGTAACTTAAAAAGGCAATATAGGAGTTTGAGGGGTGTGGGAATGAGAAGGTAAAAGGGCCTCCCAGGCGGTAGAAGAAAAAGATGAAAGATCGAAAAATAGCTCAAGACTGGGGACTGAAAGCATGATAAGGGAACTGGAGGGTAGAAGGAATGCGGAGTATTCTCACTTCTGCCTCTGGCTACTGCACTTTATGCTGTCCGCTAAGATGAAGAGGGTGAGGCGGCAAAAAGATTGTTAGAGGGGAGAGGGAAAGATTAGACTGTGAAAGCAGAAAGAAAAACTGGAGTGGTTGCACAGAGAGCAATTGTAAAGGAATAAAAAAATAAAGCATGTTTGAGAAATAGAAAAGGAAAAAGAAGATAGCAGAACAGAGATGGAGAGGAAGAAAAAATGTGATATTAGCATACAGTTTTCCCTCGCTATAAAAAAAAAATATTCTATGTATGTAGCAATTAATTCTCAATACAGACTGAAGCATAAACCTGTTCTTGCTGCTTTATCATTCTAGAGCGGACGTGGGCAACTCCGGTCCTCGAGGGCCAGAATCCAATCGGGTTTTCAGGATTTCCCCAACGAATAGGCAAGAGATCTATTTGCGTGCACTGCTTTCAAAGCAAATTCATTGGGGAAATCCTGAAAACCCGATTGGATTCCGGCCCTCGAGGACCGGAGTTGCCCATGTCTGTTCTAGAGTAATATCTAGCGGTGTGAGCTTCTGCTTCAGTAACCGAATGTCAGTTTCAAGTGGCCTAACAATGTGTAAAACTGCTCTGTTGTGTCGGGTCACTTTTGGATTTTAAACTTGTATTCCAAAGCATTCTGAAACCAGTAATTTCAAAAGGTCTCGACCATGAGCCACAGAACCACTTCTCAGGGGGGAGGAGATACGTAAAACCAACTATCCCAAAATAACCCAGTATATGTAATTATCGGAGTCCCGCCAGTTTTACCGCGAGCTGCTTTTTCTTGTCACATGACAGAGCTAAATTACAAGAGATGGACTTAATTGCAGTGAGCTGCTGCATAATGAAAGGAGGCTAGAGCCTAACATAAACAGTTTTCATTGTGGTAAGAAACCCTGGGACTCCTTTTAACATAGAGAGAGAGTTGTCTGGGTTTTTTTTTTTTCCTAAAATGAAATTAATACAGATTATTTTAGTTCATCCTTAACTGAAAGATTAAATTTACTGATTTACTCTGCAGAATTTTCTTTTACCGTTTGACACTGTTTGTGCTGTTGAATGGGGGACATGCGGATCTCTCATTTCTTTTCATATTGTGTAGAGACTTCTGGGTGCAGCAGGAGCTTCTGGATTTATAATTTGTAGCCCAACCTTGGCCGATCATTGTGTTTTTGGCTCCATGGGCTACAGAAGAGAGTTAAAGTAAACTGTTTGGGCCTTGAGGGGTAGGAGGGAAAGCTAACTCTTAAAAAGTCCTACATATGCAGGCAATCTCACGTCTCAAGTGTGTTTTCCAAATCGACTCCCACAGGGCTTGATTTTTAAAACTCTGCGGTAAAAGCCGACAGGCCGCTGTCGCAGCCATTATTATAGTGATTTCAAAAAGGCCAGTCATTCTCCAAAAACCTCGCATGCAAATGAGGTTGGCGGAGAGTAGTGAAGATTTGCTAAATTTGCATGTGCCCATTGCTGGTGATAGCGATGGGCACATGCGCAGAATAAATGCATAAAGGCCCCCAAACAAATCGAAAAGCATCACCCCCTGCCCTCCCCCTTCCACATACAAACACACACACGGCAGCAGGAGACATGCCTACTCACTCCGGCCGCTGGTCAAGCAATCCCCCCCCAAAGCAGAGGAAGAGATGCCCACTCCCTCCAGTGGCTGAAGTCAAGCACCCCTACCCCACAGCAGCAGGAAAAATGCCTACTCCCTCCCGCCACCAAGCAACACCCTCCCTGCCACCCCTCCCCCTGTGCCTCTGACGGCCCCCTGCCCCCTCCCCATACCTTGTTTATGATGGCTGGCCTCCGACCAGCAGGCCCACCTATTCAAGATAGCTGCAGTGGGAACCATGCATCTACCATGACCAGCTGCACTTTAGAGAGTATTTAGTCCATGTTAGTTCTTGCAGTAGAGACTAGATCTCTATTAAAAAGGACACCCAAGTATTTTAAAGAAGTATAGTCATAGACAGGAATGCTCCCCTTCCTTGACAGAATGGAAAAATGAGATGTATGCTCACTTGCGTATGGCAAGACGTGATGTAAAATGGGCATCCCCTAGAGCGTGGAGACAATTCCAGCTGATTTTGGCCCCCATTTGGGACACAAATCCTCCTAAGACCTGCAGTTATTTGTCGAATATGTAGGTTGGGGTGTCTTAGACTGGTGTTGTGTTTTCTGGACCATTCTGAAGAACAAATGTGAGTGGTCCTAATTTGGCTTGTTTCATTGGATGTGCGTGTGTATTTAGTTGCATTGTTTTAAAAAAGAAAAATATGATAAATGAAAATAAATAAAGAAGTATAGTCATGTCAGCATATGCGAGTCCATAATAAACAGGACACAGGACTCATTCAGTGGTAAGACCTCTGTCTTGTCCCAGTTGATCTTGTAACCAGAGTATATAGAGAAGGTGGCGATAAGAGATGAGGCTCTTGAGAGATTGCTGAGGATTAGAAAGGTAGAGTAGGACGTCATCAGCATAAGCAAAGAGCTTAAAGTCCAGATTAGTGACTGTAATACCTGTAATGCCATAGATTTGTCTGATAGCTGCTAGCAGGGGCTTCAGCACACTCTGTAAAAGGAGGGGATGACATAGGGCAGAAGAAAAGGCTTGAAGAGTTCACTATTGACGGCTATTTGAGCAGTTGGAAAAGCATGAAGAAGGCATACGCAATGAACATAATCTGATGGAAAACCAATGTGGCTCAGGGTACAAAAAAGGTACTTCCACTTGACCCGGTTCAATGCCTTCTCTGCATCTAAAGATATGGCTATCAAAGGAGAAGGGCAAGACCAGTCTGAAAGGAGTAGATGACAGAACAATCTAGTATTATCAGCATCAAATCGCCCTTTCAATAAAACCAGCTTGATCCCTATGAATTATAGAAGACACTATTACCTCCATCTGCTTCGTGAGGACTTTAGCGTACATTTTATAGTCCAGATTTAAAAGGGATAGTTGTGAACCAGTTGAGGATACTGGTTGAGTTTAGGAAGAACCATGACCACAGTTTTCATAAAATGACCCATTTGGGATGGAGGTAGAGTACTGAGTGCCTGGTAGAGTGAAAAAAGTTTAGGAGAGAGAATGCATGAAAAAAAATTTTAAAAACAAAAAACTTGAGGGGGAGGCGGAGACCAGGCCATCTAGTAAAAATTTAATAGCTAAGGCCACTTCCTCAAGGGTAATGGATTTTTTCATAGATAAAATTTGTTGTGAGGATAATTTAGGCAGATGAAGTGTGAATAGAAAGATGGTGATATCCTCTTCTGTACTGTTACATTTTGTTTCAGAGTTGTATATAAAACAATTCTGTTGCGGATACACAGGAGTCCTTACTTGAGCTGTTGGCTCCCATTTTCCGCAAACTGCAGAAGGATATCCCTTTAAGAACTTGAAAACTCCTCCCCTTCTGCAGTGGAGCACAGTATCCTCCTCAGTTATTCCTTCTGGAAGCGAACTCAGAAGGTATGATTTGCTCTGCTCTTTGTTGTTTTTGGTGTTTTTCTGACGGATTTTTGCAGCTCTTCATGGCTTCAGTAGTCAGAGGTCCTTCTCGGGCATACTCCAACAGGGAAAGGATGAATTCATAGAAACATAGAAACATAGAAAGGTGACGGCAGAAAAGGGCTATAGCCCACCAAGTCTGCCCACTCTACTGACCCGCCCTATCAAGTCTGAGTGTCTTGCTAGGCCTCTGTAGGGATCCCACGTAGATGTCCCATTTATTCTTAAAGTCAAGCACGCTGTTGGCCTTGGCCACCTGCTCCGGAAGCTTATTCCAGTGCCCTATCACTCTTTCCGTGAAGAAATACTTCCTAATGTCACCCCTAAATTTCCCTCCTCTGAGTTTGAGCGGATGCCCTCTTGTGGCCGAGGGTCCCCTGAGTAGAAAGATGTCATCTTCTACCTCGACACGACCAGTGATGTATTTAAACGTTTCAATCATGTCTCCCCTCTCCCTGCGTTCCTCCAGAGTGTAGAGCTGCAGTTTATTCAGTCTCTCCTCATACGAGAGACCCTTGAGCCCCGAAATATTTCTAGTGGCCATCCGCTGAACCGACTCGACTCTAAGCACATCTTTGCGGTAATGTGGCCTCCAGAACTGCACACAGTACTCCAGGTGAGGTCTCACCATGGTTCTGTACAGTGGCAATATGACCTCAGGTTTCCTGCTTACGAAACTTCTATTGATACATCCCATCATTTGTCTTGCCTTGGATGATGCTTTTTCCACCTGATTTGCAACCTTCATGTCTGCACTGATGATCACTCCCAAGTCTCGCTCAACTATCGTCCTGGTCAACGTTTCTCCATTTAAGGTGTAGGTTTTGCATGGATTCCTGCTACCGAGGTGCATGACCTTACATTTCTTGGCGTTGAAGCCCAGCTGCCATGTTGAGGACCAGTTCTCCAATGTAAGCAGGTCCTGCGTCATACAATCCTGCAAATCATTTTCCCTTACTATATTGCATATTTTGGCGTCATCGGCGAATAATGTTACTTTACCCTGAAGCCCTCGTGTCAAGTCCCCTATGAATATGTTAAAAAGGAGTGGACCCAGGACTGAGCCCTGCGGGACTCCGCTGATCACTTCCGATGTTTCAGAGAAGGTGCCATTGACCACCACTCTTTGAAGTCTACCACTCAGCCAATCCCTGACCCAAGTAGTTAGCGTCTCACCTATCCCCATTGATTTCATCTTGCTTAAAAGCCTGCGGTGTGGGACACTGTCAAAAGCTTTACTAAAATCCAAGTATACTATGTCCAGAGACTCCCCGGAGTCCAGCTTCGTTGTTACCCAATCAAAGAAGCCGATGAGATTAGATTGACATGACCTACCCCTAGTGAATCCATGTTGATTGGGATCCCTCAGATTCCCATCCTCCAAGATCATGTCTAATTTGCGTTTAAGTAGTGTTTCCATGAGTTTACACACTATCGATGTGAGACTCACCGGTCTGTAATTCGCAGCCTCTGCTCTGCAACCCTTTTTGTGCAGAGGAACGACGTTAGCTGTTTTCCAGTCTAGTGGAACTCTCCCCGTCCTTAGGGAAAGATTGAAGAGCATGGCTAATGGTTCTGCCAGGACTCCACACAGCTCTCTGAGCACTCTTGGGTGCACTTTGTCTGGTCCCATGGCTTTGTTCACTTTGAGCCTTGCCAGTTCGCTATAAACGTCAGCCGGTGTGAACTCAAAGTTCTGAAATGGGTCTTCCGCGCTTGAATTTGATACCAGCTGAGGTCCTTGTCCAGGTGCCTCGCAGGTAAAGACTGAGCAGAAGTATTCATTCAGTAGTTTGGCTTTGTCAGAGTCTGCTTCTGCGTAATTCCCATCCGGAGTTCTAAGGCGTACTATTCCGCTGGTGTTCTTTTTCCTATCATTAATATACCTGAAGAAGAATTTGTCCCCTTTTTTAATGTTCTTTGCTAGATTTTCTTCCACTCGTAGTTTGGCCTCTCTAACTGCTGTTTTGACCTCTGCAGACCTGGCCCTGTATTCACTGTTAGCTTCTCCTTTCCCCGTACGTTTGTATGAAAGAAATGCTCTTTTTTTCTCCTTGATGAGATACGAGATTTCATCCGTGAACCATTGAGGTTTCTTGTTTCTTTGTTGTTTATTTACCGATTTTATGTAACGGACAGTTGCCTCATGTAGGGTCAGTTTCAGAATTGACCACATAGCTTCCACATTATCAGTTTCCTCCTGATCCTGTAGCGTTTGCTGGACGAAATCTCCCATGCGTGCGAAGTCTGCGCCCCGGAATTTGAGTACCCTCGTTTTTGTTTGTGATTTAGGGAAGCCCTTCCTAAGGTTGAACCATACCATGTTATGGTCACTGGAGGCTAGCGTTTCTCCCACCGAGACCTCCGAGACGCTTTCTCCGTTTGTAAGTACTAGATCTAGGATGGCCTGGGCCCTAGTGGGCTCATGTATCATTTGTTTAAGCCGTACTCCCTTCATGGACGATAATATCCTCCTGCTCCCACAAGTTGTTGCCGCATGGAAGGACTGCTGCTCCCAAGTACCTGTGGAGCCAGCCTGCTTTTGGATCCCTTCAGGAGCTCATGGTCCGTCCCCTTGGGAGCAGCTCGCATTCTGATTCGGACAGTGCTTGGGTGGTCATGGGCAGGGTTTGGTCTAAGCCAGAGGTTATCCAATTAGTATTGCATCTAGATAGATAGTAAGAGCACATCAGTAGTATCGTCAAATCATCATTCTATAGACTCCGTCAAATTCGCTCCCTTTCACAATATCTTTGTTCTAAATTACTAAATATCCTTATCCATTCCCTAGTAATCTCTAAAATCGATTACTGCAATGCCCTTTTTAAAGGGATTGCACAAAATGAAATAAGACGGCTTCAAATCATACAAAATACTTCCATTAAACTTATAACAAAGAAAAAAAAATTTGACCACGTAACACCACTTCTCAAAAACGCGCACTGGCTTCCGGTATCGTATAAAATATGCCTACTCACCTTTAAAGCAATGCTTTTCAAAACACCTGCATTTATTTTTAAATCATTGATCCCTTACTCCACAAACAGAATATTGCGGTCAAACGAAATTCCATCTCTAAAGATCATTAATACCAGAAGACAATTTATCTTCTCAGTTACTGCCCCACAAATCTGGAACTCTCTGCCAATTTATTTAAGAGAAGAACACAATATTGATAAATTCAAGACCAATTTAAAAACATTCCTTTTCAAAGACGCTTTTGATTAATAAGTCTTACCCTGAATTCATTAATGCTGTATTTGACCATTCATTTTAATTCCCATCCTTGAGTTTTTGCCTGACCTCCTTTTCTTTAATATTTTGTAGTTAAAATCCCCTCTTCCTATTACTCGTGTTTTGTTAAGTTTGATATATTCTAATTTATTTTAATGTTATGTTTAAATTAATGTTTTTATTTTTTAATATTGTCATTTTAATTGTTTCTGTTCATCGCTTTGAAGTAAGATGAAGCGATTCATCAAAAATTTTAATAAACTTGAAACTTGAAGCAGTAGGGGGTACCATAGGAAGTATGTTTGTTGAAATTGGGTCTTAGTTTCAGTGCTTGACTATGCCCTGCACCCCCCCCTTCTGCCAAATGGTAGTGTAATAGAACTTCTGTAGCTATCTGTTTTCATGTCTTCATAAAAGGCCTTTGCAAGATTTTCCAGAGTTTAGTCAGACTGCAACACAAACCCTGCGCAGAGATTATGAGTTATTGGACCTAAATCTAGAATCTTAGATGTTCATCTTCTCAGAAAGATAGAGGGCAAAAAAGGAGAGAGAACCAAACTGACTTGATTAAGGAAATGATGTTTTGAAGAGAAGCGGGCCATATAATTAATGACCAAGAAAGGGCCCTTTGGAACAGCCAACGGGAAAACAAGTGCTGCGTGTAAAAGGGGGTCTGCTAATCAGTTTACACAAATAGTATTAATTCTATCCCCTGAGTCTGATGTGTTCTGAAGACCTGCTTATAGGTGGAAGAAGCAGATGGTTAAGTACTAAAGTATATTAGATCTTCTCTCAGTGTATACCATAGTGGATTCCTGTTGGGCCAGGAATTATATATATGCTGAATGCCTCTCAAGGAACTGTGTGCTTAATTGTTCAAGCTGAAAACAAAAGGAATTGACCCCAAAATATCCACAAAGAGCTGGAAGTGAGACACTGCTTGCATTTGCAATGGAAAGCAGTGTCTCACTTCCGGCTAACCACACAATTGTTTCCCACGTACTCACCTTTATAGGACCCCTGAAAAAGACTTTTTGTCGAAACGCGGACCGTGTTGGGTCCTGTATCCCTAAGCGGACTAGGTCTTTTAAGGCTCTTATGTGGATGATTTATTTTTATGTGGATGGAATTATTTTATGTGGATGATTTCAGTGTACCTTTGGAACTTTGACACTTTCAAATAAAGTCCATTTAGGAACATCGTTGCTCCAGAGGTTTTTTTTTTTTTTGGGGGGGGGGTTTGTTTTCTTTTAATTGTTCAAGCTGTAGATATTTGCTTGCTGAGACAGAATGCTTATGTCTCCAAGACATGCCCCTCGTTTGTGTGGCCTGTGGGGAAAAATATATTATCTCTGTGTGTGGTGTTCACACTTCTGATGTATTAATTAAGAGGAAGACTTCATCAAGAGGAACGGAAAGCATGTTAATTTAATGTTAGAGCAGAGGCTTTATTTATTTCATTTATTTTCTAGCCCGTTGTCCCCCAAAGAGCTCAGAACGGGTTACAGGTTTAATATACATAATTTCTGTACAAGTTTATCCTAACTAGATACATGCTAGGGGCTAAAGATAATACACTAAAACCTTGGTTTGTGAGCATAATTCATTCCAGAAGCATGCTTGTAATCCAAAGGAAATAATGGAAACTCAGATGATTCGTTCCACAACCCAAAACCTTTAATACAAAATACTATACGTACTTGTATTGCAAAACCTCACTCGTTTAGAATAGTCACTACACTCCCGCAGCATCAGAGAGAGAAGAACCATCGGTTCAGTTGTGATGATATGACGCGTGTATACTGTATGTACTCGTATTGCAAGACTTTGCTTGTTTCGAACAGTCACTACACTCTCACAGCGTCAGAGAGAGAAGAACCATTGGCTCAGTTGTGATGATATGACGCGTGTATACTGTATGTACTCGTATTGCAAGACTTTGCTTGTTTCAAACAGTCATTACACTCTTGCAGCGTCAGAGAGAGAAGTACCATCGGCTCAGTTTTGATGTGTGTATACTGTATGTACTTGTATTGTAAGACATTGCTTGTATATCAAGGTAAAATTTAATAAAATGTTTTCCTTGTCTTGCAAAACACTTGTAAACCAAGTTACTTGCAAACCAAGGTTTTACTGTATACCGCTTACTGGTTACAATTTACTATGGTTGTCTTTATGATATGAGGTTTCCAGTACAAGTTATACCTAATTTGACACACAGAAAGTTAGTGTATGGTACAAGTTAACCTTATGTGACACATACTGGTTCTGATTCGTTCAAGGGTAGGGGTTTAGGTGAAGAGGTATGGTTTTATTGCTTTTCTAAAGCTGACTTTATACATGTGCTTTGTTGGAAAGTTGTCTCTTTATATGAGTTAAGTTCACAGACTTCATCAGTCCACACTAGGAAAAGTGTTCACATGGATTTGCACCTGCTATTTATATGGGTATTATTTTTTCATGAATATGTCACATGAGTGCGTTGTGTGTCTATCCTGCTGCCAGGAAAGTACTTATGTGCACATGTATTGGGCAGTTTGCAAAAGCGCTATTTCTGTGCATCTTTATTGAAAGCTTCTATACCGCTACTAATGATTAGGGAGTCAGTGCATGAAACCCTGTGTTAGGCGTGACAGTGTCAATATATATAGCTACACATATACATTGCTCTACAGTGTGCTCACTCTCTTTAGGTATCTATAGTATGTAATTTAAAAGATTACTTCTGGTGGAATTCTGCGAGGGCAGAATTCCTCACCCCATCAGGATGCATAGAATTCTGAACATGCTGTGCAGAATTTGGTGCAAAGGCGTGAACCGCTGCACAGCGGGTCACTTCCTTCTGCGATAGCTTAAACCCGGCTGTTTATGTGAACCGCAATCTTACATATGCAGAATTCCACAAGACAAAACAAAAAGAGACCAACAATACTTCCATGAAGATACAGCAATCAAACCAAAAAAGTACTGCAGAAAATGTACAAGGTTCAGGAATTTTATTCAAATCAATGAAAAATGTGTTTCTAAAATTGGTCCTTGGTATGAAGGGTGCAGATTCGACATGGTCCGTGTTTCGAAAAACACTTCTTTCTCAGGGGTCCGTGATGCTCAGTATAGAAGTATACAAGAACCATATGGATAACAGCAATAAAACATAAAATTTTGAAGAAACAGGCAGTAAAAAAAACTCCTGTCAAAGGAATTGTGCAAAATGCCTGTTCTTTGACTAGGTGACCAGAGAATTGGATAGAGGGAGTGCACTAGATGTGGTATAGTTAGATTTTCGCAAAGCTTTTAACAGTGCTCCACACAGGCATTTAATATATAAACTGAGTGCCCTCGGGATGAGCCCCAAAGTGATGGGCTGGGTCAGGAACTGGTTGAAAGGAAGGCAACAGGGGGTAGTGGTCAATGGAGATCACTCTGAGAAAAGAGATGTGCCTCAAGGTTTGGTTCTTTGGCGTGTTCTTTTTCACATTTTTTGTAAGTGATGTTGCTGAAGGGCTGTCGGGTAAGCTTTGCCTCTTTGCGAATGATACCAAAATCTGCAATAGAGTAGACGCCCATGATGATACAAATAACATGAGGAAGGACATAGCGAAGCTTGAAGAATGGTCTGAAATTTGGCAGCTAAGATTTAATGCTAGGAAATGCATTTAGAATATTTTGTACAATTCTGGAGGCCGCACCTTCAAAAAGATATAAAAAGGATGGAGTCGGTCCAAAGGAAGGCTAATAAAATGGTGCATGGTCTTCATCATAAGGCATATGGGGACATACTTAAAGATCTTAATACTCGTATACTTTAGAGGAAAGGCAGGAAAGGGGAGATAAGGTATAGACACATTTAAATACTCACGTGGTGTAAATGCGCATGAGTCAGGTCTCTCATTTGACAGGAAGCTCTGGAGTGAGAGGACAGAGGATGAGGTTAAGAGGTGATAGGCTCAGGAGTAATCTAAAGAAATACTTCTTTATAGAAAGGGTGATAGATGTATGGAATAGTCTCCTGGTAGAGGTGGTGGAGACAAAGACTGTCTCTTAATTCAAGAAAGTATGGGGCTGGCACATACTTAGGGAGAGGGAGGAGATAGTGTATTCTGCGGATAGGTAGACTGGATGATCCATTTGGCCTTTAACTGCCATCATGTTTCTATTAAAAACAAAATCGAGAAAAAAACTACAAATTTTTGATAGGGAAGAAACGGCATTCATTCAAGGCACACACAATCAGTAAAGAAACACATGGTAGAGAAAGTTGAGGGAAGAGAGAAAATGAAGAAAAATGAGGAAGTGGGATAGGACAATTTCATGGCGACACCAGAAAGTATTTCTTTACAGAGAGAGTGGTTGATCATTGGAACAAGCTTCCAGTGCAGGTGATCGAGGCAGACAGCGAGCCCAAGTGGGATCCCTACGAGGGTCAAGATAAGAAAATTGGGTCATTAGGACATAGACAGGGTAAGCAGAGTGGGCAGACTTGATGGGCTGTAGCCCTTTTCTGCTGTCATCTTCTATGTTTCTATGAAAGTGAGGTAGACTATGTAGGGTCTGGTAGGACTACACATGTGGATTATTATATTTGTGTTTTTTTAGAAGAAGAAATAAATAAATCATCTTTTTAGAACATCATCATCCAGTCTTCTGTTTTTTTTTATTGTCTAGAGCGATGTTCTTCAACCGCCCGTCCTTGGACCAGTGCCTGTCCGCAGGGCCGGCACGTCCATCGGACCCAAGACATTGTTCTTCAGCCACCGGTCCACGGTGCGATCAACGTGGCATCTTCAGGCTGGCTCCTTGAGTGCTGCAGTGCACAAAGCCGTGGGAAAAGGCTCCTAAGCGCGGCCTGCGCCTGAACCGGAAGCCTTCTCTCTGACGTCGCAGCGTCAAAGGGAAGGCTTCCAGATGAGGCGCAGGACGCGTGCAAGGAGCCGCTGCCCACAGCTTTGTGCAATGCAGCACTCAGGAAGCCGGCCGAATCTGCCGCGTTGATCACACAGTGGACCGGCCCAAAGATAACACTGGGGGGCAGGCCAGAAGGCAAGGCACATGGAGAGAGAGAGACAACAACGGTAGGGGAAATGCTTTTATATTTTTATTTAGTGATTGATTTGTCTGTTCAGGAAGAAATGCATTTGTTTCTTTTCCTCTGGGGTTGTACTGCTTGCAGAGTCTTGCATCTTAGGGTTTGTTTGTAATATTAGTACTTTTAGTTTTTGGTCCTGCATTTGCAAGGGGTTATCTGTTTTCTGGTAGGAATGAATGTTAAAAAGCATACAGTGTGCTTTGTGTATTTTAATTTTGTGGTTAACCATTATGTGTTATTAATACAATTATATTGTGTGTGTGTATATGAAAAATGAATGGAAAAAATGGTGTTACAATTAGTACCATTATGGGGGCGGGGTCTGGGGTGGAGATTGGCACAACTTAGCCCAGTGTTCTTCAACTGACGGTCCACGGACCAGTGCCGGTCCACAAAATAATTATTTTATTTCCGCTGGTCCATAAGTGTCAAAAGGTTGAAGAACACTGGTCTAGAGAACTCCTCACAACCTGCTACTGGGACAAATTGCAGCTCGTTGAAAACAAAACTTGCCTAATGTTGAAAATCCAGTTAACATCAAAGCATGTTTTTCCTTTCTGGTCGTTCACTATGTATCCATTGACTTCTCTCCCCAGTAAAGCTGCTGTCCGGATGGTGCAGGCAAAGAATCAGATCTGCATCCTCGATATCGACATGCAGGGAGTAAAAAACATTAAGAAAAGTGAGCTGAAGCCCATCTATATCTCCATCCATCCTCCATCTGTAGCAGTTCTAGTAAGTGAAGTAGTCAGCTTGAGCCAAAATAGAGTTAAACGGAGATCTGCATGCATTCATAAGGTACCTATTCTCTGAGCATCCTGGGAAAAGTGTTTTTTAAACAGTCATAAGTAAAATGAGAGAAATGAAGTAACGAAGAAAACAAATGAAGTACAATGGTGATAATGCATGGCTATTAAGCTCAATTTTTTTACAAATAGAACCTGTATATTTTGCTTAGACACAGATGTTGTGGCACTGAAAAATTTTCAGTTGTGAATCCTGCTTAAGTGCCATTGTGATTTGTGCATATTTTTTTGAATAGATCCTTTTGGAGAAAGACATGGGGGAAGCCACTGCTTGCCCTAGATCGGTAGAATGGAATATTATTACTCCTTGGGTTTTGACCAGGTACTAGTGACCTGGATTGGCTGCTATGAGAATGGGCTACTGGGCTTGAAGGACTATTGGCTGACTCAGTGAGGCTATTCGTATGGATCTTGTAATGCAAACCTTTGTACATATATAGTACTTTCATTGTTAGAGTTTTGACTGGACTGTTCTTTAAACTGATATCACAAATCAGACTTTTGAATTCTCATCCTCCTTTATGTGTACGGGACCTTGTTACAGCAGTAGATACTAGAGGTCTGAACGGGGATTGCGGGAATCCCACAGGACCCACGGGTGTCCTGCGGGGACCCCCCTCTAGCGAACAGGACTCCCACGGGGATGGAAGGCTTTGGAAGCAGGGTTCGTCCATATAATATAAAGGACACGTCAGCCTTAGTAAAAGAGGGGGTTTATAAGTTAATTACCTGAACAGAAAACAAAAAAAGGGTTCCACCAAAGAGATTCCACAAGGAAAACAGCAGTGCAAACACAAAAGAAACTGTGGAATTGATGATCCTGTCAGAAGTAATTGCTGCTTTTTATGGGGACGGGCGGGGATGGAGGTATTTCCCCCAAGAGAAACTCCTCGTCTGCCTCTCAATAAGGTCCTACACCAGACCTTCCTGAGAAATTTGGACTCCCCTCTTACAGTCACAGCGGTGCCGTCTAAGATGGAGTCCAAGTACCGGACCATCCCATGTAAGGGCTTCGAGAAAGCACAACTGTCTCACCAGTCATTGCTTGTCGAGTCGGCGCTGAAGAAATCACAGCCCTCAAGGGTCTCGGCGGCGGTCCCTCCCGGACGGGAAGGGCGGACCCTGGACAAGTTTGGTCGCCGCCTCTATTCAAATTCATTGATGGCTACTAGAGTCCTCAATTATGCCTTTACATTTTCCTCCTATCTTCGACACATGGTGAAAGGCTTGCCCCGCTATTATGGGGTCATGCCAGATTCCCATAAGGAAGGTTTTGCTACTTTCATGGCCAACTTGTCCCAATTGCGTCTGTACTTGTTCCACGCAGTTTACGACGCATTTGAACTGGCTTCGAGGGTCTCCGCTTTTGCAGTGGCGATGCGCCGGCTGGCATGGCTCCGTACGGTTGATATGGACCCGAACTTGCAGGAGCGTCTGGCCAATCTACCGTGTGTTGGCTCGGAATTGTTTGATGAGTCCCTGGAGGCGGCGACCAAACGCCTGTCGGAACATGAGCGCTCCATCGCCTCTTTGGTCCGTCCTAAACCTCGGGCCACGCCGCAGAAACCATTCAGACCTCCCCCGCGGCGGTACCCGCATAAGTCCACGCCAGCATTCTCTAGGCCTCCGCCCAGGCGCCCCCCGCAACAGGGTAGAGCGGGCCAACCAAAACCTCAGGCGCAGGGGGCGTCTAAGCCGGCGCCGTCTTTTTGACGTGATGTGCGGATGGGGGCGGGCCCCCTCCGCACTCTCGCCGGACCCCCTGCCCATCGGGGGTCGGCTGCGGGCCTTTCATGCGGCCTGGACCGAGATCACCTCAGATGCTTGGGTGCTCCGGATCATCTCCGAGGGCTACTCGTTAAATTTCTCAGCCACGCCGCCGGAACATCCGCCGGGGGCCTCTCCGTGCAATCGAGCCCAGCTTCCTCTTCTCCTCGCGGAAGCCAGGGCCTTGTTGAGCCTTCGGGCAGTGGAGCCGGTACCCCCCGACCAGCGTGGGCGGGGGTTTTACTCCCGTTACTTTTTGGTCCCAAAGAAGACCGGGGACTTACGTCCCATTTTGGACCTCCGGAAGCTCAACAAGTTCCTGGTCCGGGAGAAGTTCCGTATGTTGACGCTTCCGGGTTTGTACCCTCTTTTGGAGGAAGGGGACTGGATGTGCTCCCTGGACTTGAAGGAAGCATATACTCATGTTCCGGTGCATCCCACCTTCCGCAAGTTCTTACGGTTTCAGGTGGGGGAGTCGCACCTTCAATATCGGGTCCTCCCCTTCGGACTAGCTTCGTCCCCTCGGGTCTTCACGAAGTGTATGGTGGTAGTCGCTGCAGCCCTGAGATCTCGGGGGCTACAGGTCTTTCCCTACCTGGACGATTGGCTGATCAAGGCATCGACCAGGGAGGGGGTTATCTCAGCGACCCAACAGACTATCATCTTCCTTCAACGTCTGGGGTTCGAAGTGAACTTTCCCAAGTCTCAGTTGTGCCCGGCTCAATCCCTTCAGTTTATCGGAGCCGTGCTGGACACGGTTCGCCTCCGTTCGTTCCTCCCCCCCCCTCGGTTGGAGGCCCTGCTTCGATTGAGTCGCCAGGTTTCGCTGATGCCCGTAGTATCGGCTCAGCGCATGATGATTCTTCTGGGCCACATGGCATCGACGGTCCACGTCACTCCGTTCGCCCGCTTGCATCTGAGGCTTCCTCAGTGGACCTTGGCCTCGCAGTGGCGTTAGGATCGCGACCCAGTCTCTTGTCCGATAACGGTGACTCCTTCTTTGAGACGCTCGCTCCGTTGGTGGACCAACTCTTCCAATCTTTCCGGGGGTTTGCTCTTTCTCGTTCCTCCGCATCGCAAGGTCCTGACCACGGACTCCTCGGAGTACGCGTGGGGGGCTCATCTCGACGGTCTGCGGACTCAGGGTCTATGGTCGGCAGAGGACCGTCTTTGTCACATCAATGTGTTGGAGCTTCGTGCCATTTTTCTGGCGGCTCGAGCGTTCTGCCACTTGCTACACGATCAGGTAGTCCTCGTGCGGACGGACAACCAGGTGGCAATGTATTATGTGAACAAGCAGGGGGGAACGGGCTCTTGGTCCCTGTGCCGGGAAGCCCTGCGCCTTTGGGAATGGGCGGTCTCCCAGAACATCTTCCTACGTGCGGTTTACATTCAGGGAGAGAGGAACTGTCTGACAGACAAACTCAGTCGTCTTCTCCAGCCGCACGAGTGGTCGCTGAACTCCCGGGTTCTGCGCGAGGTCTTCAACCGCTGGGGAACTCCTCAGGTGGATCTGTTTGCCTCCCCGGAGACTCGCAAACTGCCCCTCTATTGTTCTCGGATGTACTCCCGGGACCGTCTCAAGGCCGATGCCTTCCTTCTCGACTGGGGAGGGAGGTTCCTTTATGCGTTCCCTCCTTTTCCTCTGATCTTGAGAACGTTGGTACATCTCAAATCGACCAGAGCCACTATGATTCTCATTGCACCTCGTTGGCCGCGGCAACACTGGTTCTCCCTGCTCCTTCAACTCAGTGTCAGGGAGCCTCTGCTTCTGCCTGTTTTTCCCTCTCTGCTGTCTCAGAGTCTGGGTTCGCTGTTACATCCCAATCTTCAGTCTTTACATCTGACCGCTTGGTTCCTTTCCCCTTGACTTCGGTTCCTGTTTCTCAGTCTGTGAGGGAGATTTTGGAAGCCTCGCACAAGGTCTCGACTAGGCTTTGTTATTCCCAGAAGTGGACCAGATTTTCATCCTGGTGTTCCTCGAACCATCTGGACCCGAGTTCGGTTCCAGTGTCTTCGGTGCTGGAATATTTGTTGCATCTGTCTAAGTCTGGGCTGAAGACGACTTCCATTCGGGTGCATCTCAGTGCCATTGCGGCGTTCCATCGGCATCTCGAGGGTCGGTCTCTTTCTCTTCATCCTCTGGTAACTCGTTTCATGAGGGGTCTCGTGAATGTTCATCCTCCTCTGAAACCTCCTCCTGTAGTTTGGGATCTTAATGTGGTCTTAGCTCAACTGATGAAGCCTCCTTTTGAGCCTATCGACAAATCTCATCTTAAGTTTCTCACTTGGAAGGTGGTCTTTTTGTTTGCGCTCACGTCCGCTCGTCGGATTAGTGAGCTGCAGGCTTTGGTTGCGGATCCACCTTTTACTGTGTTTCATCATGACAAGGTGGTTCTTCGCACCCATCCTAAAATTTTTGCCTAAGGTTGTGTCTGATTTCCACCTCAATCAGTCCATTGTTCTTCCGGTGTTCTTCCCGAAGCCCCACTCTCATCCTGGTGAGGCGGCGCTTCACACGCTTGACTGTAAGAGGGCGTTGGCCTTTTATCTCCAACATACCAAGTCTCATCGGAAGGTTCCTCAATTGTTTTTGTCCTTTGATCCTAATCGGTTGGGACATCCTGTTTCCAAGCGCACCTTGTCCAACTGGTTGGCTGCTTGTATTTCTTTTTGCTTCGCTCAGGCTGGTCTCACGCTCCATGGTCGAGTCACGGGGCATAAGGTTCGGGCTATGGCAGCTTCTGTTGCTTTCCTCCGGTCTACTCCTGTGGAGGACATATGTAAAGCTGCCACTTGGTCTTTGGTTCATACGTTCACCTCCCACTACTGTCTGGACACTTTGTCCAGAAGCGACGGCCGGTTTGGCCAGTCGGTGTTACGTAACCTGTTTTCCTAAATTGCCATCCTCCCACCTGCCCTTTTTTGGTTGGCTTGGAGGTCACCCACATGTGAGAATATCATGCCTGCTTGTCCTGGGATAAAGCACAGTTACTTACCGTAACAGGTGTTATCCAGGGACAGCAGGCATATATTCTCACAACCCGCCCTCCTCCCCGGGGATGGCTTCTTTGCTGGTTATGGAACTGAGGACCACGAGGTGGGGATGCGCCCTCTAGTGGGCAAGAAGGCATGCACATGCGTGGTGCAGTGTAGCAAACTTGAAACTTCAATCAAGTTTGCTTGAAAAGCTGTCCGTGCTGGGGCTCCGTAGATGACGTCACCCACATGTGAGAATATATGCCTGCTGTCCCTGGATAACACCTGTTACGGTAAGTAACTGTGCTTTTCCATCCCTATTTTTTCATTGTTTTCATAAATGTTTTAGTTGACATTCAGCCCTAGTTGAAAACTGGTTATGGGCTCTTGTCCTGGAACATAAGAATAATCTTACTGGGTCAGACCAATTGTCCATCTAGCCCAGTATCCTGTCTTCACAGAGGCCAATCCAAGTTACAAGTACCTGGCAAAAACCCAAATAGTAGCAGCATTCCATGCCACCAATCCAGAGCAAGCAGTGGCTTCCCCCATGTCTTTATCAACAGTAGACTATGGACTTTTCCTCCAGGAACTTGTCCAAACCTTTTTTTTTTTTTTTTAATCAGCTACTTTAACCACTCTTACCTCATCCTCTGGCAACGCATTCCAGAGCTTAACTATTTTCTGAGTGAAAAAATATTTCCTCCTATTGGGTTTTTTTTTTTTTAAGTATTACTCTAATTTCATTGAGTGTCCCCCTAGTCTTTGTAAATCTTGATGCAGGAGAAGATGGTGAGACCTAGCCAGATGAAAAAGCACGTTGTATAAATTTATGCTTTATTCTCAAGTTACAGTTGAATATTGTTGATTATATTATTTGTAGAAAGTCACTTGGAGATTTCCTTCCTAGCATAGCCCATTCCCAAGAACTGCATTTGCTCACCCGATTAGGGCAAATATCTGCTCTAAACCTGCACGTGTTAGTTTCTTCTGTTTTAGATCCCACATTCTTATATTTTTACTTTCATATGTTGCTGAATGGTGCATATTTTGTTAGACATTTGTTGAAGCCATTTTTTCTAGGTTTACAAATCGATGTGTTGCCCACCCTGTTACCTGTTGAGTGTTTTGTATATTATCTAGAATAATAATAATAATAATAACTTTATTCTTCTATACCGCCACAATCTTGCGACTTCTAGGCGGTTTACAATCAAGAGTGCTGGACATTCAGCGAAATACAATAAACTAAACTAAACTAAACCTTAAGTTTATATACCGCGTCATCTCCACGGAAGTGGAGCTCGACACGGTTTACAGGAATTAAAACAGAGAAAGGAACTACAATGGAAGGAAGAAGGGCTTGGTAAACAGGAAGGAAAGAGGGGACTTAGAATAATGGAGGAGGGGGGGGTGGTTACATTTTGGAGAAAAGCCAGGTTTTCAGATGTTTTCTGAAGTGTTGGAGGGAGGTCGAACTCCGAAGGTGGGCAGAGAAGCTGTTCCACAGCTCGGTGATCCTGAAGAGGAGGGATGTTCCAAGTTTTCCTGTGTGGGAAATGCCATTTAGAGATGGGAATAAGTAGATATTCAGAGGAAATACAGAGATCAGAGACCTCAGGAGGCAATAGTATAGAAATACAATTTGCTGAGCGAAAATGTAATATGTACATTTTAGTAGGTAATGTCCGACAGGACCTGTTGGGGATAAATAGCAACGTAAAGTTACGATAAGATGAAGATAGCAGATTATATTTATAACAGTGCTGTAAGTTCAGGTGGAATAGGGAGGGGGGAGGGAGAGGGAGCGCGGGTCAATTGTTTAGGTATTTCTGGAACAGGTATGTTTTTAGGCGTTTCCTGTGCCATCACTGAATAGAAATGTTAGTGAGGAGTAAAAGATTTACAGTGGTAACAATAATGCCAGGCATGGGCATGATTAGGAAAACAATCCAAACCCTCAGAAATGATTTTTACGTTTGCTGATGACATTTTTATCTTACTTGAAGTTGATCCATCATTATCAAATTTAACAGCTGATATTAATTCTTGTATTTCACGACTCCAAGAGTGGGCCTCTTTGGTGCGTATGAAGTTAAATGCCACTAAAACCAAACTATTATGGTTTGGTCCTACCCTAAATAATTTACCTTTATCTAGAAGATTAAATTTGGGCGATTCTTTAAAAACTGAATTTTCATCTTTGTGCAGTGTGAATCGCTTAGGTCCATTTATAGGTTAAATTGATTGTTTTTGATGACCTGTAGCTTTTGGTGACGGGTCAAAAACGCGCGAGGACAAAGGCGCGCCAACAACCGAGCGCGGACAACTGAGCGCAGGGCTTCATCGCGCCGAAGAAAACCCATATTTTAAAGGGCTCTGACGGGGGGTGGGTGGGAGGGAACCCCCCCCCACTCTACTTAATAGGGATCGCGCTGCCTCACGCTGCCATGTTGGGGGGGTATGGGGAAAACAGGGAAAAAGTTAAGTTTCCAGTATAATGAGGGGGGTTAAACCCCCCCAACATCAGCGCGATCTCTATTAAGTAAAGTGGGGGGGGGTTCCCCACCAACATCCCCCGTTGGAGCCCTTTAAAATACGGTTTTTCTTCGGCGCGATGAAGTCCTGCGCTCAGTTGTCCGCGCTCGGTCGTCGGCGTGCCTTTGTCCTCGCGCGCTTTAGACTATGAACCGTAGTTTTTATGTTGAACTTTCTATATTCACTTTGGACATTCTGATAAAGGGTGATAAATTTAAATAAAGGAAATGAGGGAATAAATGGCAAGATATATATTCTGACTCTTCCCCTCCCCCCCCCCAGGTGAGCAGCAGCTATTGTGTTCTTTCCCTTTGGCAATTCCTGATTCTTCACTTTCCTATTTGCAGCATTGAGCTGCTGCATCATGCTCCCTCATGCTTTACCTAAGGCACAAATGTGCATTAGTCAAGTCTTTCATTTGAAAGGAAACTCTGCAATGAGATGGCATAAGATGAAGTTAAGAGGTGATAGGCTCAGGAGTAATCTAAGGAAATACTTCTTTATAGAAAGGGTGATAGATGTATGGAATAGTCTCCCGGTAGAGGTGGTGGAGACAGAGACTGTATCTGAATTCCAGAAGGTGTGGGATCTAGAGAGTTGCGCGGGGACAGAAATCCCACCCGTCCCCACCTGTCCCCGCCAAAATCCCACCCGTCCCCACCCGTCCCCGCGAGGAATCCCTCCGTCACCATCCTTCCCTATAAACTTCAGAAATAGTTATTTTATTTAATTATGCTACTGAATTAAAGGCTCTGGTAGAGACCCATTTACAAATAAGCAAAGAGACTTTATTAATTTGGAAATATTAATTGGGAAGAATACATACTTTGTAAATGGGTTTCTACCAGAACCTCTAATGTAAATATAAAATATAAATACTCAGCTGATGAGAACCCACAAACTGTCAGCTGAGGACTTCCTTTGCAGTTGGCCGGGGATCCCTTTTGCCAAGCTTAGCAGGCAGCAGTAGCGTCCCTGAGTCACAGATGCTGGCACCTCAGTGGCTCATGGATGCTGCCAGCGACTGCTGCGCATGGTGGAGGGGAGTTCTGGCCATCTCTAGAGAAGGTCTTCTGCTGGCGGTGCTTGGGGATCCCCACCAGTCACAGCAAGGGTCAACAAGTACTTCAACACTGTAGAAATAAAACCAGAAATGCATTTCCTTTTCTTTTGAACACAAAACAAAGACATCTGCCATATACATTTCCCAAAGCTAACATATTTTAGTCAATAAATTCCATTTTTTACCTTCGTTGTCTGGAGACTTATTTTTCCATAAAGTTGGTCCCAGTTTCTTTTTTCCGCTTTCCCATCTTCTCTAAATTCTTCTGTTGCTGTCCATTGATTTCCCCTACCATGGTCCAGCATTTATCTCTTTCTCATCTTTCGTGCCTGCCCACCATCCCCATGCCCAACATTTCTCCTTCTATCACCCCTCTCCAACACTATGCCACATCTCTCCCTCCATTCCCTTCACCACTGTCCAATATTCCTCCCACTTGCATCCCTTTCAATCTGTCCCATTGTTCCCTTGCCACATTTCTCACTCTCATCTTTTTCTTCCCTATCACATTCTGTACCTTCCTCCCTACGACCAAAAATTCTCCTCTTTCTTCCATTTGCCGTGTGTGTGCCGTGAGGGAGGTCTGGTGCCCCAGAGTAAGAGCAGGGGTGCCCACACTTTATGGGCTTGCGAGCTACTTTATAAAGACTAAGTCAAAATGATCTACCAACAATAAAATTAAAAAAAAACACAAAGCACAATGAAAGGCAGAGAAAATGTTAATTATTCATATTCCGGGTTTTTTCAAAGAGGTCACGGCAGATGACTCTATGCAATGTCACCTCGGTAACAAAATACAAAAATAGACAAATACACCCCCTCCCTTTTTACTAAACCACAATAGTAGGTTTTAGCACAGGGAGTTACGCTGAATGCCTCGCGCTGCTCTCAATGCTCATAGGCTTCCTGCGCAAAAACACGATATTGCGGTTTAGTAAAAGGGAGCCATAGTGCAAAATATAGACAGCAGATATAAATTCTCAAAACAGACACATTTTGATCACTAAATTGAAAATAAAATCATTTTTCCTACCTTTGCTGTTTGGTGATTTCATGAGTCTCTGGTTGCACTTTCTTCTTCTGACTGTGCATCCAATCTTTCTTCCTTTCTTTCAGCCTCCTGTATGTTTCCTCTCCTCCAGACCTCATTCTCTCCCCCAACTTTTTCTTTCTGTCTCCCTGCTCCCCCTTCTTTCTGTCTCCCTGTCTGCCCCCTTTCTTTCTTTCTCCGTGCCCTCCCCCAAGCCACTCGGTTTGCTGCCACCGCCATTGGGGAATAGCCCCCAAGCCACTGCTGTCCCAAGCTTTCCCTGCAGAAGCGACGCGCTGACCAGCATTCCGCTCCCTGATGTCAATTCTGACGTAGGAGAGGAAGTTCCGGGCCAACAAGGCATTTCTCCTCATTCCATCCAGCCTGAGCCCCATCTCTCCTTGATCCAGCATTTCCCTTCTGTGTTTGTCAGAATTATCATTCCACCTATTTTCCAGCATCACCCTTCTTTGTGTCCATCTCACCTATATCCCTATCTCACCACTTTTTCAGAATCTTCATTTGTCTCTGTCCTTGTCTTTACCCCATGTTCACCATTTGCCCTTTCAATGTCTTTATCTCCCCCCCCCCCCCCACTTTTTCAGCATTACTTCTATGTCTCTATTTCACCTCCTCTTCATGTCCCCTCTGTATCTCTATCCTTATTCAGTAGGTCCTGCTTACTCTTTCTCTTCTTTGTGTCACTATCTCCATTTTCAGCTTTCCCCCCTTTTCCTTTGTTACTGCACCCGGTAGCCAGAATCTTTCCACCCTCCCTCCACTCCGGCCCAGCCCAGTATGAAATATTTCCTTTTGTTTCCCTCCCCTCTCTCTTTCTCTCTCTCTTCTCCTCCCTCACCCACGAGTCCTGCATCTGGCCCTCTCCCTTCTACCTGCACCTGGCAACACCCCCCTGCTCCGCGGCTCTCTTCAGCAACTCGTCAGCAGCGGTGATCAAGACAAGCTGCCGACATCGAGGCCTTCCCTCTACGAGTCCCGCCTTTGTGGAAAAAGGAAGTTGAAACAAGCGGGACTCGCAGAGGGTAGATCCCGACATCAGAAGCTTGTGTCGATCGCTGCTGCTGAGTTGCCGAAGAGAGCCGCGGAGCAGGGGGTGTGGCCGGAAGCAGGTAGAAGGGAGAGGGAGATAGGAAGGCTGTAGAAGCTCCGGAGCATGACACCGACCCCGGCCAGGATGATTTCTTTTTCAGGCGTGCAGCTTACAAGTCCGGCGTCGCGGCGGGAAATAGCCATTCTGAGCAGTGAGCTCAGCACGTACACAGATGAAAGCCTTGCTTGCTGATTGGTCCGGCGGCACGCCGGGGCGGGGCCGCCGGACCAATCAGCAAGCAAGGCTTTCATCTGTGTACGTGCTGAGCTCACTGCTCAGCATGGCTATTTCCTGCCGCGACGCCGGACTTGTAAGCTGCACGCCTGCATCGCCAGAATTTAGGTAGGCTGTTTTCATCCCCGTGGGAGTCCCGTGGGCCAGGGGGCGTCCCCGTGGGAGTCCCGTGGGTCAGGGGGGCATCCCCGTGGGAGTCCCGTGGGCCAGGGGGCGTCCCCGTGGGAGTCCCGTGGGCCAGGGGGGGAACCCGCGGGATCCCCGCGATCCCCGTTCCCGTGCAGACCTCTAGTGGGATCTCTTAGAGAGAAGAAGAGATAATGGTTACTTTGGATGGGCAGATTGGATGGGCCATTTGGCTTTTATCTGCCATCATGTTTCTGTGTTTAAAATCCCAGCCTTGCTGCTTTTAAATATGCTCTTTGCCACATGTAAAAGCTCTATGGAAGTTCATTCTCCTAAAACAAAGCCCAAGTGCTGGTTATGGTTTTGTAAGACATTTTTGATTTTGAGATCATTAAGTTACTTAAGTAGATGTCATTGGAGCCAGCTCTGTAGGTGCCGAGCATCCCTAGCATTGCACAAACTCTTTCACTTTATCCAAGAAGGGTATGGTTTGTACTGTTTGGCACCCCAACCATTCTGAAATATCGGCACCTGTGAGAGATCATTTGTTTTCTTTGCTCATTTTAGGAAAAGAGATTAAGAGACAGAAAAACAGAAACTGATGACAGTTTACATAAGAGGTTAAACGCTGCTATGAAAGACATGGAAATCAGTGAGTATCTCCCTATTCAATGCTACCGGGATTTTAACCAGAAAGGGGTAGGCCATTTGTTTCGGCACAGATACGTTACTCCTGGGGAAGTTCGGCTCAGCCTCCCAAGACAGAATTTGCGCAGAATTCCGCACGGGTAGCAAGGAGGTTGTATGGTCCACAATCCCCACCCTGCATGGATCATGACACACAAACCCAGCCGTGTCGCACCAATTGTGTGGCAAGAAGAGGAGGAAGCGGGCTGAACTTCAGGTCATGTCTTCTTCTACTACTACTTAAGGCCTCTTTTACAAAGCCGCGCTAGTGGCCCCGAAGCCCATAGAGATTTAAAGGGCTTCGGGGCTGTTGCCGTGCGGCGTTGTAAAAGAGGCAGTTAAAATCAGACTGCTGGTTTAAGCCAGTTCAAATTTGTGGTCAGACTACAGTTGACAGAGAAGAAACTGGCCCGGTGTGCAACCAATCACCTCCTCTTGCCATGTGATTTGTTTCTTCTGGGACCGACGGCAAGCTGGTACATGCCCTGAAGGAGGGAAGCAGGAAGAGAGCATGGGAGTATGTGCCATGGGGGTGAAGAGAGGGGGAGAAAACCTGAGGGAGCAAGAGCACTCTAGGGGGAGCAAGAGGGATGGGTAAAGAGCATAAGAATAGAGAAGTGGAGGAAGGGGTCTGTCTTGTTGAGGGAATAGGGAGAGAACAGGTCACAAAGAGGGAAAGAAAACCATGGAGTGGGAAGAAGAAGAGAGCGGTATTCATGCCGGAGAGGTGGCAGAGAAAGCTGGGGTTTGACTCTGTTGAGGCATGATAATAATATTTCCTTTCTTGATTCCGTAATTGTGGCCTAAATATTAGTTAAATGTTTCCAAATACATCTGTTTGTATAATTATTTGATTTTCCTTATGAATGTTTATGATCTGTTTCAAGTTGTTTATGCTTGATTTTAAATTAAACAGGTTATAAATAAAAAAGTAATAAATAATAATAATAACTTTATTCTTTTATACTGCCATTACCAAAAGTTCTAGGCGGTTTACACTAAAAAGAGCTGGACAATCAGCGAAATACAATAATATAATAAAAATACAGCTATATTATAAAATACAAATTCAATGTAAAACTCTCATTAAGTAATAAACTTATCGATCAGAGTGGTCTTAATTAATTTCCAAAAATAACAATAAGATAACATAGCTTGTTGAATACATTTACCTAGCCAAGACCCCTGTCTACCAGCTTGAAACGCTGGGAAGATCAAGCAATAAGAACGGGTTCAAGTTAAGTAAGGGAGCGAGAGAGAGTGGCAGAGGGTGAGATTGCTGGAGGAGGTCGCGTCTGAGCAGAGAAAAAGTTGGAAGAATGTCAGGCCTGGGTCAAGGAGGAGCCAGGCATTATGATGGGCAGAAGTCTGAAAAAATAAATGACAAATTATGCAGAATTTTAAAATCTTATGCCTAGAACTTTCAGCATTTTTATGCAGCGTTCCCCCAGGAGTAATAATAATAATAATAACTTTATTTTTATATACTGCAATACCACAATCAGTTCAGAGCGGTTTACAGAGGAAGAGACTGTATACAGACAGTGATGTTACAAAAAAAGACTTTCAAATTACATTAGCAAGCCAAAAGTAGTCAGGATTTATCCAGAAGCATTTCAAAGATACAACAAGACAGGAAAGGAGTCAGAGGTTTTGAGTGTAGTTATCCAGTTGGGGGGGGGGGGAATGCAAACAGGGTTGATATTTGATTGTGTGTGAAACCTGGGTTGGTACACTCTGTGTAACCCCTTGCCCATCACATTGGACTTCCAGCCCCATTCAGCCTTTTGTCCATTTGCCAACTTTTCAACTGGGTTCATATTTGAGTAAAGCTAAGACAAGATGAAGGGGGTAAATGCAGAGTGCTTTTGTGATATATGTCTCAGCTGTACTTGCTCTCTGAGTAAAAGGGCTGTTTCGGTTCTATTCCTGACGTGTAGTACATTAAAATGGATAATTATAGTGTTGACAAGTCATATTTCATTTTGCAAATAAATGACACTGCCTCAAATCCTGCATCTGCAAGCCTTGAAGTGAGGTACTTTAAGGTACAGTAGGCATTTTTCTTTTTAAACAATTTGGTTTGTGAAGTGGTTAAGGACAGGCATCTCCAGGGTAAGAATGCCCTTCTTATGTATTTTTAAAGAGAAAATGTGGATATGTTTTCCTGTTTAAAAATTGCTATGTAAAGGCCCTTTTTTTATGTTTGAGCTTTTTGACTTGGACATTTCCTTTGAAAATGTCCCTCAATTTCACCTATCAATTACAATACCCCCTCCAAATCCGCGGTTTCAATACCCGCAGATTCGGTTATTCGTGATTTTTGACCGGTGGTTTGTAATAACAAAACTGCTGGAGGGAGGCGGGAGTGGGTCAGAGCCGGCCCTGAAAGTTATCCGTGATATTTCAATATTCGCGGGCCGGCTCTGCCCCTAACCCCTGCGAATATTGAGGGTCTGCTGTATAGAATATTATAAATTACCAGTGGGGTGGGTTGTTTGGGTTTTTTTAGCAATCTAGGTGCCAGTATTTACTCCAGTTCTATGGCCGATCTAAGGGTCATGCCTAAAATACACACATTTTTATCTTCGGGCACAAGTGCTAAACCTGAGGTATTTCAATGTCCACAGTGGGGCACCTTTTTCAATAATTTCATGCTACCTTTGCTGCTGCAGTTATGTGAAATATTTTATTATGGCTGTGCTCCACTGTCCCTGGCCATCTACACTTCCCCCTCCCCATTCGCGGTTTCTGCAGTCGCAATTTCACATAATCGCAATTTTTTTCTGGGGAGGGGGAAAATTTAAAAAACCCATATTTTTTTACCTCCCTGCCGCCTTCCCGGTCTTACCTGGTGGTCTAGCGGGCTTTTGGGGCAGGAGCGATCTTCCTACGCTCCTGCCCCGTGCAGATCACCATGAGGAAATGGCTGTAGGGAGTTCCCGTCGTAGTCTCGAGATCGCTCCTGCCCCGAAAGCCCTCTAGACCACCAGGTAAGGCTGAGAAGGCGGCAGGGAGGTGGGGGTGGGTCAGAGCCGGATAATTGCGGTTTTTCGCCATTCGCGGTTCCGGCTCTGCCCGTATCCCCCGCGAATAACGAGGGAGAAGTGTATTTGACTTTTGTAATCTATTATGGCTGCATATTCAGGTCTTACTGCAGTTAGGGGTCCTTTTAACTAAGGCGCGCTAGCTGAGATTTACTGCTTGCTAAATATTAATGTGCACTAAATGCTAATGCGTTCATTATATTCTATGCATTTAGCGCACGCTAAAATGGCTAGCACGCCGTAGTGAAAGAGGAGGTTAGTGTATGAATCTTGGAGAGGCTTGTGTCTTGCACTCTAAAAGATCTTAAGTAAATGAGATATAATATTCCGTTTGTATCATAAACCTCTTTTTTTCCTTTAATTTGATAGGTAAAGAGCCAGGCCTCTTTGATATGATCATTATCAATGATGATTTAGAAGAAGCCTATTCCAATCTGAAGGAGGTCCTCCAGGAAGTAAGGAGGTTAAAGTTTTATGTCTGCTGATGGAACAGTTTTAGAAGTGATACTGTAGGCTAATTTAGCTAACCGATTTGGCTAACCGATTTGGTGCACGCTAAAGGGCAGCACGCACTAAGGTCCTCTTTAACTATGGTGCGCTAACTGATTAGCACGCGCTAATCAATTTAGCGCACACTAAATGCTAACACGTGCATGTTAGTCTATGGACGTGTTAACGTGCGCTAATATGATTAGTGCACGCTAATCAGTTAGCGCACCATAGTAAAAGAGGGGGGTAAATGCTAAGGCATCCATTATGAGGTCCTTTTATTAAGGCGCACTAACTGATTTAGCGCGTGCTAAAGATTAGCGCACTCTAAATGCTAAGGCGCCCACAGAATATAATGAATGCCTTATCATTTAGAGTGTGCTAAAAATGTAAGAAGCAGAGAAAGTATTTGGAGCATAGCTCAAACAATTCTTTCCAAACCCTTCTACGTGTAAATGCATGCGTGTGTGGGAGGAGCAGGGGGTGAATGGGTACATGTTTGTGTGTTGGAAAGTGGCGTCAGAGGGAAGGCTTCCTGGTCAGCCTGCAGGAGCCGCTGCTTGCTGCTTTGTGAAGACAAGTGCGGCTGGGATGAGGGAGTCGGCCAGATGAGTTAAACAACCGCGGGAGGCATGAATTTGAGAGACAGCACAGAGGGAGAGAAGGACGCATTGGCATATGAAGGGAGAAGCAGACCCTGCTTTGTAAGTACGAGTCTGACATAAGTTGGATGTTCTTAACACATGGACTGCCTGTATTTGGGTTTTTGCCAGGTACTTGTGACCTGGATTGGCCACTGTGAAAACAGGATACTGGGCTTGATGGACCTTTGGTCTGAGCCAGTAAGGCTATTCTTATGTTCTGCCCAATGTGCATCTGCGACAAAAAAACAAACAAACAGAATGCTAGGAATTATTAGAAAAGTGATGGTAAATAAGACCCGAGAATATTATTATGCTTCTGTATCGCTCCCTGGTGCCTCCTCACCTTGAGTATTGCACAGAGTGCTGGTTGCCATATCTAAAAAAAGAAATAGTAAAATTAGAAAAGGTTCAAAGAAAAGCAACCAAAGTGATAAAGGGGATGGAAATCTCCTCCTCCGAGGAAAGACTAAAGAGATTGGGACTCCAGCTTGGAAAAGAGACGGCTGAGGGGGGATATGAATGAGGTCTGCAAAATCCTGAATGGTGTAGAACAGATAAAAGTGAATCAATTTTTCACCCTTTCAGAAAGTACAAAAACCAGAGGACACTCAAATTGCATGGCAATATTTTTAAACTATATATAGGAGGAAATATTTTTTTTTCCTCACTCAAAGAATAGTTAAGCACTGGAACTCATTGCCAGAGGAAGCGGTTACAGTGGTTAGCATAGCTGGGTTTAAGAAAAGTTTGGACATGTTCCTGGACGAAGAGTCCATAGCGTGCTATTGAGACAGACGTCGGGGAAGCGACTGCTTGCCCTGGATCGGCGGTACGGAATGTTGCTTCTCTTTGGGTTTCTGCCAGATACTGTGACCTGGATTGGCCACTATTGGAAATGAGAAACTGGGCTAGATGAGCCATTGGTCTGACCCAGTATGACTGTTCTTATGATAGATGCAGTTTCTTAATCACTATATTACAATGAATGTATATATACTGCAGCTGTTAGAGCTGCTTCTCCCTTAGATATGTATTGGGGCATTTTTTGGAGCAGGTTTATTTTTCTTCCACTGCCCACCAGATGTAAAAATTTCACTTCTATGGCACAGAAACTTCCTTTCCATGACTGGATATGCCTTCCAATGCTCCACCCCCACTGCTTTCCCATTGGCTGGATTCTGTTAACATTCTTTGTCCCTTGTTACCGTGGAAGAAGGCAGGCGAAGCTAATTTAGGGGGTGGGGTAGAGACTGGAGACAGTGGTGTAGTAAGGGTAGGCGGTGGCGCCCCCTCCCTGTCCCTTCCCTTTCCCCGTACCTTTTTAACTTCTCTGGCGTGAGCAGCATGCCCATGTCGGTGTCACCTCGCCCTTTGGCGTCACTTCCTAGGTGCGGGGTCCTGGAAGTGACGTCCGAGAGAGCGCCAGTGGCCGACCCGGGCAGCAACCTCGCACTGGGGAAGTCAAAAAGGGTATGGGGGAATCAAGGGGGCATGCGCAAGGAGAGGGGCGGAGAGGAAGAGGGGTGTTGCGCCCTCAGCAAGACAGCACCCGGGGGGGCAGACTGCCCCCTCCCCCACTGATTAGAGAACTGCAGATAGGGGTTTTAAAAGCAGAAAAATGTCCATTTTTACTAGCCATCCTTCTGCCTTCTGGACTGACTTTAAAAAAAAAAAAAAAAAAAAAAAGCTAAAGAACTTTGTAATTTAGTCTCAGGTAAGGTGACCTTGAGGAGATTTTTGTGGCACAGAAGTGAAGTTTTTGCATGGGGTCACCTAGGGATTGAAAACAAATGAACCCCCTCACCCCCCAAAAAAAAAACAAAGCTCTGGTACATTTCTATGGGAGAAGCTATTTCAATAGCAGCAGTATACCGTATTTCCCCATGTATGGGCCGTGGCCTATACATGAGTTTTACAATTCCCTGCACTGGGTGCAGCTTACTTATATGGGGCGGCCTATCTAAAGACATCGTAGATCAGCCGCAAAGTTCCCTGTACCTGCAGTGCCCTCCTGGTGGCTGCCTTCCTCGTCGCGTCCAGCGGTGCAGGGCAGGAGCATTCTTTTCAGTATCTATCCGGCCCCGCGCTGCTTCCTCAATGCATGCGCCAGTTCTCACGGCTTATCTAAGAGTTTTAAAACCGAAATCTACATTTCCTGCAGCCTATACATGGGGAAATACGGTACATTCATTGATTCACTTCGATTATAGTGATTAAGGAATTGTACCTTTCGAACTGCCTTCCCCTCTCCTCTTCTGACCAGATACACAGTGCGTGCACATACAGGCAGACAGACATCATTTAGATGCAGAGAGGTTGGAAAGAATTCCACGAGCCATTCTTTACATGCTTTCTCCACTTGTTTTATTCTAGGACTGTGATCGTTTTATTTATTTGTTGGGATTTATTTACCACCTTTTTCAAGGAATTAAGGCAGTGTAAAGTGACAAGGAATTAAATATAGACAATACAGTAGTAAAAATATTCAAATAACATTACAAGTGTGGTATGGTATGCTATATTACAATGTTAGCACAATATGCAATTAAACATTTTAATAGACAGCAAAGTGTGTAAGCAAAGATGGAACATAGAGAGAAAAGAGAGTAATAGGAGCTAGGGGACAGTTTTAAAGAAAGTTGCACATGAGGCCAGAAAACTACATGAATGTAATTTCAGCTAGAGCTAAATACATCCTTCTATAGTATATAATAATAATAATAACTTTATTTTTCTATACTGCCACAATCTTGCGACTTCTAGGCGGTTCACAAAGAAGAAGAGCTGTACAATCAGCAAATTACAGTAGATGAATACAAGGTGGTTGAAAGGAAAATTATACAGAGGTTGAATTATAAGAAATTAACTATTTTACTTCTTACAATTTAAAATAGTCAGACACCAGCGAATATCAGGATACAATTATGAAGAGGGAATTTTAGCAGACAGGGAATGTGGATACCTAGTGTGAGGAAGAAATTCAGGATAAGGTGTGGAAGTTATGTTCGCGGGAGAGTGTTTGGCTAGGACAAGAATTTCTTAAACAAAGTGCTCTTTAGTTCTTTCCGGAAGATGCTGTAGGTCAACCTAGCGGTATCGATGAGATAGCCTAGCCATGATTGCTGTCTACCAGCTTGAAACTTGAAAGTTCTGTCCAGGAAGGTTCGATATCTACAGCCAGCTATTTTCGGGTATGCAAACAGGTTGTGGTTTCTGGTAGATCTAATGGGGGACTAGAATTCGAAGTGAGGTAGAAGGTAATTGGGGGCCATTCCCCAGATTAATTTATAGCAAAAGCAGGAGAACTTGAATAGAATTCTTTCTTCAATTGGTAACCAGTGCAGCCGTTTGTAGAAGGGACTAACGTGATCACTTTTCTTTAGTCTGAATATTAAGCGGACGGCTGTGTTTTGAACTATTCGCAGTTTTCTTACTTTTTTTTAGGTATCCCCAAGTAGATGATGTTACAATAGTCCAGGGTGGATAGAATCAGCGACTGTACCAAGGATAGAGGGTCAAAATATTTTTTTATGGTTTTCAGTTTCCAAAGAGTGGAGAAACATTTTTTTGTCACCGAGTTTATGTGATTGGTCATAGTTAATTTGGTATCTAGAGTGACTCCTAATATTCTTATAGATTTTAATATTGGGTGGTCGTGGCCGTTTATTTGTATTGCTGTTTGTATATGCAGCCAGTGTCACTCCTTTGTGTGTTGTGACTAGCAGAATAGTTACTTCCGTTAAAGGCCTGGTTGAAGAGCCAAGATTCATCTGCTTCCTGAAATAGAGATAAGTCTTGTGTTTAAGCAAAGTCTTTTCAGGGAGTGCATTGAGTATGGGAGCTACTCTGGAGAAGGCTCATTGGCACTATTGCATCATGTGATTGCCTTTTGGAGAGGGTGTGGTTAGGGAAATTACTTGGAAGGACATTAGTGACCTTGGAGGGATATGTGTTCAAGCATGGAGACAGTTTTTGTGTTTGTATATCACAGGGGTGTCCACACTTTTTGGGCTTGCGAGCCAAGTCAAAATGACCAAGTCAAAATGATCTACCATCAATAAAATTAAAAAAAAACAAACCACAAAGCACACTGAAAGGCAGAGAAAATGTTAACCATCATTCATATTCCGGGGTTTTTTCAAAGAGGTCAAGGCAGATGACTCTATGCAATATCACCTCAGTAACAACCATACAAAAATAAACAAATATACCCCTCCCTTTTTACTAAATCGCAATAAGAGTTTTTAGCGCAGGGAGCTGCGCTGAATGCCCCGTGCTGCTCTCGAAGCTCATAGACTCCCTGTGCTAAAAACTGCTATTGCGATTTAGTAAAAGGGAGCCATAGTGCAAAATATAGATAGCAGATATAAATTCTCAAAATGGACACATTTTGATCACTAAATTGAAAATAAAATCATTTTTCTTACCTTTGTTGTCTAGTAATTTTATCAGTCTCTGGTTGCATTTTATTCTTCTGACTATGCATCCAATATTTCTTCCCTTCTTTCAGCCTCCTGTATGCTTTCTCTCCTCCAGACCTCATTCTCTCCCCCAACTTTTTCTTTCTTTCTCCCTGCCCCCTTCTTTCTTTCTGTCTCCTTGCCCTCACCCACATTTGCAATTTTTAAAAACAATGCTGAACCCTTCTAAAAGCTGGTCCCTATGTTTTGTTAATATTTTCTACCCCTATGCCAGGTGTGCTGCACAGCACTTCAGCCTTGCTAGGGGCCTGGACACCTGATAATGGGAGCACATCCATGTTAATTTAGTCTCACAAATTGGTTTCTTCCACATCTTATGAAGACTCGTCCCCTCTTAATTCCTTCATTTTATTACCGACTTTTGCAAATTGTGTAACCTACATCTATTCAAGCTTAAATTATATGTTCTTGAGAGTCTGAATGTTATAACTGTATAATTATCTTGTACCTTGTCTGTGCACGTCGTTAAATTAATATGCATTTCTGAAGTTATCTGTTTTCAGCTCCTGTAATGTTCACCTCATGACATAGAAACATAGAAATAGACGGCAGATAAGGGCCACGGCCCATCCAGTCTGCCCACCCCAAAGACGCTCCCCTACCTTTCTCTGTGAATAGATCCCACGTGTCTGTCCCATTTGGCCTTAAAATCAGGCACGCTGCTGGCCTCAATAACCTGAAGTGGAAGACTATTCCAGCGATCAACCACCCTTTCAGTGAAAAAGAATTTCCTGGTGTCCCCATGCAGTTTCCCGCCCCTAATTTTCCACGGATGCCCCTTTGTTGCCGCTGGACCCTTGAAGAAGAAAATATCTTCTTCCACCTTGATGCGGCCCGTGAGATACTTGAATGTCTCGATCATGTCGCCCCTCTCTCTGCGCTCCTCGAGCAAGTATAGCTGTAATTTATCCAGCCGTTCTTCGTACGGGAGATCTTTGAGTCCCGAGACCATCCGGATGGTCATTCTCTGGACCGACTCAAGTCTCAGCACATCCTTGCGATAATACAGCCTCCAGAATTGCACACAGTATTCCAGGTGGGGCCTCACCATGGATCTATACAATGGCATAATGACTTACGGCTTACGGCTGATGAAACCCCTGCGTATACAACCTATGATTTGTCTTGCCTTGGATGAAGCTTGCTCCACTTGATTGGCAGCCTTCATGTCCTCACTGACGATCACCCCTAAGTCTCATTCTGCTACCGCTCTAGTTAGGATCTCGCCATTAAGGGTGTAAGTCTTGCATGGATTATGGCTGCCCAGGTGCATAACTTTGCATTTTATGGTATTGAAGCTGAGTTGCCAGTTCCTAGACCAGCGCTCCAGTAGGAGCAGGTCGTGCATCATGTTGTCGGGCGTTGAATCTTCGTTCGTTGTGCTTTTGCCCACTACATTGCCCAATTTGGCGTCATCGGCGAATAATGTCATTTTACCTCTCAGCCCTTCTGCTAAGTCTCTTATAAAGATGTTAAATAGGATCGGGCCCAGGACCGAGCCTTGCGGCACCCCACTGATCACCTCCATCATTTCTGAGGGAGTGCCGTTCACCACCACCCTCTGAAGCCTACCTCCAAGCCAGTTCCCAACCCATTTCGTCAATGTATCGCCCAAACCCATAGAACTCATCTTGCTTCAGTGACTGACAGGAGTGTAATTTATTTTATACAACATTTACAAGTCTTGCATATTTGGTGGGGGCTGTTGCAGCCTTATAATGCAGTATTTTCCTGAGTCACACTGAGGTTTGGAGAACAGATGTTGTTCAGCATCTGTCACAATTCTAGTCTGTTGCCAGCTGGTCATCAATGCTTAACCCTTGCATGGCACTCTGGATTTGTATTGAGGACTTTGGCTGCTTGGGGAGTTGACAAAAGACAGGGCCCCAAGCCACCGCCGCCCCAAGCTCTCCCTGCAGAAACGTCGCGCTGACCAGCATTCTGCTCCCCGACGTCGATTCTGTTGTCGGAGAGGGAGTTCCGAGCCAGCCAGGCAGCGATTAGCTGGCCCAGAAGTTCCTCTCCAACATCAGAATTGATGTCGGGGAGCAGAATGCTGGCCAGCGCGAGGCTTCTGCAAGGAGAGCTTGGGGCGGCATGGGGGACGTCGGGGAGAGGAAGGCTGATCGGCCCGGTAGATTGGGACAGCAACACGAGTCTATCACGGAGCCCAGGATGGGCTCTGCGATCGACTCGCATTGCCTTCCCGATGAACCGGTCGATCGCGATCGATGTATTGGGCACCCCTGGTATATCATATTCACAATTTTGAGCCAATATTTTGCTTAGAGACACATTAAGGCTCATTTTCAAAGCACTTAGACACAAAAAGTACCTTAGAAACCTAAGTGTGTCTAAGTGCTTTTGAAATGAGCCCCATTGTGATACAAATGGTTTTGAGCCCTGAACATTGGTCTTTTACATGTGTTTTGTGATATCATCGTTGGACTCCTCATCATTTTGAAACCCTATGCAGTAAACTGTTTCTGGTTGCACCTTGGATGTTCTCTTCTTCTTGCTGGAAATCCATTGTTCACCCCCACTTTTTTCCTTACTTTTTTGTTGTGGGGTCCTCCTCTTCCATTTTGTTTTCTTCAAGTTCCCTGGGCCATTTCCTTTAAGGGCCTTGAAGATCAGACATAGTTTTAAATCTAGCCCTGTTTTGTACTGGTGGCCAGTGAAGTTTTTGCAAAAATGGTGCGATGTGGTCACGTCGCTTACAACTACTGCTACTAATTATCATTTCTTTAGCAACAGTATTCCATTAGTCAGCATTCTAAATCAATTGGAGCTGGTGAAGAGTGCATTACAGTAATCTAATCTTAATGTTATCATGGCATCCACAACTGAGGCAAGACATGCCTTGTCAATGTATGGAGAAAAGCAGCGTAGTTGTCAAATAATAGAAACAGCTCTTGGAAGGTTGCTTGGATTTGGGAGATTAGATTAAGTGTTGAATCTAACTGCATTCCGGGGTTCCTGGCTTGTGATTTGAGGGGGGAGTTCATGTTTACCATAAGAGACTTAGATGTCAGCTATGTGCCCATTTGTGTTAGAGACCCATATTCATTTTTACTTAGGTTCAGGCAAAGTTTGTTGTTTTTTAGCCCATTAATAAATTGATCTTAGACAGGTGGTCAGTTTGTTCAGGGCTATGGATTAGAAGTATATTCTCTGTTGACATTTACACCTTCTTCAAGCCACACATACTATACGAGACCTGAGGGATGAACATAACAGTTTGAGTTTAGAATTTTACTGGCTATGTTATTCCTCCTTTCCCCTCAAACTGTTTTAACTGGTCTGTGTTTTTCAGGAAATCTTGAAGGCCAAGCAATCCAGCAGTTCCTCACTGAAGGATTCTAGCTAACTCGTCATCATTCCTTCCGTCACAGACTGACTCCAAGAAACTCATTCACGAAAGCCTGACTAATCTGGAATCCTACTCAACTGAGAACTAGAGCTTTCCAAACCCCTTGTTTTTAGTTTTTTGCTGCTACTCTCCAGCAGGCCTTGCGCCAATTTTAAATGCATTGTCGGTTTCCTGTAATTGTTAATGTGGAAATGAATTGAAAATGCAGGCCTAAAGTTGTTAGCCATTGAGACAGAAAACACTGTTGTAAGTTTGCTTGATTGAGTTGTGTATGTGGAGGGGCATAATCAAAAGGGACGTCTAAGACAGTTTTTGTCCAACTCGCAAGTCGTCCAAAGTAAAAAAAACAGCCTAAGACACATTTTCAAAAAATACGTCCAAAATTTTTTTTGTTCCGAAAATCATCTAATTATACGTCCTGCCAATCTGATCATCCAAGCCGCTAAATCGTCCATCTTTATACCACATTTTCGTCCAACTTTTTGTCCAAGTCCAAAATGCCTAGAACAAGCCCTGTTGGACGTGGGAGGGGTCTGCAAAGTGATGGACTGCACACCCAGACATGCCACCTAAATAGTGGGGTACCTTACAGGACACTGTTGTGAACTTCACAAAAAGGGTGCCATATCTTCTCCTCTCTATAGCTCCCTTATAGCTTACGGTGAGCCCCCCAAACCACCTCCAGAATCCCCTAGACCCACTTATCTACCACCCCAATAGCCATTATGGCTGCAGGAGCCACTTATATGCCAGTAAAAAAGGGTTTTGGGGGTGTATAGGGGAGTGCACATGTTTAAGTATCAATGCAGTGATTATAGGGGCTTATGGGCATGGGTCCTCCTCTCTATGGGTCCCTAACCCACCCCCAAGATGACTTAAGCTGCCTCTGTGCTGGACGAATAGGCTTTCCTATGCCAGGCAGCCAGGTGATGATGGTCTGGAGGCTGAATTTTAAAGATGTGATTAATATTTTTATGGGGGTGGAGGGGTCGGTGATCACTGGGGTAGTATTGGGGGGGTCTGTGTTATGTGTTTTCAGTGCTTATCTGGTGATTTTAGGTGGGTTTTTGTGACTTAGACCATGTTTTACTTGATCTAAGTCACAACTTCCAAGTTCCGTCGATCGTGGGCTGTATAACTTTCAGTTGTATATGCTGTACGACTAAGTCTAAGCTGGCCCATGTCCCACCCAACTTCCGCCCTCGACACTCCTCCCGAAACGCCCCGTTTAGCTTTGGTCGTTCAGCAGCACTAAGAAGGTCTAGGTCGTTTAGAAATATGTCCAAAACCCGTTTTTAGTATTGGCACTTGGACATTTTGAGAAATGTTCGTCCAAGTGCCGACTTAGGCCGGTTTTTGGACGTTTTTCTCTTTCGATTATGAGCCCCATAGCGTTTTATGCTTTGTAGAGAAGGTCTATTTCATTTTTCTACTCTATTGAGTAAGTTTTATCTTCCAAGAACAGAGCTGCCCACCCAACCTTGGACCAAATGAATTTGCCACTGGAGAACACCTTGTTATATCCAAGATCTTGACAATAAATGCTGGCTCAAGCTAACTTAGCTTGCACCCTTCTTTCTTCTCATACTTCTTCCAAGATCCCTTGATAAACCCATTCTCTTCTAACCTCCTTGGCACTGTGATAGAACTGCAGAACATTCCTGCTGCTGGAAGAGTTGACAATTGTCAGCTGTGTGGTGGAAAGAGAATGGCATGGAGAAGGACCTCGGGCTCTATCTAGTCTACACAGCTCCATTCCTGCTGTGGTGTCAGAGACCACAATTAATCTTTGGCGTTACTCATTTCATTGTAGCTAGGAATGTTCATTGGCTCTTTGATGATGTAATAAATGTTACTTATTATCTCTGACACCTACTATGGAAGATGCATTCCATACATCTATCTCCCTTTTGGTGAACCAGGGTTTCTTAATGTAGGTCCTTTGTCTGCTTGGAGTCTATTCTGTGACTTTTTGTTCTGTTGCTTCTGCAATGCCAGTAACTTGTACAGAGGCATTATCTTTCTTTTCCCCGCTCTTGGTGGTTATATCTATCTATTCATCCCTCTTGTGCTGGTCACTCGATTGTTAAACTTAGTCCCTCCCAGGTCTCTCTTCTTCCTCTATGAACTGCTCTTTCTAATTTCTGTACTCTTAAGGGCATGACTCTGCGTTTTTAGTTTTTTTTTTGCATTGAAACTTAATGACCTAGTACCCACCCACTTTCAAGCTTCCATACATCACACTTCATTCTGTTTCATTGCTCCGTTGCAGATCTTACCCCCTCTTCTACAAAACGGTGCTAGTGTTTTTTTTAGCGCAGAGAGCCGCGCTGAATGGCTTGTGCTGCTCCCGACGCTCATAGGAACTCAGTGAGCGTCGGGAGCAGCGTGGGCCATTCAGCGCGGCTCTCTGCGCTAAAAACCGCTAGCGCAGTTTCGTAGGAGAGGGGGTTAGTGTTATCCACAAAGAAGCAAATTTTTTTTTTTCCCCCTTCTAATTGTTCTCTTAGTTTCACTCCTAAAGACACTGAACAGAATTGGCCTCAGGATCCATCAGTGAAGTAGGGCGGTCATTGCCTTTCTTTTCTCACCACCTCACACTCTGTCTTTACCAGTTTCTAATCTAGTCTTCCACTCTGGAATCTCTCTCCCCCCTCCCCCACCTCAAGAATTTTAGCTTGTTACAGAGTGCACGCTACTCCTTCATACAGATCTAGGCCTACCTCTGCTTGGCTTTGGTGGTCTCCAGATCACATCTATGCATAGGTCCCAGGCATACTATATACAGTATACGAGTTAGCTGCTTAACACACCTTAGTGGAAGGGCCCATTAGTTACCAAAATATATGTATTACAGATTTTGATGAGACAAATCATTTTTTTTTTTTTTTTGTTTAAATCAATTTTGTTTTTCACTTGAAACATTCTGTATGCTGAAGCTAATTAAAGCATTAATAATGGTGTTCAAATTCTAATCTCTAAGCAGGGTTTATTTGTGGAGGGCTTTTTTTTATATAACATTGTTTTTATTATGGCATAAACCATGTTTATTTTATTATGCATGTCAATGTAATTTGATGTAAATGAGTTGGGTGGAATTCTGAGTTGGCACGTAATTGTCTATCATTAAAAAAATGTTATATTTATAAACCAATTTGCAAAGAGATAAATTCTCCATTGCTACAGATATAATACTGTATTTAATTATATAATACTATATTCTGTATTGCCTGGTAGACTGGTATAGTCCTTACGAATAGGTTATATGCCTCACTGCTACCAGCAGGTGGAGACTGAGCACAAATTTGTATATCAGGCTAGCTTCCCCCCATGCAATCCAGTCTGTCTCAGTCTCCGTAACAGGTAGTAAGACTAGATCAGCTCCCCTCTTAGAACTGTTGGAACTTTGTTTTGGACTCCTGGGTTTCCTTTTTGTGCCGGATAGAGCTTGGACAGGTCCTGTTTAGGGATCCGTCCGACCTCGGGGGGGGGAGGGGTCTCGTGCTGGGTCCCTTCCCCCACCTTCCTCCACTTCCCCCATATTTTTGTAGAGGTGCCTCAGCTGGCGGCCTGACCCCCGGGTTGGTCAGCCTTCCAGCTTTGAGAGCCTCCGTGGAGCCTGTTCTGTTTAAGTTAAAAAAAAAAAAAAATCCTCAGGTGTGCTGGTCTAAAGCTCATTTTCCTATAAAGCTGTCTTTTTTTCTGTGGTTTCTCAACTAACCGGCACTTTTCTTTGCAGCTAGAGCACTTTTCGGCACAATGAGCACTTTTAAAGGGGAAAAGTGTTCATTGCGGCCGGCCTGTGTAAGCATTGTGCAGGCCGGAGCAGTGGGGTAGCCTCGTCGGCAGTGGATGCTGGCGGCTAGGGCACCCCGCTTCATGTACCTCAGGAGTCGGCTTCGGATCGCGGGGAAGCCTGGGCTTTCCCCGACACCGACGCCTCCCGTACGTACAGCCCTCTGTTCCTTCTTGGGATCTGAATCTGGTTCTGTCAGTTCTAGTGTGCCCTCCTTTTGAACCATTGGACGACTGCTCTTTGAAGGACCTTACTCTTAAATTTATTATACTGCTTGGCTTTATCCAAGATCAGTAGTTTTACAAACAAAAAGCTACAGAAAGCTCACACATCCAAGACCACATATTCCCAGATATAATAAAATGAACTCTCCACAATCCCTCAAAGGATAGAAGCCCTAATCTCCGGGAAGAGGAATATCAAAAACAGCCATAAAGTAATGGGCCTTAAGATGGCATTTGAACTGTGCCAATGATGATTCTATGCGCAAAACTTGAAGTGCATTCCAAAGGCGATGTAGCCTGTTTCAATTAGTAGGTTTCTTGTCTCCACGAACAGAAAGGGATATCCAACTAGGTGGTGCGGCAGCCCATTTTTGCTATGATGTTCCAATCCATTTTACGGGAAACCCATGCCCATTTGCAAAACGTCTATTTTCTTTTTTAGAAAATAGCCATTTTTCAGATGTGCATCTATCTTTTTGAACCATAAAAAAGCCCCAACACATAACAAGCCATTGGGCTGTAGGAGGGGCCAGCATTTGCAAAAAAACTGGCCACATCTCCCAGCAGAGCAATAGGGCACTGCAGGGGGTCACTGCAGTGAATTTCACATAAAGGGTTCCAGGTATACATCTCACCGTAATCCCATTATATTGTGCGGTGATCCCTCCAAAACCTACTGGACCTAACTGTATACCACAACAGTGGCCCTTATGCCTGCAGGTTGCATCTATATGATAGTCCAGTAGGTTTTGGTGGGCTCACACCCTCCACCAGAAATGTAATAGTTAGAGTGGAATATGAGCTTGGGTCCCATTCTCTACAGTCCACTGCTCTGACCACCAGGCTACTCCAGGAACCTGCTTGCTGTTCTACTAGGACTGCCCATAAAATCTAAAGCTGTTATACAGGTAGGTATGTACTATTTCATTTACATATTTGGGGGGGTGGGAAGGGGGTCAGTGACCACTGGGGGAGTGTGGGGATGTCATGCTTACATCCCTCCAGTGGTCAGCTGGTCAGTTTGGACACCTTTTTGACACTTATTCATTGTTAAAACTGGTCTAGTCCCAAACGTCCAAATTGTGCCCTGGACTTATTCTAAAATGTTTGATTATGGAATAAGCCTCCCCTAGTCCCGCCAACACTACGCCTCTAACATGCCTCCTTAAGATTTAGACAAACTGGACGAACAGTGTAGAAAGCTAGAAAATAGGCTTTGAAAATAGCGAATTTGGAAGGGTTTGATGAGGAAACACATCCATGTGACCCTTTAGCCACATTTTGGATGTTTTTCTTTTTTTTTTGAAAAGGAGTCCCATAGGCTGCAAACTAGCGAATGTCTTCTGAACCTTCTGCAGCACTTTCCCCAGCGATGGCAGGGAAATCGACCAGAATGAGCTCCAAGTAGCAAGCTCCCCTTCCACTACACCCTCTCCACCAGGATGTAAAGCCCCCCTCTCCAGAATAATCAGAAAACAAAATGCGTTTTAGAACTTAATTTATGCAAGATGGGCCAAAAGTAGGTATACAGTATTTATTCATTATTTCTTTTTATTTTACATGTGTCACAATTAATATTCATGCAAAGTTTTTGGATCAGTTACATCATTTCGCTTTTACTTGATTATCGTTCAGAACAGGCAGGCCCCAGGTTACAAACGTCCAACTTACATCGGATCTTACATGTGGTCACCCTCTCTCTTACCACGCAGGTCTGGCATCTCCGCTCCCCACGGCCTTCCCAAAGATTTGGTAGCTGGCTGACAGGAGCAACGCTGGAAAGAGAATGCCCGAGGTCAGCCCCATTGGGGCCTTTCTCTGTCGTGTCTGCTTCCTATGATGTCATTTCTTTTGGGCAGATGCAACAGAGGAAAGGGGCCCCAATGAGGCTGACCTCAGGCATTCTCTTTACAGCGCTGCTTTGGCTGGCCAGCTACCACCACTTTGGAAAGGCCGCAGGGAGTGGAGGAACGGAGATGCCAAACCCACGTGGTGAGAGGGGGTCAAACTTACGGCTCTGGGATCTGCCTCTCCCAATAAACAACAGCTCATTTTCATCTCCACCCTTAGCACAAGAGGGTTGGGTGGGTAATAGCAGGAATGGAAAAGAGGCCCCGTTTATCCTATATCTGCAGCCCACACCCTGGCCAAAATGATCCCACCCAAAAGTAATCTGCAGAATTTTGAAGCAGAATTGGGGCAGGCATTAGTAGGTGGTAAGGAGAGCAGTTGTCCAAGGTCTCCAGACCTTAAGAACCCCCCAAGCCTGCTTCAAGCTGAAGGAGGGCTTTGGGAAGCCCCCCTCCCCAGTTCCTGCCCTGGGCACATTCACAGCTAAGACTAGCCCTGGGCAAAGTATAATGCCAAAATGATTGAATTTAAGATAGTTCTATACTGATGTCTAGATTATAAAAAAACTGAACTACTGGATTTAAAGAAGTAGCCCCATGGACAAATAGTAACTCAGGCAGCACAATAAATACATATTTATTTCATAGAAACTATTTTCCCATGGCTCATTATGTCTTTATGGCTCTCAGAGGGTGCAGTACATGCCTCTTTTCCTGTGGTTAAATGTACGGCTGCAGTGGAACCCATGCGTACTTTCAACTACATTTGAAAAGAGCAAGTTTTAGGTTGTTTACTTAGGTAAATACTTTTGAAAATTTGCTTTGTAGGGACACACTAGGGCTGATTTTCAAAAAAGAAAAATGACAAAGTAGCATTTGGGTGTTTTGTTTGATAAAAACGTCCAAATAGCTATTTTTGAAACACATTTTTTTAGACAGTTTTCTATGCGAAGCTTGAAGAATGATCTGAAATTTGGCAGCTAAAATTTAATGCTAAGAAATGCAAGGTCATGCATTTGGGCTCCAAAAACCCAAGGGAACGGTACAGTTTAGGGAGTGAAGAACTTATGTGCATGATGGAAGAGTGGGACTTGGGTATGATTGTATGTGATGATCTTAAGTTGGCCAAACAGGTTGAAAAGGTGACAGCGAAAGCTAGAAGGATGCTAGGTTGCATAGGGAGAGGTATGTCTAGTAGGAAAAAGAAGGTATTGATGCCCCTGTATGACTTTGGTGAGACCTCATTTAGAATACTGTGTACAGTTCTGGAGGCCGCACCTTCAAAAAGATATATAAAAAGGATTTAGTCGGTACAGAGGAAGACTACTAAAATAGTATGTGGTCTTCATCATAAGGCGTATGGGGACAGACTTAAAGATCTCAATCTGTATACTTTGGAGAAAAGGCAGGGAGGGGAGATATGATGAGACATTTAAATACCTACGTAATGTAAATGCACATGAGTCGAGTCTCTTTAATTTGAAAGGAAACTCTGCAATGAGAGGGCATAGGATGAAGTTAAGAGGTGATAGGCTCAGGAGTAATCTAAAGAAATACATTTTTAGAGAAAGGGTGGTAGATGCATGGAACAGTCTCCCAGAAGAGGTGGTGGAGACAGAGACTGTGGTCTGAATTCAAAAGGGCTTGGGATAGGCACGTGGGATCTCTCGGAGAAAGAGATAATGGTTACTGTGGATGGGCAGACTAGATGGGCCATTTGGCCTTTATTTGCAGTGATGTTTTTGTTTTACAGTGCATCTAAATCTTATGGGGGCTTGTTGGGGGTATGTTTTGGGCAGGATTTAGGGCAGCCTTATGATTTAGATGTATTTCTGGAATAATGGAGAAAACATCCAGAGCAGAACTTAAGATGTTTGAGGACAGACCTGCTTAAATAACGAATAAGTGCCAAAAAGGTGGCCAAATTGACCAGATGATCACTGGCCCCACTTAATCTGCAGTCACTGACCCCCTCCCACCCCTCAAAGATGTAAATGAAACAGTACATACCTGCCTATATGACGACTTCAGATATTCTGGGCAGTCCTAGTAGATCAGCAAGCTGGAGTAGCCTAGTTATCATTGCTGTGGACTATAGAGAAGGGGACCCAGGCCCATATTCTACTCTAAATAGTTCACTTGTGTTGGAAACTGTGAACCCGCCAAAAACTACTGTACCACCTTATAGGTGACACTTACATACATAAGGGCTATTGGGGTGGCGTATATAGTTTCTGAAAATCTTGGTTTCTTTGATTAGATCATATATTCCCTCCAGTTCTTTGCAATCCATGTCTCGACATCTTTTGCAAGTTCCATCTTTGTGGATTATTACAAAAGCTATAATTCACTCCAGGATATTTAGTGTCATGGCCCATGGCTGTGGAAAGCGCTTCCAGATGTGATATGTCAGATTCCTTTGTTTCTTTTCAAAAAGCCTTGAAGGATTACCTTTTCCAGAATGGCAATTTATGAAGGGAGAAAAGTGTGTTTGTAGTATTTTATTGTAATTTTAAAATGTGACTGGTTGTTTAAATGTATCTGTATGTATTTTGTAATCCACATAGATTTTTGTGACATGCGGAATATAAATGTTTTTAAATAAATAAATAGATAAATAGTAGGTTTGGGGTGAATTTTGGAGTGCTCATCATACAATGTAAGGGAGTTATGGTGAGATGTGTATCTGGGACTTTGTATGTGAAGTTCACTGCAGAGCCCTGCTACTCCACTGGGATGCCATGGCCAGTCAGCTAAGTGTTGGCCCCTTCTACATCCCAGTGGCTGGTTTTTGTGCATTTTTCCATGTGGATGATTTTATTCAAAAAGACAGATGCACTGAGAGGATGAGCTCATCTAGGAAATGACCATTTTCGATACAAAAAATGGAATGTTTTTCTGGTTTGAAAAGGGCCATTTTTTTTACTGGATTTTTGGGCATTTTTCCCAAAACATCCCAAATCAGATTTAGACATCATATTGAAAATGCCTCTCTCTGTTCTTTAGGCTGAGGATAGGCTGTTGGTTTCTATGTCCCTGCCTGCATATAACTCTATAAGAATGTGTAAGTAAGAAACGTATTATATTCCTCCTTGACTGCCCCCTGGAATTCAGGAAGCATGAGAAAAGCGAGTGCTCATCCTTGTGCTGAAGGAAGCACGTCATCTACGGTGGCAGAGGAGATGCATTGGGAAACACTGACATACTGTTGGCTTCCATTGCAGGGCCGAGCAGTAGTGCCTGCAGATACTAACTGCTGTGGGCAGCAAGAGACCAGGAAGTGGCAGTAAAAATGGTTTCTGTGCATATGCTGGTTTTTAACCGTTGAGTTAACTGAACTCGGAAGGAAATGATTAATTCAATTACTATGTCAAAATATTTTATTATTTTCTTATTAGCAGAGGTAACAAAATCAGGACCAGACTGTAAGCATCCAAAATGCATGCAAGTCAAACTTACAAGATTGTCTTGGGTTAGAGAAATAAGCTGAAATACAGTGACCCTAATGATATTTTAAAAAATACAGTTCAAAGCAAATATTAGAGAGTTCCCTTATCATGGAGGCAAAAATATAAAAAGGCATTTAATTTGGGAGGAGCAAAATAGCTGAGCTGAGTGCTTGCTTATGGTAGGCGTAGATCGGTGCTACTTCAAGGAAAAAAAGATGATTAGTGCCAAAATACCACCAAGAATAAAAGCTGAAATAACAATAGGTGACGCCAGGTTTTTGCTTCTATCAACCCATAGCCAGATTGCTCACCTAATGAGCCTTTTCCTCATTCTGTGCCTAGAGATGACCCACATGAAAGTCTGAATCTTTAAGGTGGTTAACTGGCTCTTTGCCAGATTGAAGTACGGTACGTCTGCTTTTGATCACTCTGTTTTTATACTGAGATTTATTGGACATTATTTCGAGCCTCAGAGGACAGTTAAGAGATTTCATCTTGAACGCTGGTAAGTTTTTCAGAAACAAAAATCTAAGGAAGATTGACCAAGCTGTGTTAGATTTGTAAAAAAAAAATATATATATATTTTTTTAATTACAGTGTATGCTATGACAAAACATCAGTTCTTAGCCTCTCTGTAGTATAAATTAGTAATAGTTCTGGAACTGTTTTCCTATTTTATCCCTCCTTTTACTAAGCCCAACAGCGCAGGCTGGTGTGGTAAATGCTCCAGTGCCCATTGCAATTGATAAACCTTCAAAACTAACCCCCTCTTCTACAAAACCACGCTAGCAGTTTCTAGCGTGGGGAGCTGCGCTGAATGGCCCGCGCTGCTCCCAACGCTCATAGGAACTCAATGAGCGTCAGTAGCAGCGCGGGCCATTCAGCACGGCTCTCTGTGCTAAAAAACGCTAGTGCGGTTCCACAGAAGAGGGGGTAAATTCTAAATGCCACCAAAGTGCTTGTAAAGGTTAATAATCATTGAATTGCTAGTGAATAACCTCGGGGCATTTTGATGGCATTTAGAATTTAGTTTTGAAGACTGAGTATTGGATTTGTGATAAAGGAGTATATACACTGTTAAACAACATAGCATTTGATAAACATTTGGTGTATGCCAGCTGTGCAAGCATACAGGAAAAAAAACCAATCAGCTCTCCCTTGGTATAAATCTTCAGTCTGATTCAGCTAGGGTTTACTGCAATTCTGCTTTTATGGGCAAAAATCCTTCGGATCACCAAGTTAGAGCAGTAGCCATTCTTGCAAGAAGATATGGCTGAACTACCTGATCAAGCAGAGTAACATCCGCATCATTTCTAAGATTACTCCGCTATTGGTGTTATGTTAAATGACAAAGTGTTTATATAGCGTGCACCTGTAGGAGATGACTGTACCTTCCATGGTGGGATTGCAAAAGACTACGTTGCCACTTCCCGCTCTCCAGATTTTGCTATCCTCTGCCCTTTTCTTCCCTCTGTGTAGCTGGTGTTAAGAAAGGTTTGGACAAGTTCCTGGAGGAAAAGTCCATAGTCTGTTATTGAGAAAGACATGGGGGAAGCCAATGCTTGCCCTGTATTGGTAGCAATGGAATATTACTACACCTTGGGTTTTGGCCAGGTACTAGTGACCTGGATTGGCCACATTGAGAACGGCCGACTGGGCTTGATGACCCAGTAAGGCTATTCTTATGTTCTTATGCATTGAGATGCTGTTGTTGGCACAGCGGATGCCATGGTGGAGAAATGTGCATTCTTGGAACCATACAATGATTTGTGTCACATGTTCAGCTCATGACACAAGAAACACTATCAAGAATCAAGCGTACCGTGCAATATTTGTAAAGCCAGTAAAATCTTTATCAAACAACATAAATGATGATATGTAAAATAAAATACATTTCCAAACCACCACCCTGCTGGTGCAGAGGAAAGGGCCTGCAATTATGCTTCAATCTCAATTCTGCCGATGACTGGGAGGGTCTGATGCTGATATGAATGCTTGTTTATCTATGCTTCCCTCTACTGCAGGGGTGTCAAAGTCCCTCCCCGAGGGCCGCAATCCAGTCGAGTTTTCAGGATTTCCCCAATGAATATGCATGAGATCTATTTGCTTTCATTGTATGCTAATAGATCTCATGCATATTCATTAGGGAAATCCTGAAAACCCGACTGGATTGCGGCCCTCGAGGAGGGACTTTGACACCCCTGCTCTACTGTGTTGCATCTAGTCCTAAGTCCATAGTTGTGGCTGAGTGTGGGTAACTTACTGCTACTGCTGATCCAGAATTTTGGATATAGCTTCCCGTGAGTTACTTTCAGATACAAAATGTATTTCCAGAGGGGCTTACAATCTGCGTTTATACCTGAGGCATGATTTGCCCAAGACCACATGGAGCAGCAGTGGGTGTTTCACCCCTGGCTTCCCTGTTTTTCAACCCACTGCTCTGTTAGGCTACTCTTCCAGTGTGGTTTTGATTAGTTTAGACCAGTGATGTCAAACTCAAACCCTTTGCGGGGCCACGTTTTGGCTTTGTAGGTACTTGGAGGGCCTCAGAAAAAATAGTTAATGTCTTATTAAAGAAATGACAATTTTGCATGAGGTAAAACTCTTTATAGGTTAAAAATCATTCCTTTTAACTAAGTCTTAATAATAATATTGTAATTTATAGCTAAAGAGATCAGCAGTAGCAGTGCTAAGAAACTTTATTTTACTTTTGTGATTATGATAAACATACCGAGGGACTCAAAATAGTACCTGGTGGGCTGCAGGTGGCCCTCGGGGCTGCAAGTTTGAGACCACTGGTTTAGATTAACCATTTCACACACCTGAGCCTTTTATGATGAATAAGCTAGAGCTGTACTGAATAGCATATTTTACTGTTTGGCTGAAAATGAATAATCGGCATTGAGCTTTAACATAATTTTGAAAAGCAACATAAAATCAGCTCAAGTGATTATTTCAGGAGCATTTAGCATAGTTCAGCCCTGGATTATTTGTATTTTAATTTAAATTACTACTTGGCCAAATAAGAATAATGTGTTTGGGGCACCATTCAAGTCTGAATCAAATAGAATACAAATATTGTATTTAGTACAGCCCTAAAGCACCTGATGTGTGGAACATACAGCGGGGTTGAAATGATCTCCACTAGGTTGCCGTTGGCTGTTCTGCAACAGTACCATCATTCCTGTCACCAGCAGCAGCACTGAGATGTCTTCTGTGATCAGACCCACGTTCTGAGTTGTTCTCTGGCAATTTATTTGTTCAAAGAGGAAAAAGCCACGTAATTCTGGATTATACAGTTATTCTGATTATTTTTGAGGGATGAATGTGTTTGGTTTTTTTTAATAATGGTTGGTTTCACAGATATTGACGGACACATCCATGAGTGGGAAATCCAGTTCTTAAAAAAGCTATCAGAACGTCTTATCCATCACTCTAGAACAGGGGTGTCAAAGTCCCCCCTCGAGGGCCGCCATCCAGTCAGGTTTTCAGGATTTCCCCAATGAATATGCATGAGATCTATTAGCATACAATGAAAGCAGTGCATGCAAATAGATTTCATACATATTCATTGGGGAAATCCAGAAAACCTGACTGGATTGCAACCCTCGAGGAGGGACTTTGACACCCTGCTCTAGAATGAAGAGCTACTCATTGTTACTTATTTCTAAATGAATAAAGCGATTATTAACATAGATGTTTTCAAATTCTACTTGGGGGGTCCTCTTTCCAAGACACCCAAGAAATGTAATGGCCGCAGTGCATTTATAAGTTAAAATCTTTTCCAGTTTAAAAGATGGTGAAAAAAGTTGCCCTTCCGGTCAAGCAGACATATTCTTGTGCTGTACTAATGCAACCTAATTAAAAGTGTACAGATGGGTTCATCGCTTCAGCAGTCTTATACAGTGAATCACTGTCGTACCCCCATCTGTGTGTCTGTGTATAATACATAAGTTCTTGCATGACATTTGAGAACTGGAAACCACGCTATAGCAGGTACCCAACAGCCATTTCCACAGTGATTGACAAGTTGCTTTCTTAGACCATACTGCGTCCACAGGGAGGCTCCAGTCTTTTCCGTTCCTTTAAGAAACTCTTCAGCTTCGTGCTAGGGAATGAAACGGTGGCTTGCTGTGGGGTAGCCAGACCAGCTTCCTGGAGCCAAGAAAACTGAAGACATTCAGAGGCAGAGGGTCTTCCCCTATAAAAGTACAAAGAAAGCCTGTTTCATTTCCTTCTGCTGGGCAGGGCCTCCACTATGGAGTTGCTAACTGGTACCAGACTTACTTGATGGGAGTTGATCTAGTCCCAGGTTTATCCTATTGCATGCAAGAGATGGAGAGCTAGAAGATTTTCATTTTATGTCATTTCTGGCCATTTTGTTGTCACAGGAGCAAAGTCATTGACTATGCGCTCTTTTAAAGGGGGGGGGGTGCACTATTTGCAAAGAGGGTTCACTCTTTTGAAAAGAGTGGATACTCTTTTCCTGATAGTGCATGCATGCAGAGTGGTTCACAGATGCGCAGTGGTTTAAATGGATGAGTGTACCCTCTTTGCACACAGTTCACACTCTACTGATAAAGTGCACACTTTTCTTTGCAAACGAAAAACATGAAATGTGGGGGGTTTGCTCATTTTTCTTCATTAATGATGTAATGACATGGGATAACTTGTTGATGTTTCCCATGTCGTTACAAATGACAGCCCATCTCTATTATATGAAGAGACTCTTAGTTCTGATTTCCTAATTGCATTCCTTAAAAGAGATACTGCATCCTGGACAGATGTCTAATCCACCTTGTGGTAGGGTGGCTCTAACTGTACCCAGGGACTGGTAGACCTGGGGGATGGGGGGGGGGGGGGGCGATATCGTTGTGACCAGTAATGCTGAAAGGATCTGTGACCATCCTGTAAAATAAACAGCCTGGTGTCAGATACCTCAAACCTGAAACATGCCCTCTTCCTATAAAGCAGGGGTAGGCAATTACGGTCCTCGAGAGCCGGAGCCAGGTCAGGTTTTCAGGATATCCACAATAAATATGCATGAGATAGATTTGCAGTGCATGCAAAAATACTAGGAACTAGGAGCCATCCAATGAAGCTATTAAGTGGTAGATATAAAATAAACCAGAGAAAATATTTCTTTACTCAAAGTTAAATTAAACTGTGGAATTCATTGCCAGAGAATGTTGTAAAATCAGCTTAGCAGGGTATAAAAAAAGGTTTCAATAACTTCCTAAAAGAAAAGTCTATAAGCCATTATTAAGATGGACTTACAGCAGGCGCCTGGCTCACAAGCCTTCCTCCCCCCCCCCCCCCCCCCGACATCAGTGATAAAGTCCCGGGCTAGCCAGGCAGCGATTGGCTGGCCTGGAACTTTCTCCCCGACATCAGAATTGACGCGCCATGACCTGTCCCTCCCTGCACCGAGTTGCTGCTGGGAGGGGATGGAGTGTGACCGCTCCAGGTCGGCTTCGGGGGTGGGGATGGTGCAGTGGGCAGGCAGATGGAGGTAGGAAGTCATCCCCGGTGACGGCAGCTTCAGCGGTGGTCAGGGAGGGATGCCTGGCAGCGGCCAGGCCGCATACCCCTAACAGGCAGCCCATGTACCCCAAGGGTACGCGTACCACATGTTGAGAAGCACTGGTGTACAGGACCATAAACCTAAGTCCTTGCCAGACAGCAGGCCCCGGTCTTCTAGGGGGTAGGGGTGTTCTTGTTTTCATTCCTCCAGGCGATATTTACCATTGACCATTCCGAGTAGCACCTCCTTTGCCTTCCTCACATGTCCAAAACAGGTCAATTTCTATCTGGTAATCTTGCTTTCCAGGAACAACTCTGGGTTTAAATGATCAAGAACATCTTTGTTGATGATCCAAGCTGTCCATAGGATTCATAGACATCTTCTCCAGCATCACAGCTCGAAGGCATCAAATTTTCTTCTATCTGCTTTCGTGAGTGTGTTTATCTCACAGCCATATGTCTCACTGCCATATGATTGGCAGTGAATACACTAATAATATATTTTTAACCCCGCCCCCTCAAATATCTCAGTTCTTATGTTACTGCAAAAGTCTACTAATTGGGAGTGGAAACACCACCTATATCTTATAGAATAAAATTTTAAAGGGGCATGTTTTGATTAAAAGGTTTCCTCTTGTACAAGACATATAGGGTTAAAATGTCTGGAGTTTTATTAGAAGGTTGTTTTTTCCAATGTGGTACCCTGCAGGGATCCCCACCGTCACCAATTTTATTCAACATCATTCTATTTACGTCACTGCACTGGGAAGGAGGCCTGGAGGTCCCTCGGCCCAGAGATCTTATCAGAACTATAAACATCCATTTGGTGGAGCTAGGCATCCGCAATCTTTGGGAGTCCGCCCCACGTCCACCCCACCCTGGGTGTGGTATCTTTGCATACAAAGAAATCCCAGGCTGGTGTACTGCAGGTGATTGAAAATACTTTATTGAGGCCTGAGCCGCAACAAATTCTCACTGTCTTTTTGAAAACAATTGGTAGAATGGGTTATTACACAGAACTACTTTACCTTTGAGGTAGGAGGGGTGGCTATGGGAGCAATTCTAGCACCCCTCAGTAGCTACCCTATATGTGGCGAGTTTTGAGGAATGATTTTTGTATACCTTGGAATTTTTTCAACATATCCTCTGGCGCAGATTTTTGGATGACATCCTGTTCATGTGGATAGGGACAGAACAACAGCTCATTCAATTTTGGAATGATTGAATTCATTGGACCCCTGTCTGCACTTCAGAATTGCATATGATTGTCATCAAATTGAGCTTTTGGACATCCTTATTGAAAATAATTTTCATACTACAATATTTAGGAAGCCCGTACGACACAATACATTTTTGCACTTTTCCAGTATAACGTGCCAATAAGTCAATTTCTTAGGCTGGGGAGAATATGTTCTACCATTGAGGAATTCAAATCCCAAGCAGATAGCTTGCGTGAAAGATTTGTAATCAAGGGTTACCCAAGAGGAGCAATCCGTCAGGCATAACTTAGAGCACGGTTTGCAAACAGGGAACTGTTGATGAAGCAACGGGTACAACAGCGGGAGGATATTTTAACTTGTGTCTTGCCTTTCCTCAGGAGAGAGAAACCAATTTGTAAGCAATATGAGAAAACATTGACACTTAATGCAATTATACCCCTGCTGTTCTCAGTTCCTGATGATAGCGTATTCTCGAGCAGCCACTATTGGAGAGCGATTGGGACATTTAGGGCTCCTTTTACGAAGCCTTGTTAGCGGCTTTAGTGCATGCACCTTTTTAGCAGGTGCTAACCCCTGCGCTAGCCGAAAAACAACCGCCTGCTCAAGAGGAGGCGGTAACGGCTAGCGTGGCAGGCAAAATTAGCGTGCGCTATTACGCGCGTTAAACCGCTAACGCGGTTTCGTAAAATGAGCCCTTAAAGTTTGGGGGGGAAAAAAAGATAGATGGCTGGAAGAAAATTGTGGACATGATGTTTGTGGTGATTGCCAGAGGTGTGTTTGTGCAATCAAAGGAAGTGAATGGACTTACCTCCAAATGAAAAGAAGGGTGCGGAGTCAGAGCAATTACGATTGCAACAGTGCATTATTGAATGTCCCTGTAGACTAGTTTATGTGGGGCGTACTAGTCGGCCTGTTAAAACCAGATTAAATGAGCATAAGTCCTGCATAAAGGGGGAAGTTTCACAAGCACCTCTGTCACAACATTGGAAGGATAATCAACATATGACAGAGGCTATATGATGGAGAGTGATTGATGGAGTAAAGCAAGGGAGGGAGGGTGGCAACTCTGAAAAGTTGCTACATTTTTGTGAACAGTTTTGGACATATACTTTAAATACTGTGGCCCCGCTGGGCGTCATTGATTTAGCCAGGTAGTCTTTGTGATTGATGGATGATTGACTACATCACAAAGTAGGAAGTTTGAAAAAGTTAGTAGTGGCAAAGTGGAGATGAATGGTTTCTCGGCAGGGAAGGTAAGATGTGGTTAGATTTTGGGTATAGGAGTTGGCGTGGAGATATTATTATTTTAATGCTTGTTTTGTATTGTTAGGGGTGATCGTTGATAAAGCCATATGGGGCGAAACATGTTGGACTAGCTACTCCTTGCCGATGGATGAATGTGTCTAAGATAAGTGATTACAAAATCTTGTTGAGGTAAAGTGATGTATTGAAGTTTGAATTTTTAAGAAGTAATGAGTGTAGAACTATATTTAATCACATCTAAATAGAAGTTTAAGTATATCTACTAAGCAAAACTAATGACGAATTGGGGGTGTAAAGCTTAGTTCAATGAGATTCTTTGTGGCCCCACTGAAGCTTGTTGAACTTCTGAAATTTAAAAAGATCTGATTTTAAAGATTTATGGAAGAACTGAGTAGCACCCGAGGATTTGGTGGAAGTGATGGCCTATAGAGTATCCAAGGGTCGGACATGACTGAATGGATAGTAGTAGTAGTAGTAGTCATTGTCTATTTTCTTCAGGTTTGTTCTTGAGTTATTGGCTGAAGTATTTTTCTTGTAAATTGACAATACATATTAGATGGAAAAATAAAATTTGCTGATAGTTTATTCCAAGCATCCACCTTCCTTTCGTTAAGATTGTACTTCTCGCCCTTCTTCCCTAATTGTTTGTAGTTAGTATATATGTTTGTATGTATTTACTAACCTAACTTGGTTGTTTAGTAATTTCATTTTAATTTGTTTTTAAGATACTTTTTATTTCTGTACACCGTTTACAAATATGATTAAGCAGTATAAAAACTTTTTTTAATAAACTTGAAACTTGAAGTTATTTCCTCTGAGCCTTCTTTCTCCAAAGTTATGTTGGTAAGGGAGAATGAAAGGTTTTGGCTTCCAGACTATGGGAGAATCAAATGTTTCCAGGTCTCCTCCTAACCAGTTTAGAGGGATGCAGTACATTGGACCCAAGCAATGGGCTCTTACATGTTACAGCTAAGTCACTAACGATCATCAGCCACATGCAAGTTCTTCATTTTTGAACATGTTTTTCTAATAATTCCATCAAAATAATTTCTCACCATGGATTTATCCATAGAGTGCTCTGCAAGAAGGAGACTGCTCCCCCAGACAGACCAGCGTAACATCTGGTGAACTTAATCTTCCCCTTCCTTATGGCTTTCTCCAACTCAGAAGCTACATCAGAACTGAAGGGATAGTCTGCACTCAACCTATAAATTTAAGAAAAAGGGAACAGTATAGGCTGATTTATTTATTAGGATGTGCTTTTATTTTGCAATGACAAAAAATATATATATTTTTTTCAGTTTAGTATACATTAAAACCTTGATGGTTCTAAAGTATATACATCTTTAAATTAAAATAAATTTGAAACTATTTAGCATGCTTTAAGAAGTTTTATTAGATGCTAAAGTGAAAAAAATTAAAAAAAAAACTGAAATGAGACAAAACAAATTTAAAAGAATCCCCAAGAAAATGAATAATGATATGAATCATGGTTGCTTCATGCCCCCTAGTGGCCACCGGGGTAAATTCTATATATTGCACTTAAAAATAGTACAGAATAAAGCAGCGTTCTATAAACTGCACATCTAAATCACTTATGTCCAAGAATCATGCTTATCTTTAGGTGCAGCCATTTGTACCAATGAAAATGTACAAATGCCCGCATCTAAATTTAGGTGTGATTGCCCTTAATCTATATCTACACGAATAACTTAAAGGAATCTGCCAATAACCTGCCCATTTCCATGTTCCCTTTTTTGACTCATGTAAAATTTAAGCACAATTAGCATTGCTAATTATTTGTTAAAATGCCAATTATTGGAGCTAATTAGCTTGTTAGATATGTGCACAAATTTGCAGTTTTCAGTGCTTTTTTTTATATAGAGAATTAGGGGGATTGTGGTTAACAACCTTATTCTTCTATAAGACAATCGTAGGTCTCCTTTTAGAAAGCCGTGCTAGTGATTCCTGAATGGCATTCAGTATCTAAGGGCTTCATTGCATTTGCTGCTTGGGAATCGCTAGTGCGGCTTTGTAAAAAGAGCCCATAGTGTACAAGTTTATGATATTTAAATTGCCTGGTGCAAGGAGGGGAAAAAAAAAAAAAAGACATTTTCAGGCTATTTATAGTTGGAATGCATTATTTTCATGGGTTTTTTTAATGATTCAATCCTTATGTCTTATTCCAAAAATATTCTCCTTTTCCCCACCTCCCAGCAGTGAGTATGGTTCCCTTTTCTAATTTTGCTTCACACTAAGAGGTCCTTTTATCAAGCTGCGGTAGGGGTTTAACGCACGTAATACCACGTGTTAAACTGCCTGCCGCGCTAGCCACTAATTCCTGCATTGAGCAGGCGTTAGTTTTTTAGCCGGCCGCGGGGGTTAGCGCGTGATGAAATGTCCAACATGCTAACCTCGCTAGCGCGGCTTGATAAAAAGAGCCCTAATACTCATGCCAAATGTCAAATGGAGTGCTCTCAGCATACATATATGCCTATTCTGAAGACCGTTTTAAAAGTTATTTGTGCAAAGGGAAAAGAAAAGCACCTGGCGGGGCCTCCGCGTGTGCGGATCGCCGGACTTCATGGACCTAGGGTCTGTTCCAGAGATGGCACTTCTTATGTTCTTATATATGCCCTATTAGCCAAGAGTCTGAAAACTGTTCTCCCTCCATGCAGCTATAAGCCTTTGCATGATCAAAAAATGCAAGTACTTTTGAAAAGAAAGAGTGGTGTTTTACCTAGGGGTACATTTAGTCTGGAGGAGATATCATCATTAAATCTTCACTATTGTTTTCCTGCAACAAACCACCAGCAGAAATATCTAACATAGAAACATAGAAGATGATGGCAGAAAAGGGCTACAGCCCATCAAGTCTGCCCACTCTGCTTACCCACCCCCTGTCTATGCCCTAATGACCCAATTTTCTTATCTTGATCCTCGTAAGGATTCCACATGGCTATCCCATTTATTCTTAAAGTCTGGCATGCTGTCTAGTGGCAATAAGCTGATGCATTCCCTTAAAAAAGTATATTTGTAGCCTGAAACAATGCTCCCTCTAAGGGGGTGCATGCATATTTTTTTCTCATGTGAGCAACAAGTTCTAAAAAGTTTTTTTTTGTGTAAGCAACAAGTTCTAAAAACCAACAATTTTCCAAATTTGCAAGTATTTATGTGAGCGACCATGTCAAATCTATGAGCAACACTCCTAGATTGTATGAGCGATTGCTCATGTGCTCACCTTGAGGGAACAGAGGGCTGAAGCAGTGGCATAGCGAGGGAGACTGGTGCCCGGGGTGGTGGTGCCATACTATGCGCCCCCCCCCACTCTTCTCTGCGTACCTCTTGACATGTTCGCCAACGCGAGCAGCATCTACCACCTGCTCACGACGGCCTCGGCTCCCTTCTGACATCACATCCTGGTCCCGTGACCAAGAAGTGACATCAGAAGGAAGTCGAGACCGGCGCATGCAGCAAGTGGAAGATGCTTCTTGTGCCGGTGAACATTTAAAGAGGTACGCGGAGGAGGAAAGGGGCCGGCACCCCGGTTAGTCCACCCCCCATCACTATACCACTGAAGGTAAAAATACTCATGAACTTTGCTCCACCGCAGCAGGTTTGAAAATTTCCATCTGCCTATATCAATTTGATGGTTGCACAGGTGGTTAGTGGGTGGGGTGGGAGGACCAGTAAAAGAACATCCTTGGCCGTTTTATGAATTCATAACAGTGTGAGTAGATAAGTTGAAGGAATGTTCTAGACCAGGGGTGGGCAATTCTGGTCCTCGAGAGCCGCAGGAAGGTCAGGTTTTCAGGATATCCACAATGAATATATATTTATTAACCCACCGGGACTTGTAAAGTCTTTTCAATAACTCTACCTTAATACATAAACAAAAGACACAAAAAAGAGCTATACCCTCACATTACTTTTCATGCTTATAAAGAGTTAATCATTTGTTATAATTATGTAGCACCATCCATATCTTTAAACCGTATTATACCATTATTTCATACAAAACATACACACAATCCTCCCTCCCTCTCTATCCAACACATTAAATAAGTTAAAATTCTCGAAAAGTTCATCCCTTCAATAAAACACTGTGTTCAGTGCCCAATCTTCTTAATCTGTATTTTATTCTTATCACTGTTTGATTGAAGGGATGAACTTTTCATGAATTTTAACTTATTTAATGTGTTGGATAGAGTGGGAGGGCTTCAATGTTTGGGAAAAGGATTGTGTGTATGTATTGTGTGATCGTCAGTGAGAACATGAAGACTGCCAATCAAGTGGAGCAAGCTTCCTCCAAGGCAAGGCAAATCATAGGTTGCATACGCAGGAGTTTCGTCAGCTGTAAGCCTGAAGTCATTATGCCATTGTATAGATCCATGGTGAGGCCCCACCTGGAGTACTGTGTGCAATTCTGGAGGCCACATTACTGTAAGGATGTGCTGAGACTTGAGTCGGTCCAGAGAATGGCCACCCGGATGGTCTCGGGACTCAAGGATCTCCCGTACAAGGAACGGCTGGATAAATTAAAGCTATACTCACTCGAGGAACGCAGAGAGAGGGGTGACATGATCGAGACATTCAAGTATCTCACGGGCCGCATCGAGGTGGAAGAAAATATCTTCTTTTTCAAGGGTCCAGCGGCAACAAGGGGGCATCCATGGAAAATCAGGGGCGGGAAACTGCACGGGGACACCAGGAAATTCTTTTTCACTGAAAGGGTGGTTGATCGCTGGAATAGTCTTCCACTTCGGGTGATTGAGGCCAGCAGCGTGCCTGATTTTAAGGCCAAATGGGACAGACACGTGGGATCTATTCACAGAGAAAGGTAGGGGAGGGTCTTTGGGGTGGGCAGACTGGATGGGCCGTGGCCCTTATCTGCTGTCTATTTCTATGTTTCTATGTATTGTATGAAATAATGGTATAATACAGTTTAAAGATATGGATGGTGCTACATAATTATAATAAATGATTAATTCTTTATAAGCATAAAAAATCATGTGAGGTATAGCTCTTTTTTGTGTGTTTTGTCAATGAATGTATATGAGATGGATTTGCATGCACTGCCTCCTTGAGATCTCATGCATATTTATTGTGGATATCCTCAAAACCTGACCCGCCTGTGGCTCTCGAGGACCGGAATTGCCTAACCCTGTTCTAAACCATCAAACACTAACATTTATTCAGGAGTGAAAGAAAAATCAGAATGAAAAAGGATAACTGATTTTGAAATGTTTCTTTTCCACTACCGTACTGCTTCGCCTATCAAGGCAACTCACATAATGAAAGCTGTTACGCCGACAGCCCAAATGTCAGTTTGTGGAATGGCCCCTTGCTCTTCCAGGAGTTCAGGAGCTAGAAGAAGGGAAAACTTTTAAGATGGTTTTTGCCATGAACATTTGCGATGCTTCGTTTTCTGCCCACCTGCTTCTTTATAGCTAAGTCAGACACTGGAGCTGATATTCAAAAGATTTGTTCAGATAACTTCGGCAGTTACCAAATTTTACATTTTGGAACTTCTAACTTTTATCTGAACAACTTGTCTGACCAAAGTTAATCAAGTTATGCTTGGAAGGGGTCAGATGCACAGTTATACTTCAACTGGATAATGTTGTACATTTTATGCATTTGTCCATTGTTCTGTTGTACTCCGTCATTCCAGAGCACAAATAATATTGCAGTGATAGGGTGGATCGAGTTGGTGGAGGCACATGTTAAGGAGGCCTTAAATCAAGTAGACTAGAAATTCTACAGTAACAAAAACACACGTTGGAATCCCTAAGGATAGAAATTCCATATGTAAAGGCAAAAAAGTGCACTAACTCCACCTGGCCAGCATGAACAGAAAGATGTTATCAGAAATTAGGGAGGCTAACAAACTGGATACCACAATAATAATGGGTGATTTCAATGACCCCACAACAAAGAGGATAACTTGGATATAATTATAATACACAACAATAGACAAACTTCAGAGCAATCACACCCATTATAGACTAATGCTTCAAAAATAACAAAATGTCACAAGAAACAGGAAACACTACCTTCACAACCGTGAAAGCAGAGAACAAACAACAAAGGTGACTAATCAGAGTTCAATTTCCTTTATTGTTAAATATGACTCGACACGATTGTGTTTCGGCCTAGAAGGGCCTGCCTCAGGAGTCTGAATAGAGTTGATGATTCATAAACCGTATGATTTCATCCATCAAAACTCCTGGATATTTAAAGTTTTGATGGAGAAGATCATGAAATCATATGGTTTATGAATCATCAACTCTATTCCGACTCCTGAGGCAGGCCCTGCTAGGCCGAAACACGATCGTGCCGAGTCATATTTAACAACACAGGAAATTGAACACCGATTAGCCACCTTTGTTGTTTGTTCTCAAAACTATCAAAAACACTCAAATAACCATATTTCAATAATGTGGAGTGTAATGCTTCAGTGCAAAAAGAACAAAGTGCCATAAACAAAAGGGCACATTCACATTCTATCATCAGCTAAAAAAGAAAAAACCTCCACATCTTACTAAAACAGGATTTTTCAGGGACAGGCTGAAAATTTCTGGGTTGCAGATAGTCCTAAAAAAGTATAAGGCCAGAGGCAGGTAAAAGTCAAGTCATATTGAGAGCCGGTGAAATGGATTCTGCCACAATCTTCCCCTATAGCAGTGTTTTTGTGTTGCAAAACAGGATTCCTGTTGGAAGTTGATTCAACATTTCTACAGCGCCTTTCAAGATAAGTGTGATTTGGACTAGAGAATGACACGGGGATAAATTTTTCCCCATCCCTGCAAGAACTCAATTTCCCTGTCCCATCCCTGTGAGTTTTGTCACTGGCCCTGTCCCACCCTATTCCTGTGTAGGTTTTCAGTCTCGGTTAAAGCGCTAAGAAAGGACCTTCAACTCAGAGCTCAATTGTTACACTTGGATTTCAGCCAAAAGTGATTTGAATACTACCATAAATAAGCAACTCTTTTGACTGAGATACTCACCCATGGTTTCCATAAAGTCCCGGTATCTTTCTACAGTGATGACTTTGTCTTGGGCATCAATTTGAGCACTGCCAAAGTCTAAGACCTTGAGCAGCTTGTGCTCGGTAACTATGATGTTCTCGGACCTCAGGTCCAGGTGAAGGATCTGGTTTGCATGGAGGAATTCCACAGCACTGAGCATCTGCCACAGGTAGTCTCTCACCTCCAACTCCGAATAGGACATTCTAAACAGAAACACATATATCAGATATTTCGTTTGAGAGGAAGACTTTATGGGTCAGAACATTAACAGCTATCTCCATGGCAGGTCTCTGAAAAATTCTCTTGCACAAATGTATTTCAGCTGCAGAGTATCACAAAGGTGTAGCCAAACACCCAATTTTGGGCAGGCCTGAGCCCAAAATAGGTAGGCCTACCACCCCTCCACCTGCTATCTCTCCCTTCCTCCTGCAAGGTGATTGGGGGGGGGGGGGGTGTCACTTAATTGCATTCCTTAATCCCTCTGGTACCTTTAAATCCTTTAAGTCTTTGCCAGCAGCGAGTAGTTGTGTCTGAGCTTTCCCTCTGACACAACTTCCTGATCCTATGAACAGGAAGTTGCAACAGAGGGAAGACTCAGGCTGATGTGAGTAGGGCAAAAGCGTTGTGGCTCGCTGTTGGCGAAGAGCTAAAGAATTTACAAGTACCAGGGGGTTGGGATAGCGAAGTGACCCCCCAATCTCCTGGAGGGGGAGTCTTCAGCTCTTGGGGCTTGGGGGTCCCATGTTTTACTTTTGAATTTAAAGTAAAACTAAAAACATTCTTGTTCCAGGACGCCTTTGGATAACAACTGTCCTTTTAAGGACAAAATTAAAGTAAACTGTTACTTTTTACCCTAACCTATTGTACTTTCCTTTTATGTTGCACTTTTCTATAACGATTGTAGTTCTTCCCCACTTTCCTATTGTTTGAAGTAGGTCCACACGTTTTATCTGTGCTTTATTATGACACTTGGATTTTATCCAGTATCCCTTGTTTTTATATGTTTTTATGTTTTAATATGTTTTTATGTAATTTTATATTGTACACATCTTAGAAACCTGATTAAGCGGTTTAAAAAAATCTTTTAATAAACTTGAAACTTAATAATAATAATAATAATAATAATAATAATAATAATAATAAACTTGACTTTAGTTGCTATTTGTTTTTTTACAGTGCCTTGTTGTCAGAAGCAATTTTTTTTGGATAGTATCTTTTTTCTCACCATAAGCATTGACCAATATTCTTGTGACCGTCCTTAAACATGTAACTTTATGCCAAAAACAGTCTGTATCGGGTCTTTTCAGCTGTTGGTGTTTTTTGAATGAAAGAGATTTTATATATTTTTGGTATCACTGATTTGTCTATGTAGGGGCTCCTTCCTCCTCTTTTTTTTTCTTCACTGCTTGGGGATCCTTGCCAGCCACATCAATGCTATGCCACTACTGGGTTGGCCTGAATCCAAAGTAGGTGGGCCTGGGTCCACTCATAGCTATGCCACTGGAGTATCACATCACTCTCTTTCCTGTGCCCAGCCTCCTTCCTGAAATCAGACTATGGAAAAATTACATTTGAAACATACATACATAGAGGAGGGTGACATTTCTCATGTCTGAAAGCTTCCAAATGGCAATGCTATGGATTAAGTTAATATTTATAATACACCGATGAAAACAAAAACTGTGGATACAGATGTTCTGGAGATAATTTATTAACCACTGACATATAAAAACATGAAAATTCAATTAAAAAAGTACAATGATAAAAAATACTGTGATAAAAATCCACCCGGACCCTACACGGTCCGTGTTTCGGCGAACACGCCTTCCTCAGGGGTCCAATGGTTTGCAACCTCACATATAAAGAATTGGACTGAAAACAGTCTATTGTCTTTAAACATGTGAGCAAATGCTTTTTTTTTTTTTTTTTGCTACTTCAGCTTGTCTGCGGTGTTCTTTGCTCACATGTTTAAAGACAATAGACTGTTTTCAGTCCAATTCTTTATATCCGAGGTTGCAAACCATTGGACCCCTGAGGAAGGCATGTTTGCTGAAACATGGACCGTGTAGGGTCCGGTTGGATTTTTATCACAGTATTTTTATCATTGTACTTTTTTAATTGAATTTTCATGGTTTTATATGTCAGCGGTGAATAAATTATCTCCAGAACATCTATATCCACAGTTTTTGTTTTCATCGGTGGATTGTTTTCACTGTGGATCATTGGATCTCCCCATTTTTCTTTGTAATATTTAAAATACAGCCATTGGAATTTATTTGGCTACTTGTGATATTCAGACCTATACCAGGACAACTACCCAAATAATGTTTGGAGAGTTTATGCTGTCTTAATTTTTTCCAGATAGTCACATATTGGGTAACTCCTGGCTCTGCCATGGGGGTCTGCCTGGATATTTAGCAGCACTGTCTGGGTAAGTATGGCTGAATACTCCGGTCAGTGGAACATATTTAGATAAGAGACTCTCCTACATGGCAAAGTCTTTTTGGATATCAGGCCTGACATTTTTAGTCAGTTCCAAATGAAGTTGTAGGTTAACTAAGCTGCAGTTTAAGGCTTCACAATCTGAAGGACCTGAAAAAAGGAAGACAAACTTGCCCATTTCAAAACAAAGCTGGTTGATAAAAGGAGATATGGGATAATAAAGATTCTCAAAAATAACAAGAATATACCCTTACCCTCTTTTTTACCTTCCTATTAAATTATTATTATTATTTTTTTTTTAGTATTTTTATAGCCTAAGGGCTCCTTTAACGAAGCTGCGTTAGTAGCTTTAGCACACGCAACTTTTAATCACGCCCTAACCCCCATGCTGGCTCAAGAGGAGGCTGTAGCGGTAGCGCGGCCGGTGGTTTAGCATGTGCTATTACGCACATTAAACCACTAATGCGCCTTCATAAAAGAGCCCTAAGTGGTTTACATTCAGGTACACAAGCATTTTTCCTTATCTGTCTCGGTGGACTCACACTCTTATCTAATGTTCATAATTGACAGGTGGGAACTGAATAAGAAGGAAATATGACTAATGCATACTGGTATCAGGGAAATGCTGAGCATACCCCCAAAAAAGAGGATATGCTATTTATTTGGAGCCTGACACCTCTTTATTTTTCAGTTCTGCCTGAGTAAGTTTTTCAATCTTAATTAAACCTGATACGTTTGTCATTTAGGGCTCCTTTTACTAAAGTGCACTAGCGTTTTTAGCGCACGCAGGATATTACCGCGCGCTACACGGCTAGAACTAACGCCAGCTCAATGCTGGCGGTAGCGTCTAGCGCGCGCGCTATTCCGCGCGTTAATGCCCTGACGCAGCTTCGTAAAAGGAGTCCTTAGTTTTAGTTGATACATAAGACCAACCTAGAAGTTTCTAAAACAACTTTTACTAGTAGACCTGTCCAATGTTGATAAAGAGATGACCATTAGTATGACTTTCACACCTACAGTTAGGCGTGTGACTGCCAGTTTATGCTAGTATTATATACAGTGGTACCTCAGTTTATGAGTGCACCGGTTTGCGAGTGTTTTGCAAGACGAGCAAAACATTTGCAAAATCGGCGCCTCGGAAACCGAGCGTGGCTCGATTTATGAGCGCCCCCCCCGCGATCTGGCACCCTCCCCCCCGCGATCCGGCACCCCCCCGACGCGATTGGACACCCCCCCGCCGCGATCCGGCTCCCCACCCCGCCATGATTGGGCATCCCCCCTCCATGATTGGGCACCCCCCCGCCGCTTCTTACCGTCATCTGGGCACCGGCACCGGCATGTCCTGTGTTTGGTGCCGGTGCCCAATGATCGGCCTCCTCTTCTGCTGGGCCTTGAGCATGCCACTGTAATAGCAATTATGTGCATAATCGCTGTTAGAGAATTGGTGCTTATCACCCTAAAATTTTTGGCACCTTTTAGTACCTTTTATAGACTTGAGCCTTTCCAACGTTGGCTCGATGTCTCCATAACCAATCTTAATTCTGATTGGAATGTTTTGAATAATGAGATTAGTGAGGTCGTTGTAGAGAGCCCAGCATTCAGACAGGTTGTGTAGTGGTACTTTTTGAAGTCCAGGAGAGCAGTATGGGCTGAGGTTGGGTTGCTCTTAATATTAGTCCCTTTACAGAATATGACAGTTCAATCATACTCAAATCCTGGAGGGCAAGTGTTGACTCTGGGGGAGGAGGGAGGAGGAAAATGTGCTGCCTGTGGATGGCCCCAGGAAAATGTTTTGCCTGTTTGGGGTGGGGAGGAGGCTATGGTGTTTTTTTTAATCTATGTGCATGAACGTGCTGGTAAGGAAAGAAGGGAGAAAGAGCAGGATTTGGAGAAGGAGAAAAGGGGAGGTGCTAGAGTCAGGTTTAAAGAAGGGGGAGAATAGGGTCACCAAGACATGTCCTTTTTTTAGAGGACTGTCCAGGTGTCCAAACTGTTTCCTGGACTGGAGGAAGATTGTCCGGGTTTTGGACTCACTCTCGCCAGTCCAACCCCCAGCCCGGAGTTGAGTAAGGCTCTTCCCCGTTGGCCTGTTAATTTAGGAATAAAAATTTGGAAGCTCAGCTTTTTTGAATATTGGGCCCTATCTGTTTAATATAGGCCTGGTATTTGGCAGGCCTAAATTAAGTAAGAACATAAAAATAGCTTTACTGGGTCAGGCCAATGGTCCATCTAGCCCAGTAGCCTGTCTTCGCGGAACTTGATTCATTTATCAGCAGGATATTACTGCTAAATGTATAAGTGCTGGGTTCACCTTTGTTCCTCCCCCAAGCCAGCCCCTTATTAGATGGATAAAATATGGCCAGATTAAAATGGCCAAATTTGATCTGCATAATAACTGAAAATCTAGTCATTTCTATAGTGCTACTAGACATACAGAGTATTGTACGTGTTATATGCAGGTACTTTTTCTGTCCTTATTGGGACCACAATCTAAGCTTTTTTTTGTACTTGGGGCAATGGAGGGTTAAGTGACTTTCCCAAGGTCACAGGGAGCTGCAGTGAGAACTGAACCCAGTTCCCCAGGACTTCAGTCAATTGCACTAACCGTTAGGCTACTCCTTCATTCTACTCATAATTGAGTTATGAGTTCACTACTTTGACAGCAAACACATAACTCACATTGAGTATTAGTGCCTAGAAATCCTTAATCCAAAATGTGAAATTATTCCATTCAGCCTCCCTATCTCCACTAAAAAAAAAAAAAAAATAACAAAACCAGATAAATTGGAAAGTCATCTTACCCTTCAGCCAAATGACGCAGCAGCTCCTGCCCCTCGCAAAGCTCCAGGACCAGTACTAAGTGCTGGGGGCTCACGTAGGCCCCGTGTAGTTGCACTATATTGGTGTGATGGAGTTTCTTCAAGACGTGATACTCTGTGAGAGTGGACTGCTTATTCTCTGGCTTATAAGGGATCATTTTAATAACAAGCACCCTGCCACTTGACTTCTCCCTGCATTGTCTTACAACACCGAAACGACCGCTGTGGAGACAAAAAAATCAAGAATGCCATGACTTCTACTCGGTGATGGGACAAAAGTGCGCCGGACAAAGCCGTGCCAACATTTTGGCTCAGACAATTGCGTGCAAGACTCCAGCGCACCGCTGTAAAAGTTAATTTTAAAGAGCTCCGATGGGGGGTGTAGGGGGAACCCCCCACTTTACTTAATACTGTTTGCGCTGCCATTGGGGGGGGTGTGGGGGGGGGTGCAACCCCCCACGTTATACAGAAAACTTAATTTTTTCCTAAAAAATCGGGAAAAAGTTGTTTCCTCTACAATGGGGGGTTCCAACCCCCCCAATGGCAGCGTGAACACTATTAAATAAACTGGGGGGGTCCCCCCGCCCACCCCCCGTCGGAGCTCTTTAAAATTAACTTTTCCGGCGGCGCACTGGAGTCTTGCACCCAATAGTCTGGGCTCAAATGTCGGTGCGGCTTTGTCCCGCGTGCGAATGACTGTGAACCCTTCTACTCATGTGGTCCCCTTCTGATCATCTCACCCATAAGGCTTCTCCCAGACTTCTTTTCCTGACGAGCAGCAGAGGCGCTCAAGACCATCCAGTAGGCTGTGTGCGAAGCGAGGCCGCACAATCTAATTCTGTATGTAACACCATTGCTAAGTTATTTTGTCATAACGCTAGCTGTGTAGTGTTACTCCTTGTTTATAGTTCATATATTGTAAATCATGTACTGTACCATCATTACTGAAGTTAATGTTCATATGTCCATCAAAGCTGGCTGTGTAAACCACTCTGAATTGACTTCATAGTCATTAGTTAGTGGTATAAATGCTTTAAATAAACAAGGTGCTTGGAGACAGTAGGCAAATATCGCTCCCTGATCACTGTCTTCCCTTGTGCCTGTGGCATGGGGTTCATAGACAGTAACGTGGAAGACAAAGGCATGCGCCGACAACTGAGCGCAAGACGGAGGCGTGCGCCGAAGAAAAAGACTGTTTTTAGGGGCTGCGACGGGGGGTTTTTGTTGGGGAGCCCCCCCACTTTACTTAATACAGATCGCGGCGGCATTGTGGGGGGTTTGGGGGGTTGTAACTGAAAACTTAACTTTTTCCCTGTTATTAGGGAAAAAGTTACGTTTTCACTAAAATGTGGGGGGTTACAACCCCCCAAACCCCCAACGCCCCCACAACGCGGCGCGATCTGTATAAAGTAAAGTGGGGGGGTTCCCCTCCACACCCCCCGTCGTAGCCCCTAAAAACAGTCTTTTTCTTCGGTGCGCACCTCCACGCTGTGCTCAGTTGTCTGCTCGCACCTTTGTCCCGGCGCGCTTTTGATCTGACACCGTGGCATGGTGAGCAAGGTGGGGGCTGTAGGAAGAATACTGCACAGGGTGGGATTCTAGCTCAGGATGCTCCAGTGCTCTGTACGTGACTTGTGCAGGCTACCCATGTGGCACTTCTGTGGTACTTAGACTACACAGCAGGGTCAGGTCTCTTTGTGGGGTTTTTTTATTTTAGTTTCATAATGAATATTGACAACAGTGTGCACTCATTGCAAAAGAGTGCCAACTATGTGTAAGAAGGTACATGCCTCTTGCATGCTCACTCTTTCTGATAGTGTGCGAATGCACAAAACATCACACATACACAGTGGCGTAGGGAGGGAGGTTAGCACCCGGGGCGGTTGCACCCGACATCGCCACACCATGTACTGTCCTGCTCTTTCCCGTCGCTTGAGTGGCCCCCCTCCTTCCTGCCACTTGAGCTTTTTCCCCCCTCCCCCACTCCCCGCATACCTCTTGAAATGTTCACCGGCATAAGCCAAATTCAAATTCAAAAAAATTGCTAAGATTTTCCTTGCTAAACCAACACTAGGATGGTGGTTGCACCACAAGCTCAATCATTAGATGAACTCAGTGATTAAATAAAGGGATTTCAGTACGGGCTCAATTATCCCCACGAGTAGCCAAAAGCCCCAGGCAGGTATTCATAAGTGACTAGCACTTAGACCAAAGGTCTAAATAAATCCTGCCCCGTACATCATAATATCCTTATATTTTTAAATAACCTTAATAAATAAATATAAAGTGCAAATGTGCATCCAGTGTGGGGACAAGGAAAAATAGAAATGTTTTTAAAAAAACAAAAAATTCAAGAACAAAACAATTTCAAAAAATAAATGAAAACAACATCCCCAAATCCAAAAATAGGTGAGTTCAAAAATTCCAAAGTTCATATAAAAATCAACAATTCATATCAAAGTTCATATCCAAGTACCGTTGTCAGTAGGAAAAAAATCATGAAACAAACGTGGCAAAATCAGTCAATCAAACTACCCAACTGGATTAACTAAATTTTCAGTTCATATATTCCAATTCATGTTGATGCTATGTCTCCATTCATTTAAATAAATAAATAAATAAATAAATAAGGAGTAGATAGAAAAAGAACATGAAAGAACATTTACAAAGTCAATCAATCAAACTACTTAGCTAAAGCAGCTGGAGTCTCCATTTCATGTGTGCAAATTCATATTAGCACTGTATCTCCGCTCAACAGGCCCTGTTTCGATATCTTCTTCAGGAGGGAGAGATGAAAAAACAATAAATTCTCTAGTCCAGGAGCATAAGCACCAGCTTGGCTCTCTTCTGATGTCACATCCTGGTTCGGTGACCAGGAAGTGATGTCAGAAGAGAGCCGAGGCCGGCGTGAGCAGCAAGTGGAAGATGCTTGCACCGGCAAACATCCCAAGAGGTACACAGGAGCAAAGCAGAGGCACCAGCACCCCCTCAAAAACTGCACCTGAGGAAGTCCACCTCCCCCCCCAACCCCACCACCTCCTTACTACACCACTGCACACACAAGAACTATTGGGTAAGTGTGCGCAGTGGTGTACCTAGCATATGTGACACCCGGGGCCCATCATTTTTTGACACCCCCCCATCTATATGAAAAATATGATTTTTAGTAACAATCCACATATCGCACAACAAGAGTGTACCTAGGAAAAGGCAGCATCTTAAACACTGCAGTGAGCATTAGAACACCAACACATACATTGTAAAACTAAATAAGCCAGATCCCGCTCAGTCAATTGATCCTGCAGTCAATGCCAACTGAAAACTATGTTCTTTTCATACACACAGAACAGAGATACACCCTAACCCAATATGGAATAATCACAAACTAAAAATAGAAATATGTAGACAAAAGTTAAACTGAACCACCAGAAACCAGATTCTGCATACAATGCAACACCACAACACCACAAAAACAGTAACACATGTCCTCTAATACTGTGCAAAATATAAAGACAGTAGATGTAAATTTTAAAAAACTGATACATAACAATCACCACTTTACAAATTAACAAATAAAAATAAAACAAATAATGAGCAATAAGAAAATACCATTTTATTGGAGTAATCCATTTTTCAATTAGCTTTCAGAAGCCAAATCTTTCTTCAGAATAGTACTGTTATGGTATCCTGTCCTGACCTGAGGAAAAGGGTTTAGTCCAGGGGTAGGGAACTCCGGAACTCGAGAGCCATATTCCAGTCGGGCTTTCAGGATTTCCCCAATGAATATGCATGAGATCTATTTGCATGCACTGTTTTCAATGCATATTCATTGGGGAAATCCTGAAAACCCAACTGGAATATGGCCCTCGAGGACCGGTGTTCCCTACCCCTGGTTTAGTTCAAAAAATTACCTTATTTCCATTTTCTATTTATAAAATGTTATCAATACAGTTACAATACTACTTGATTCTAAGTAAAGCAACAAAAAAATCTTTCTACCTTTTGTCGTTTCTGCTTTAATCATCTTCTCTTTGCTCTCTTCTTTCTATACAGCGTTTGTCCTCTCTCCCTTCCATGCAACATCTGCCCTCTTTGCCCCTTCCACCCAGCTTGTGTCCTCTCTCTCTCTACCCCTTCCATCTACTGTCCACCCTCTCTCTGCCCCTTGCATCCACTATCCCTTTCTCTGTTCCATATGGCATCTTCCCTCTTTCTATGTCCCTTCAATAAACTGTATATCCTGTGCCCTTTCTCTCCTTTGTACATGATTCATTTTGGCTTCACCCCCTCCCCTATGCTCTGGCATTTCTCTCTTCTCCTTTCCTTCCTTCCTTCCCACTCCACCCCATGGTCTAGCATCTCTATCTCCTTCCCTTCTTTCCCCCCATGCCCTGGCATCTCCCACTTATCTCTCCCTCTGGCACCTCCTCTCCTTTCTTTCCCTCTGGTCTGGCATTTTGTCTCCTTTAGTTTCCCTTCCTTCCCCCCATGCCCTGGCATCTCTCTCCTCTCCTTCCGTTTCCCCCTCCCACTCCATTATCTAGCATCTCTTCTCCTTCCTTTCTCTCCTTCCTTCCACCTGGTTTGGCATCTGCCTCCTCCCCCTCCCCCTCCCCCTGACATCTCTCCCCCATCCCTCCATGGTCTGGTAGCTCCTTTCCTTTCATTTACTTCCATAGTCTTAGCATCTCTTACCTCTCCCTTCCCTAGTATTCCTTCTCCCCTCTCTCTCCCCAATTGTGTGCAGCAACAGCATTTCTCTCTTGCCCCCTCCCCAATTGGGTGCAGCAGCATCATCATCTCTTCCCCTCCCCCCTTGGGTGCAGCAACAGCATCTCTCTTCCCCCCTTGGATGCAGCAGCAGCAGCATTTCTCTTCCCATCGATGGAGTCGCAAGCTTCCCTCCATCGTTGACCTCTTGCTGCTATTCCTTGCTTTGGGCCTTCCCGTTGCCGGGTCCTGCCTTCGCAGAAACAGAAAGTAGGAAGGACCTGGCAGCCAGGAAGGCCCGAAGCAAGGAAGAGCAGCAAGACAAGTTTTAACTTCCCTCCGTCGCTGACCTGTCTCCCTTAGCTTCCCTCCGTCGCTGACCTTAGCCCTAGTGAACTCATGCTCCGGGGCTCGAACGTGTGCGTGCCGACTTCTCTTCTCCCCCCCCCCAGAACGTAACTTCCGGTTATGGAGGGAAGAGAAGGGAAGCTGGCATGCACACCTTTAAGCTCCGAAGCATGAGTTCGCTACGGGCTAAGGTGGGAAATTGCCAAGTCGGTGAGAGGCGGGGATTGTTTTTTAAAAAAAAATATTGAGCAGTGGCAGGATTCGCAATAGATGGCAGCTGGGCAATCATCTAAATTAGCCGGGCGCAGCGCCCGGATAAAAGGCCCTAGGGCAGTGGTAGGCAAACTCATTAGTCAAAAGAACCAAAATCAGCAGTACAACGATTAAGATTTTTTTTGAGAGCCATACCCTGTGCCCGCTTGCGCTACAACGGCTACTTCAACCCGACTGACACCCCGCATGTCCGCACGTAGTTGAAATCGATTCGTGGCAGAGCCTAGAGAATGACAGGGGGAAAAAATTTGTCTCCATCCCCTCCCAGTCAGCTCAGTCCCCATTCCCGCAAACCTCCTGATTCCATCCACACAAGCCTTGAATTGTTTTATTTTGAACTTATTATATAAAGTATAAAACGAAACAATATTCTGTACAATTGTCAATTTATAAATCAGCGTCTTCTCCCCACTCTCTCTTCCCAATTTCCCTTCAGCGTCCTTAGCCCACTCTCTCTCCACTTTCCTCCAGCGCATACACATAAAAACAAGCAAGTAATTTTATATCATTTTCATTCTATTCATTCATAGAAATTAAAGTCTAAATAATGTCAGTCACATAACAAAACATGATTTTACAAAAATAATTCCCTGCACAGTCAAGCCTGCAAGGATTACTAGATGTTTTTCAGCAGCTTCCTTCCCTCTTACCTTCATGGCCAAGTCAAAATGATCTACCAACATTAAAATTTAAAAAACACAAAGCACACTGTACGCAGAGAAAATGTTAATTATTATTTATATTCCGCGGGTTTTCAAAGAGGTCAAGGCAGATGACTTTATGCAATGTCACCTCAGTAACAACTATACAAAAATAGACAAATATACCCTCTCCTTTTTTTACTAAACCGCAATAGCAGTTTTTAGCGCAGGGAGCTGCGCTGAATGCCCCACGCTGCTCTCAACGCTCATAGGCTCCCTGCGCTAAAAAACGCTATTGCGGTTTAGTAAAAGGGGACCATAGTGCAAAATATAGACAGCATATATAAATTCTCAAAGCGGACACATTTTAATCACTAAATTGAAAATAAAATCATTTTTCCTACCTTTGTTTGGTAATTTCATCAGTCTCTGGTTGCACTTTATTCTTCTGACTGTGCATCCAATATTTCTTCCCTTCTTTCAGCCTCCTATATGCTTCCTCTCCTCCAGACCTCACTCCCTCCCCAAACTTTTTCCGTTTCACCCTGCCCCTTCTTTTTTTCTCTCTCCATGCCCCCTTTCGTTCTGTATGCCTGTTTTTCTCTCTCTCCGTGCCCCATTTCTTTCTTTGTTTCACCCTGCCCCTTCTTTCTTTCTCTCTCCATGCCCCCTTTCTTTCTCTATGTCTTTTTCTCTGTGCCCCATTTCTTTCTTTGTTTCACCCTGCTCCCTTCTTTCTTTCTCTATCCATGCCCCCTTTCTTTCTCTATGTCTGTCTTTCTCTCTCTCTCTCCGTGCCCCTTTTTTTTCTTTTTCTTTATTTCACCCTGCCCCCTCTCTTTCTTTCTTTCTTTCTTTCTGGCTCCCTGCCCCCCTTTCTTTCTTTCTCCCTGCCCTCCCCTCCCCCATGCCACCACCATTGGGAAAATGCTGCCACTGCCGCTGGGGAATAGGCTGCCACTTCCGCCATCGGGAACAGGCCGGCACCGAGTTTGCCCTGCTTCTCTTCCCCGGGGGCCGACCAACTCTCGCCGCCCGACGTTAATTCTAATGTCGGAGAGGATGTTCCGGGCCAGCCAGGCAGCGATTGGCTGGCCCAAAACGTCCTCTTACATCAGAATTGACGTCGGGCGGCGAGAGTTGGTCGGCCCCGCAGGGAAGAGCAGGGAGAACCTGCCGCCGGCCTATTCCCGATGGCGGCGGTGGCACTCAAGTGGCTAAAGAGCCGCAGTTTGCCGGCCTAGGGAGAACACTGGAGGGTGGCCAGCTGTGCACCCCCTTGGGGCGTGCACCCGGGGTGAACTGCCCCCCCCCCCCCGTCCCTTCTTGGTACGCCACTGAGTGTGCATACTCTTTAAAACACATGCACCATCTTTGCACATAGTGTGCACTATTATTAGCAAATGACAGCCCATCCCTACTGCATAGTATGAAGCTTAAAACTATGTGGAAGACCACAGAAATGCAAGATGGCAAATTGTGGAGAATGAACCTCTCCTCCTGCCTGCAAGGGTGGTGCTGCTGCAGGTGGTATTTGTATGCGTGTACGTGAAAGCTGGGGGTTGGGGAAGATGGGGGAAGGAGAATATGAGAAAAATCTCAGCTCCAGCCATGAAACTGGCCTCATATGCTTCTACTTTTTCACCTTTTGATCTCGGATTTGAAGTCGTATGTTTGGAGCGCTGGAGCAAATGCTGTACTCTTATTGTCTAGGGCTTCTGGGACCTCTGCTACAGCGGAGTGCAAGAATGCTAGAAAAAAAAGAAAGGAAAAAGGGAGAGGGATAATGTAAAGAAAAAGAAAACTGAAACTTTTTTTTTTGCCAGTTCAAATATATTCTTAAGCTACGCATCCCCTAAAGAGAAAGGTTTTACTTGATTTGGTTAACTTTTTGGGTCTATCCAGGATGTTCGCATGACCCATGCCTGGAATTAGGTCTCTGGTGTTGTTAGTTATGTAGCGCCCCCTTCAGGGCGGCTTTGGGTCCAGGTGCCCGACCTGGCCCAAAGGCAGTCTCCGTCAGTCCCTCACCCGGTTGGCATTCGATGCTTCCACCTGGGTAAAAGAAGTGTTAGAGGGTGGGTTCACCCCCTTCTCCCCCAGGAAAACCCCAAAAAGTCTGTAAATAAACTAAGGGCTCCTTTTACTAAGCCGTGTTAGGACTTTAACGGGTGGAATAGCGTGCGCTAGACCTTAACGCCAGCATTGAGCTGGCGTTAGTTCTAGCTGCGTAGCGCGGGTTTAGCTCGTGCTAAAATGCTGCGTGCGCTAAAAACGCTAACGCAGCTTAGTAAAAGGAGTCCTAAGTGTAAATACTTTCTCCTTTTTAGTTCTGTCAGAAACCCACTGCCATGGGGTGAGGGGGGGTCAGCTACAAAGACCTGATATTTAGAGCAAATGTAAAACTTCTCTATCCGTGTACTTTAAAAAATTTAGATGGCTAATACCAGACAGTTTAACTTACTAAATACACTTCTCCCTCTGTATTCGCAGGGGATGCGAGCCGGCCATAGATTACGGAAAATCCGCGAATAACTTTTTATATGTTATTGGCGGTTTTTTGTAACAGCCAGCGTTCTAGCTATTGAAACCGCGAATAACTAGAGACTCTGCAGTTGAAGATACCTGGTACATGAGCATCTCTCTCTGGCTATCCGGCTATCTTTTCGGATAGCCGGTGGCAGAATATTGGAGTAAGATTACCTAATCTTATCGTTCCCCCGACCTTGAAAAAGGACTTCGAAACGCGTCGGGAAGGGGAACTGATAAAGATTGAAGATAAGTGATTACACTTTTATATCTATCTAAGAAGTTATAAAGAAGTTTGAAAATGATATATAACAGTATATAAATCTAAAAAATCTAAAAATTAACAAATAATAATTCTATCAGTAAGGGAATAATGAAGAATTCCATGACCACGGACTCGTTTTGAGCAAGTGGAGTCAGAATTCCCACTGAAATAGGAATTACTTTGCACTAAGTGTATGTTTGATTGGTTGATTATTACATTACATTACATTACATTCGGGATTTCTATTCCGCCATTACCTTGCGGTTCAAGGCGGATTACAAAAGGTTAGTTTAAGGACAGGATTACAATGAATTACAGAATTACAGAATTACAGAGTTAGAGAATTATAGAATTACAGAGTTACATAATTACAGAATTACATAATTACATGAATTATAATGAATAGCTAGATAGGTTAGATGTAGATCTTAAGGGCTTTTAGAGGTCGTGTTGTTATTGCTGTTTTAGGAATTTCTTGAAAAGTGTGGTTTTTATTTCTTTTCTGAACGTCTTATAGTCTGGGGTTGTCATCAGAAGGTTGGAAATCTGTTTGTCCAGTCTTGCAGCTTGTGTGGCTAGGAGGCCGTCATGTTGTTTTGTTCTTTTTACTTCTTTGGATGGGGGGGGTATGAATGGGGAGTGCGTTTTTCTGTGTCTGGTGTTGGTTGCTTGGATGAGGCGATTATTCAGGTATGATGGGCTGTCTCCGTGTAGGGTTTTAAATAATATGCAGTAGAATTTGAATTGGATTCTTTCTTGGATTGGGAGCCAGTGTGAGTTGATGAAGGCCTCAGTGATGTGGTCGTGTTTTTTCAATGAATAGACGAGTCTTAAGGCTGTATTTTGGATTGTTTGGAGTTGTCTTATCGTATTTGCTGGACATGGGAGGAATAGTATGTTACAGTAGTCCAATATGCCTAGTATCAGGGATTGTACTATAAGTAGGAATTGTGTATTTTCAAAGAATTTTCGGACTTGTCTCAGGTTTCTCATGATTGCGAATGATTTTTGAGTTGTTTTGTTTATTTGCGGTTGCATTGTGCAGCATCTGTCTATGGTCATGCCTAGTAGTTTTATGGTTGTTTGGATGGGATATTTGGTTGCGTTTATGTCTAGTATGGTTGTGGTTTGGATCTTGTCGTTTTCTAGGAGGATGAATTTGGTTTTGTCTTGGTTGAGTTTAAGTTTGTGATTTTCCATCCAGGTTGTGACTGCTTCCAGTGTTTGGTGAAGTTCGTCCGTCATGGTTGGTTTGGAATGATCGTATGGGATGAGGATGGTGATGTCATCCGCATAGCTATAGGATGTTATGCCTAGATTATCCAGATGAGTTCCTAGAGAGGCAGTGTATAGATTGAAGAGGGTGGGGGATAGTGGAGATCCTTGTGGTACGCCGCAGGGGTTTGACCAGGATTCTGATTTTTCTTTGTTTGATTTTACGCTGTAGGTTCTGAGTTTTAGGAATCCTTCGAACCAGGCGTATACTTTATCTGAGATGCCTATTGCATCTAAGATCTGTAGAAGGATGTTGTGGTCTACTAGGTCGAATGCCGCCGATAGGTCCAGTTGTATGAGTAGCATTTTTTTTCCTGTACTAAGTTGTTGTCTAACGGTATCCATGAGGGAGCCTAGTAATGTCTCTGTGCTGAAGTTTGTTCTGAATCCTGATTGCATGGGGTGGAGTAGGTTGTGGTCCTCTATGTAATTGGTGAGGAGTTTGGCTACTAGGCCTTATAAGGAGTGAGTCTATTGTTTTGGTAGATATACATAAATTGAACAGATCTACTTAAATAGATTTTAAATGATGGCCCCCCCTCCAAAAAAAAAAAAAATTCTGAAAACTCTTTCAATCCCTGGGATGGGGCAGGAGGGTTGAAAGGTTTACAAAAGTAATAGCACATTTAAAAATCTGTGTAACCTACTCAAGAGTAGGCTTTATTAACTAACACCCTTCCCCTCTGCCTAGTATTAACCATCTAAATTGTAAATACTGTGGTCAATGTTGACTTCAAAACACCGACCGTGGCATTTAAATCTACACCTTGACATTCAGTGCCAGGACATAACTGGACACTGGCATGAAATATCTGGACACAAGGTAACCACTAACCACGGGAAGTTATCGGGCAGCTAGCTTTGTTATTTCACTGTCTTAACTTGTCCATATAGAAAGGGTAGACTAACAGTGATCTGGGCCCTGAAGCAATAAGGGTTGAGGGCCCTTAGCCATCTATCAAAAGTGATTAAACTAAATGGAGGTTACTGCTGTGGGCCCTCAGGCCCTGCCCTATTGTTCCAATAAGCAATTGTATATTGAGAAGGAGTGCCGTGGCTGGTGGCAGCAGACCTTACCTGCACCGAAGGGAAGTGTGCTTTTAGAATCCCCTTTAATTGCTGCCCCCGAAGCAGTCTGCCGTAGGCAAAACGCAGCTACGTTGGGCTATTTTAATAACGTTTGCTCTTCTTCATCCTACTTGTTGCACCGTCTTCTACTTTTCCGGTTTGTGCATCACTTGCCTCTTCTGTGTCGCTATTGTTCCAGTGGTCTGCCCCTGCCTGATAGCTATCCGATAAATATTAATGGTACCTGGATAACTGTTGGCTCTGCCCCTGAAACATCCCAACATTAACTAGATAGTGTTGAGGCAGTAATATGATTTTCAGCGGTTAAAGCTACAGCCTCAGCACCTGGGGTTGTGGGTTCAAACCCACATTGCTCCAGATACATTACATAGATTGTGAGCCCGCTGGGACAGATAGAGAAAAATGCATGAGTATCTGAATAAACTCATGTACACCATGCTGAGCTTTCCTGGGAAAACAGCATAGAAAATTGAATAGATAAGTAGTGTGAAAAGCTTCAGCCTCCAGAGCTGGTATTGTGACATCATAATGCCTCATTCCACCAATGCCTAAGAGCCAACCTCATCAGTGATGTCACAATGGCTTGACTGTCCTATACTTGGCTCACTTCTACTACCTTTTGATTTCTAGAGTCGTGCAGTGGTACCTGAATACATTAACGTAAACGTTTCTGAGCTCTCCTAGGAGAACAGTAGAGAAAATTGAATGAATAAATAAATCAATCTGGATCACTAGTTTTGAATATCGAGCTGCTAGTTTGTATTTTCATTTGGATATTTTGAAGCCAACACCAAATACTTTTCAGAGTAGAGCTTTATGCTTTTTGCCTCTTTGGCCCTTAAGAAACACATAGGGGTTGTTTTGCTGACTGCAGTAGGCATTTTGTCAGGACATTCAATGCTGGGCTATGTCTGGGCTCTGGCACTGAATTTCCAGATTTAAGACACTGGCTTCATCATAGTGATTAAGTATGATTTTTCTGCACTGACTTTTATGCTGAATATCAATACTTAACCAGCCAAGTGTTGACTCCACCTCCTGGAATGCCCCCCCCACCCCCCACCCCCAATAGCCAGTTTTGTATTAGGCGCTAACGGTCATTTTCAGCAAAATTGTCACTGAAAATGACAGGTTAGCCCCAAACAAGTGATTTAATTAGCCAGGAGCCATTTCTGGCCAGTTAAATTGCTTTGAACATCACCCCCCATAGGTTCCAAAACTACAAAAAAAAAAAAAAAAAAACAACTACAGAAAAAAATTTAAAAAGTAAGAAAATAAATTTGCCACATGGAATGGAGGAATGGAAAAGTACAATAAGATACAATAATATCCCAAAACTGAATTTCACTCAAACCATGGCTCTTCTAATTAGTGACAGACATTCACTTTTGGAGTGGTAGAGAGTATAAGTGCGCAAAGTGCACCTCAAAATGCCTTACCCTGGTTTTCTGCACCAATCTTGACTTTGACAGACGGGTTGCTGTACGGTCCCATCCCAGCTTTACTGATACAGGCAATACGAAACAAATACACACGGCCTCTGGATAGATTATTAACGCAATAACAGCAATCCGATATATCAGAGGCAAGAGTTTTCCAGTCTCCACCTAAAAAAAACAGGTTAAAGGGGAGGAAGATAAAAGGAAACAGGGAGAAAGAGAAGAAAAGAGTGAGAGAAAATAAGAGAAATTTTAAGGAGAGAGAGAGAGGGAGGCAACATAAAGAAGAAATAATTATTAATTGCATGAATTTTTATAAAATGTTTGAAATTATTGCTTGGAGTCTTAATCCACAGGTGGGAAGTCATTATTCTGTATGTTGCTATGGGCAGAATTTGGTCTCCCTGGATCTCAGCCTGCTGCTCTAACCATTTATCATATTCATTTAAAGTTATTTGTGCAGTCCTTCTAAACAGATAATTATTCGAATAATGGCTGAATTTAGTTGTTATTCGGATAAAATCTGGCCCCACATCAGCAGTGTAGAGAAGGAAGGAGGTGCCCAGGATGGTGGTACCTGGTTTTACCATGCCGTGTGCCCCATCGCGTTCTTCCCTGGCGTGCACCCTCCACGACCCGTGTACCTCTATGAAATCTTCGGTGGCAGTGAGTAGCATCTCCTAGCTGCTGCTCGCGTCAGCCTCGGCGCTCCCTCTGACATCACTTTCTGGTGATGTCGGAATAAGAGCTGAGGCTGGCACCAGCCATGACTACGAGTTGCTGCTGGCTGCCACTGAAGATTTTGAAGAGGTGGGTGGGCGGATAGAAGATAAGGTGTCAGCACCCCCGCCAAGAAAGTGCCCAGGGTAGTCCACCCCCTCTAACCTCCTTGCTACACCACTTCCCTACATCAGAAATGCCCCTCTTAATTTTAAGGGGAAATTAAGGCTTACTTGCTAATTTTTTTTCCTGCACTCCAATCAAGACACATGAGTATATGCTCTCATTCTAGAAGATGAAGACTGCAAACCACTGACTCAATGCCTTTCATTCTATAAAGGGTTCTGTGCATTCCACAACCAGCCAGCATTTATTAAAAAAAAACAATAACCCAAAACCATAGATGTACTGTAACTAATCCCTATCAAGAACCAAGGACAAGAAACACTTGAGAAACAAAACACTTAGAGCTATCAGAACTCAAGGCATTTTGCAGCTAGAACTTCCAAACACTGTCTCCTAGACTTAACTATGAGTGAGTTCTGCATGGTCTAGATCAGTGGTCTCAAAACTCGCATCCCAGGGGCCACATGTGGCTCGCCAGGTACTATTTTGAGGCCCTCGGTATGTTTATCATAATCACAAAAGTAAAATAAAACAGCTTCTTGATCATATGTCTCTTTAACTATAAATTACAATATTATTATTAAGACAGCCCAAAGGAAAGATTTATAAACTATAAAAAGTTTTAGCTCATGAAAAATTGCCATTTCTTTAAAAAGACATTAATTATTTTTTCTGAGGCCCTCCAAGTACCTACAAATCTAAAATGTGGCCCTGCAAAGGGTTTGAGTTTGAGACCACTGGTCTAGAGGGACTCAAGGAAAGAAAATTAGCAGGTAAGCCCTAATTTCTCCTTCTTCATCATCCCTCCAGACCAGTCCAAAGGTGTAGGTCAGGGGTGGAGAACAAGAGCTACAATCCAGTCAGGTTTTCAGGATTTCCCCAATGAATATGCATGAGATATGTTTGCATGCACTTCCTTCACTGTATGCAAATAGATCTTATGCATATTCATTGGGGAAATCCTGAAAACCTGACTGTTTAGCGGCTCTTATTCCTCATCCCTGGTGTAGGTAGTTCCAAAGAATATTTAATGAGGCTGGGCTCCAGACAAGCCTGTAATCAAGACACAAGCCCTAAAGGCTACATCTTGATCTGCCTGCACATCTGTTCTATAGTGTTGGGCAAAGGAGTGCAATGATTTCTATGCAGCCACCCTACAATTGTCCTGTGGTAGAATCAGGCTTTGTTTTTCCCTTGATGCTGTAGAGCAGTGTATGGCAAACTGTGTGCCGCACTACACCAGTGTGCCTCCTGAGACTTCAGGTGTGCTGTGACACACTGGCGAGGAGAAGAGTCATCCATGCAGCTGACTGCCTACAGGACGTGCTTCTCATGGCGAGATGATGAGGAAGGAGAAATTAGGAAGTAGGAAGTCAGCCGGCACAGATGACTCTCCTCCTGGCCGGTGTCTCTCCTCTTCTCCCCGCACCTCCCGGATCCCTACATCGAAGTGGGATGTGACCAGATGGCCCTTTGCGCATGCTCAGTCATCGATGCGATGACATCATGCATGTGCATGACATCATCATGTTGACATCCACGCTTTTCTGGGTGTCTTCCGACTGGGGCACTGGATTTAGTATTCCACCGGCTGGAAAGTTTGCGAGGCACTGCTGTAGAGTAACACAGTAGATGACGGCAGATAAAGACCCGAATGGTCCATCCAGTCTGCCCAACCTGATTCAATTTAAATTTTTAGATTTTTTTCTTCTTAGCTATTTCTGGGCAAGAATCCAAAGCTTTACCCAGTACTGTGCTTGAGTTCCAATTGCCAAAATCTCCGTTAAAACCTTCTCCAGCCCATCTACACCCTCCCAGCCACTGAAGCCCTCCCCAGCCCATCCTCCACCAAACGGCCATATTCAGACACAGACCATGCAAGTCTGCCCAGTACTGGCCTTAGTTCAATTTTTAATATTATTTCCTGATTCTAGATTCTCTGTGTTCATCCCATGCTTCTTTGAACTCAGTATCCATTGTTCTGCCCCCATATTCAGATTGCCTTTACTGGAATATTTAAATAGAGTGTATTTCTTTAAGATAAGGTCCAGAGTGTACTGCTGGTACATCCGGTAGGCTGAGCCCCACCCTTTCTCCTGGCTGCTTCTTTTTGTGTGAGGAGATAGCAGACTCCATTTTAGAGCTGCATATGGCCATAGGAATGAATTATTCCCCATCTGGTTTACACCTTTGAATCTGCTAATCTAAATACAGCTTAGCCTGAATTTACTAGCTTTGAATCTGCTAGTCTAAATACAGCTTAATGGGCTAAGTTGAAGCACAATATTTTTATTTCACATAGTATGTTAAAATATACTACTTGGCTTTCCCTAAACATAGGACATGCCAGTATAGTGTGAACTTGTATAAGTAGAACTTCCTTGAGATCAACTGAACAGTGTTTATTTATTTAAGTTTTGTATTAAAGAAAGTTGTTTAAGGAATACAGAGTCCAGTCTAATAATATTAAAGGCTACAGGCTCAATGAGTTTATGCTGACTGGGATCCTCTGGGAGAGAGCCAGTTACATCCATTTTCAGTTGGCCTGAAGAGGATGAAATGTTAACAGGAAACTCTGGCTATCTTACCTTCTTCCTTGCTCTGCAAAGTGTAGGTCACTGGGGTGCTGGACTCTACTGGTTTCCAAATTACAAGAGCACCAGATTCATTCACTTGGGCAATGTCTGGACTTGTTGGACAGCACGGGATTTCTGTCATAGAAAGACACACAAAGCCAAAATTTATCATTCCACTAATATTTTGGACATACAATGCTTTTATTTTGTTGGTGTAGAGTCTAATAATTCTGCAGTATAAAACAATTTTACCATGAGAAAGGACCAAACCAAACAGAAATCATGTTTTAATACAAACACAATAGAGTGGTTATTTTAGAAGCCCTGTTTGCGATTTATCCAGGTAAACTTACCCATAAGATCATCAGAGTACCTGGCAAAATTCCAAAGAGTAAAGCAGATTTTATACTGCTTATCCTAGGAATAAGCAGTGGATTTTCCCAAGTTCATCTTAATAATTGGACTTGAATAATAATAATAATAATAACTTTATTCTTCTATACCACCACAATCTTGCGATTTCTAGGCGGTTTACAATCAAGAGTGCTGGACATTCAGCGAAATACAATAAGTAGATATTCAGAGGAAATACAGAGATCAGAGACCTCAGGAGGCAATAGTATAGAAATACAATTTGCTGAGCGAAAATGTAATATGTACATTTTAGTAGGTAATGTCCGACAGAACCTGTTGGGGATAAATAGCAACGTAAAGTTACGATAAGATGAAGATAACAGATTATATTTATAAAAGTGCTGTAAATTCAGGTGGAATAGGGAGGTTGGAGGGAGATTATTTACTTTTAGGAAATTATCCAAACCTTTTCTAAACCCTGCTAAGCTTACTGCTTTCACACCTGAATACACACAGAAAACCCAAATTTACAAAGCCAGTAGTTACATATTGAAAAGGGTGTGGTTTGTTTAGGGCTTGGGTGGAACCAAAATCTACACGCATATTTCCTAGTTCAGAAAGGGAATGCACATGTATACCAATCTCGGATATTTCTTTCTTAATTCCCCATTGTTCACCCCTCCCCCCCCCAAATTTAGAGTGTATTAATATTGTGGCTTCTGTTCGTAACTAGGAGTGTTTACATGTGTAGGTTTCTAAAATAGCAGACATACACTTGTAAGTTCTGAAATACCTTTTTATACACGTATGTGTTGGTACTTAACTCGTTTAAATTGCTGAGTTGGGTTCTAGAATGGCTATGGTGCTGAACAGCTCCTCCAGGCCCGACTTCTAAATCCTACAGAACAGCTTTAAATACAAGAAAATCGGTTTTGGAGTATCGTGTAACAAAAAATTTAAAAGGAAAAGAGATTATGGCAGCGAAATTGATACGGAAAGAAAAGGATAATATCAGAGCTGGAGAGTGCAAAGTGGCAGTTGCTTCATCTCAGCCCGGGACAGCATGGACGCAGTGGCGTACCTAGGGTATGTGGCACCCGGGGCCCATCATTTTTTGACACCCCCCCCCCCATCTATATGAAAAATATGATTTTTAGTACCAATCTACATATCGCACCACAAGAGTGTACCTAGGAAAAGGCTGCATCTTAAACATTGCAGTGAGCACTAGAACACCAACACATACATTGTAAAACTAAACAAGCCAGATCCCGCACAGTCAATTGGTCCTGTAGTCAATGCCAACTGAAAACTATGTCTTTTTCAGAACACACAGAACAGAGATACACCCTCGCCCAAAATGGAATAATCACAAACTAAAAATAGAAATATGTAGACAAAAGTTAAACTGATCCGCCAAGAAACCAGACCCTGGATACAATGCAACACCACAAAAAACAGTAACACATGTCCTCTAATACAGTGCAAAATATAAAGACAGTAGATGTAAATTTGAAAAACCTGATACATAACAATCACCACTTTATAAATTAACAAATAAAAATAAAACAAATAATGAGAAATAAAAAAATACCATTTTATTGGACTAATCCCCGTAAGCTCGGTCCCCATCCCCGCAAACCACCTGATTCCATCCACACAAGCCTTGAATTGTTTATATTAAAGTATAAAAAGAAACAATATTCTGTACAATTGTCAATTTATAAATCAGCGTCTTCTCCCCACTCTCTTCCCCATTTCCCTTCAGCATCCTCAGCCCACTCTCTCTCCACTTTCCTTCAGCGCACGCACATAAAAACAAGCAAGTAATTTTATATCATTTTCATTCTATTCATTCATAGAAATTAAAGTCTAGATAATGCCAGTCACATAACAAAACATGATTTTACAAAAATAATTCCCTGCAGTCAAGCCTGCAAGGATTACTAGATGTCTTTCAGCAGTTCCCCTCCCTCCCTCCCCCTTACCTTTGTGGCCAAGTCAAAATGATCTACCAACAATAAAATTTTAAAAACACAAAGCACGCTGTACGCAGAGAAAATGTTAATTATCATTTATATTCCGCGGGTTTTCAAAGAGGTCAAGGCAGATGACTTTATGCAATGTCACCTCAGTAACAACTATACAAAAATAGACAAATATTACCCCTCCCTTTTTACTAAACTGCGATAGCGGTTTTTAGCGTAGGGAGCTGCGCTGAATGCCCCACGCTGCTCTCGACGCTCATAGGCTCCCTGCGCTAAAAAACTCTATTGCGGTTTAGTAAAAGGGGGCCATAGTGCAAAATATAGACAGCAGATATAAATTTTCAAAACGGACACATTTTGATCACTAAGTTGAAAATAAAATCATTTTTCCTACTTTTTTGTCTGGTGATTTCATGAGTCTCTGGTCCTTCTTCTGGTCCTTCTTCTTTCTCTCTCCCCCTGGCTCCCCTCTTTATTTCTGCCTTTCTTTCTCTCTCCTCCTGGCCCCCCTCTTTATTTCTGCCTTTCTTTCTCTCCCCTTGGTCCCCCTCTTTCTTTCTGCCTTTCTTTCTCTCTCCCCCTGGCCCTCCTCTTTCTTTCTGCCTTTCTTTCTCTCCCCCTTGACCCCCTCTTTATTTCTGCCTTTCTTTCTCTCCCCTTGGTCCCCCTCTTTCTTTCTGCCTTTCTTTCTCTCTCCCCCTGGCCCCCCCTCTTTATTTTTTCCTTTCTTTCTCTCTCCCCCTAGCCCGCACAAAGCCATCGTGCCGATTTCTCTACTTCCACGATTCTTTCCCTATCCTCACCCCCAAGCCAGCAGTCGATTTCTTCCTGCTCCTTCCCCGATGTCCTGAACTTCATCGGGCAGCAGCAGCATTCACAATTCACTGCTGTTGCCCGCTTCAGGCCTTCCTCTCTGTCGGGTCCTGTCTTCATGAAAACTGGAAGTAGGCAGGACCAGGCAGAGAACAAGGCCTGAAGCCGGCAACAGCAGCGAATTGTAAACGCTGCTGCTGCCCGAAGAAGGTAATGGAGCACCGAGGCAGTCCGCTTCTCCCCCCTCCCAGCCGAACCCCCGCTGACCCTCCTATCTCCCCCCCCCCCCGTGAACCTTTCCGACCTTCCCAGCGAGAGCAGCAAACCTCCTTCGCGGCTTTCTCCTCCCTCTGCCGCGTTACTGATGACGTCATCAGTGATGCGGCAGAGGGAGGATAAAGCCGACGCTACTGGAGGGAGGTTTGCTGCTTTCGCTGGGAGGGTCGGAAAGGTTCACTTGGGGGAGGAGAGATAGGATGGTCAGCGGGGTTTCGGCTGGGAGGGGGGAGAAGCGGTCTGCCTTGGTGCTCCAAGGCCTGGCGCCATTACCTTTTTCGATAATGGCGCCGATGCTGCTTTCGCTGGGAGGGTAGGAGCGCGATAGGGACCGGGCCAGCTGTGCACCCCCCCCCTAAGGCGGCACCCGGGATGGACCTCCCCCTCGCCCCCCTTGGTACGCTACTGCCCTGGGGAAACAGCCTGCAACAAGATCGCGCGATGCCAGAGATCTTTGCCTGCTTCGGCTGTTTCCTCCGCCGCGGTCCCGCCCCTCCTCTGACATCAGAGGAGGGGCAGGACCGTGGCGGAGGAAACAGTCGAAGCAGGCAAAGATCTCTGGCATCGCGATCTTGCTGCAGGCTGTTTCCAGACGCGACACCCGGCGCAGGGGGGGGGGAACTGGACCGGACCGGGAGCACCCCCTCAGGGCTTGGTACCCGGGGCGGACCGCCCCTCCCGCCCCCCCCTTGGTACGCCACTGCATGGACGGCTGCAGAAATAATGGTAGAAATATCAGCAACTGTGGAGGCATCACTGGATTTAAAACTAAAATCTCTTTTGGACAAAATAACTGAAGTGGGAGATAGTGTGGCTGTGCTGAATAGAGATATGATAGCAATTGGACAGTGAATAGATTCACTGGAGACAAATATCATAGAAACATAGAAGATGACAGCAGAAAAGGGCTACAGCCCATCAAGTCTGCCCACTCTGCTTAACCACCCCCTGTCTATGCCCTAATGACCCAATTTCCTTATCTTAACCCTCGTAGGGATCCCATATGGGTATCCCATTTATTCTTAAAGTCAAGCAGATTAAAACAGAAAATCAGAGACTAATCAACACTTGTAGGATTTTAGAAGAAAAAGTAAATGACCTGGAAAATCGCAATAGGAGATATAACCCGAGACTTGTTGGTATACCCGAAAATATTTTAGAAAAGGACCTGCGAGCCTTTTTAGAATCTTGGTTGGTTATACAGTTGAATTTACCTAATGATGCTGGTCCCCTAAGAGTGGAGAGAGCACATCCTCTGGGAACTTTAAGGGAAGGTAACCAAAGGTTCTCGCATTGTTATATTTAAAACATTGAACAATGCCCATAAGGACATGATTGTTAGAGCGATTCGGTCGGGGAAGCAGTTAATTTATCAATCAAAGAAAATACTTTGTTTCCAGGATTATTCCAGTAAGGTGGCAGCGCAGAGGAAGATTTTTTTCTCCGCTATGCACGCGCCTTGCAAAAAATAATGTACCCTTTGCTTTATTATTTCCAGCAAGGCTACGTTTGAATTTTCTTGGAAAATTATTTCACTGATTATTCAGAAGCTGTTGATTTTATAACTTCTCATCATATTCTTTCAAAAGAGGGAAATCAAAATAAAGAAGATTGAATTACAATGGTATATTAACAGTTTGAGAATTGGAACACTGGATACTACATTCTTTTTTGCCTGAGGAAACTATGACATTTAGAAAGTGGGCAGTTGATAGACATCTGTTTGTATGATGCTTTTGAAAAGAAATAAACTGGGGATGAGAATATTTACTTGGTTTCTGTTTGGATTCATGTTCCGCCACTTATTTCTGTCAGATGGGATGATCAGTGACACTCGGAAAAGCACACAGACAATATAAAAGCATAAACAATAACCCTTTATTATATATATATATATATATATATATGAATATAAGAATAAAATAGCATCACCGTAATCCCAGGCAACGACCATCTTCACAATTGGGAATCCCTGCAATTGATAGGTGGGTGGACACGGGAGACTGTCCCTTTAGACGTCTTGGATTCTAATGTTAGGGGCAGAATTCCGTTCTTATATAGGATGAAAACTGCTGAGTTCATAGTAAAAACAGCTGGTCCTGCAGTAACCAGCAGTTCTTTATTACGATTCAGGCACACCCGGTCCTGTCCTTTTGATGTCGTTTGGACAGCACTCAGGTCAAGGAGGTGTTAAACCAGTTTCCCATCTGGTTTTACTGTCCTTTTGATGTTGTCTTGGCAACACCCAGGTCAAGGAACTCTGGATGTCAGATAAGCAAGGAGGTGTTGCAGAAATCAGCTTCCCATCTGGTTTTACTGTCCTTTTGATGTTGTTTGGTTTTACTGTCCTTTTGATATTGTTTGGGCAACCCCCAGGTCACGGAGGTTAGATACGCAGACTTGAGGAGACATATTACGTAGAGTTTCAGTATACCCCCTGGCCATAGGCATAACAGTCCACCCCTGGATCCTCAAGTCTGCACCTCCCAATAAGAAATCATCCGAATAAAGGGAGAGGGTGTCCGTTTGTATACACAATAGGTAAACCCACAATTAAGAAATGTTAACATAAGGATAGTTAAACAAAAATATAGAGTAAGGAATGAAGAAACACCTTTTGTGCTGTAGCCCTCCCTCTAGTAAAAGCATCCCACCAAGGGTGTGCAGTGGTAGCTTCAATGTGATCTGTCACAGAATGCAAGTCAAAATTCATCTATTTTATGCTGTATCAAAGTAAGGTTACATTGCTGATTTGCTTTATTTAGGATTGCTATATTTTGCATGGCTTTCTTTATAGATGGCAATAAAATACATCGGCAAAATAAAAATTAATATTTACATTTGATATACACATACTAAAAAGGGAGCTTGAATAGCAGGAATCACAAGTTCAACAGTACTGCTAGCAACACAAACATTTTTATATGATATTTCTTGTATAAAGGTATAACCTTGCGGTGGAATGGTCCATTGGCACAAATTGTAGATATGTTGTAAAGAACATGGTTCATAGATGACACGTTTGTTTTATTTTGTTCATCTATTTGTTGCCCATGATAAGTGGGAAACACTAATTGGGGTCCCAATGTCAAAGGCATCACCGTAAAAGGACACATTGTTTCATTTCAAAATTACACCATTTTCTATCTAAGGGTACAGAATGTGATGTGGTTTTAAATCAATGAGATAAAGTTAATTCTTTGTGGTAAAAAAACAAAACACAGTTATCATTGACGACATGTAACATTAACTGATCATATCTTAGTGTTAGTTCATGATTATGTACAGTATTTGGCACCCATTCACCTTCCCATCTAAATACATCTGCTACTCTGGAGCCAAAATATGCTTGTTTGCCAGCCAGTATTTCAGAAACAATAGTATTTACTATACCTCAGGTTCTACATTTAGGTAAAATGAGAAAATTAATTTTCCATTCATAAATTATTTCCTTATATTCTAAACCTGGTATTCTTGCATTCCCTAATATTTCTTGCTAATTAGGCATTTTACTTGAAAGTATCACGTATAGGGAATCATGGAAATTAATAATCTTATTAATATTATATTTGTGCTCTTACTCATGGCTTACATACATTTAGGGTAGATTCATATTCACCATCGATCACTGCAGTTATCTGGTATCCCGTTTTTCTTAGCAGCTTTGGTTAGGGTCTGGCTATGCTCCAGTTTCAATAGGCTTGCTATGCCACTCACATGCCTTCACTCATGTAAGAGTCAAGTGCACCACCCCAAGAGACCAGCCCTAATGTGAAGTGGCAGGATATAGGCTCACTTCTATTCCCAAGTGGGTGCCACATAATAGCGTCATGGCACGGCACTGTATGTCTGGTTGCGTGTTATCATCTTCTCGATCTGGTGAAATTTTCTCTTAACCCAGCATGTTAGCCAAATCATAAGAATAAGAGAGCAGAGCTGACCAATTCTATCACAAAGGGATGAAAGTCTATATGGAATAACATTTCCCAGTACGTGATTTTCCAAGGAAAATATTTCATCATGACTGTTTAGCTTCAATGCTTTAGTTACAATAAACACCCCTAGTGATAAAAGAGAAGATAAGAAAAAGAAAAAGGAGAAAAACCACTTTATGTATAGAATGTGATAACATGTGACACAATACTTGTGTGTAAGGTAGTATTTGTTTGAGATAAGAGAAACAACACTAATGCACTTAAAGGTATTCTGTAGGACATTTAGAAAATACACCTTTTTATGTTCTGGACATAATTATTATGTCACTTAAGAGAGACCATAAACACGTACTGATGGTAATACCAAAATAACTTATGTCAGAGATGTGCACTGCACTATTTATACCTGGTAAGTTAAATAAAGAGAGACCATTTTTTATTTTATTTAGCAAATATCAAATACCAATGAGCACCAGTTTACCAGGTATAAAGCTTTCTAATTTTTTCTCTTCAGATATCCTCTTATAATATAACCCCTAACTAAATTATAATTGGGCTGTATGAACCATAGCATAAAATCATTGTGAGCATGGTTTTCATAAGAAACTTTCTTGTATGTGGGGGAATCTTTTTTGAAAAGGGATATGGTACCATTTGGACTAATAGAAGGGGTGGGAAAAACTCTGGAAATGGCCAATGTGCGATGTTTATTGGGGTACCCCATAAGCTAAAACAGACAACACATAACAGAAACAGACAAACACAGAGCTCCGGCATGCTTTCTTCCATCGGCAATGATTCAGGGTTGAATTTAATCTGTAAATAAGCACACTATTAATCAAAAGAGTCATAAACAAATTTGGTATCCATTGGATTCCCACTATCAGGTCACAGTGCTGGAAGTATTTTAAATATGGCACAGTGAAATTGGTTCTAATGACCATGTCTGGATGCTAAGCTTCTAAAAGAAAGAGAGATAGAAACTTAAGTTAATTGCTCTATAGTTTTGCTGGTCTCCTTTCTATCTTCTTCCATTTCCAAGCTCTGTCACACAATCATAAGAGAGTGCAAGCAGGGACATTTTAATCTATAAAACATACAAGAGAGGTTTACGTGAAGGTACAGTGGTTCACAATGTTCGAGTTTGAGGTAAAAGACACATTTGCAAAATCACTTGGAGTGCAACTTCCTTATACTATCTAACAAAACTTTATACATTATAAAGGTCACTTAGCAATATTTCTACTTTTTTATTGTCCCACCTACCCCATATGTCACCCCAGATGTGAAATATGTTACCTCCAGAATCCAAAAAGGCCTGAGTTTGTTTTTTACTTAGGGGAGAAGGGAAGTTTACAATCTTCTGTTTAACTTTCTCTATCACCTTTCGGCATCCTTTTGCCCACTTAGTCAATATAGTGTGATAGTTCTACTCCTGCATGTAAGGTCTAAATGTTCTGTTATAATCTTGTGATAGAAAGTGGGACTATGTAAGTATTCTTGTGGTAGTCTGGTAAATATATATTGCCTCCCTTGCCAAGTGAATGCAAATTATTCCTGACATTGCTCCACTATAGGAATAGTAAAGAATGCATTGGCTAAATCAGTAACTGCCTACCAAGTACCAATTTGTGATTGAATTTGTTCTACCAGTGTTATCACATCTGGAACGGCTACACTTAAAGGTGTCATGTGTTTTATTCAACTCTCAGTAATCTACTGTCATTCTCCAGCTTTCCTCTGTCTTGTGGACTGGCCATACTGGATTATTGAAGGCGGAGGTACCAAAACTATAGATTCCATCAGAAAGCTGTAATGTTAACCATTTTAGGATATCTAGCCCTATTATATTTTAAGGAATCTCATTGATCAATATAGTATATTCCCAAATTGGTAATTGCCCAATTTTAAAATTGGTAATTTTTTTTCCTTTCTTCCCGCTTGTATAATTTTCCCCCCCCAATCCTGATATTTATATTCCTCCACCCCAGTGTCCACTACAGCTTGTACCTTTTGCTCCCCAGATTTCCAATAAATATTTATCTCTACATGCAGACGCTGCTTTAATTTGGTCCAGGCAAACACTGAGGCTTGGCATTCACATCATTGATCCTCCCAACATTTCCACCCTTTTAAATCAGGATAAAGAGTGGAAGCAGTTTCCTCCGGAGGCACCAAAATATCCTCCCTCTCTTCTTTGTTCACTTGTGCTTGAGACATAGATTTTTTTCCCAGTCCTCTACTTTTGTACATTTCCCATAACGTCCCTATATCTTTCCCATCTATTTCTTCCCCCTTTACACCATCTTTTATTAATGCCAAAAACATATTCCTCCGAGACACCCGATTAGCCCTGTTTGAATTGGATTGTCCTTTTCTCTTTTTATCAAAAGTATTTTGAGGTCCCCAGTCCCCCCGATCTCCTAACATTCAGACTGCTTCTAAGGCTTCCAAAATAGTCCTGTCTATTTGATTGATCAACAAAGTTATCATTACCTGTTTGTATGCCGGTGCAGCATACTTAATTTTATTTCTCATGGACACAGTAAAAGGTAATGACATATATGTGTCAGCGTGACCTATTACTAAGGCTACCTTCATAGCCTCCTCCTTAATTCTCATTTGAGCATCTTTTAATGTATACCAAATTTTATCATTTGAGGGCCAATCAGATTCAAATGGATATCGCCTCGTGACACCCCTACTAATTATCTCTAATAAAGACCATTGGACATATTTTGCAGGATAAGGATCCTCCCGTAAAGCATCTTGTACTGCTGCTTCTTGACTAATTTGAACAAATTTAGGGGCATCTGTGGCATCCACCATAATCCCTGCTGCGCCCAGCTCCTGTACCCGAATTACCCATTGTATTAGTGGTTCCCCAGGCCGCTGTGTAAAGCGCGCCATTATATCCATGATTTCCTGTTGAGTAACATCTTCCATAACATTATTTCTAGTCAGATTTTTTCCTGTCTGCAGATTTCCCTGTAATCTTTGTCTCCTCACAGGCTTTGCTTCTAAACTTTCTGCCTGCTCTCCTTCAACACATATATCCTCCTCACTGTTATTAGAATTTGAATCCCAAATATTCCCATCCCGTTTGTTTGGATTACAATCATCCGGCAGATGATAAATTAAGATTTTAACTTTTCTGTAACTCACTTTCCGCCTCCGTTTCTTGTATTTATATCGTGCACATTGCACAGCTGCCTTTTCTGTTACATTTTGATAGGTGTCTACCTTATCCATTAACAACTTATTCTGACATTGTAGCATTGTAATGGCATGCTGTTGATTACACCTTTTCTTTTCCAGCTCTCCTAATTTCAATTGTAATTCATGTTTAGCTTCATGCAAATTCCTCCAGTCTGACAAAATCATCCTTCCTTGTCTAGAAATTACTTCTTGCTCTTCTCCTTTTGAGATTTTCACCTTTTGTAAGGAGGCACATAATTCATGTGGATCCCCACTTCCAAAAGTACAGGATTCACATAATCCTGCTTCTACAGACCACTCAGTGGCCATTAATTTACCTATACTGTCATTCCAATCCGGAATGGAGGGATTGGGAGCAGTGTTCCCTCTAAGCGGGCGGGTGTTGTGAGCAAACTTTTTTCACCGTGAGCCAAAAATATCGGGCGCCAGCAAGTTATGAGCCAACTCGCCCGATTCTCCTCTCGCCGCCCTGCCATCTGCCGTACGCCTCTTCCGATCGTGCGCTGTGACGAGAAACGTGTGCGCTGCGATGTAATATTTTGTGCGCCAGCGCACGCCAGCGCAGCTTAGCGGGAACACTGGTTCAAATGGTTTTATTTATTTCCCCAAATTTATTTTTGTTATACGCATTGAAAATATTTGATATTGCGTTTAAATCAAAATCTCAATAAACTTGAAACGAGTGCCCGTGAGATTGTGGGAGGGTTAAATACTCAAAACTTAGAAGTTTTTGCTACGCCAGCTTTCTGGTATCTTTACATACAGTGGCGTACCTAGCATATGTAACATCCGGGGCCCATCATTTTTTGGCACCCCCCCCCCCATCTGTAAGAAAAACATGATTTTTAGTAACAAACCACACGTCACACATGAGTACCTAGGAAAAGGCAGCATCTTACATATTGCAGTGAGCAGTACATCAATACACCCATTGTAAAACTAAACAAGCCAGACCAGCACAGATCAATCCTACACCGTCAATCCTAACAGAAAACCATGTCTTTCGAACACACAGAACACAGAAAACACCTTCGCCTAGTAAGGAATATGTAATCACAAACTAACCCCTCCCTCTTTTACAAAACTGTAGTGTGGATTTTAGCTACGGAGGTAACAGCTCTGATGCTCATAAAATTCTGAGCATCAGAGCTGCTACCACCAAGGCTGGTGCTAAAAACGCTTCACAGTTTTGTAAAAGGGGGGATAAAATAAAAATACATAGACAAAGGTTAAATTGAACCAGCAAGAAGCTGGACTCTGCATACAATGCTTCACAGAAACAGTGACACATGTCTCCTAAAGCAATAAATAAATAGAAATTTTTTTCTACCTTTGTCTTCTGTGGTTTCTCCTTTCCTCATCTTCTTGTAACTCTCTTCCTTCCATTCACTGTCTGCCGTCTCTCTTCCCCTATATGGCATCTTCTCTCCTTCTATGCCCCTTCCAGAAACTGTATGCCTCCCCCTTCCATCTCTCCTTTCACCCCATTGGTCTGGCATCTCTCTCCTCGCCTTCCCTCTCCCACACCTCTCCTCATAGTCTGGTATCTCCCCTTCCCTGATTCTCTGGCATCTCTCTCCTTTCCTTTTCTTCCATCTTTCGCTCCCCCTCCATGCTCTCACATCTCCCCCTTCCTTTTCCCTTAGACTGGCATACCTTCCTCCTATGCTCCAAGCCCTGGCATCTCCTTTAATTCCCTCCCTCATCTTCCTTCTCCCTCCAGCTGGGTACCGCAACACTCTTCCCTGCAGCTCTGCACTTCCCCACAATTGCCATGCTTCGGTTCCTCTTCTTCCTTCCTTCCTCCCCCCCCCCCCCCGCGGGACCCTGCGGCACCATCAACTCTTACTCCCTCTAATGTCGGCCCTGCAGCTCCAGACTTCCTCGCACCTTCTCCCCTCCCCCTTTGGATCGCTATTATTTTAAATGTTATAGCCGCGGAGCTGTATCCATCAGTGGAGATGTCTAACCTCGGCCTGCCCCGGAACTCTTACTGCAGCAGCCGCCCGTCTAGGCAGGAACAGGAAGTCACTGTTGCAGTAAGAGTTCCGGGGCAGGCCGAGGTTAGACATCTCCACTGATGGATACAGCTCCGCGGCTATAACATTTAAAATAATAGCGATCCAAAGGGGGAGGGGAGAAGGTGCGAGGAAGTCTGGAGCTGCAGGGCCGACATTAGAGGGAGTAAGAGTTGATGGTGCCGCAGGGTCCCGCGGGGGGGGGGGGAGGAAGGAAGGAAGAAGAGGAACCGAAGCATGGCAATTGTGGGGAAGTGCAATCCCCCCAATGCGTCCCCTTACCTTACCTCCCCTTACCTTTGCGACGCGTGTGTGCGCTGTGAAGAGAAACTTTGCGCTGCGATGTAATATTTTGTGCGCAAGCGCAGGCTAGCGCACCTTAGCGGGAACACTGATTGGGAGCCTGCTCCTCAACCCCTTGTTTTCTACATAGCTTTTCTGACCACATTGATCACCCCACTTCTGGTACCAATATGTTCCGCCACTTATTTCTGTCAGATGGGATGATCAGTGACACTCAGAAAAGCACACAGACAATATAAAAGCATAAACAATAACCCTTTATTATATATATATATATATATATATATATGAATATAAGAATAAAATAGCATCACCGTAATCCCAGGCAATGACCATCTTCACAATTGGGAATCCCTGCAATTGATAGGTGGGTGGACACGGGAGACTGTCCCTTTAGACGTCTTGGATTCTAATGTTAGGGGCAGAATTCCGTTCTTATATAGGATGAAAACTGCTGAGTTCATAGTAAAAACAGCTGGTCCTGCAGTAACCAGCAGTTCTTTATTACGATTCAGGCACACCCGGTCCTGTCCTTTTGATGTCGTTTGGACAGCACTCAGGTCAAGGAGGTGTTAAACCAGTTTCCCATCTGGTTTTACTGTCCTTTTGATGTTGTCTTGGCAACACCCAGGTCAAGGAAGTCAGGATGTCAGATAAGCAAGGAGGTGTTGCAGAAATCAGTTTCCCATCTGGTTTTACTGTCCTTTTGATGTTGTTTGGTTTTACTGTCCTTTTGATGTTGTTTGGGCAACCCCCAGGTTACGGAGGTTAGATAAGCAGACTTGAGGAGACATATTACGTAGAGTTTCAGTGTACCCCCTGGCCATAGGCATAACAATTCAAAATATTACTATGGAGCACAGCAAGTTATGAAGAGTCTGGTTAGAATTTAGCAGCTATTGAAGGAGTGCTGCGAGTTATGAATCCTTTAAGTAAACAAAGACTTAATTGGAGCTCGGATGTTTATGCTTTAACACAGCTTGAAGGAAATACAGAGTTGGATCTTTTGAATACAAGTGATAACTATTTCTCCGGTTTTTGGATATACACATGCAGCCACTGGTTTGGAATGATCCACATTTAAAGGAATTTCTGAAGAAACATTTCCTGTTAGATTGAGTTAATAACTTCAAGGAGCTTTGTGACCATTTGACTACTATGCGCTGATTGGAAAGGATGCAGTATGGTATGAAGAGGAACTCAAGCAATTAAAATTGTAAAATTCATCTGAAAGTTTTAAGTGAAGAAATAAAAGTCAAGAAAAGAATGGAGAGCAAATGATAATGCATATTTGGAGGTGTATTAGCATGCAAAAGTAATTTACAAGATTGTCATATAGAAAATACACATTTTAAATGCCTCTTGATGCATTACTATATTAGTTAAAGTTCAGTTTTAATAGAACGGCAAAAACCCGGTATGATACTAATAAAACCATTTTTTTGTGTGTGTTTAAGAAGTATTTAGATGGAAGAATTTGTAGTGAAAAAATTTTTTAAATATGAAAAGTAATTTATGATATATAGTACTTTCAGGAAGTTGATAAGTTTACATAGCAATTGTTAAATTATATATCAAAGGTGTGAAAGTATTTTACAGAAACTTCATCTTGTATTATTTGCTTTACTTATGTTAAGAATGATATAATAGGGTGTTTGGTATGATAAGTCATTGTTGATGAATTTGAAATAGTTTATTTGAAAATGTATACATGGGAATTCTTTGAATTATATAGATGATTTATATACATACTTGGGTATTTAACTGAATATATGAAATAAGTAATGAGATTTATGGATGAATGGGTTATATAAATTGTTCTTGAAATATTAGGTTATGTTTATATACATTCTATTCTTTCTTTTGAGACTTTATGGTAATATTTATTATCTTTAATAGCAATTTGAATAATTTATTATATAGTATTATTATATAATTAATATATAGTATTAAATGGTTTTGTTGAATTTTATCTCATTTTTTAAAAGTTTTAAATAAAGCTAATTATAGAATAGCTATTAATAAATATTTACAAGATCTGGGGATTATTAGAATTATATTTTATTTATTCTATTTATTAAAGAGGTCAGGCTCGGGAAGGAGATGGGGGGACATAGCTATGATCCTAGACAATTTATTTGTCAAAAGGGGTGCGATAATTTGGGGGCTAATTTTTGGGTTAGATGGAAGGTTGTGATGGGATGGTCAATGGGAAGGGGATTTTGGATATAGGCAGGGGGGAGCATAGGAGGGAGAGAGCTGAATGGAAGATGACCATAAATATGAATAAAAATTTAAAAAGAAATATGGAAGGTAATGGAAGTTTATGTTTTTCAATACATAATGGGGACTGGTGGCTGGGATAGTTTCCATTATTTGAATGGTTATTATTTAGGATATTTATATTTTCTTACAAAATTAAGTGAATAAATGTCTTTAAAAACTTATCTCTTGGAATGTGTGGGTGTGTGTGGGGGGATTTCATCTCCAATAAAAAGGAAAAAGATATTACAAAGTCTACAAAGACATAAGGCTGCTATACTTTTTTTGCAGGAAACACATTTGTCTACACAGGAGCATGCAAAACTTCATACTTGGTGGGTGGGTGATATTATTGAAGCCCCGGCCCTTAATAGGAAAGCAGGGGTAATTATTCTTTTTCATAAATCTTTGATAATAGAAAAAATACATACAAATATTGATCCAAAAGGTAGATATATTTTGGCAATTGTAAAAATTAATGGGGTGGAATTGACGCTTTATAGGGCAATGGTCAGACCCCACTTGGAATACTGCATCCAACATTGGTCTCCCTACCTAAAGAAGGATATAAAACTGCTGGAGAGGGTGCAGAGACGAGCAACTAAACTAGTGAAGGGTATGGAGAAACTGGAATATGAGGATCGACTTAAAACACTGGGATTGTTCTCCCTTGAGAAAAGGAGACTGCATGGGGATATGATCGAGACCTTCAAAATACTGAAAGGAATCGACAAAATAGAGCAGAGAAGATTATTTACATTGTCCAATTTGACACGGACAAGAGGACATGAAATGAAGCTAAGGGGGGGCAAGTTCAGGACTAATATCAGGAAGTTCTGCTTCACACAGAGAGTGGTTGACATCTGGAATACTCTCCCAGGGGAGATTATTGCGGAATCGACAGTCCTAGGCTTCAAAAGCAAACTAGATGCATATCTCCTTGAGAGAGGCATATAAAGATATGGTTGGCTATAAAATAAGCCAGGTGTATACCTAGCAGGGCCTCCGCGTGTGCGGATCGCCGGACTTGATGGACCGAAGGTCTGATCCGGAGATGGCACTTCTTATGTTCTTATGTTCTTATATGCTCCTAACACTTATGATAAAATTTTTTTTTTCCTAATATATTAAATAACTTAATTCAACATGATTCTTGTTCTATTTTAATAGGGGGTGACTTTAATAGGGTGGCAGAACCAGAAGTTGACAAATCAGTTCTTAGAAGGACAGATAAGCTTGACACTTCAAAAGGGGTTCCTTTATTGTGTGATTCTCTTCATTTATTAGATATATGGAGAGTGGTGCATCCATTAGAAAGAGATTATACACATTGTTCTAGAGTGCACAATACTTATTCTAGAATTGATTACATTCTTTGTTTAGATATACTTTTTCTAAGATACATGAGACGGGTATTGGTCCAACAGAAATCTCTGATCATGCATTTGTTTGGACTATATTTACTTTAATTTCTGAACCTTTGAGTACACCACAATGGAGATTCCCTTTAGATTTATATTATGATGAAAGATTTAAAGAACATATTTTTAAATGTTGGAATAATTATCAACTGAATAATGAGCAACATAAGGAAACTCCTATTTTATTTTGGGAAGCTGCAGAAGCAGTTTTGAGGGGGGAAATTATTGCATTTTCAAGCCAAAAAAAGAAAGCTCGAGATAGAGAGATTTTGAGATGAGAAAAACGTTTAATACAGATTAAACGTATCATGCTAGATGTCTTACTGATGATAATAATGCTAATTTACTAGCAATTCAACATCAATTGAATGAACTTTTGCATCAACGAACTATCAAATCAGTCAAATATTGTCAATATCAGTTATATAAACATGGTAATAAGACTGGAGCTTTGTTAGTGGTAACACTAGAATTTTAAAAATTAAATCCTCCCAAAATCAAATATATACTAAAGAAAAAGATATTTGTAAAAAAATTCAAGATTATTATTCATTCTTGTTTACATATAGTCATGATGATGGTTTATTTAGTGATACTTATTTATCTAGTTTAAATTTACCATGCATAGGGCAGAATGACCAAATTCATTTAAATCATCTAATTGGGGAAGAGGAAATGTTATTAGCTATTCAGCAAAGTCCATTGGGTAAAGCACCGGGATTGGATGGATATAGGGCAGAATTTTATAAGATAATTACATTACATTACAGATTTCTATTCCCCCATTACCTTTCGGTTCAAAGCGGATTACAAAAAGAGTTATGGAAGAAGGATTACAAAGTTAGATCGTTTCCAAGAGAGGGATAAGAAGGATCAGGGGTTGGGGAAGGGAAGGTAAGAAGGGGTATTCGTGGTATTAAGCTTTATTAAGGGATTTCTTGAAGAGTATAGTTTTTATTTCCTTTCTGAACATCTTGTAGTCTGGGGTAGTTATAAATAGGTTGGAGATTTGGGGAAAAATATATTTTCCTCTTTAATTTCAATGTTTAATAATCAAATTTTAAAAAATTTTTATCATCAACTTTACGTCAATCACAAATTATTGTATTTCCAAAGCCTGGGATAGATCCCAAGAAGGTTGAGTCTTATAGGCCAATTTCTCTATTATGTTATGAGGCTAAATTGTTGGCAAAAATTTTGACTAATAGATTGTCAAAAATTTTACCAGATTTGATTGCTGAGCCACAGGTAGGGTTTGTTAAGGGAAGAACGGCAGTCAAAAATATTAGATTAATATTATCTTCTTTGGAATGGGTACGTCTAAAAAATATTCCTTTGTTACTTATTAGCTTTGACGCTGAAAAAGCATTTGATAGGGTTAGATGGGAATTTTTATTAGCAGTTTTAACTAAATATGGTTTTATAGGGTTTTTCAAGATGCTATTAAAACATTGTATTCGGAAACACAGGCTAGAGTTTATGTAAATGGGATTTTTTCAGATTTTTTTCAAATAAATCAAGGAACAAGACAAGGTTGCCCATTATCACCATTATTGTTCATTTTAACATTGGATCCGATAATTAGGGATATAATTTCAAATACCAATATTAGGAATATTAGGAGGAGAATTTACTTTCCAAATAGCTGCATTTGCTGATGATATTTTAGTTCATCTAACAAATCCACAATTATCTTTGCAAACATTATTAGAAAGTTTTAGAGAATTTGGAGATTTTTCTGGATTTAAATTAAATATGGATAAGTCTGAGGCTTTAGCGACTAATGAAAATTTAATAAGAGAATGAGGTGCAAGTTTTCCATTAGAATGGACGGAGAGTCATTTTAAATATTTAGGTATTTATTTGCCAGGGGATTCTAGAAGATTGTATAAAGTAAACATCCCTATTTTGTTTAACTATACAAAAAATAAATTACAAAATTGGCAAAATTTACCTTTATCTTTAGGGGGTAGGGTTGCTTTATTTAAAATGGTTATTTTTCCAAAATGGTTATATGTTTTTCAGTTGATCCCGTTGGAGTTGAATAATAGTGATTGGCATAAGTTACGAATATTAATTACAAAATTTTGTTGGGCAGGTAAAAAACCAAAATTATCTTTTGAATTTTTATTGGGTTCAGGGACAAGAGGGGGATTAGGTCTTTCAGACCTACATATTTATAATCGGGCATGTCTTGTAAGACACATCAGAGATTGGATTCTTGAGGATGATTTGTTTACCCCTTTGTCATATGACAAAGCATTTTTCCATCCATATCATTTATTGTTTTTAATTCAAATACCAAATTCAAGATTACCAGATTATCTTAAAGGTAATTCTATTCTAATTCCTTTGAGATCAGTTTGGAGTAAAATTCTGAAACTATGGGAATATCAATCTAATATAACAGATCTTTTACCAATTCAGGGAAATGGTACTTTTAGATTATGGGTAAATAAAGGGGTTAGATTTATAGCTCAGATTTTGAATGATTCTGGAAAAATAAGAAGTTTTCCAGATATTTCTTTAACAGTGGGTAGCGGTCCAGGATCATTATTTGGATATATGCAATTAGCACATTATATTAGTAAAATACGAAGAGGGGGAATTTCATTGGGTGTTCAATTTTTTAAATCAAAATAATGATATTCCAATTTCTGTATCTTTATTAAATAAATGGTGGTGGTGTTTAATTCCAAATAGAACATATGATACTACTATACAAAAATGGTGTAATGAATTGGGGATGCAGATTTCTCTACAAGATTTTAGTCAAGCTATTTATCGTACAGTGGTACCTTGGATTATGAGCATAATCCGTTCCAGGAGCATGCTCATAATCCAAAATGCTCGTTTATCAAAGCAAAGTTCCCCATAGACAATAGTGGCAACAGCAACGATTGGTTCCAAAACCCGGGGTCTGTACCTGTCGGGGCCGGGTGCTGCAGCGTCGTCTCCTCCGTCTGCCTCCTCCATCCGTCATCAGAAGAAAAACCCCACAGTGCCGCTTCGGGGGGATACGTGTAATGTCCGCCAGCCGCCGGAGAACCCCGCAGTGCCTTCAGAGGGATGCCTCCTCCATACGCCGGCCAGCCCTCCATGTGAGATGCCCCTCTCATGCTGGAGAGCCCCCACCCAAGCCCACGCAGCCGAGCACCGCCCCACCCGCATGCCGCGCATGACACGCACAACGCCGATGATTGACGGCACCTGGGGCGGTCTGCCCCTTCTGCATGGGGTTACCAGATTTTCTGTTTGGAAAATCTGGACATCTGGTAACCATACTCCCGCCTCTCCTTACTACACCACTGTGGTAATTTATTGTGTCATAGTAACATAGTAGATGACGGCAGATAAAGACCCGAATGGTCCATCCAGTCTGTCCAACCTGATTCAATTTAATTTTTTTTTTCTTAGCTATTTCTGGGCAAGAATCCAAAGCTCTACCCGGTATTGTGCTTGGGTTCCAACTACTGAAGTCTCGGTCAAAGCTCACTCCAGTCCATCTACACCCTCCCAGCCATTGAAGCCCTCCCCAGCCCATATACAGCCATATACAGACACAGACCGTGCAAGTCTGCCCAGTACTGGCCTTAGTTCTTTAATGTTTACTATTATTTTCTGATTCTTGATCCTCTGTGTTCATCCCATGCTTTTTTGAACTCCGCCACTGTCTTTATCTCCACCACCTCTCTCGGGTGCGCATTCCAGGCATCCACTGTAAAAACTCATTAAAAAAAGTAGGCAGCAGCGCCTTGAGCCTAAGTGGGCATGCTTAAGGAGTGGAGCGCGACTTAGGCACCATTAGACACGATTCACTTAAGAACTTAAGGCATTTGCAATGTAGGCCAGTAAAACCCTGGCCTACTCTGCAGACACCTATGTTTTCTGGTAGGTGCCATTAGCGATGATTCTGTAAACGGCGCCTAGGCATGATTGACAGGCGGTTTTGTAGGCAGCTTCCAATTTAGGTGCTGTTTACAGAATCTGGCCCTACATGTCCATTTCTGCATTTATTTTAGAGAAGGCTCTACATTGGTGAAACCCCTCTATAAAGAGGTTTTCAATAGACATGGTTTGTGTGTTAAACACTGAAGACCAATAGGAGTATAAAAAGATTAATTAACATGTTCCAAAAGCTAGAATTATCAAAATACCAGCATATATCATGTAAAATATACAAAATACTACTACATACTACTACAAATCCTAGATACAATAAGTATCACAGATAAATTATACACATGGTTTGAAGGATTCCTTAAATCAAGAACCTAAAGAGTAAAATCAGACAAACAAAAATCTGAACCTTGGTCAAACCCCTGCGGAGTTCACCAAGGATCCCCTCTATCCCCGACTCTCTCCAATCTCTATACAGCCTCCCTCAGCTCTCACCTGGACAAACAAGGCATAACCTCCTACAGCTATGCCGATGACATTACCATTCTCATACCCTTCGATCAACCAAAACTCTCCATGACAAACACAATATACCAAACACTAAAATCAGTAGCAACCTGGATGAAAGATCACAAACTGAAATTGAACCCAGATAAAACTAAATTCATCCTCCTAGAAAACAACAAAATACCAACCCTAACCAACATTGAAATCAACGCAATCAACTACCCCATACAAGCCACCCTAAAACTACTAGGAATAACAATCAACAGATGCTGCACCATGCAACCGCAAATCAATAAAACAATACAAAAATCATTCTCAGTCATGAGAAACTTAAGACAAGTTTGGAAATTCTTCGAGAAAACACAATTCCAGCTCATAGTTCAGTCCCTAATACTAGGCCTACTTGACTTCTGTAACATCCTCTATCTCCCTTGCCCTACAACCATAACAAAACAACTACAAACTATTCAAAACACAGCACTAAGACTCATATACTCATTAAAGAAACATGACCACATTACAGAAGCATATCTCAAATTGCATTGGCTTCCAATCCCAGCAAGAATACAATTTAAATTCTACTGTCTACTATTGAAGACTTTATATGGAGACAGTCCAAACTACCTGAATAACCGCCTCATCCACAACACCTCAACCAGACATAGGAAAACTCACACCCCATTCTCATACCCCCCAATTAAGGAGGTCAAATGGAAAAAACTATATGATGGCCTCCTGGCCACTCAAGCAGCCAAACTAGACAACCAAATCGCCAATCTACTGACGGCATCCCTCGACTACAAGACTTTTAGAAAATAAATAAAGACCATACTCTTCAAGAAAGCCCTGAAAAAAGAAATAACACCGCAAGTTTCAAGCACCACCTCTCACTAAAGCCAACTACCCCAAACAAATAACCATACTCATTTCTTACTTTCTTTGAAAATGACCAATTTTCTTTTTCCTTTTTTTTTTTTTGGTAAGTTCTTGTTGTAATACATCCTTGATAATTCTTTTGTAATCCACTTTGAACTGCAAGGTAATGGCGGAATAGAAATCCCTAATGTAATGTAATGTAAAATAGTATCAAAAATGTAATAAAATTTCCTAAAATATATAATGTGAAAAGTACTCAGTGCCCTTTGTCTCCTGCACATACGGTGCCGCTAGCAGAGCGAGTTTGGGACCATCATGACACTCCTCCGTCTCAGTACAGAAATATTACTGCAACAGCTGCTTCATTAATGGTCTATCTCTGCTATCTTAATTGGTAAAGTTGAAAAAATAGTAGCACTTATCTTATGTTTGAAGTAACTGATCTTGTTCCTTCGGTGTAACTACCATTTTTTTCGCTCCATAAGACACATTTTTTTTCCATCCAAAATGGGTGGAAATCTCGGTGTGTCTTATGGAGAGAAGATACAATTTTTTTTAAACCCCCCGTACCGTTAAAAAAAAATCCTCCCCGCCGCACGCCCCTTTTTAAAACATCCTCTCCACATGCTTGCCGCTACATCTTTTTAAAACTCCCCCTGCAAACACCTGCCGCCGCACCTTTTTAACCCCCCCCCGCAAACCTCCGCTGCCGCACCTTTATAAAACATCCCCCTCCCCGCAAACACCCGCCACCGTCGTACCTTGTTAAAAACATCCTGGTGGTGCAGTGTGATTCCTCCCTTGCTAGCTGTCTCCTATTTCCCAGCTAGGAGCACAGAGGTCAGGCGTGAGCTTTCTGCACTCCTGCCTGGCCCTGCACTGCTTTCTGAATGGCTGCCGTCAGTTCTCACGAGTCCTGTGAGAACTGACAGCAACCAATCAGAAAGCAGCGCAGGGCCAGGCAGGAGCACGGAAATCTCAAGCCTGACCTCTGCGCTCCTGGTCGGGAAATAGGAGGAGACAGCTAGCGAGGGAGGAATCATATTGGACCACCAAGATGTTTTTTAACAAGGTACAACGGTGGTGGGTGTTTGCGGGTGTGTGTGTGTGTGTGTTTTAGAAAGGTACCAGGGGGAATGATAAAAATACCAAGACAGCCGTCTAGGGAGGGAGAGAGATTTTATAAAGGTACGGAAGTGGCTACCACACAATGAGGGGAGGGATGGGAGGATTTTGTGGATCGTGGGGGCTGCTTTTTTCTGTTTTGCTGGAGGGGTTGTACACAGGGGACGGGTACTTTAGATTTCGCCATAACAAAAATTTTGTATTGGGCATGTCTTGAGTTCTGATACTGTACATTAAGATTGATCTTTACTTCATCTTGTTATTGTTATTCTGTTTTTGGTTGTATTCAACACTGATTCTGCCAGAGTGCTATTGATGTACTTGTATGCAGTATGGTTTTGCCTTATAGAGATTTTACAAAAAAAAAAAAAAGGTACGGGGGGGGGGGGGGGGTGTTTCTGGCTGGCTGGCATTAGACATGTCTACCATTAGACGTACCCTGTACCCTGTCCCGGCCTACCACTAGACCACCAGAGGGGGGACAGGGTACAGGGCATACCATTTGGTTCAGAATTTTTTTTTCTTGTTTTTTCCTCCTCTACAGGTGGGTGCATCTTATGGTCAGGTGTGTCTTATAGAGCGAAAAATATGGTATATAGCAACCCGGCAGGAAAGTTTTCTTTTTTGCATCTTTTCTTTTGTGCTGCAAAGTGATTAGTGCGTACTCATGAAATGTGTTAAACAGACTGGCACTTTGGTTGTAAGATTTCTCTTTCAGTTTTGATAAGACAAATGTCTGTGAGTTGAAGACAGGCTGTCAGTGAAATGTATCTTCTCTTCTCCACAGCAATCTGTGCTTGGGAGGACTGGGGGGGGGGAGGAGCTTTTCTGAGGAGAAAAGAAATAGACTGATTTATCTGCACAGGAGGGAGTTCTGTGAAGCCTATCAGCAGGAAACAGATAACCAAAAATTCTAAGATAGTTAAATTCAAAAGGCTAGATTCACTAACCCCCGATTCTGTCTCCGATCCGTTCCCGATTGCATGCAGGCCGACAAATTCACAAAAGGCCTGCATGCAAATGGGGACGATTGTTGACACACTCCCCATCCATGGCACAGATCGCTAGAGAGCAATCCTGGAGCATGCGCAGATCCTGACAGTAGTGTGTGTTAGAGTGTCCTGGGGGAAAAGGGAGGGGGATCTTATCTTCTAAAACTTTTACCCTTTTACTTTAGGTTGAGGCAGTGGCTTAGGTGGGTGGAGTGGGCGGACCGCCATGAGTGACATCTTGGTGGGGGCACCAGTGCCTCTCCTCCTCTCCACCCTCCTTCTCCTTCCCACTCCTCCCCTGCCAGGCGCGTGCTTTCAATTCTCGGCCACCGAACCTCCAGCTCTCACTGGCATGAGCAGCAGCTACAACCTGCTGCTTATCCCGGCCTCGGCGCTCCCCTCTGATGTCACTTCCGGGTCCCGTGACTAGGAAGTGATGTCAGAGGGAGAGCTGAAGCTAGCGTGGGCGGCAAGTTAGAGATGCTGCTAGTGCTGGGGGAAACTAAACAGGTATGGGGGAAGGGAAGGGAAGGGGAGTGTGCGTGGCAGGAGCAGGGTGGGGCGGAGAAGAGGGTAAGGGGGGGCCACCACCCCGGGCACCTCCCATCCTCGCTATGCCACAGGGTGGAGGCATTAGGCAGCATACATATAAGGAATCGACAGCGCTGGCACAGGAATTTCTGTGAGGTCAAGCCCCAAATCCAGGGATGCTCTTGAGGAGACAATACAAGACAGAGCCTCTTCTAAAATACTCCCAGGTAATACCGTGTTTCCCCAAAAATAAGCCCTAGCATGATTTTGAGGAAATGGCTGCCTTGAGCTCCTGTAGTCTCTCGAGCCATTTCCTGTAAGCCCCTCCCCTTAAGCCTTACCTGGTGGTCTAGTGCAGTGTTTTTCAACCGCTGTTCCGCGGCACACTAGTGTGCCGCGAGATGTTGCCTGGTGTGCCGTACGGTCAGGGCCGCCATCAGGGCAGTACCACCAGTCTAGGGAGAGGGGCGGTCCGCCCCACGTGGACAGGAGAGAGCTGGACGGGGGACCCGCAGAGTTCAATACATCTCCAGCCGCGAGGCTCGTCTTCTGTTCCTGCCTGCCCTGCAGCTAACATATAGCCGATCGCAAGCGTTCCCCGATGTCAGCGCTGACGTCGGAGGGAGGGCTTAAGCAAAGCCTGCCCTCCGACGTCAGCGCTGACGTCGGAGAATACTTCCGTTCGGCTATTTGTGCGCGGCAGGGCAGGCAGGAAGCAGAAGACAAGCCTCGCGGCTTGAGCTTCGTTTTGCTGAGAAAGTTGCAAAGATGGGCTGGGAGGCAAACACGGAACACAAAAGGGGGGAGGGAGTGCGTTTTGGACACAAGGCATGAACTTGGGAGAGAGGAAGGGAGGGAAAGAGATGCTGAGGTGGGGGAGGGAATGCATTTTTGGACACAGAAGAAATGGACTTGGGAGAGAGGAAGGGAGGGAAAGAGATGCTGAGGTGGGGGAGGGAATGGGTTTTTGGACACAGAAGGCATGAACTTGGGAGAGAGGAAGGGAGGGAAAGAGATGCTGAGGTGGGGGAGGGAATGAGTGTTTGGACACAGAAGGCATGGACTTTGGAGAGAGGAAGGGAGGGAAAGAGATGGTTGTGTACACGGGGAATAGAAGAAAGGAGAATTTTTGGTCATAGGGAGGGAGTGAGGTACAGATAGTGGCATACCAGGGTGGGGGGGGCGGTCTGCCCCACCCCGGGTTTACGTCCCAAGGGGGTGCATAGCTGGCCACCCTCCAGTGTTGTCCCTAGGCCGGCAAACTGCGGCTCTTTAGCCACTTGAGTGTCCCCGCCGCCATCGGGAACAGGCCGGCGCCAAGTTCTCCCTGCTTTTCCCTGTGGGGCCGGCCAACTCTCGCCACTCGCGTCAATTCTGACGTCGGAGAGGACGTTCTGGGCCAGCCAATCGCTGCCTGGCTGGCCTAGAACATCCTCTCCGACGTTAGAATTGAAGACGGGTGGCGAGAGTTGGTCGGCCCTGCGGGGAAGAGAAGCAGGGAGAACTCGGTGCCGGCCTGTTCCCGATGGCGGCAGTGGAAGCCTATTCCCCAGTGGCGGTGGCAGCATTATAAAATACTTTCTTTGTGTTTATTTGATTCCTATATATTTATATATAGTCAATATAGGCACAGTTAAATTTTTTAACTTTTTCTAATGGTGGTGTGCCTCGTGATTTTTTTCATGAAACAAGTGTGCCTTTGCCTAAAAAAGGTTGAAAAACACTGGTCTAGTGGGTTTTCGGGGCAGGAGCGATCTTCCCACGCTCCTGCCCCAAAAACCCGCTAGACCACCAGGTAAGGCTTAGGGGGGGGGGGGGGGGGGGGGCTTACAGGGCTTAAATTAGCCTGAAAAATAAAAATGCATTTTTGGTTTAAAACCGCAAATAAGCGAATCCGTGGATACGGAATTTGCAAATACGGAGGGGGAAGTGTAACTTTATGTAGTTTATGATTAGCTTTCAAAGGTAACCCCTTCTTCCTCAGATCAAAATACTACTAGAATTGGACACGTTCTAAACATGAATGTATCAATCCTAATTTCTGTGTTTTATCTAAAACTGACCTTTAAACATCGACTTTATTAGAGTTTAGGAGTAATTAATACAAGGCATAACATAATAATTCATTGTTTTATTTTTTTATTTTAAATAATGAAAAACAAATTGATGCATTCTGTGCTGTGAAAAGGCATGTTGGTGGTTTCTATGCCAACCAGTTTAGCTATTTTTATTTAAATAGCATGAACAAATTTTCACTTCTTAAAAAAAAAAAATAATAAAAGAAGAAGTAAGAGGTAAAAGATTCTTTGGTTGCTCAAAAAAGAAAATACAGTGGTACCTCGGTTTACGAGTGCACCGGTTTGCGAGTGTTTTGCAAGACGAGCAAAACATTTGCAAAATCGGCGCCTCGGAAACTGAGTGCACTTCGATTTGCGAGCGCCCCCCCCCTGCAAACCGGCACCCCCCCCCCCGCGATCCGGTACCCTCCCGCCGCCATCGGGCCCCCCCCCCCGCTGCCATCAGGTACCCCCCGCCGTGACCTGAGGTCCCCCCAACCCACTCCTTACTTTGCTGTAGCCTCCGCAGCGGCACCGGCACCAGCATGTCCTGTGCGTGGTGCCGGTGCCTGAAGATCTGCTTCCTGTGCTGGGCCTTGAGCATGTGCGCATACTCAAGGCCTGAGAGTTCACGTTGAACATGAACTCTCATGTCGAACGTGAACTCTCAAGGCCCAGCACAGGAAGCAGATTTCAGGCACCGACACCACGCACAGGACATGCTGGTGCCAGTGCCGCTGCGGAGGCTACAGCAAAGTAAGAAGAGGATTCGGGTGGGTTGGGGGGACCTCAGGTCGCGGTGGGGGGGGAGCCTGATGGCGGCGGGGGGGTTCCCAAATGGCGGCGGGGGGTGCCCGATGGCGGCAGGGGGGGTGCAGATCACGGGGGGGAGGGTGCCAGTTCGCAGGGGGGAACCTTCGGGGGGAGCAATACCGGTTCTCATGGGGGGGGGAGCAGCGCTGTTGGCCTCGGGGGGGAGAGGGTGGGGGGTGGCAACCTATCAAAGCGAGTTTCCATTATTTCCTATGGGGAAACTCGCTTTGATAAATGAGCATTTTGGATTACGAGCATGCTCCTGGAACGGATTATGCTCGTAATCCAAGGTACCACTGTACCACTTAAGCTTTGAAGTGTGTACTTTTCTGATAATGTCTACAAACTGGTGAGGCATTCCAAGAATCCACCTGTGTCTGGTGCTGTATGAGTGGAGAACCAGAAGCTCAAACCACTTTTCCAAATACAAATATAGCACATGTTAAGAGAATGCCACTCCATCAAGAAACTATATATATTCACTGGCACAAAAACCGGATGAATATCCAGCTGACCAAGACCCGTAACTTTGATTCGAGGGGGCGCTGAAAAGTTCTCAGCCTAACCAAGAAGAGAACGACGTGGATACGGTTCAATCAATGATCTGAAACAATGTCTAAACATAGAATTCCGTTTCTGCAAATTGGCACTTAACGAAACAAGATAATACTCTTTTCAGCTACAGTGGCAAAATAACTCTCGGAATTTAGGAAGTTGGTTGGTTGGGCCGAGAACTTTTCAGCACCCCCTCGTACATCAGAACTGACCAACATGAAAGGCTGATTGTGACGTGTTTTATTTTTTGAATTTATTTAATGTAATACGCTGCTTATAATAATTTTTTTTAAAACCCCACCTCAGTGGTATACACTATCAGGTAAAGCACTAATCATACAAATAATCAAATGAGACTTCAAATAACAATAGGGAAAAGCAAATATTTTAAAAGTAAGAAGCTATGAAACACAAGAACAGGTAAACACAGATCAGTTGTTTATTCTTTCCAACAACTCATTGCTGAAGGATGTGTTAAAAGCAATTTGCACCTTTACCCTTTAGCAATTTGCACAGCTGAGTTTTTAAAAAGATTAGGACAAATTCCTGGAGAAAACGTTAGGCTGTTAGGGTGGGAAGATATTATTAATATGAAGAGGGTAAGGTTACTGGGCAAATAAATGTTGCTATGTTTTATTGTATAATCATTGAGGGGGTGAGAAAATGAGTGGTTACATATATAATTGTAAGTGGATGTGCTTAAATTGATGTTTTATGTGTTATATATTCATTTATTGCACTTTTGAAGTATGGAAAATCAATAAAGAATTATAAAAAAAAAAAAAAAAAGTAGACCATTGCAAAGCCACTGCTCATCCCCATAGGTAAGTAGCATGCAATCTAACTATTTTTTTGTGATCCTGCCAGATACCTGTGACCTAGATTGTCACTGTTGAAAATGAGATACCGAGCCAGATGGTGCTTTGGTCTCAATTAGTATAGCAATCCTTACAGTATGTTCTAATTTGTTATCTTGATTTAAAGCAGTGTTTTAGTGTGCCGCGAGATGTTGCCTGGTGTGCCGCAGGGCCGCCATCAGGGCAGTACTACCAGTCCTGCATTCAGGGGCCCGGAGCTGACAGGGGGCCTGAGGCAGGGGCGCCAGTAGCTCGCCAAGGCAAAGTGAGTCGATCACCCAGGACTCACTTTGTCTTGGCGATCTAATCTATCGAGCCGATAAGTCTTCTTCTCCCCGACGTCAATTCTGCAGTCGGAGAGGAAGTTCGGGCCAGCCAATCGCTGCCTGGCTGGGCGGAACTTCCTCTCCGATTGCAGAATTGACGTCAGGGAGAGCATGCGTCGGCGTCGGCTTTGGGGCCTGTTATCCATTGGTGGGTCCTGTTCCCCGATGGCAGCGGCAGTGGCAGTGGCTTGGGGAACGGCAGGGAGAAAGAAAGAAAGGAGGCAGGCAGGGAAACAGAAGGAAAGAAGAGAAACAGAAAAAAAGAAAGAAAGGTCAGGGAGAGAGGAAGAAAAAGTTGGGGGAGGGAATGAGGTGTGGAGGAGAGAAAGCATACAGGCTGATAGAAGGGAAGAAAGATTGGATGCACAGTCAGAAGAAGAAAGTGCAACCAGAAATCACCAGACAAGGTAGGAAAAATGATTTTATTTTAAATTTAGCAAAGTGGAGGCAGTATTACCACAGTTTTCAAAGGAATTTGCCCAAATAACTTAATAGTTAACTGGGTAAATTCCCAGAGATGAAAACTTCCCTTCACTTACTATGCACAGTTCTGAATTTATATCTGCTGTCTATATTTTACAATATGGTCACCTTTTACTAAACTGCAATAGTGGTTTTTAGCGCAGGGAGCCTATGAGCGTCAAGAGCAGTGCTGGGCATTCAGCGCAGCTCCCTGCGCTAAAAACTGCTATTGTGGTTTAATAAAAAGGATGGAGGGTATATTTGTCTATTTTTGTATGCTATAAAAACCAAATACAGAGAGAGACTGAGAGCTGTTGACGAAGAGCTACGTGTGTGTCTTTCTTCGATTCCAGCCAGAATATCAGCTTTGTGTTCAGCCAAACAGGCCCAGGTTTCGCACTGAATAAAGTATTTTATAATTTTTCACTATTCTGTTTACTTAATATTTCATAATAAAGTAATTATAAAATACTTTCTTTGTGTTTATTTGATTCCTATTCAAGAGAATTACTTTATATATAGTCAATATAGGCACAGAGTTAAATTTTTTAACATTTTCTAATGGTGGTGTGCCTCGTGATTTTTTTCATGAAACAAGTGTGCCTTTGCCCAAAAAAGGTTGAAAAACACTGATTTAAAGAATCTCGTATACAGTCCGTTCTCATTATTTGCGATAGTACAGTTCCTGAAAATGTTCACGAAATCGCGAATAACGAAAATAGAGGAAATGGGAAAGTAGGGTTAGGTTCCAGCCGTTCACGTTGCGCCTCAAAACAGCAGAAAATGAACAGTGGATCCTATTGGGAAAATAGGGCTAGGTTCCTGCAAAGGACAGCACTCTAAGTACCTGTAATTCACTCTTTGGACACTTGGGGGCCCTATCTGGAAGGCAAGCCTGACCACGAGGTGAAAGTGAAAGGAAAAAAAAGCTGTCCACAAATACAGGAACACAGCAGGTGAATGAGGAATATTGGTTGCAATTGATACAACCACGTATAGGCGAAATTGCACAGTGTGAATGTGTGAATAACGAGAACAGACTGTACTCTATAAGGTGCCACAGCTAAGGCTCTCCCTTTTATTATTGACATGCACCAAACTGGGTTTGTTGCTAAAAGACATTCATCTAATAACACCAGATTGGCTTTTCATATCAAGTTTATTATTAGGATTTTATATACCGCCTATCAAGGTTATCTAAGTGATTTTTACAATCAGGTACTCAAGCATTTTCCCTATCTTTCCCGGTGGGCTCACAATCTATTTAACGTACTTGGGGCTATGGAGGATTAAGGAGCAGTGCGGGGTTTGAACCCACAACCCCAGGGTGCTGAGGCTATAGATCCAACCATTGCGCCAGACACTCCTCCGCCACACACTCCTTAACAAAAGCCATGAATGATCCGGCTTTTTCTGTGTCTTTGGATGCAGAGAAAGCTTTTGATCAGGTGGAATGGACCTTCATGTATCAAGCATTAGATTGGTTTGGCATAGGTTCAGGATTTATACAAATGATCCAAACATTGTATAGCTCCCCTGCTGCTAGATTATATATTAATAATAATTTCTCAGAACATTTCAGTCTGCAGAGGGGGGTTAGACAAGGCTGTCCTTTGTCTCCTTTGCTTTTTGATATTGTATTAGAACCCTTGTTGTTAGCGATTCAGCAAGCGAAGGAGATACAGGAATCAGATCAGGAATACAAGGTCTCTGCATATGCAGATGATATAATGCTTCATTTGAGAAATCCAGAAACATCCATTCCATGTTTACTTGAATTGATAGAAAAATTTGGAAAATTTTCAGGTTATAAAATAAACTGGAGCAAATCGGAAGTTCTTCCACTAAACATACATTGTACAAAAGGCTTGTTTGATCCATTCCCCTTTCTATGGAAGGAGGAAGGAATAAAATATTTAGGTGTTAGGATTAAAAATACACTGGAAGACACAATGAAAGAGAATGAAAAAATTTTATTACAGAAGGTAACAGAAATGTGTGAGCAATGGAATCCTTTACATGTTTCTTGGTGGGGGAGAGTTCAAACTATCAAAATGATGATCTTGCCTGTAGTTTGTTATCAAATGGGAATGATACCAATGTTCTTTCAGGGGTCCTTTTATAAAAAATTAAATCGTATTATTACAAAATTTATTTGGCTGGGTAAAATTCCTAGAATCGCTCTAGTATCTCTACAAAAACCAATTACAGAGGGTGGGGTAAATTTTCCTAATTTTTATAGGTATCATCAAGCCTATATTTTATGCCAGGGTATGTATTGGGTCCTCCCAGAACTCAATGGCAATACCCCAGACTGGTTGGAATGGCGACTTATGTTCCCTTTACGCTTATGTCATGTTCTCAGCATCAAAATGTCTAGATTGTATAAAGACAATAGGGTTCCCCGAATGTTAAAATCTTAAAATGCAATATAGTTTGTAATTTTTATGCTTTCAGGTGGACTTCTTGGGACACCAGGCCACCCAGTGGTATAAATTGATAAATGGATTTGTAAATAAAAAACCTAAAACTGGACTTAGGGACATTTGGAGCATTGAGATCAAGCAGAAAATTTCTGCGTCTCAATGGCCACGAATTTGGTCTTGGAGGATGAGATGTACAGTATCCACATCTATGAGACAAATTTGGTTTTTCCTTTTACATAGAGCATTTTGGACCCCGGTTAGATTACAGAAGTTAAACAGCTTTAAGTCTAATAGATGATGGCATTGTAATCTTGAGATAGGGACACTAGATCATTTGTTATACTATTGTCCCTTTATCTTGACCTTTTGGAAATCAATTTGGACCCAAATAAATTGTTTATTGGAGAACCCTGTGGCTTTATCATATGATACAATTCTATTCGGTATGCTAATGAGAACAAAGAGCCAAATTTCATCAAATAATAATAAGCTTTTATTGATTATGACAGGAGTCACCATACAACATATCACAAATGATTGGAAGAATTGCAGCAGACTAAATTACAGTTTTTGGTGGAATTCGTTATGTCACATTTATAAAATGGAAAGAATAATAGCTATACAAAAAGGGAATTATAAGAAATTTAAAGAGATTTGGGGGCCATTGACAAATTATTGTAATGAATAGATACCATTTTTCCATTATAAGTACAATGCAAGTAAGAGGGTGGGAGGGGGGAATTCTGAATTTTATTAAATGTTTGATCAATAGAAAATAATATTTTATAGGATATATTTGATTGCACATGACATGGTAAGGATGGGAGGGAAGGGTTTAAATTTTATGTATTAATGTTAAATATGAAAGAAATTCAAGTGATGTATTCAATTTCAATTGTCATTTATTGATACACTTGTTATAAGATGTAAAAATGAATAAAGATATATATATATATATAAAAAGATGCCACAGCATCCAACTATTCACCTATCTTACAGCTCTGCACCCTTAACCCTATATGTCATGTCTGTCTGTCCAAGTTAGATTATAAGCTCTTCTGAGAAGGGACTCTCTATTAAATATCAAAATGCACAGTGTTGCGTATGCCTTCCAGCGCTATACAAGTGATAAGAAGTAGTAAGCTGACCCTATAAATCCACAATGGTTGTTTATCAGCTTAGCTTGATATTCCTCAGCAAAAGCTTCTATATTCAAAGACTGTGACTTTCTGGATACTCAAGTACCGCTAATACACAAGCTGCTTGTTCAAGTTATATTTGTTTGGAGTTCCCCAGTGTTGGCAAAGGTTAGGTGAGATATTGCACAGCTATATTCATAATTTACTGTGGCTGATAGAGTAAGTTTAAACCATTATATAGCTTTAACTTTAGTGCTTTGAAAATTTACTGGACTGATATTCGAGTCGAAGCCACAGGTTGCTCCTGCTTTGTACTTACCAGCCTTCTTGAGGATGCAGCAGGTAGAAGCCCCTCCCAAAGAGTTGGTGGCCACACATGCGTAAATGCCAAGATCTTTTGCAGCAACTGCAAGTATGGTTAAAAGCTGAAAGTTTTTGAGAGTGGAGGAGATCAGGACCCTGTCACTACCCTCAATGGTTAAGCCATCTGTAAAGACAAGAAGATCAGAGCATGATGTCTTATTTTAGTTTAGCTTTTATGGAAGGTGGTATATTAAGCGAGGTATTGTAAATAGGACATGAAGAGGTGACTCAAGGTTTTCTCCTCCATGTCCAGCATCGCCCCTTGCCTTTCATAGTTCAACATCAACCCTCTTCCTTCTCCCGTGTTGTTGGGTATCTTTCATCTTCTGTATTTTCCCCCAGCCAAGGGGGCAAGCATTGCTCTCCTCACTAACCTCTCCTCATTGACAGCCAATTTTTCTGTTTTAACGGTTATGCTCTAATTTTCCCATGAGTGTGAGGTAGAGAGTTGCATGGGGACAGGGAAGGGGGCACAACAAATACTGGACCCAGGCAAGGGAGGGGGAGGATGGAGAGACACACTGGACCCAGAAGTGGGGGAGAAATGCTAGGCCTAGGGTTGTGAGAGCTGATTGAAGGGAAAGAGAGAGAAACCTGGAGCATAAGGGGAGAGTTAAGAGAGGGGGCAGATGCTTGATTGGGGGGGTGCAGTTGCAGAAGGAAGAAATGCTGATCCAGTGGAGGGGAGGAGAGATAGATGTGTAGACTACAAAAGATGGGTGGGGGGTCATGAGGAGGCAGGAGGAAGGGGAGGAACAAGGCAATAACGGAGAAGGCCAGACCGCGGGAAGGGAAGGGGGGGCGAAGGCCAAACCGTGGGAAGAGAAATGCATTTCCCCTGTGGGGGGAAATGCTGCTGCTGCTGCACAGGAGGCAGGGAAACACACAGAAAGACAGACAAAGAAAGGGGGCCAGGGAGAGAGAAAGACAGAGAGAGAAAGAGAGACAGAAAGAAAGAAAGAAAGACAGACAGACAGACATGTATTCTAGCACCTGTTAATGTAACGGGCTAAAAGACTAGTATATTAATAAATGAGGATATTTATATTGATGAATGAACTTATAAAGAACCTCATTTAAATTGGACTTTAAAATCAAATCTGCCACTAAAATTTATATGATTCATAAGACAATACAAAACATTCTTATTGCTGCCCTCAAGCACAGAAGTATTCATATAGTAACACATAAGACCTGTACTCAGACGATTTGAACGTGGTATAAAATACTTATGGGACGGAGACTGTAGAAGTCTGTCCAGTAATGGCTACACCGCCCCACACTGCCCCATGCCTAAAGTTGCTGTAACAGCTAATTCCAGCTCCCCCACCCCCACACACTCTCTGATCCGTTGTGTTATACAGACCATCTTCCTTCCCCGCTGCTGGGCTTCTATTTATCAAATCATGTATTTATCTTTATCAATGTCCTACCAAAGGCTGACAATACAACTTATCACTTCTCTTCACCATCCATGTTTTTCTTCATTATTGGTATATTTATTTTACTTCATTGTTAATATTTTGTATGGACCTTCACCTTGGGAGAGGTGAATACAGGACAAGTTCACTACAAGTTAAGTGAGGTTCCTTCAATTTCAATACAAAGGAAATTTTAGATTATAGCACAAATACATATAAAAATCACCCAACTGGGCAGGAAAATCGAATTGAAAAACCAATTCAATAGGCCAGGGGTGTCCAATGTCGGTTCTCGAGGGCCGCAATCCAGTCGGGTTTTCAGGATTTCCCCAATGAATATGCATGAGATCTGTGTGCATGCACTGCTTTCAATGCATATTCATTGGGGAAATCCTGAAAACCCGACTGGATTGCGGCCCTCGAGGACCGACATTGGACACCCCTGCAATAGGCTGAATCGAATCAAAAATTTTTTTCCTGAATCTGGCAGCATTAGTTTGCGCTACTGTCTTAAACTTTAGGACCTGGGATTGGGGAGAGATGGCATCCTCAGTACTTTATAATGCAAGTGAAACGAGGATTTGGTCAGACTTTTGAAGGGTCTGCAGAAAAAAAATATTGTATAGGCCGGGGACATGAGACAGCAGGAAATGGGAACTTTTCTTCCTTCTATTTTTGTGAATGGAAAGGCTGAGGATGTCAGAGAGTTCAGTTAAAATATGTGCTTTATAAGAAAATATAATAATGTGTTTTATAAAGTTTATAGCATAGCTGGCCTACCCAGTGAGGTGTTCCTAGTGGTGATGGTGGCAGCGTGTCAATGTGTTGAGAGGAAGAGGTGGTCTGGGAAATTCTGCTGAGCAAACTCCGGGCCCATTTCCACCCCCCAGTTAGTCCACTCCACTCAACTGGTTCACACACTGAGTGGGTCTTTGGGTGTTGTGTTGGGATCTCTTCCAGTGGTTTATCTCCTTCTGGTCCAAGGAAGGGAACTTTGTTATCCTTAGCATTGACCTACAGAATATGTTTGTAACAGCGCTGCTTGTGTGGCATTAGGCTATGTAGTGATCGAAAGAAAAAAACAGACCTTTGCACATTTTTGCACTATATGGTGGGTGTATGAGGAGATTCACATTTCCTGCACAGCTAAGTCCATGTGAAGTTACCTTGTGCTGTATTTGACATCTAGCAAGGTCTCTGTTTGAAAGGAAAGATCTAAACTTAAAAATGAAGTGGCCAGAAGTTATGGTAAAAGCAGATAGTGTAGCTGGTTTTAAGAAAGATTTGGACAAATTCCTGGAGGAAAAGTCCATAATCTGTTATTAAGACATGGGGGAAGTGTCTGCTTGCCCTGGATCGGTAGCATGGAATGTTGCTACTCTTTGGGTTTTGACCAGGTATTAGTGTCCTGGATTGGCTACCATGAGAATGGGCTACTGGGCATGATGGACCATTGGTCTGACCCAGTTAGGCTATTCTTATGTTATGTTCTCATCTGTAGGGGCCTTTGTTTTCACTTCTTATTTTAATGTATTTTTTTTCTGGGAACTTATCAGTGTTTTTTATAATGGGAACAAAAATGGAAGAGAATTAATGTGTGTGGGATGAGGGGGTAACTAATTTCTTCAGCTAAATAATTCAATCCACTTCAAACAGACATAGGAGAACTCACGCACCATTCACACACCCTCCAACCAAAAACGTCAAAAGAAAAAAACTGTTCGACAACCTCCTAGCCATTCGAGCTGCAACACTCGACCCCCAACTCTACAACCAATTGACATCTACCACAGACTGCAAAACCTTCAAAAAGAAATAAAAACCCTTCTATTCAAAAAACACATAAAACCGAACTAACACAATCAGAACTGTCCCAAGCATCACCTGCAACTACTCCATATGTACTTCTGATGTCATGACAATTCAGACATAATTTATGTTATGTTATGTTTGGAATATAAGAAAATTTTCACTGCCTGTTTCTATTCTGACCATTTATTCTGTTTCATGGTCATTACAAAAAATATTTTTTTACATAGGGGGGGTGTCAAAAAATGATGGGCCCCGGGTGCCACATACCCTAGGTACGCCACTGGCCTGTACCCTTATTGCTAAAGATCATGTGCATCCAGAATTGGGCTCCTCACCCATCTAAAGATCCACTTGATGGACATCATCCTCAATTTAAAGGACTAGCAATAGCTACCTGAATTTATGGAAAGAGAAATCTATTCTTAAGAAAGGACAAGTTATTCCAAATACTGTATGCGGAGAAGTGTCTCTCTCACCTTTAAACCATTCAATCTCAGCAGCTGAGTGAGCAGATGTTCGGCAAGAGAGAGTAACCGAATGGCCTAGGACAACAGTCTGATCTGTGAGCTCTTCTACAAAAGCAGGTGCTGGAAAAGCAAAAACAAATGAATACATTTTTCAAAAATTTTTATTTTAACAAATTCACATACAAAGGAAATGCAACAGTCGGAACACATACACAAACTATACAAAACTAAAGATAAGATAGTCGTCCACGGGGTTTCTGCACGGAAACTAAAGAACTCAACGAAACAAGTCAAAAACCATACCCCCACCCCAATCCCACCCCATAAACCCCCTCCCACCCTCACCAGCACTCCAGTGTCAAAGCGCCAAATAATTAAAAAATTCAACAGAGCACTTATTCAAAAGCACTTATGAAGTTAGTTCTGGTGCTGAAAACTTCTGGTTTTTTTTTTTTTTTAACCAAGCATTTGAATGGATACATACAATTTTGGATAGGCAATAATTTATGTGTCCAAACAGGGGAAGGATTTGGTGAATTCCAGGGAGCTTATACGTGTAAACAGCAGCTGGTCAGTTCATTATACCATTGCGCCAGTTTTCGAAAAGAGTGTTTATTAGTGGTCTATAAATTACTCAAGTCACTGATTTTCAAAGGCAAAATCCCCCAGATTCTATATAGGTACACTAGCTGATAACCCGGCGTTGCCCGGATATTTATTTATCCCAAAATGTCCAACCCCCTACATGTCCCACCCCCCTATATCCCACATGTCCCACCCCCCACATTACCCCCCCCCCCCACATGTCCCATATGCCCCACCCCCATGTCCCAACCCCCTACCCTCCACATGTCCCAAAGGAATGTCCCTCTCTATGGGGCTGAACTTAGACTTAAACGGCATTGGGAGTGTCGGTATTCATCTCTGCGAGCCCGAAAACTATGGGTTGGACATTAATATCTGTCGCTTTTGATAATTTTAACATATCACCCCCTTCCCACCCCCACAGTGTTTGTCCTCAGATAGTAAGTAATGTGTATGTCAAGTTTGGTTGAAATCTGTCCATGCATTGAAGAGTTATGCTGGAACATACATTCATACACACACACACACACATATATTCAAATTATAATGTGAAATATTTGACAAAATGAATACAATACAACTACCGCAAAACTTGATTATAAACAACATTTTTAGTTTCACCTCCAGGAGCAAGAACATATAAATTCTTGGGTGAACCCACCCTTGAGCAAGCAGAGTTGTGGGCCGCGAAACCCCCAGAACATATCACCCCAGGTAGTGAGGGATCTGCATACCAAGTTTCGTTCAAATCGGTCAAGCCGTTTTTGCGTGATCGCGGCACATACATACATACATCCGATTTTATATATATAGATTAGATAGATTGTGAGCTCACTGGGACAGATAGGGAAAATGCTTGAAGTACCAGTATATAAACCGCTTTGAGGGTGGTTGTAAAACTACTAAAAGGTGGTTATATAAGTCCCAAATCCTTTTCCACTTTATAGAACTTGTGCTTACTGTGGATAGTACTGACAACTAACTTTGGATGGCACTTACTGAACATAAGAACATAAGAATAGTCTTACTGGGTCTGACCAATGGTCCATCAAGCCTAGTAGCCCGTTCTCATGGTGGCCAATCCAGGTCACTATTACCTGGCCAAAACCCAAGGTGTAGCAATATTCCATGCTACCTATACAGGGCAAGCAGTGGCTTCCCCCTTGTCTTTCTCAATAACAGACTAAGGACTTTTCCTCCAGGAACTTGTCCAAACCTTTCTTAAAACCAGCTACGTTATCCGCTCTTACCACAACCTCTGGCAATGCGTTCTAGAGCTTAACTATTTTCTGAGTGAAAAAGAATTTCCTCCTATTGGTTTTAAAAGTATTTCCCTGTAACTTCGAGTGTCCCCTAGTCTTTGTAATTTTTGACGGAGTGAAAGATCGATCCACTTCTACCCGTTCTACTCCACTCAGGGATTTTGTAGACTTCAATCATATCTCCCCTCAGCCGTCTCTTTTCCAAGCTGTCGTCATACGAGAGGAGTTCCATCCCCTTTACTATCTTGGTCGCTCTTCTTTGAACCTTTTCGTTTGCCACCCTATCTTTCTTGAGATAAGGAGACCAGAATTGCACCATGGCGCGATACAGGGGCATTATGACATTCTTAGTTTTGTTAACCATCCCTTTTTTAATAATTCCCAGCATCCTGTTTGCTTTTTTGGCCGCCGCCACACAATATAAATAAGGGGCAATTATATAACTGGGCATCAAAATTAGGTACCCAGATTGAACACGCTGGGCACAAATTCTATAGCAGCACCTGTGCGCCAAGATTCCGTTATAGAATGCTAGCGTAAGTCGGCATCAATGTAACCATAATTAGGTGCGCCCACTTAGGTTATGGCAATAGCAGGCTTAAATGCATGCATTTAAATATGGCACTTTAGCACATTAAGGGCTTCTTTTACGAAGGCGCGTAAGGGCCTTACCATGTGGAATAGCACGCGCTAAAATACCGCACACGCTAGCCGCTACCGCGCGCTAATCCAGTACGTGTGCTAAAAACGCTAACGCACCTTCGTAAAAGGAGCCCTAAGTGGGAGACCCCCGCACATAGGGACATTTCTTTGCATTTGCATGCTGAGCAAAGTGTCACTGAGCTAGGTGCTATTCTTTAACCTGGGGGCCTGAATTCCATGGTGCATAGTTTGCAGGTGGGCATGCACGTGGATAGCGTCTGGGTGGAGCACGGGCAGGGTGCACAGTTATGCACATAAATTCAAGTTTCAAGTTTAGGTTCAAGTTTATTAAAATTTGATAAAATGCTAATCATAATTCTAAGCGTTTTAACACTTAAAAATATGATCTCTCCCATTGCTCTTTTGTTTTAACCTTAATTGTACTCTTTTCTTTCTTAAATTGTATTTCCCCCTACTATCCTTTTGTTTTCATGTAGAGATCATATTGATGAAGAATGAGAATAGTACAGGAAATGGTAGTGTGGACCAATGTTCCCTCTAAGCTGAGCGCATGAGCGATCGCTCACTATTTTCATTGGCGTCGCTCATAATTTTTCTGTCGCTCACTAAAATATGCAGTGGGTGCGACTGGAATCGAGCGCGGGCGGAGGTGAGAGGAAGCAGTGGCGGCGGCTCAGGCCAAGCGCCGGCGCAGCACTGCATCTTGATTGATCTGAGTAAGGGGAAATGAGGTCAGTGGAATGCATAAGGTCAGTAGATTTCAAAAGTAGACAGTTCTGATTTGCGGGATTGTGATGATCTCCTCAGCGACGCCGTGCCTGCGCGTCCTCCTCGGAGCCTTGTTTTTTCCATCCGCCGCTCCGCACCGCTGCCTGAAATGTTTTTTTGAAGCTTCGGTCTGCCCTGCTCGCCTTAGTGTATTTTTAAGTTGAAAGATGCAGCGGCGGCTCCTCTCTAGATCCCCTACTGCATTGGACTTCCGACGCAGGTGGGGATCGTGAGAGGAGCCACTGCCACGTCTTTCAGCTTAAAAATACACTAAGGCATGGCAAGGAGCAGGGCAGACCGAAGAACAGCATGAACATACCAGTAAGGCGCACTCCTGCGGCCACGGACCTACACCTCACAGAACACGCAGATAGGAGTGCGGCTAGCGTAACTTGTCGCTCATGCATATTTTTTTTTTCACACACCTCATCAATCCTTAGAGGGAACATTGGTGTGGACCCGGAGATCATTAGCATTTTGAGGTTTCCCTTAAATTTATCTATATTTTTCTCAGACGGCTGATGTAAGTAGCTGCACCATTGACAGAGGCACATATTTGCCCGACTCTGTTAATATTCATAAAGAAAAGTAGGCACCTAGGCCCAGATTAGGTTTACCAGACGTCTGGATTTACCCAGACATGTCCTCTAAAAAGAGGACAGAGGACACGCCGGCTTTTCAAAACCCAGCACTTTGTCCGAGTTTTGGAAAAGCTGTTGAGATGGGGGCTGAATCTGGAATGCATCTGCGCATACGCGGATGTTACGCGGTGATGTCATGCACATGCACGCATGTGTGTGATGTCAACGTACCATACCTGCGCATGCTCAGATGCCCTCCTGACGTGGATCCGAACAAGCGAACAGGTTGAGGGGGCTGGGGCGGAACAGGGTGTGATTTGGGCAGAACGAAGGCGACTAATCGGTGTTCAATTTCCTTTATTATTTGATATGACTCAATATGATCGTGTTTCAGCCTCAGGAGTTTCAACAGAGACAGCGGCAGATACTTTCGACTATTGAATTGGATGTCTAAAGATTTCACCAAGAAGATCTTGAAACCTTACGCTTTATTATTATTATTTTTTTTTAAAATTTATTCAATTTTCTATACCATTCTCCCAGGGGAGCTCAGAATGGTTTACATGAACTTATTCAGGTACTCAAGTATTTTTCCCTTTCTGTCCTGGTGGGCTCACAATCTATCTAACATACCTGGGGTATTGGGGGAATTAAGTGACTTGCCCAGGGTCACAAGGAGCAGCGTGGGTTTAAACCCACAACCTCAGGGTGTTGAAGCCTTAGCTTTAACCACTGCGCCACACTCTCCCCAGACTCCTGTGGCAGGCCCTTCTGGGCCGAAACACAATCGTGTCGAGTCATATCAATCAATAAAGGAAATTGAATACTGATTAGTCACCTTCGTTGTTTGTTCTCTGCTTTCCCGGGAAAAGCTACGCCATAGGCATGCATATCATGGGTGTGCCTTATTGGAGAGCAATATATACACGTCATAGGCGTGCGTCACATGCGGCTTCCCATGCATGCTTTTGACATTTTTTCCTCCAAAACTATTACTACTATAATGTGTATGGTGTATTTTAAAATTTTTTTATAATGAGCCACAGCCAGAAACACATGCCGGAGATGCACTTTTCACAGCACCAACACCCCCAGACCAGCCGGTGATTTTTGGTTGTCTAAAACAGCATTGTGCTTGGAGAATCGCCCAGCGATGATAGAGAATTGCCCAGAGTGCTCGTTTAAATATTAATGAGCCCATTTTACTACCATTTTAATATTAATGACCTCGTTGTAATACATTTGCATGGCAGAGTCGGAGGCTGCTAGAAAGCTCAGAAAAGACCGCGATGAGCTGTTCTGATGATCGAGAGGTAAAATACTGCCAAACTAAACCGGCTGGAGCCGGTTTAGCAACCATCATTAAAGGCTCGGTAAGTTTTGAGAATCCGGCACTAAGTGTTTTTTCCTCTCTGTCTCAGCAGGCTCACAATGTAACTATGGTACCTAGGGCAATGGAGGGTCACAAGGAATGGCACTAGGCTTGAACCCACAACGTCAGGGTGTTGAGGCGGCAACTCGAACCACTAGGCAACTCCTATTAAAGTAGATTGGTTAGCTCAGACATGCAATTTAAACAGCCAGGAGCTGCTCTTGGAAGTTAGGTTCCAAATAGTTGATTTTTGGTATTTAAAAATAGGCAAAGAAACCATTTGGGCACTATCCAAAAAGGGGCCGATATTCATCTACACTCCCCCTTGTTCTATAACAGGGTGCTTAAATTTAAGTGTGGTCTGCCTGCTTAAATTGATAGAATACTGCTTTGACTCCATTTTGGACTCAAGATTTCTGTGATAGACCCAAATCTCATCTCCAGTCACAAAACAATGAAAATAAATTCCAATTGGTCTTCACGGAGCATTTTCAAGTTCTCCTGATAGCCCTGGAGCCTCGTGGCCTTCTGACATGGTGTCAATGTTCTTGGAATCCATCTCACACTAACCTTGGACATGCCCAACTTTTCATGAATTATTTTCCAAACTGTACCTGCCGAGATGCCTATTTCTTCAGCTATTCAGAAACCTTAATTCATTTGCCTGACAAAATTAAATCCTCGACTTTCTTGCACATTTCTGTGGACGTTGCTTCCACAGGCTTCCAGTGTGAGGGTCATCTTCAATGGACTCTCTACCCCATTTAAGCTGCTTGCTCCAAAATTTTACTTTGTAGGATGATGGGGCAGATTCACCATAAACTGTAGTCATGCGTTTATGGATCTCCTTTGGCTTTTTCACTTCTTTTGTGAGAAATTTTATCATTGAACGGTGCTGCAAATCTAGCAGTTTCTTACTTGATTCACATGAGGATTCTCCATACATCCTGTCTCTTGGAATGCTAGACTCACACTGAGCTGCAGCTGTGCATGAGTAACCTTGAGACATATTACAACATGCAGACTTGTTTTGACACGCTTGCTACTTTCTTTCATACCCATGTAGATAAATTATTGAACGCCTCTCTGGCCAGCTATAGAACTGCCTAAAGGACAAGTCCATAGGCCATTATTGAGATGCCTTGGGGAGATCCACCGCTTATTCCTAAGATAAGCAACATAAAATGTTTTACTACTTGGGATCTAGGTAGGAACTTGGGACCTGGGTTGACTACTGTTGGAAACAGGACACTGGGCTTGGTGGACTTTGAGTCTGTCCCAGTATGGCAATTCTTTTTTTTTTTTTTAATCTTTATTTTCATTTTATAGTATTGACATAATATTAGTCAAAACAAGAAAATAATACAACTCAGTTCAAAGATTAAAATGAGACAATAGGTAATAATAAACATTTACAATTGAAATACAGAAATCAAAGCAAAATTTTTCCTTTCTCATTCGGCATAACATTAAGCCCAAAATAATTTTTTACTGGTTTGTATCGTTAGACCTCAATCCATGGGGGAGAGAGCTTTAAAATTGTTGAAATCTTAATCAAATAATACAAAGAAAAATGAAGATGGTAGCGGGGGAGAACATAACCAAAAACCTTATACTTGAGCAGGTTGAGACTGAAGTTCTCTCAAGAATTTTAAATTTGCTCTTTAGCAGAAATTAATTTTGTCAACTGCTGAGATTCAAAGAAAATAAATCTATTCCCTTGATAGGTCATTACACATTTACAGGGGAATCTGAGTACAAACGTCGCACCTAACTGCAGAACCCTTTGGTCTCAAAATAAGAAATTGTTTTCTTCTCTTTTGGGTCATTCGTGACACGTCTGGATACATTCTCACTGTTTTAGTCATAAATGGTACATCTTTAAACTTAAAAAACAATTTAAGCATCCATTCCCTGTCAGCATCTATAGCAAATTGTACAAGTAGCGTAGCAGTTGCCGGTATCTCTTCACCTGACCTCTCCAGGAAATTTGTCAAATCCAAACTATCAGCAGACAAATTCTGCTGGTTTGGTTTTTGAACAGATGCTCTAGTTGGTAAATAATATATTTTAGTGAGAGGCGGATAGGAGGTTTTGGGAACTTTCAAAACTTCTTTCAAATACTTTTTAAATGTATCCTGCGCTGAAATAAGTGGTAATTTTGGAAAATTGATAATCCGAAGATTACTTCTTCTAGTCATATTTTCCAACATTTCCACCTTAAAATTAAGGTTTCCACTATCTTTTACCCAGACCGAAGCCTGGGACTCCACTGTTTTTATTCTAGTTTCATGTCCATCCACTTTATTTTCAACCCTGGATATCCTATTTTTCATTTCCAAATTTTCAGACACAACAGAGGTATAATGTGTGGTAAGTTGCTGCATTTGAGTTCCCAAAGAGATTTGCAAACTAGATATTGCTTCCCAAATTGTCTCCATATTGAAAACCTTGGGCCTCTGCATTGGTATCAGTTCAGCACCCAGAACCTCTGATGAAAAAGTACCTGGAACTTCAGCAGGCGATGAAGTCAGTGTCAGGAAATCCTGAGGCAGTTTCTGTCCCAGCTCCTCCGAATGCACAGATAATAGTTTTGGCTTCACCCCTCCTCCTACTGAGCCGACTCCCGATCTCAGCATGTCTGGAGAGCAAACACCCTGGGGCATTTCCTTCACCGTCGACTGGCCAAACGCCCCCGAACAACTCGGAGGACTTTGCTCTTCCGTCGATCGGTCAAACGCCCCCGGGCGACTCGGAGGACTCCGCTCTTCCGGGGTCAAAGATGTTGCCTCGAGGGAGAGTTGCAACGCTTCAGCCAGCGTGTCTCTCCCAGCCGAGAAAGCCTCCGGCTGTGTTGGCGTCCCTCGCTGAAGGAAGGCGTCCATCGGGCCCGTTGCTGCTGGTAAGGATTTGTCAGGGAAAATCCGAAGCTTAGATTTTCGTTTCACCATTTCACCATTCAGAAGAGACAGCAGTCAGGGAACATCCATGGCGTCTAGCTCTAAGCACCCGCGGCCATCTTCCTTAGGCCACTCCCCCAGTATGGCAATTCTTATATCTTTATATACACTGTATACATACTGTACTCGTATATACACACACCCATACCCTTGGCAGTTTCCTTTAGGTCTGCTGAAAATGTCTAGGTAGATATAACTTGAAATGCCTATTTTAGATATTTCAATTTATACGAGGATATTTGGAGTGTTATATAAACAGTGTTGCTGAATATACATCTGATCTGAAAAAGTCTAAGTTTGACATTTCTAATTATATGTTCATCATGCTTCTGAAAACTGACCTCATTGTATCAACCTCTTTATTTTCACGAAAGTCATATTTTATATCACCAATCACATCTAGTTTAAGTTTTTAAAAAATGTATATTTATTTTAAAAATATTTATATATATGTATACAAAATTACTTGTAAAAGATGAAATACAGTCAGCAATGGGATAGCATGCAGTCAAATGCTCAAATCTATAAGAGAAAAAAAGCAAACCTGAGAAAGTGCTGGGCTGAAGTGCTGCCATCTGGGGTTCTGGCGCCCTCTCTCTTTCTGGAAGTCTATATACTTTGAGATAAATGGGAATAAAGATGTAAGCTTGTCGGTAACTGCCAACAGAAATTATGGGTCCAAAATACATAGCACCCAAAGCACCATAAATAGAAGAAAAACAGAGGCCTTCAGCAATGACCTAAGATAAAAATAAATATCTACCAGCTCAATGTAAGGGCTATGGTTGGTTACTCATAGTAGATGGTTAGATGAGTTGACCAGAGGCCAACTATCTGACAGAAGTTCCACACTAGCACAGATTTGAACTCAGGTCATGAGCACAGTAGGCAAGTGACTATATCATCCAAGCATCATCCAAGCATCACTCTGCATGAGATGTAGCTGCAGACCCTGTCTCTGGATATTTTGGGGCACTAAGCTACTCAGGAACTCCAGAAGAGCATGTGTTTCACAGAGTAGGTTAGAGGCTTCATGTCTTGATGGCTCTCCCATTCCAATTTGAATACTTTCAAAATCTCTGTTCACCAAATTGTTTGTGGTGCCAAACTTTTACACCAAGAACCCTGGTCATTCTAGGGAAAGAGGGTGCACATCAATCTGCTAGTGTGCTATAGGAAGCTGTAAACACTCTAAAAGCTTTCCAGAATCAGATGGGCAACAAAATTGTTCTGGTCCAAAGAGGGAGGAACAGGCCCCATTCTCCTCTATGGGGAAGCTGTCAAGTTATGGATTTGGGATATCTCTTATGGGACAACCATAAGAGCCATATCATTGGCAGGAGGAGACAACAACCTGATAGACAGACTCAGTCATATCTGGGGTTTTACAAGCCCCAATAAAGTACGGGAAGGTGAAATTTGCACAGGAGACAAAATTCAAGGACAAAGGGCTAGGATGCAAATTTGCTGTAAACTAATGAGTAGTTGATGCCTTGGACAGCAGAGGTAGTAGCAACCAAATCATAACCATAATGAAATGTTAAAATGTGCGGCACAAGCATATTACACAGTGGTAAAAAAGCTGGCAGTGGTAGGGGAACGAGTAGGATTACCAGATGTCCGAGATGTCTTTTTAGAGCAGGGGTGTCACATGTTGGTCCTCGAGGATCACAATCCAGTCGGGTTTTCAGGATTTCCTCAATGAATATGCATGAGATCTATTTGCATGCACTGCTTTCATTGTATGCTAATAGATCTCATGCATATTCATTGGGGAAATCTTGAAAACGCGACTGGATTGACACACCTGTTGATACCCCTGTTTTAGAGGATCTACCGGGTGCCTGGATGTTTTTCCAAAACCCAGCAGTTTGTACGGGTTTTGGAAAGCCTCGAGCTTGGTGCTGTGTCTGGAAGGCCTCCAAGCATGTGCAGATGTGAAGCGATGATGTCACATGGACACATGCATGCTTGCAACATCATCACGTTGTTCGGAGGCCTTCCAGACATGACCCCGAGCTCATGGAAGAAGAGATGAGGTTTGTGTGTCTGTGTGGGGGGTGGGGGGCCTGGGGGCAGAACTGGGTGGATCCAAGTGTCCTCTTTTTGTAATGAGGAAATCTGGTAACCCTAGGAACAAGTATACTGGGGAGAGCTGTGGAGGGTGACAATGGGAGCAGAATTGGGGAACAAGAAAGAGAGTGCTGGTGTTGGTGTAGGCTTTAACAGTTTTTGTGTTTACCTATCAAGTGACAGTCAAACATATAGATAGAGACTCAGTCTGAGCAGACTGGACAGGTCAATTGGTGTTTATCTCTCGTCATTTTCTGTTATATGCTAACACCTTTCAGATCTTGGCCTAAATACCAAGAGCCTGCTATTCAGAGAAGACTTAGCATCTGATTTTTAGGTGCCTGTTTTTAGCACTAGGACCCAGGGCAAGGCTGTGTAGACTTAGATTAAATAATATACTTTCTGTTTATTTATAACTCAAACCTTTACATACTTCTGTTCAGTCTATGTAGAGGCCTGTCTTCAGTTTTACTTTGAACTTCTTTTCTTTGTTTTGCTTGCAGAAAGGACACTTTTACCTTCCCTTCATATTACAAACAACTTCCCTCATGTCTAGTGTGACCATATTGCTCCAGAAAAAAGGGGACGGACTGTGATCTGAGCTGGTTTTATATTTACATCTAAACCCTCCTCCTGGACAACAAAACAAAAAGCCTACAGCAATGATCTCCAACCTTTTTCATGTAAAGGGCCACAGTGTGAATACAAGAAAGCTCTGAGGGCCACCAAAAGATTTCAAGCTTACCTATATTACTAATTTTGTAAAGCGCCATGGTCTGCTTCTTTAGACTGGGTATTAAACTACAGCAGTTCAAGGATATATTTTAATGTAAGCCCCTTGGTTATGTGGGGTGCATTGCAGTTGCCTAGCTCCTGCCCGAATTGAGGCAGAAGGGGTACACAAAATATTTATTTGTTCAGAAGCAGGGTTGAGACCAACTATGAAGCTGGGGGGGCTCTGTGTAGCAAGCACACACCAGACTGTCCATTCTAAAAAAGGTAGACTACACCAGATGTTAAACTCCAAACTCAAACTTTACTCTTCCAGTAGATGAAAGAGGTACTTTCCTTGAACAGTAACATAGCACACCCAGATCTAATCTAATCCAGATTTCTGAATCGCATTTATCTAGTACAGGTTCAAGGTGATTTACAAGCTAAGAGGCCCATATTGTAATATAGGGGATTACAGTCACATCATATTAAAGAGTGAAAATTACATAATTGCAGGTAGATAACGAGTATAGGTTCAAGACAGTTCATCATTAAGAGGCCTATAAAGGCAAAGGGATGCTAGAGTTACATTATTGAAGATGGATGGTAGATATAATTACAAGGAGGTGTTAATCACAGATTTTCATATGGTTTAAAATAAATCTTAAGCTTATATACCGCATCTTCTCTATGAAGATAGACCTCGGTACGGTTTACAAAAATTTTAAAGAAGGGAAAATATAATAAGAAGTTTTCAGATGTTTGCGAAATAATTGGAAAGAGCCCAAATTTCGCAGCTGGACAGCAAAATTATTCCAAAGCTCAGTAATTTTAAAGTAAAGAGATTTCCCTAATTTTCTAATATAGATAACGCCTTTTAACGAGGGGAAAGATAATTTAAGCTTTTGTATAGATCTGGACCACTACTGGGGGAAGATGGTTGTAGTTAAGTCCATGTTTGTTGCTCTTGGTTTGGAGGGAAGGCTGAGTTACTGAGTTGTAAGGAATATGTCAAACAAGTACAGTTGATGTACATTCTTACTCCTTTCTTACTCCTTTCAGTAAACCCAAGATTTTAACTACACATTTCTTATTAGATAGTAAAAGCTGTTCACAAAAATGTACCTTTGTAGATCCCAGACTTGAAGGGTGGAACCCTAGTACCAGAGTTGTGCAGACTTTACATTATCTCCCTTTTGCCATAGATGTAGATTCTTAGGGTTACCAGATGTTCGGGAAAACCCGGACATGTCTTCTGTTTTTTTTTTTAAGGACTGTCAGGGTGTCTGGATGGATTTCCAAAATCCATCAATTTGTCCGGGTTTTGGAAGGCCCCGAGCTTGGGACTGCAACTGGAGGGCCTCCTAGCATGCACAGATGCGACATGATGATGTCACATACATGCACACATACATGTGACATCATCACATTGCACCTACACATGCTTGGAGGCCCTCCAGAGCTTGGGGACGCATCTGGAGGGCTTCTGAACATGCGCAGATGCGATACGATGATGTCACATACATGCACACATATCACATATTACATTATCACATTGCATCTATGCATGCTCGGAGGACCTTAAGAGCTTGGGGCTGCATCTGGAAGGCCTCCTAGCATGCTAATCAGCTAGCGGCTCTGCGTGGGCAGGAGTGAAGAAGGCCGCTCCTGCCATGATTCACCGCTGGACCACCAGGGAATTTTCTAGAGACTTTGGACTATCCACATGTAGATTAAAAGACAACTTCAGTGTCAGAACAGGTTGATATTTGGAATATACACTTAGCTAAGACCTTAGAGAAATTGCACCATTAAAAAAAAGTCTTATGCTCCACTCACAAATGCTCATCTTAGTTTTCTCCAAAACTTTAGACCTTTAGACATAAAGGATGGAAAATCTGGAAAAGAGATGGTATAAATCTTGTCTGGATGAGGACAATATAAACTGTAGGAAAACATGACAAAGTATTGCCAAGACTGAATAGCAGCCACAAAACAATATTTCTCCCAGGCTGCCAATTCAACTAAGCACTTGTTCATTATAGTAAACAGCCTACTGCAATCTCCACAACAAAACCAGCCTGCTCAGTCAAACCTGAATTTTAGCAATTTTGAAGTAGGTGGTGATCAACAGTGTGAAAATCGGAAGACGGGTCAAGAAGGATGAGGATAGAATAGAAGCCTATGGATCTGGCCAGGAACAGGTCACTGGGGACTTCTGCAAGGGCAGTTTCTATAGATTGTAGAGAACAAAAGCATGATTGAAATGGGCAAGAATAGCCTGAGATAAAAGAAAGTCAAGACAACAGTGTTCAAGGAGCTTAGATAAGAAAGGGAGAAGGGAGATGAGGCGATAGTTGGAAGGACAGGTCGGGTACAGTGAAGCTTTCTTGAGGCGTAGTGTAATTACAGCATGTTTGAAGGTATCAGGAACAGTTGCGGTGGAAAGTGAATGATTGAGGATATGACAGAAGGGATGACAATAGGAGAGATAGTGCTAAGTAGATGGGTGGGAATCGGATCAGAGGAACAGGTAGTGTTCGGAGGAGGAAAGAAGATGTGCAGTTTCCTATTTGATTTGCACACACATCCAGGGAGGTGGGGGGGGGAATATATTTTGCATTATTCTTTGATCAAATGTAAGTGCTGTTCATGATATTAATTGTATGTAAAATTTATTGCACTTTGTACTCGGATTGAAAATCAATAAAGAATTTAAAAAAAAAACATTAGGCCATATGAGTCAGTGTTTTGCCTTGCATTATATAGTACTATATATGGAGCAAAAATCTCATTGAAACCCAGACTTACCTTCTTTTCTCTCAGGTTCACTAGGCTGCTTTCCTTTTATAATTCTTGAAATATTGGCAACAGAAGCTTTCATCTTCTGTTTCAGACTTTTCTCTGAAGATTTCTCCATTGATTCAGACTTTCCATAGGGCTTAAAAAATCCCAGTTTAGTTTGCTTGCTGAAAGTTGAGTGTGTATGTTCTTTACTTCCGTCCTTATGGAAGTCAAACAAATGCTGCTGTTTGACTGAGGACAGTTCCCTAGGTTCATGTTCCAAACTTTTATCAAGTTTCTGATCTCGCTCCAATTTTTGTGAGTCTTGTTTCATGGCTATATCACAAACACTAATCTTTTCAGAAAGTTCAAGAAGAGCCTGCCTTGCTGAGGTTGTGGCAACTTGCACAATATCTGGAGACAACTCAAGCTCTGATGTCATTTCTGTGCCCACACCAATTTGGACTCCAGCTGTCTCAGATTTAGCCATTTCTCTGGGGCATGAAGATCCTTCAGCGTGCTCTGTGGTAGCTCTAACAGTTTTTGTTGTAAGTGGAAAGGTTTGGATGTCATAGAATTCAAAAAGATCATAAAATGCAGGTTCAGGATCTGATGTGCCTGATGTTGATGCCTCGGAGAAGATAATTTTTTTCCCTTCTGAAAGGTCAGCAATCTCTATTAGTGAAACCTCAGAATTTCTACCAGCTTCCTCAAAATCAGAAAAATTATCAGACCTTCTTCCAGTACCTGAGCTATCAGAATGTGAAAAGAAAGTTTTGCCCGAACTACAACTTTCTAGCGTTAAGTCCTCCAAATGCTCATGAGGAAAAGGAGGGGTTGGTGCTTGACCAAATGCAAATAGGCCATACTGAGTGCTTGACATACCTGCTACGTCTTTTACTTCAGAAGCAGATGTGATGGATGATTCTGTTACTTTTCCAAGATAACTTTTGTTTTTATCTCCTTCTCCTTTCAGTCCTGAACTGATGACACTAACAGTTGACTGAGTTAACTGAGAAAGTGGATCTGTGTGAAACATCTTAACTGATGAGAGTTTTTGCTTAGACCCCTCTTGATCAGACATGGACTTTACCAAAACATTCATCTCCTTGGACAAACAAACCATTTCATCTACTAAGTTCTCAAGAACATCAGATTGTTCTTTACTGTATACTATAGATTTTGATGATTGACTTAAAGACTCTTTGTTTTGTTCTTGGCAATCAGAAACTGGGGATGTCCTTTGAGGTTGAAGATTTATCACTGGACTTTCAACATGAGATGGTCTTGAAGAGATTTCCATTTCTGTTGGTGAATCTGTTTTATCCTGACCTGTGTCTTCTTCTGTTAAAGGTTCTTTATAACAAATACTAGCATGTTCAGAGGAATATTTATATTTTCCAGACTCTGCTGGAGTCTTCTGTGAGGCTTCACACTCTGACTCTTCAAACAGAGGCCCTTGAGATTGGCTCATGGTCCTTAGTCTGTAATCATCCAATGAGCGGCTTCTACTGGAAACACTAAGAGTGTGCTTTGGTGATCCCTTAGCAATGTCAAAGGAAACTGATTTTGTTAAAGAATTAGATGGTCCTTCATGAAGAAATGCTCTTCCTTCTTCCTTTATTCCAAATTGCTCTAGCAAGGGCTCCCGTAGGCCACTTAAAGTTCCTTTTGAATATCCTGCTTTTATTAAGTTTCTTCTGGCTCTTTCACGGCTTTTGATAACATCTTTGTCTTGTGTCGTGCTCTCATATGCTTCACTGTAGAACGTGCTTTTAATAACACTCTGCCTTGGCACATATAACAAAGAAGGTTGATCAACATCATCTCCAGCTTTTGAGATTTTGTCTTTATTTGAAACCTTGAGCAATAAAGCACTATCAGCAGAGGATCCTCGGACCAAGTATTCAACCTTTTCTCTTTTAGTTGACAGGTCACCTATTTCTATTGTGGCAGCTTTAAATAACAGAGGTTTCTCTCCAACAGCCGCTTCAGGTTCCTCAGTGTCTTCTGCTGCATGCTCCAACATTTTTTCCTGTCCTGTCTGACCACAATCCCTTTGTTCTGGATACTCCATCAATGACTCTTTGACAGATGCACTTATCAAAGGTGAGGACTCCATTTCATCACTTTTTGTTGCTTGTACCAAGGCCTCCACACTTGTTTTGGAATAGTCACTTGATAATATAGTGTCTTCATAAGATGGAATATCCAACACTGACAAATTTAGCTCTGGGGTAGTAGTTAAGTCTCTAGTACTGGAGGAAACAGCACTTTCATTATCAGAAGAAGAGTCACTTGTTGTGGAGGAACTGCTGTCTCCAACTAGGTGTCGAGGAACACCAAGAGAAGAGCTCTCAGGAGCTCCTTTCAGGAGGTCTGGAATTGATCTCATTACCAGTATAGACTTATAGCACATAAGGGATCGCTACAATTAAATAGAGAAATATGATATCATTAGAAATAAAACTCAAATTAAACATGAGGCAATAACAAACATTCTCTCTATGTTGCCTACTCAATTCTCATATAATATAAAAGCTATCAGATTTATTTTTTAGAACTAGTTAAGAATTTGTCAAGATTTAGGGCTTCTTTTACAAAGCCGCGCTAGTGACTGCCTTGCGCTAACGGCCCCGAAGCCCATAGAAATTTAAAGGGCTTCGGGGCTGTTGCCGCACGGCAGCTGCTAGCGCGGCTTTGTAAAAGAGAAAGTTAATGTTTTATGAAATGTTGATCTGCAGTCAATATATAATTATTTCACTGATGTAGAAAGGCAAAAGTTTATATTGAAAAAGCCCATTGAGTATATGGATAACACGGGAAATATTAGATGATTTAGGGGCTCAATTTTGTAGCAGAAAAAATGTCTAGAAAAACATCATATAGCGGGAAAAAGAGATATGTTTTGCAAAAACATTTAAGTCGCAATTTTCAAAACTCAGATTTGAGATGTCTTTCTCCACAGTCCATCCAGATTTCAAGGGGGCATATCAGGTGTGCGTTTTGTGCAGGACTTGGGCGTTAGCAAAATGTCTAGTGCACAAATTGAGACGGGTTGGCTTAGAATTCTTTTCTGTCACAGCACAGCTACAAAAAGATGCCCTAAATGACTAGCGGACTACTGGAGAGATTTAGGCATGACCCTCTCTCATTCCCCCAGTGGTCATTGGCCCCCTCCACTCCCTAAGTTGAGAAAGTGACAGTACATACCAGGCACTAGGACAGCTTCAGATATCATGGCCATTCCCATTAGCACAGTGAGCAGGTTCCAGGAGTAGTGCGATGGATTGCAGAGAAGGGGATCTAGGGCCATATCCCACTCTAACTAGTGGTTTTTAGAGGTGGTGGAGACATGACTGTGTATGAGTTCAATAAATTGTGGGACAGGCATGTGGGATCTCTTGGGGAAAGGAGGAGGTAGTGGATGCAGTGGATGGGCAGACTGGATGGGCCATTTGGCCTTTATCTACCTTCATGGTTCTATACTGCAAAAAAAGATCCAGAATGGAAAGCAATTGAAGAGGTAAGTTTCAAAATCACTTAAGTATGAAAAGTTCTTCTCTGGATAAATGCAAGTTTTTATTTTCAAGAAGTCTAATCAACATAGAAAATTTTTTTCCACCGAATATCACATACGTTACCTTACAAATAAGGAGAAATTAGGTTCTTACCTGCTAATTTACTTTCTTTTAGCTTCTCCAGACCAGTAGAGGTTAACTTTACGAATGGGTATATATCTAATCATGACCAGCAGGTGGAGACTGAAAACAAAACTTTGGGACAGTATATCCTAGCCCCTCCTCTCTATTTCCCTCAGTCTGCCGAATAGCCAAGCAGAACCAAGAACTGGAAAACAACAGAGAGAAAAAACAATACTCCGAAAGGAGTAACAAATAACAAAACCCAAAATGCTGTTGGAAAATGCAGAGGAGAAATTCCCGAAGGAAGAATGTCCCCACAGCTCGCCAGCTAAGCCAGCCGAGCCACAGCCGCTGTTCTTCAATTCTCCCCGGCCCTAGAAAAATACTAGAACCCGCAGCAAAAACCAAAAACTGCCCGCGCAACAGCCCCAACAACAACAACAACAGACAGGGTGGGGACCTCTACTGGTCTGGAGAAGCTAAAAGAAAGTAAATTAGCAGGTAAGAACCTAATTTCTCCTTCTTTAGCACTCTCCAGACCAGTAGAGGTTAACTTTACGAATGGGACGTACCAAAGCAGTCCCTCTCACGGGCGGGACCCCCGAAGGGCCGATACCAGTACACGCTCACCGAACACCGCGTCCCGACGCGCCTGCACATCAACCCGATAATGACGAACAAAGGAATGCAAGGAGGACCAAACCGCAGCCTTACAAATATCCACAGGAGGCACGAGCGACGACTCAGCCCAAGAAGCCGCCTGACCCCGAGTGGAATGAGCCTTGAGAAACTCCGGAACAGGCTGCTGTTTCAGAAGATAAGCGGAAGCAATCGTCTCCTTGATCCAGCGCGCAATAGTAGCCTTAGAAGCGCCAGCTCCCCGACGAGGACCCGCCAGGAGGACAAAGAGATGATCGGACTTCCGGAATTCCTGGGTCCGCTGCACATAAGAGCGAAGGACCCGACCGACATCCAACTTGCGCAGCTGCCGTTGCTCAGAAGAGCCCTCCCGACCACCCAAGACCGGGAGAACCACCGATTGATTGACATGAAAAGGAGAAACAACCTTAGGCAGAAAGGAAGGAACAGGCCGCAAGACGACCCGCTCCCTAGAAAACTCCAAGAAGGGAGTCCTACAAGAGAAAGCCTGCAGCTCAGAAACACGCCTAGCAGAAGTAATGGCCACCAAAAAGACCGCCTTCAAAGTAAGGTCCTTCAAAGAACAGTCGTCCAACGGCTCGAAAGGCGGACGCACCAAAACAGAGAGAACCAGATTAAGATCCCAAGAGGGAACCGAGGGCCGTAGGGGAGGCCTAAGCAACTTGGCCGCCCGCAAAAACCGAATCACATCAGGAAGAGCCGATAAACGCTGACCTGACACCAACCCTCGAAAAGCCGACAGGGCCGCAAGATGAACCCGTAGAGAAGACCAAGCCAGGCCTCTATCCAGGCCATCCTGCAAGAACTCCAGAATGTTAGGCAGAGAAGCGCGAAAAGAGGTCACTCCCCGCGCCCGACACCATTCCTCAAAGAGACGCCAAACCCGCACATAAGCCCGAGAGGTAGAAAGCCTCCGGGACCCCAACAGTGTAGAGATCACCTTGTCTGAATATCCCTTCTTGCTAAGGCGACCCCTTTCAAGAGCCACGCCGTAAGACAGAAGGGAGACGGGTCGAACATGGGAATGGGACCCTGCATCAGAAGGTCGTCCGTGAGAGGCAGAGGAAGAGGATCCGCTGCCAGGTGCCTCACCAGATCCGCATACCACGGACGGCGAGGCCAATCCGGCGCCACCAGCACCACCAAACCCGGATGGTAAACAATGCGAAGAAGCACTCTGCCCACCAGCGGCCAAGGAGGGAACACATACAACAGCCCCTCCGTTGGCCACTGCTGGACCAGAGCATCCAGACCCTCGGCCAGACCGTCCCTGCGACGACTGAAGAAGCGGGGCACTTTGGCGTTGCCACCCGTGGCCATCAGGTCCATCAGGGGCTGCCCCCAAGCCTGCACTATCAACTGAAACGCCTCGGCGCCGAGACACCACTCTCCTGGATCTAGGAAGTGACGACTGAGGAAGTCTGCCTGAACATTTTCTACTCCGGCTATGTGAGAGGCCGAGAGGTCCAGCAGATGGGATTCCGCCCAAACCATGAGCAGAGCCGCCTCCTGCGCCACCTGAGTGCTCTTGGTGCCCCCCTGACGATTGACATAAGCCACCGCCGTGGCATTGTCCGACAGCACTCTGACCGACTTGCCCCGCAACAGGGAGTGGAAAGCCAACAGCGCCAGACGGACCGCTCTGGTCTCCAACACGTTGATCGACCAGGCGGCCTCCTCCGCGGACCAGGTGCCCTGAGCTGAGTGACCCAAACACTGAGCCCCCCAACCCAGGAGACTCGCATCCGTCAGGAGCACCGTCCACTGCGGGAGATCCAGACCCACCCCCTGAACTAGGTGAGGGGTCTGGAGCCACCAACGTAGACTGCAGCGCGCCAAGCCTCGCAGGGGGACCGGAACATCCATCCCGTGCCTCTGGGGAGACCACCTCCGGAGCAGAGCATACTGGAGAGGACGCATGTGGGCCCGCGCCCACCTCACCACGTCCAGGGACGCCGCCATCGACCCCAAGACCTGGAGGAAATCTCGCGCCCGAGGACACCGGGACGCCAAAAGCAGGCGAATCTGAGATTGCAATTTGCTCACCCGGCCCTCTGGGAGGAAGACCTTCCCCAAGGAGGTGTCGAACAGCACCCCTAGGTACTCCAGACGCTGAGCCGGGACCAACCGACTCTTGGAAAGGTTGACCACCCAGCCCAGCGACCGGAGAAACTCCACCACCCGAGCAGTCACCCGGGAGCTTTCCTGCAACGACTTTGCCCGAATTAACCAGTCGTCCAGGTAGGGGTGAACCAGGATGCCCTCCGACCGCAAGGCTGCCGCGACGACCACCATCACCTTGGTGAACGTCCGAGGAGCCGTGGCCAGCCCAAAGGGAAGCGCACAGAACTGAAAGTGCCGACCCAAGATCGCAAAGCGCAGGAAACGCTGATGAGAGGCCCGAATGGGAACATGCAAGTAGGCCTCCGTCAGATCGAGAGAAGTGAGAAACTCCCCCGGCTGAACCGCCAGAATGACCGACCGCAGAGTTTCCATACGGAAAGAGGGAATCTTGAGAGCCCTGTTGACCCCTTTCAAATCGAGGATGGGCCGAAAGGTCCCCTCCTTCTTGGGCACCACAAAGTAAATGGAGTACCTGCCCGTGCCCCACTCCGGAGGGGGCACCGGAACAACTGCCCTGAGATCTAGCAAGCGCTGAAGGGTCTGGCGAAAAGCCTGCGTCTTCCCCGGAGTCTGACATGGAGAAGCGAGGAAAAAATCCGGTAGAGAGCGGGCGAACTCCAGGGCATAACCGTCCCGCACCACCTCCAGGACCCACTGATCGGACGTGATCTCGGCCCATTTGGGGAAAAATTCGCGCAGCCGGGCCCCCACCGGAACCAAAGGGGGCGCCGGCAAGGCGTCATTGTGCAGGACGGGAAGCGGGGGAACCGGCGGAGGGATTCCCTGCCCCCCGACGGGCCCCCCGAAAGGGCTGCATACGCTGGAAGAACCGACCCCGGGAAAATCCCGGAGACTGGAAAGAAGCAGCCCCACGCCCAGGGCGATACTTGCGAAAATCCCGCAAACGCCCCCGGGCCGCACCCCCCCGAGACGCCGGGCGGGCACGGTCCTCCGGCAGACGGGGAACTTTCGAGTCCGACAGAGTCTGAATCAACTTATCCAAGTCCTCTCCAAACAAAAACGACCCCCGAAAGGGAAATTTAGTAAGCTTAGCTTTGGACGCAGCATCCGCCGCCCAAGCGCGCAGCCACAACACACGCCTTGCGGCCACGCCAAAAGCCATAGACTTAGCCGAGATCCGCACCAAGTCATAGAGAGCATCTGAGAGGAATGAGGCCGCCATCTCAATCTTCGCAACCTCCTGATCCACCAGAGACCAGTCGTCAGACTCTCGATCCAAGACCCGCTCCGCCCACCGAAACATGGCGCGAGCGACCAGTCCCCCACAAATAGCCGCCTGGACCCCAAAGGCAGAGACCTGAAAATTTTGCTTAAGGAGGCCCTCCAATTTGCGCTCCTCAGGGTCTCGCAAGGCAGAACCGCCCTCAACAGGCACGGTATGCCGCTTGGAAATTGCCGAGACCACCGCATCCACGATCGGCGAAGCTAACGTAGCCCGATCCCCTTCAGGAATGGGATACAGGCGAGCCATGCTGCGCGCCAGCCGAAACGGCGTCTCCGGCGTTTTCCACTGCTCCAGGATAATATCCCGAATATCCTGATGCATAGGAAAAGAGCGGGAAACGGAACGGATCCCCCGCAACAGGGGGTCCCCCACACGCGGAGTCTCCGGCGGCGCGTCCTCAAAACGCAAGACCGAAGAAACCTGCTGAATAAGGTCAGGCAGCTCATCTTTCTGAAAAAGACGCACCACAGACGCCTCGTCACTGGAGAACGGGAAATCCGACAACCCGCCGCCAGCTTCCGTCCCCTCCAGAGAGTCCTGGAATTCCTCAGAAGGGTCCAGGTCCTCCTCCAGACCGACCCGTTCCTCAGACCACAAATTCTCGTCCCACGACACCCGCGGACGCTTGGACAAGGGAGGCGGCGGAGGGGACGTCACGCCAGACGAAAGAGGCAAAGCCGCAGGAAGCGCGGAGGAAAAACCACCCCCCGAGACCCCCTGGGCGCAACCGGGACCCCCAGCCGCCTGAAAATAGGCTCTGCATAAAGAAAAGAAAAATTCAGGAGAAAACCCCCCCGAGGGTCCCAAGGGACTCCCTGCCACAGCAGGGGACCCAGCAGAACCTTGCCCCTGCATAGTCAAAACAGGGGGAAGGTCACCTGAGGTGGAAGACAAAATGGAGGGGCCAGACAGAGAAGATGGCGTCTTTCCCGCCAAAACAGCTCCCTCCACAGCCTGCAGCGGCTGAGAGACCTGAAAAGTCTCAGCCGCTAAAACAGGCAAGCCGGCATCAGCTGTCAAAATATCAGCTGAGAGGGAATCCTCTAAAACCCGACCGTCGGCGGCTCGGGGAATCCCTCCGTGGGCGGACGGAGAAGACCGGGCTTCTCCACCGTTCCCTGCCGACTCGCGAGGCACCATCGGCGGGGAGCTCTGGGCGCCTGCAGCCGCTGCCGACGGAGCTCCTCCACCGCACCGGCCTGAACACCGCTTGCACAGGCCGGCCGCGAGTGCCTCGCGTCTGGTTTTTTGAAGTGCTCATTGCTCCATACGCGACCTAGCTGTAAAAAAGTGCCGGTTAGTTGAAAAAATACAGTAAAATACAGTTTTCTTAAAGGGATACAACCCTCCAGACCAGCACTACCTCAGGATTTTTTTTTTTTTTTTTTTTTTTTACAGAACAGACTCCACAGGCTCTCAAAGCAATAGTCTTGCTTGATTTAGGGGGCAAGGCTTATTGCTGAGGCTCCTCTAAAAAAATGTGGGGAGGTGGAGGAAGTGGGGGGAGGGACCCCGCTCGTGACCCGCCGGGTTTGACACCCCCGAGGTCGGACGAACCCCCAAACAGAGTCCGTCCAAGCTCCGTCCGGCTAAAAACAGGGACAATAAACCCCTTAAACAAATTCCAACAGCCCTACCAAGGGAGATGGGTACAGATCACTCAACACCTGCTGGAGACTGAAAGAAGACTGAGGGAAATAGAGAGGAGGGGCTAGGATATACTGTCCCAAAGTTTTGTTTTCAGTCTCCACCTGCTGGTCATGATTAGATATATACCCATTCGTAAAGTTAACCTCTACTGGTCTGGAGAGTGCTAAAGAATACCTTATAGTGCAAATTTCACACATCCTATGGCTATATATAAAGAAAGTTAATTTCACGTATGAACTCATAAGTACATTAACAGATTTTAAAACTAACCTCTTCAATTTTCTTGGCCTGGCAAGAGAACTCACTAGTTAGTACTCTATGCTGCCATGAAGGAGACCTGAATCTAGCTCCTGATGCAGGCTCCTACTTTTCAGGCTGATGATGGAAAAAACTGACTAGCTAAAGCAGGAGTGGGCAACCTGTGGCTCACCACTGAATTTTACGTGGCCCATGAAACCTTGGGAAGTATACACAGAAAACGGCTCACACAAGAATCATTAACCATATTTCTGTGTCAGTGGAACCACTGAAGGATACAACAATGAGATAAGACTTGTTTGACAGTGTTAGCAACTGTTTGGAAAGATAAAAGTATATGGTAACAGACCATTCTGGTAATGATTTATATTCACGAGTTTTGTTGGTGCTGAATTACATAGGACATTTGTTAATTTTCCACGTGTCCCTCTAGCAATACCACTGACATTCATGCAGCCCTTTGTGTATGAAGGTTGACCACATCTGAGCTGTGGAGGGGCATTTTCAAAACAGATGTCTACTTTAAGCCCAATTTGGATGTAGGGCACTAAACGTCCAAAGTTGGCAGCAAGAAAATGCCTATTTTCGAAAGCCAAACCACCATATGTCTAGATATAATTTTGTTTTGAAAATCCTCTATCTGGACATCCAGGCCACTGGGACACCCAGAACGCCATTTTGTCCAAGTCCCAAACACCCAGAAGAAGACCATTTGCATGTGGGAGGGTCCATTACAGGACTGGCCACCCAGACAAGGCAACAGAGCAGTGGGCACTGCTGTGAACTTCACATAAAGGGTGCCAGATAAACATCTCACCATAACTCCCTTATAGTAATGGTGAGCCCCCCCCAAACCCACTATACCCACCTGCCTACAACCCGAGTAGACATTATGGCTGCAGGTGAAACCTATATGGCAGTAGAGTTTGAGGGGGGGTTTGGCGGGCTCACATTTTCCATCATGAATATAGTGGTTAGAATGGCTTATGGGACTTGCTACTCCTCTCTATGATTTACTAGCCCACTCACCTGGCTATTTAAGACACCTGTGTGCAGTTCTACTAGGCCTTCCTATAGCAGGTGCTGATGTTCTAGAGACAGGTATGTATTCTTGTATTCTGTTCTTTGTGGGTATGAGGGGAGTCCGTGAGCACTGGGGGACTGATGCTTGCAGTGGTTGTCTTTGTGGCACCTTGGTGGCACTTAGACCCTTCTAAAACAGGTCTAGTTCCAGGATGTCTTGCAAAATGTTTGATTATCGCTGCAAGATGTCCATGTCTAACCCGCCCTTGACACTGCCCAAAGCCCACCCATAACACGCCTCCACCATGCCCATTTCGTGCTGTGAACATACAGAGGCTGGAACACCTCACTAGACACACAGAAAGATGGTTTTGATTATGGGCACTCGGACGTCCTGGCGATTAGGATGTCCAAGTACTGATTTAGGATGCATTTTGGATGTCTATGTTTTTTTTTATGGGCCCCATAGGCTTGAAACAGAAGATATCCTTAAGGGAGTTATATCAGTGCCTCTAAGCCACATAAAAAAGCTTGAGTTATGGGAGGGAAAATGTGAAAGAACAGAGAAAATAATAAAGGCCATGATGTCACCTTGGTGAAAGCTAGACAAGAAGAGAGAGAGAGATCCTATAGAAGGATAGATAACAAGGGAGTGAAACCATGCTTTGTGTATGTATAGATTTTTCTTTTATGCTTGTTAGTTTTAAACATATCAGGAATGACTTCATCCTTATTGGATCAAAGTCATTTTCTTTATTTTATTTTTTTTTTCACAGTTGCAGCTTCATTTTATTTGACCGAGCTGTATTTCCAGTGGCATGTAGCACATTCAGGAATGCCATTTTCATTAGGGTAGATGACAGTCCAATCAAAACCTGTTTCGACATCTTTTATGGATGTCTTCAAGCCCCAGACAGTGAATCATGGCTATAGCAATTTCCATTCTCTTTGACCAACTTTTAATCACGTCCCCTATCTTCAGTGTTAGGATGAACAATCACAGTTTCCTATGAAGAACATTTGTCAATCATCAGGAATATGGCACGACAATACAGGGAGAAAGGAAGGGAATGTAATTGTAGAATTTTCTTTGGCTATTTGAGCACATTTTCTGTTCCCTAATATAGTAGTCTTGTTGACGGTCCAGTCCAATATTTCAAATCCCCCACCCCCTCCTGTATAACAGGTTTTTCCTTTCGTTGGCTTTCATATGGTATCAGAGCTCAGTGCTTGTTGCTGGGCGTTCAACTCTCTTTTGGAGGAGATTTTGTAAACATTATTTAGATTCAAAATAAATGTGGGAAATTCTGCGACGTGGCGTGGCAGGACAAATTGGGAAACAGTGTCATTTTCAGGATCCATGTAGAAAAACACAAAAGAGCTACGGAGAGAAGACATCAAGCAGAGATAAATGGAAACAACAACAACAATAAAAAAAATTAAACGTAAAAGCCTGGAACAGTAGAGACTCACCTGCCACCTGCCTCGACTCACAGTGAATTTGAGTTGTTTTGTATTAATGACATGGTCTCCTGTGGGTCTCTGGTTTTCCTGCAAGAAAGGTCAATATTCTCAATGAAGAAGGGTAAATAGTGGGGTTCCCCAGGGGTTCTGTGCTTGGACCACTGCTTTTTAACATATTTATCAATGATCTAGAGATGGGAATAACTAGTGAAATAATTAACCCCCCTTTTTACAAAACCATAGCACGGTTTTTAGAGCTGTTAATGCCACGGCTGGTGTTAAAAACCGTACTACGTTTTTGTAAAAGGAAAGGGGGGGGTGTAATTTTGCTGATGACACAAAGTACTTGTATTATCACATCTGAGGGTAAATCTTTTTTTCTTAACTCCAACTTGGCATTTGGCTAGCATAGCAAGTTTCAGGCAGTTGGGACCACCAGTCCACAAGAACTGGCCACTTGATTTCTGTTTATCCCACCAAGTGTCTGCCTTTCATCTAGCTTGGAACTCTCAACAGTTTTTAGTGCTCGACCTTTTTTGTGTGTTTGATTGACCTAGCCTTGTACTAACAAAGGACTTCTTATCTGTGGATTACAACATTACAGTGACCCCCCCTGATGCAGGCGTTTTGATTCGCCGTAACACAGTACTGTGTGTGTCGGGTCCACAGTTTGTGTATGTCCTTTATTGGAATCAAAAAGACTCTTTTACATCAGTGATCCTTTGTGGAGTGTTCATTGTCCGTTCCCACAGTTTTTTTGTGTCCCTGTGGAAGAGTGCCAGCAGTCCAAATCTGCAATTGCACACACTGCTCACGCTTCTTCAGCTGGCAAGCAAAGGAGCCAATAATCAGCATGGAGCAAAAGAGAGGCATAAATCACTTCCTGCTGCCTCTCTTCCAAGTGGCTGGAAGTGCTGTGCTACCGTTGGAGTGCATGATTACAGTTGATTTGTGGGTGAAACAGAGGGCAAAAGAGAGACAGGAGAGGTATAGCAAGGGAGAAGAAAGGGGAAGAGGACAGAAACAGAGAGGGAATGAGCAAGGGAGGGGAAAAGAGAAAAGAGGGGGACAAATATGAAAAGATGAGAGATGAAGGGAGGGGATGGGAGGAAAGAAGAGGCAAGCGTAGAGAATGCAAAGCAATGCCTATGGCAGTGGTTCCCAATCCTGTCCTGGAGGACCACCAACCAGCTGGGTTTTCAGGATAGCTCTAATGAATATGCATGGAGCAGATTTGTATGCCTGTCACCTCCATTATGTGCAAATCTCTCTCATGCATATTCATTAGGGCTATCCCAAAAACCCAACTGGCTGGTGGTCCTCCAGGACAGGGTTGGGAACCACTGACCTATGGTATCAATGTAATGCCTCCTTCATTAGTATACACCAGTGGTCTCAAACTCAAACCCTTTGCAGGGCCACATTTTGGATTTGTAGGTACTTGGAGGGCCTCAGAAAAAATAGTTAATGTCTTATTAAAGAAATGACAATTTTGCATGAGGTAAAACTCTATATAGTTTATAAATCTTTCCTTTTGGCTATGTCTTAATAATAATATCGTCATTTATAGCTAAAGAGACATATGATCAAGAAACTGTTTTATTTTACGTTTGTGATTATGATAAACATACCGAGGGCCTCAAAATAGTACCTGGCGGGCCGCATGTGGCCCCCGGGCCGCGTGTTCGAGACCACTGGTATACACCTATCCAAAGCAGAAGCTGGGAGCAGAGGGAAGATGAAGTGAGTACATCAAGGGTGAAAAAGTCAGCTTTATTTTCAGCAGAGTCAGCAGCAATTCTGAAAGCCAACTGTCAACATCTCCACACAGCTTAAGCAGTTTAATTGATCCTTACCCCAAATACAGAGCTAGCTCATGACTTTCCACTGCAGACATTCTGCAGCCTGAAGGACTGAATTTAAGAACAGCTGGAAACAGAGGAACTGAAACAATGGGGGTCTCACCACTGTGAGTCTGTGAGATCAGCCATCACTTCTAGACTCACCTAATGGTTGACTAGACAGCTTTAAGATATGGAGAATGTGCCCCTGTTACTGGGCACCAGTTCTGGAGAAATGACTCTCTAGAAAGCCAGCCAATTACAAACAAGAACTTGGCAGCCCCACTGATGAGTCTTAAAAACATAAGAACATGCTGAAAATTGTTATTTGGGCACAGGGAGATTTTGGATAGTATACCAGAGATAGAAAAGGAAAAGGTTATTAACTCACCTGGAACCAGCTATGGAAGCGGCATTCGCGAGCAGTAGGTCTGGCTCTAAAAAGAAGAAAACACCAAATATTAACTCTTGCAACCAGTAACATAGCTCTGGTCAGATCAGTGGAAATATGGAAGATGTCTGAGGACTTCTGGCCACTTCAAAAAATGATTTTATGTGCTTTTATCTGTTCTCTCTTACCATGGCATTTCAGACCATTTATGTATTGGTGCAAAAGGAGGAATGCAATATGCTAAAGCAGCAAACATTTCCTGCCAAGAGTTTTTCAACTGCTTTACCCTCAGTGTGATAATAAAAGCTTTATATTTTATTATTACATTTAGGGGGAAGTTATCAATGTAGGCTACTGTTAAAACATGTGAGTTTACCACTAACTAATACTATTTTAGCATAGGTCCAATTTTATGCAGTGAGACCTAATTGCTAATAAGTGGGTTTAACAATAAAATAGAACGTCTTAACTCATACTTTAATAACTTCCCCTAAGACAGAGTTTACAAGATGTCTGGAAAAACCCAGATGTGTCCTCTTTTCAGAGGACTGTCCGGGTTCCCAGACAGATTTCCAAAACCTGGCAGTATGTCCAGGTTTTAGAAGGCCCCAAGCTTGGGGCCGTGTCTGGAAAGCCTCCGAGCATGCACGGATGTGATGAGATGACGTCAAACGCAAGTACATGCTCGGAGGCCCTCCAGACACCGGAAGAAGACAAAAGGTTTGTGTGGGGGGCTGGGCTGGGGCAGAATAGGGTGGGAATGGGGGCGGGACAGGGCGGGGCCACATGTCCTCTTTTTTGCACAAACATATCTGGTAACCCAACCCTAAGACAGTGGTCTCCAACTTTTTCCATGTAAAGGGCCTTCGTATGAATATGAGAAAGCTCTGAGAGCCACCAAACGATTTCAAGCTTACACATACTACTAATTTTGTAAACCGTTTTTTTTGTTCTTTACTATCCAAACATTGTAATTCCTCCCCCTTCTCCTCGTTCCAGTATGTCATGTCAAGTGCTGGGTTTTGAAAAGCCATCCGGACCCCCGGACATGTCCTCAAAAGGAGGACGTGTCCGGGGAAATCCAGACGTTTGGTAACCCTAGGCTCAAGGCCTGTTTGGAGAGCCTTTGCGAATGCACGGAAGCTATAGAACTACAGGATGTATGCAGACCTGTACATTAAACACACAACATATAGTCACGAGAGCATTCATTTCAATTCCCCAGCAAAACAAGAGTTTGATTTTGCTTTTTTGGGTTCTTTTAGAGTTATAATTTTAGCACAAAATGTCCTTAGATAATTAATTGCTTTGCCAGTAAAACAAACAAACAAAACTCATGAACCCTATGTAGTTTATGTGGAACAGCACTTTAGAAAGGTTGCTCTTGTCCAAACAGGAACATCCGAGTCTGTACATCACCACCAGTCTGTGAATTTATCCAAAACGAAGAGCCATTATACAAACTATGAATGTAGCAAAATGAATGACCGTGTCCTAAAAAGGCCACAAAAACATTTATGTGCCAGGATATGAACCTTTGCAGCGGTCATTTTCACACCATGAATGTCCAAGTTCCCGGAGCTCAGACGCTGTCCCATATTTTACAAGTTTCTTTTCAAGGGAGGATGACAACCACATGAGAATTAGGAGTGTGACACTCACCCATTCCGTCAAGTGAAGCGCTGCTCAACCCGAGCACCTTTTTGTGAACTGGAGGTTTCCAAGTTTATTAAAATTTACTTCCCCACATCTAGGGATTACCTTCAGAGCAAATTACAATCTACCGTGCTTCTCAGAAAATAAGACAGTATCTTATATTCATTTTGGGCCCAAAAAAGGCACCAGGTCTTATTTTCGGGGGATGTCTTATATTTTTCTTGTACAATGATCATCTCTCCCTTCTCTCCACCCCAATTCTTCCTATTTCCTTTCTCTCCCCCACATGTCCAGCATCTTTCCTCCTCTCTTACCCATCCTCTTGTGCAGTATCTTTCTATCCATCCCTTCCATCCCTTGTGCAGCAGAACCCTTGCAGCTTCTATCCCTCCCTCCCATCCCTTGCAGCTTCTATTCCTCCCTTCCTCCCATCCCCCAGTGTAGCATCTTTCTATCTCCCCCGCCACCGCCTTGCACCCCCCCCGCCCCCTCCCCCCGCAGTCCCATCTCTCCCTCCCATCTGTACTGCGAGACAGAAATAAATGTACCTTATAACAAACCGGCAGCTTCGGCAGCAATCTAGACAGGCTCCTTCGCGGCTGGCCTGTTCCTCTGATGCATTGCTGCTGATATCATCAGTCATGTGGCAGAGGAACTGCCCAGGCCATGAAGCAGCCTATCTAGATTGCTGCCAGTTTGTTATAAGGTACATTTATTTCTGTCTCGTGGTTCAGATGTCAGGGAGAAATGGGTCAGCAGGGGGGGAAGCGGTTTATTTTAGGGGGTAGGGCTTATTTTCAGAGAAACACGGTAAATACATTTAATAGTAATAAAAATAGAACTAAAATAACTAAATTTCAAATTTAAATTTAAAAGACTTCAGCGAAATTAGGTCAAGGGGAGAACTACAAAATGTAATAGTAAAGGGGGGAGGGATGGAAAGGAGAAATTAGGTTCTTACCGGCTAATTTACTTTCTTTTAGCTTCTCCAGACCAGTAGAGGTTAACTTTACGATTGGGTATATATCTAATCATGACCAGCAGGTGGAGACTGAAAACAAAACTTTGGGACAGTATATCCTAGCCCCTCCTCTCTATTTCCCTCAGTCTGCCGAATAGCCAAGCAGAACCAAGAACTGGAAAACAACAGAGAGAAAAAACAATACTCCGAAAGGAGTAACAAATAACATACCCAAAAATGCTGTTGGAAAATGCAGAGGAGAAATTCCCGAAGGAATAAGGTCCCCACAGCTCGCCAGCTAAGCCAGCCGAGCCACAGCCGCTGTTCTTCAATTCTCCCCGGCCCTAGAAAAATACTAGAACCCGCAGCAAAAACCAAAAACTGCCCGCGCAACAGCCCCAACAACAACAACAACAGACAGGGTGGGGACCTCTACTGGTCTGGAGAAGCTAAAAGAAAGTAAATTAGCCGGTAAGAACCTAATTTCTCCTTCTTTAGCACTCTCCAGACCAGTAGAGGTTAACTTTACGATTGGGACGTACCAAAGCAGTCCCTCTCACGGGCGGGACCCCCGAAGGGCCGATACCAGAACACGCTCACCGAACACCGCGTCCCGACGCGCCTGAACATCTACCCGATAATGCCGAACAAATGAATGCAAGGAGGACCAAACCGCAGCCTTACAAATATCCACCGGAGGCACGAGCGACGACTCAGCCCAAGAAGCCGCCTGACCCCTAGTGGAATGAGCCTTGAGAAACTCCGGAACCGGCTTCTGACTCAGAAGATAAGCGGAAGCAATCATCTCCTTGATCCAACGCGCAATAGTAGCCTTAGAAGCGCCAGCCCCCCGACGAGGACCCGCCAGAAGCACAAAGAGATGATCGGAGCTCCGAAAATCCCGGGTCCGCTGCACATAAGCATGGAGGACCCGACCGACATCCAACTTGCGCAGCTGTCGTTGCTCAGAAGAACCCTCCCGACTACCCAAGACCGGGAGGACCACCGATTGATTGACATGAAAAGGAGAAACTACCTTCGGCAGAAAGGAAGGAACAGGCCGCAAAACAACCCGCTCCTTCAAAAACTCCAGGAAGGGAGCCCTACAAGAGAAAGCCTGTAGCTCAGACACCCGTCTAGCGGAAGTAATGGCCACCAAAAAGACCGACTTCAGCGTAAGGTCCTTCAACGAACAGCCATCCAACGGCTCGAAAGGAGGGCGCACTAGAACAGAAAGAACCAGATTGAGATCCCAAGAGGGAATCGAGGGCCTTATGGGAGGCCTGATCAACTTGGCCGCCCTAAGAAAGCGAATCACATCAGGAATGGCTGACAACCGCTGACCTGTCACCAGCCCCCGAAAAGCCGACAGGGCCGCCAGATGAACCCGAAGAGAAGACCAGGCCAGGCCCCTATCCAGGCCATCCTGCAAAAACTCTAGAATGTTAGGCAGAGAAGCGCGAAAGGAGACCACTCCCCGCGCTCGGCACCATTCCTCAAAAAGACGCCAAACCCGTACATAAGCCCGAGAGGTAGAAAGCCTCCGGGACCCCAAAAGTGTAGAGATCACCTTGTCGGAATATCCCTTCTTACTCAGGCGGCCCCTTTCAAGAGCCAAGCCGTAAGACAAAAGGGAGACGGGTCGAACATGGGAATGGGACCCTGCGTCAGAAGATCGCACTCGAGAGGCAGAGGAAGAGGATCCGCCACCAGATGCCTCACCAGATCCGCATACCACGGACGACGAGGCCAATCCGGAGCCACCAAGACCACCAGCCCCGGATGGCGAACAATGCGAAGCAGTACTCTGCCCACTAATGGCCAAGGAGGGAACACATACAACAGCCCCTCCGTTGGCCACGGTTGGACCAGAGCATCCAGACCCTCGGCCAGACCGTCCCTGCGACGACTGAAGAAGCGGGGTACTTTGGCGTTGCCACTTGTAGCCATCAGATCCATCAGGGGCTGCCCCCAAGCACGCACTAGCAACTGAAACGCCTCGGCGCCGAGACACCACTCTCCCGGATCCAAGAAGTGACGACTGAGGAAGTCCGCCTGAACGTTTTCTACCCCGGCAATGTGAGAGGCCGAGAGGTCCAGAAGATGCGACTCCGCCCAAACCATGAGCCGAGCCGCCTCCTGCGCCACCAGAGTGCTCTTGGTGCCCCCCTGACGATTGACATAAGCCACCGCCGTGGCATTGTCTGACAGGACTCTGACCGACTTGCCCAACAAAAGGGAGTGGAAAGCCAACAGCGCCAGCCGGACCGCCCTGGTCTCCAACACGTTGATCGACCAGGAGGCCTCCTCCGTGGACCAGGTTCCCTGAGCTGAGCGACCCAGACACTGGGCCCCCCAACCCAGGAGACTCGCATCCGTAAGGAGCACCGTCCACTGCGGAAGATCCAGACCCACCCCCTGAACTAGGTGAGGGGTCCGGAGCCACCAACGCAGACTGCAGCGCGCCAAGCCTCGCAGGGGAACCGGAACATCCATCCCGTGCCTCTGGGGAGACCACCTCCGGAGCAGAGCATACTGGAGAGGACGCATGTGGGCCCGCGCCCACCTCACCACGTCCAGGGACGCCGCCATCGACCCCAGGACCTGGAGGAAATCTCGCGCCCGAGGACACCGGGACGCCAAAAGCAGGCGAATCTGAGACTGCAATTTGCTCACCCGGGCCTCTGGGAGGAAGACCTTCCCCAAGGAGGTGTCGAACAGCACCCCGAGGTACTCCAGACGCTGAGCCGGAACCAACCGACTCTTGGAAAGGTTGACCACCCAGCCCAGCGACCGGAGAAACTCCACCACCCGAGCCGTAACCCGGGAGCTTTCCTGCAACGACTTGGCCCGAATTAACCAGTCGTCCAGGTAGGGGTGTACCAGGATGCCCTCCGACCGCAAGGCTGCCGCGACGACCACCATCACCTTGGTGAACGTCCGGGGAGCCGTGGCCAGCCCAAAGGGAAGCGCACAGAACTGATAGTGCCGACCCAAGATCGCAAAGCGCAGGAAACGCTGATGAGAGGCCCGAATAGGAACATGCAAGTAGGCCTCCGTCAGATCGAGAGAAGTGAGAAACTCCCCCGGCTGAACCGCCAGAATGACCGACCGCAGCGTTTCCATACGGAAAGAGGGAACCTTGAGAGCCCTGTTGACCCCTTTCAAATCGAGGATGGGCCGAAAAGTCCCCTCCTTCTTGGGCACCACAAAGTAAATGGAGTACCTGCCCGTGCCCCACTCCGGGGGGGGCACTGGAACTACTGCCCTGAGATCTAGCAAGCGCTGAAGGGTCTGGCGAAAAGCCTGCGTCTTCCCCGGAGTCTGACACGGAGAAGCGAGGAAAAAATCCGGCAGAGAGCGGGCGAACTCCAGGGCATAACCGTCCCGCACCACCTCCAGGACCCACTGATCGGACGTGATCTCGGCCCATCTGGGAAAAAAGTCGCGCAGCCGGGCCCCCACCGGAACCAAGGGGGGCGCCGGCAAGGCGTCATTGTGCAGGACGGGAAGCGGGGGAACCGGCGGAGGGGTTCCCTGCCCCCCGACGGGCCCCCCGAAAGGGCTGCATGCGCTGGAAGAACCGACCCCGGGAAAACCCCGGAGACTGGAAAGAAGCAGCCCCACGCCCAGGGCGATACTTGCGAAATTCCCGCAAACGCCCCCGGGCCGCACCACCCCGAGACGCCGGGCGGGCACGGTCCTCCGGCAAACGGGGAACTTTCGAGTCCGACAGAGTCTGAATCAACTTATCCAAGTCCTCTCCAAATAAAAACGACCCCCGAAAGGGAAATTTAGTAAGCTTAGCTTTGGACGCAGCATCCGCCGCCCAAGCGCGCAGCCACAACACACGCCTTGCGGCCACGCCAAAAGCCATGGACTTAGCCGAGATCTGCACCAAGTCATACAGAGCATCCGAGAGGAATGAGGCAGCCATCTCAATCTTCGCTACCTCCTGATCCACCAGAGACCAGTCGTCAGACTCTCGATCCAAGACCCGCTCCGCCCACCGAAACACGGCGCGAGCGACCAGTCCCCCACAAATAGCCGCCTGGACCCCAAAGGCAGAGACTTGAAAATTTTGCTTAAGGATGGTCTCCAATTTGCGCTCCTCAGAGTCCCGCAAGGCAGAACCGCCCTCAACAGGCACGGTATGCCGCTTGGAAATAGCCGAGACCACCGCATCCACGACTGGCGAAGCTAACGTAGCCCGATCCCCTTCAGGAATGGGATACAGGCGAGCCATGCTGCGCGCCAGCCGAAACGGCGTCTCCGGCGTTTTCCACTGCTCAAGAATAATATCCCGAATATCCTGATGCATAGGAAAAGAGCGGGAAACGGAACGGATCCCTCGTAACAGAGGGTCCCCCACACGCGGAGTCTCCGGCGGCGCGTCCTCAAAACGCAAAGCCGAAGAAACCTGTTGAATAAGGTCAGGCAGCTCATCTCTCTGAAAAAGGCGCACCACGGACGCCTCGTCACTGGAGAACGGGAAACCCGACAACCCGCCGCCAGCTTCCGTCCCCTCCAGAGGGTCCTGGAATTCCTCAGAAGGGTCCAGGTCCTCCTCCAGACCGACACGTTCCTCCGACCACAAATCCTCGTCCCACGACACCCGCGGACGCTTGGACAAGAGAGGCGGCGGAGGGGACGTCACGTCAGACGAGAGAGGCAAAGCCGCAGGGAGCGCGGAGGAAACCCCACCCCCCGAGACCCCCTGGGCGCAACCGGGACCCCCAGCCGCCTGAAAATAGGCTTTGCATAATGAAAAGAAAAAATCAGGGGAAAAACCCCCCGAGGGTCCCAAGGGACTCCCTGCCACAGCAGGGGACCCAGCAGAAACCTGCCCCTGCTTAGCCAAAACAGGGGGAAGGTCACCTGAGGTGGAAGACAAAATGGAGGGGCCAGACAGAGAAGATGGCGTCTTTCCCGCCAAAACAGCTCCCTCCATAGCCTGCAGCGGCTGAGAGACCTGAATAGTCTCAGCCGCTAAAACAGGCAAGCCGGCATCAGCTGTCAAAATATCAGCTGAGAGGGAATCCTCTAAAACCCGACCGTCGGCGGCTCGGGGAATCCCTCCGTGGGCGGACGGAGAAGACCGGGCTTCTCCACCGTTCCCTGCCGACTCGCGAGGCACCATCGGCGGGGAGCTCTGGGCGCCTGCAGCCGCTGCCGACGGAGCTCCTCCACCGCACCGGCCTGAACACCGCTTGCACAGGCCGGCCGCGAGTGCCTCGCGTCTGGAGCACAATGAGCACTTTTTCCCTTTAGAAGTGCTCATTGCTCCATACGCGACCTAGCTGTAAAAAAGTGCCGGTTAGTTGAAAAAATACAGTAAAATACAGTTTTCTTAAAGGGATACAACCCTCCAGACCAGCACTACCTCAGGATTTTTTTTTTTTTTTTTTTTTTTTTTTTACAGAACAGACTCCACAGGCTCTCGAAGCAATATGCCTTGCTTGATTTAGGGGGCAAGGCTTACTGCTGAGGCTCCTCTAAAAAAATATGGGGAGGTGGAGGAAGTGGGGGGAGGGACCCCGCTCGTGACCCGCCGGGTTTGACACCCCCGAGGTCGGACGAACCCCCAAACAGAGTCCGTCCAAGCTCCGTCCGGCTAAAAACAGGGACAATAAACCTCTAAACAAATTCCAACAGCCCTACCAAGGGAGATGGGTACAGATCACTCAACACCTGCTGGAGACTGAAAGAAGACTGAGGGAAATAGAGAGGAGGGGCTAGGATATACTGTCCCAAAGTTTTGTTTTCAGTCTCCACCTGCTGGTCATGATTAGATATATACCCAATCGTAAAGTTAACCTCTACTGGTCTGGAGAGTGCTAAAGAAACACAATTTATTTTTATTTATTTATTTTGATTTCTATCCCATCCTCCCAGTAGCTCAGAATGGGTTACAAGCCAATATTCACAATGGAAAACATTTTGGACAGTACAAGACTATACAGCAACTTAAGTACATTTTGGACAGTTCAAAGACTATATAGCAACTTAAGTACAGGAGAGTGCAGAAAGGAAGGGGGAATATAAGGGGGTCAAGGAGTAGTTTGCAGTTAGAATTTCAGTTGAAGAGGAGGGTCTTTACTGCTTTCTGGAAGGTCATCAGAGAGTTCTGTAGTCTGATTTGTGGGGGGAGTTGGTTTCAGAGATGGGGGATCATTTGCAGGTGGTTTCTGACAGGAGAGACCTTCCTTGGGGGATGCATAGATGTTTCTCCATTTCAGAGTGGAGGAGGTGGGTGGGGGTGTACAGGGTTAGCTTGGATCCTATGGGGCTCATAATCGAAAGAGAAAAACGTCCAAAAACCGGTCTAAATCAGCACTTGGATGAACATTGTCCAAATACTTTCAAGTGCCGATAATAAAAACAGGTTTTGGACGTATTTCTAAATTACCTAGGCCTTCATAGTGCCGCTGAACAATCAAAGCCAAACAGGGCGTTTCAGGAGGAGTGTCGAGGGCGGGAGTTGGGCGGGACGTGTGCCAGCTTAGACTTAGTCGTACAGCATGTATAACCGAAAGTTATACAGCCCAGGATCGACGGAACTTGGATGTTGTGACTTAGACCGTGTAAGTCACCAGATAAGTACTGCAAACACATAAACAGATCCCCACACACTACCCCAGTGATCACCGACCCCCCTCACCCCCATAAAGCACAGTTACTTACCGTAACAGGTGTTATCCAGGGACAGCAGGCAGATATTCTTGACTGATGGGTGACGGCACCGACGGAGCCCCGGTACGGACAATTTTAGAGTGATTGCACTCTAAGAACTTGGAAAGTTCTAGTAGGCCGCACCACGCACGCGCGAGTGCCTTCCCGCCCGACAGAGGCGCGTGGTCCCCAGTTAGGATAAGCCAGCTAAGAAGCCAACCCGGGGAGGTGAGTGGGACGCAAGAATATCTGCCTGCTGTCCCTGGATAACACCTGTTACGGTAAGTAACTGTGCTTTATCCCAGGACAAGCAGGCAGCATATTCTTGACTGATGGGTGACCTCCAAGCTAACAAAAGGAGGGATGGAGGGAAGGTTGGCCATTAGGAAAACAAATTTTGCAAAACAGATTGGCTGAAGTGTCCATCCCGTCTGGAGAATGCATCCAGACAATAATGAGATGTAAAAGTATGAACTGAGGACCAAGTAGCAGCCTTGCAGATTTCCTCAATAGGAGTGGAACGGAGGAAAGCTACAGATGCTGCCATCGCTCGAACTCTATGGGCCGTGACAGAACCTTCCAGTGTCAGTCCGGTCTGAGCATAACAGAATGAAATGCACGCTGCTAGCCAATTAGACAACGTACGTTTAGAAACAGGACGTCCTAATTTATTCGGATCAAAGGACAAAAAGAGTTGGGAAGCTGATCTGTGGGGTTTCGTACGCTCTAGATAGTAAGCTAGAGCCCTCTTACAGTCCAAAGTATGCAGAGCCTGTTCCCCAGAATGAGAGTGAGGTTTCGGAAAGAAGACAGGCAAAACAATGGATTGGTTGAGATGGAATTCAGAGACAACCTTAGGGAGAAACTTTGGATGTGTACGCAGAACCACCTTGTCATGATGAAAGACCGTAAAAGGTGGATCTGCAACTAGTGCATGTAGCTCACTGACCCTCCTGGCAGAGGTAAGAGCAATAAGGAAAAGTACTTTCCAAGTGAGAAACTTGAAAGGAGTGGTAGCCCGCCAAAGGTTCAAATGGAGGCTTCATTAAGGCAGAAAGAACCACATTGAGATCCCAGATTACAGGAGGGGCTTTAAGAGGTGATTTCACATTGAAAAGACCCCGCATGAACCTGGACACCAGGGGATGAGCTGAGAGAAGTTTTCCATGAACCGGCTCATGAAAAGCAGCAATGGCACTGAGGTGGACTCTGATAGAGGTAGACTTAAGGCCAGAGTCAGACAAAGAAAGCAGATAATCCAACAATGGCTCCACTGCCAGGGAAGTGGGATCAAGATGATGAAGAAGACACCAGGAAGAAAATCGTGTCCACTTCTGATGGTAACATTGCAGAGTGGCTGGTTTCCTGGAGGCATCTAGAATGGAACGAACGGGCTGAGACAAAAGAGTATCATGAGAAGTCAGCCCGAGAGATACCAAGCTGTCAGGTGCAGAGACTGGAGGTTGGGATGTAGAAGGGTCTCCTGATGCTGTGTAAGCAGAGAAGGAAACAGTGGAAGAAGAAAAGGTTCCCTGGAACTGAGTTGAAGTAGAAGGGAGAACCAATGTTGCCTGGGCCACCTCGGAGCAATCAGAATCATGGTGGCTCCCTCCCTCTTGAGCTTGAACAAGGTTCGTAACATGAGAGGCAGAGGAGGGAAAGCGTACAGGAACAGATTGGACCAATCGAGGAGAAATGCATCCGCTGCCAGACGGTGAGGAGAGTAGAGTCTGGAGCAGAATAGAGGCAGCTGGTGATTGTGAGGAGCTGCAAAGAGGTCTATCTGAGGAGTGCCCCACTGAGCGAAGATGGACTGTAGAGTTAAAGGATCGAGTGTCCACTCGTGAGGCTGGAGAATTCTGCTGAGCTTGTCCGCTAAAGAATTCTGTTCTCCCTGAATGTAGATAGCTTTCAGGAATAGGTGGTGATCTGTGGCCCAAGCCCAAATCTTCTGGGCTTCCTGGCACAAGATGCGAGAGCCTGTCCCACCCTGCTTGTTGATGTAGTACATCGCAACTTGATTGTCTGTGCACAGCAGGAGAACCTGAGGAAAGAGAAGATGTTGGAAGGCCTTGAGGGCATAAAACATCGCTCTGAGTTCCAGGAAATTGATGTGATGCTTCATTTCCTGGGCTGTCCAAAGTCCTTGAGTTTGGAATTCGTTCAAATGAGCTCCTCAGGCATAAGGGGAGGCGTCGGTGGTGATGACCAATTGATGAGGAGGTACATGGAACAGAAGACCTCTGGAGAGATTTGAGGATATCAACCACCATTGTAGAGACTGACGAAGAGATGATGTCACAGATATGTGTCGTGAGCAAGGATCCATCACTTGGGACCACTGGGCAGCTAGGGTCCATTGAGTAGTGCGCAGGTGAAGACGTGCGAAGGGTGTGACATGAACTGTGGAGGCCATGTGACCCAAGAGTATCATCATTTGCTTGGCAGAGATGGAACGTTGTGGAAGTACCTGCTGACATAGAGATTGAAGAGTGTGAAGACGGTTGGACGGCAGGAACGCTCTCATGAGGACTGTGTCCAGCACCGCTCCAATGAATTGAAGTCTTTGAGTGGGGATGAGATGAGATTTGGGTAGATTGATCTCGAACCCCAGAAGTTGGAGAAACAGGATGGTCTGGTTGGTGGCCAGGAGTACTGTCTGAGATGAATTGGCCTTTATCAACCAATCGTCCAGGTAAGGAAAGACCTGAAGGTGGTGAGAGTGTAGAAAGGCAGCCACCACAATCAGACATTTGGTGAACACTCGTGGAGAGGAGGCAAGGCCGAAGGGCAGCACTTTGTATTGGTAATGACAGTGATTGATCATGAAACAGAGGTACTGTCTGGAGGTCAGATTGACCGGTATGTGAGTGTATGCGTCTTTGAGATCGAGGGAGCATAGCCAGTCGTTTTGATTGAGAAGAGGGTAAAGAGTGGCTAAAGAAAGCATCTTGAATTTTTCTTTGACTAAGCATTTGTTGAGATCGCGAAGATCTAGAATTGGCCTGAGATCTCCTGTTTTTTTGGGAACTAGAAAGTAACGGGAGTAGAATCCCTGTCCCTTTTGATCTAGAGGAACTTCCTCTATGGCTTTCAAAAGGAGGAGGGATTGAACCTCCTGGAGAAGGAGAGAAGACTGAGGAGTGTTCAAAGCAGACTCTCTTGGCAGACTTAGGGTAGGAACTGTCTGAAAGTTGAGAGAGTAGCCGTGGCGAATGATGTTGAGGACCCATTGGTCCGAAGTGATAACTTCCCACCGGCTGAGGAAAAAAGTGAGACGGCCACCTATAGGTTGAGGTAGGTGGGTAGATGTGGTGATGCTGGCTATGCCCTGGAGAATTAAGTCAAAAGGGCTGCGTAGATTTCTGCTGTGGAGGCGGCTTCACAGGTTGTTGCTGCGGTGGTCTAGGAGTCTGTCATTGTTGTTGACGTTGACGCCTAGGTTGCTGGGGAGCTGATGGCAATGGACGAGCCACATAACGGCGTTGGTAGGCCGACTGCTGTCTGAAAGGCCGTGCCGGTGGAGTCTTCTTTTTTGTTTTGAGGAGAGTATCCCAGCATGTCTCATGGGCGGAGAGCTTCTGGGTGGTCAAGTCCATGGATTCCCCAAAGAGCTCATCCCCCAGGCATGGAGCATTAGCCAACCGATCTTGATGGTTGACATCAAGCTCGGATACTCTCAGCCAGGCAAGGCGGCGCATGGCCGTCGCTCTGGAGGTAAGTTCGAAGGTATCGTAAATGGATCTTACCATAAATTTACGGAGCTTGAAAAGAGAAGACGAACAGTGGTGAAAAGCCTGTCGTTTCCGCTCAGGAAGGTACTTTTCAAAGGAAGCCATGGTGGTAAGGAGATGCTTGAGATAAAAAGAAAAATGAAAAGCATAATTACCAGATCTGTTAGCGAGCATAGCATTCTGGTATAATCTCTTACCGAATTTGTCCATGGCTTTACCTTCTCTGCCAGGAGGGACAGAAGCATATACACTAGTCCCCGCAGACTTTTTAAGCGTAGATTCCACAAGCAGAGATTCATGGGGAAGCTGTGGCTTGTCAAACCCAGGAATAGGGATTACTTTGTATAATGAATCCAATTTGCGGGGAGCTCCTGGAATAGTTAAAGGAGTCTCTAGGTTTTTATAGAAAGTTTCCCTCAAGATGTCATGAAGAGGGAGTTTCAAAAATTCCTTTGGAGGCTGGTCAAAGTCAAGGGCATCAAGAAAGGCCTTGGATTTTTTAGACTCAGCCTCCAAAGGAATGGAAAGAGATTCGCACATGTCCTTCAAGACAGAAGTGAAAGATGTGGAATCATGTTTGGAGGATGGATCAGGAATAGCAGGATCATCCTCATCCGAAGAACACTCACCCTCAGAAAGAAAAGGCTCTTCGGAGTCACCCCACAGATCAGGGTCCCTAATATGGGAGCCGCGGTCCCGAGACTCCGGAGTAGAGGGTTCTAGGTGTCAGGATTTGCGTGCTGACTTACCCGACCTCATAGATACGGTACCAGGAGATGTTACCGACTGCAATGGTGCCGAAGTCTGCACCGACTGATGCTGGGCTCTCGGCTCCGGTGCAAGGACTGGCATCGATACCGATGATGCCGAGTGAACCAGTACCGAAACAGTGGATGCTGACAGTAGGGGCTGCTCCACTGCCGGTACCGATGGCTCAGACCGGACCGGGACCGGAAGGTTCGGTGCCAAGAGAGCAGGAAGGAGTTGTTGTAACTGCTCCTTGAGCTGCACTTGTAGGATAGCTGCAATGCGCTCATCCAAAGAAGGCACCGGTACCGCCTTTTTCTTTTGTGGTACCTGCGGTGCTGCTCGATGCCCCGAAGATGAGGAGCCCGAGGTCGAGGGACTCACCTCAATAGGGGCGGAGCGCTTCCGCGGGCGCCTCACGGTCGGCAGGACTGGGCTCGCTGCAATCGAGACCGGAGGACGCTCCAGCGGGGAAGGCTTCTTAGCCGGCTTACCTGGGTGTTGCGACGCCGGCGCGGTGTTGCGCGGTGTCGATGAAGTGGGTGCCGACTGCAATGGAGCCGAAGCCGGTGTCGATGACGCGGGATCGGACATTTCGGCACCGAAAAGTAATCGCTGTTGTATCTGGCGATTTTTTAAGGTACGTTTTTTTAACATGGCACAGCGGGTGCAGGTGGAAGCCTGATGTTCAGGACCTAGGCACTGTAAGCACCAGTTGTGCGGGTCCGTGCGGGATATAGGCTGTGCACACCGCTGGCACTTCTTGAACCCTGGCTGGGGGGGCATGAAAGTAAAAACGGCTTCTGCCAAATCGAAGGCCGAGGCCTCGATGGTGGCAGAAGGCCCCGCCTGGGCAAAACCGAAATGACGAGAAAAATAAAAAGTAAACGTTCGGTTTTTTTGTTTTTTTTTTAATAAAGAAAAGAAATGAAGGGAAAAAAACTTCCAAAAAGGTTTCGCGAGCGGGAAGGTGTTAAGGAAAAAATTTCAACAGCCGTTGAAAAAAGCGACTTCTTAGCTCCGCGGAAACTAAGAAACTGGCGACCGCGCGCCTCTGTCGGGCGGGAAGGCACTCGCGCGTGCGCGGTGTGGCCTACTAGAACTTTCCAAGTTCTTAGAGTGCAATCACTCTAAAATTGTCCGTACTGGGGCTCCGTCGGTGCCGTCACCCATCAGTCAAGAATATGCTGCCTGCTTGTCCTGGGATAAAAATATTAATCACACCTTTAAAATTTAGCATCCAGTCGTCCAGCACAGAGGCAGATTAAGCCATCATGAGGGTGGGTTAGGGACTCATGGAGAGGAGGACCCATGACCATAAGCCCCTGTAGTCACTGCATTGATACTTAAACATGTGCACTCCCCTATACACCCCTAAAACCCTTTTGTACTGGCATATAAGTGACTCCTGCAGTCATAAGGGCTATTGGGGTAGTAGATAAGTGGATCTAGGGGATTCTGGAGGTGGTTTGGGGGGGATCACCATGACCTATAAGGGAGCTGTAGTGAGGAGAAGCCATGGTACCCTTTTTGTGAAGTTCACAGCAGTACCCTGTAAGGTACCCCACTATTTAGGTGCCATGTCTGGGTGTTTAGTCCATCACTTTGCAGACTCCTCCCAAGTCCAACAGGGCTTGTTCTAGGCGTTTTTGACTTGGACAAAAAGTTGGCCGAAAATGTGGTATAAAGATGGACGATTTAGCGGCTTGGACGATCAGATCGGCAGGACGTATAGTTAGACGATTTTCGAAACAAAAAAAATTTGGGACATATTTTTCGAAAATGTGTCCTAGGCTGTTTTTTACTTTGGACGACTTGCGACTTAGACGAAAACTGACTTAGACGTTCCTTTTCTTTATGCTGGGGTGGTGGCGCAGATTCTTTTATGTGCTATCACCAAGGCCTTGAAAGCACAGCGTTGGTTGATCTGGAGCCAGTACTTTGCGTGGAGGGCTGGGAAGATAGGGTCATCGTAGTTGAGGTTTTGTAGGAGGTGGATTGCTGCATTTTATACGCACTGGAGGCATTTGAGATCTTTTTTGGCCATTCCATTAAATAGGGAGTTACAGTAATCCATCCTGGCATAGAGGAGTTGGGCTATGTCAGGCTTGGATATGTAAGGTTTGATTCTTCTCAGTTGGCGGAGGTAGTAGAAGAAGGTGGAGGCTATTTGAGATATGTGGGTGGCCGTCTAATGTTACTCCTAGGCTGCGTACCTGATCTGCTGCTGTTAGTGAGGTGGAGTCCCATGATAGAGTTGGGCGAGTGTATTTGGTACTCTTTTTCCTAATCCATAAAAGTTCAGTTTTGGAGGCATTCAGCTGTAGTTTGTTGTTTGACATCCAGGTTTTCATGTCAGAGAGGCAGAGTTGGAGGTTATCAATTTGGGATGATCGATTTTCACCTAGTGGGAGGGGCAGCTGGATGTCATCGGCGTAAGAGTGAATTTTGATGTTGTACTTCTGGGCTATATCTAGGACAGGTCTGATGTAGAGGTTAAAAAGGAGGGGGATAGAAGGTCTAAATACCAATGTCATGGAAGTTCCTTCCCCTTCTAAACTGGGGAATGGCTAGGACAAGGATATCCAAGTGTCATCCACTCTTTTTTTTTTTTTTTTTTTTTTAATCTTTATTCCTTTTTATTTCTTTCAACAAGTGTACAGTATTATTACAATTAATTTACATAACACACTTGGCATTCTTAAACAATATTATTATACATGTTTTTATTTCCCCCCCCACCTCCCACCCTTTTCCATATCAATAAAATATTCCTTCCAAATTTATATATAATTATACATCCCTTTTTGATAATACAATTAATCTGACATGAAATCTGTCCCTCCCCCCATCCTTCTTCCTCAAACACTTTAAACATTTTATTATACCCAGTAATGCACAACAATAAATATCCCATCCTATTACATATATCTCCTTATTTTTCATAACAACATCTTTCCAATATTTTTCCCTCCCTATTCCTCCCATCCCATCCCATTTCTATATATTTTCCCCTAAGGAAAAAGAATAAACTTTACTCGTTATAATATTCAATTAATGGCCTCCACACCTCTTGAAATCTTTTAAAATACCCCCTCTGTATCGCAAAAAATCTTTCCATCTTATACATTTGACAAACTGAGTTCCACCAAAAATTACAATTCAATCTAGAATAGTCTTTCCAATTAGTTGTTATCTGTTGAATTCCCACTCCCGTAAGAATCAACAATAATTTATTGTTTGCTGCAGATATTTGGCATTTGGCCCTCATACACATTCCAAAAATCACTGTGTCATAGGATAAAGCCACATGACTCTCCATCAACATATTAACTTGATCCCATATTGATATCCAAAATGCCTGAATACATGGACAATAAAATAAAAGATGGTCTAGAGTTCCAACTTCAATTTTACAATGCCAGCATCTATTAGACTTAGAGCAATCTAATTTTTGTAATCTAGTAGGGGTCCAGAATGCTCTATGCAACAAAAAGAACCATGTTTGCCTAATAGATGCTGACATCGTACCTTTAATTCTCCAAGACCAAATACGTGGCCATTTAGATGCATTAATCTGATGCTTAATCTCAATGCTCCAAATATCTCTTAATCCATTTTTAGGCTTCTTATTCAAATAATTAGATATAATTTTATACCACTTTGCGGCCTGGTGACCCAGAAAATCTGCCTGGAAACATAAGAATTCTAAGCTGTAATGATCATTTAAAGATTTCCATTCAGGGAACCCCACCTGAATAGCCTGCTTCAATTGCAACCACTTATAACTTTGTTTTTTATTCAGACCATATTTATGTTGCAATTGTGAAAATTCAAGCATCTTATCATTATCAATTACTTCCGTTAATGATCTTATACCTGCTTTAATCCAATCTTTCCAGACAACCTTAAACCCGCCTATTTGTATCTTGGAGTTTACCCAAATAGTCTGTTGTTTCGATTTTAAAATAGAATCAGTAGTTAATTTGTCTACAAACCTTAATGTTTTCCAAGTATCCATTAATACTCTATTGTCCTTACGTATTCTAGGCACCTTTATACCAAGCAAAAGATCAAGCCTAAGTGGAAAGATAAGTGATCTTTCCACCCTTAACCACTCTGGTAATTGTTCCAAAAGCTCTGGGAGGACCCAATACATACCTTGGCGCATGATATAGGCCTGATGATACCTATAAAAATTGGGAAAATTTACCCCACCCTCCTTAATTGGTCTTTGCAAAGACACTAAAGCCACTCTTGCAATTTTACCCAGCCAAATAAATTTAACCAGAATACTATTTAATTTTTTATAGAAAGACCCCTGAAAAAACACTGGTATCATTCCCAATTGATAGCAAACCACATGCAAAATCATCATTTTAACAGTTTGTACTCTTCCCCACCAGGACAAATGTAAAGGATTCCATTGCTCACACAATTCTGTAACTTTTTGTAATAAAAATTTTTCATTTATTCTTATTGTCTCTTCAAGTGTTTTATTCAGCCAAATACCTAAGTATTTTATTCCATCCTCTTTCCATATAAAAGGGAAAGTATCAAGTATACCTTTTGTACAATGCACATTTAAAGGTAAAATCTCTGATTTAGTCCAATTTATTTTGTATCCTGAGAATTTTCCAAATGTATCTATGACCTTCAGTAGACATGGGATTGTTGTTTCCGGATTCCTCAAATGAAGCAAGATGTCATCTGCATAAGCAGATACTTTATATTCCACTCCAGCACATGGAATACCCTGTATGTCCTTTGCCTGTCGAATAGCTAATAATAAGGGTTCAAGAACTATATCAAAGAGCAAAGGAGATAATGGACAACCTTGTCTAACTCCCCTCTGCAACTTAAAAGCATCCGAAAAATTATTATTTATATATAAGCGAGCAGTTGGGGAGCTGTACAATGCTTGTATCATTTGTATAAATCCGGATCCAATACCAAACCATTCCATAGCTTGATACATGAAACTCCATTCTACACGATCAAAAGCCTTCTCAGCATCTAGTGAAACCGAAAAAGCCGGATCATTAATTTGTTTTGTTAAATAATACATCTGAAATGCCAGTCTAGTATTATTAGAAGAGTGTCTTTGAGCAACAAATCCAGTTTGATTCATTCCTATTATATGCGGAAGAGCTTTAGCCAATCTTAATGCTAAAATCTTAGCTAATAATTTACCATCTACATTTATTAAAGATAAAGGCCTGTAGTTTGAAACCAATGTTGGATCTTTATTTGGCTTTGGCAAAACAATAGTTAAAGATTCTGCCATAGTGCCTGATATACAACCTTTATTCAGTTGATCCTGATATAATTTTAATAAATACGGTAATAGGGAAATTTGAAATTCTTTATAAAACTCTACTGTAAATCCATCTCCACCTGGAGCGGTCCGAACTCTAAGGGATTTCAATGCCATTTTTAACTCTTTTAATGATATAGGTTTATCTAAACTTCTTTTTATAAGATCAGGAACCTTAGGACCTTCAACTAAACTCAAAAAATCCATCCCATCTTTCTCTTTATTTAAATAAGACTCCGAAGAATACAATGACTTATAATATTTTAAAAATTGTTTTAATATATTTCCAATTTGAGAATGAGAATTTCCTAACTCATCTTTAATTATGCTTATTTTCTCCTTCCTTTTCTTTGCTTTTAAATAATTTGCCAATAATCTTCCAGCCTTATTTGCACTACCATAATACACCACCTGCTGAGCAAAAATATCTTTCCTTACTAATCCAGAGGAAATTTCATTATATTCACATTTTTTTTAACAATATTTGAAATGTCTCCTGTTCCCATTTATTAACCAATTTTAATTCCAAATTCTTAATTTCTTTTTCCAAATTCACATATTGTTTTCTTAACAGTTTCTTTTTATATGCAGAATATGATATAATTTGTCCTCTCATAGTTGCTTTGAAAGCATCCCATAAAATTCCAATCGAAATTTCCTCTAAATCATTAAGTCTAAAATATTCATTTATTTTATTTTGAAATTCTGTGCAAAATTTAGAATCAGCAAGCAATGTATTATCAAACCTCCATACAGGTTTGGAATTATCTGGATCTATTAAATTAACTTCTATCCATATACCACCATGATCAGATATTACTATTGGTTCTATGTTAGCTTTTATAACTTGCTGTACCATCTGATCTAAAACAAAAATATAATCAATTCTTGAGAACGATTGATGAACATGTGAACAAAATGTAAATTCCCGATCATTAAAATGAAGAATACGCCATATATCTTTTAAATTACATACTTGTACCAAATTATCTAATCCCATTGATTTCATTATTCTACTAGGCTTTTTATCCATTATTGGATCTATAACAGCATTGAAATCCCCAGCCACCACTAAATTAGTAGTAGCCAGTGGTAAAACTAATTGTTGTAGAGATTTAAAGAATTCACTTTGAATCGAATTAGGTGCATATATATTTAGTAACGCCATTGTATTACTGCCCATGCTCATGTCAACAAGTAACCACCTTCCTTGAGGATCTGCCTTAACCATATTAAATGTTGCTGGACATTTTTTATTAATCAATATTGCAACTCCTGCCTTCTTTTTTACCGCTGGTGCAAATAAACATTGTTTTATCCACTTATCTGTCAGCTTCATAGACTCTGTTCCAGACAAATGTGTCTCTTGCAAGAAACATATATCTATATTTTGTTGTTTAATATATTCCAATACCTTTTTCCTTTTTATAGGGTGATTAAGGCCATTTACATTCAAAGAAAAAAATTTTAAACCCATTTTACAAATAAAATATAAAATACATATATAATCCACTCAAACATAAAATATACATTTTTTCTTTTTCCTTAAACCAATATATGAGTCTCCCCCACTCCCCTCTTTCCCCATCCCCCCTATTCCCATCCCCCACCCTCCCCTCCCCTAACACAAATGCAAACTTCGAAACACACATATTACTGAGCAAAAATAAACTCCCCACAGGCAATAACATACTCATTTTTCTTTCTCTAATCTTTCAAACAACCAACACTAAATTCTCCTGCAGTCAATCCATTCTTCAATACCCTAAATACCCATATTTACTATAATTCTTTATTATATACTTCCCCTCTCATTCAAATTTTCAAACATTCTTCCATCCTATACCTCTAATATATTTATAAAAGTATATACCCAATATTTCGGAAACCATTTCTTACAATATATACCCCCCCAAGATTAATATTATTATTTTATTTATTTATTTTTTTTTTTTGTATAACCTAAGTTTCTCACAACTTCAATGGAACATACATCACTCCATCCTATAATATTCATTTTTTTTTTTATCCTTACATCAAAAGAAGGATTAAACATTTCAACCAAGCAGACCTCATATTTTTTAAAACTCTCATTAATTTTCATTGCATCTTCAATCTATTACAGTCTATTCTCCATTCTGCACAACTCTAACACTTGTACATCTTCATCCTGCTGCTTCAGTCTCTTATTCCATCTTCTTGCAGATTGCTATTTCATCTTTCTCCAATAAAGTATTTTTGCAACATCATCCTTATATCTCAGTCAATTTCAGATGCAAATTGTAAATCTAAATAATGCTCAAGTCATTTCCATCAGTCTATCTTCACATCTTCTTCTCTTTACATCAATAGTCTTTTGTATTTTTCATCTTATTATATTCTAAGTTCCCACATTTCTCCAATGCAGCATTTGTGTCCTCATATTATTATCTCAGTCACGCTCAAATGCAAATTATAAACTCATATTAAGAAACCATCTAAATCTTATAATCGTTCCTCATATTTTTTTCACTTCCTATATGCTCCATCCCTCTTCTTACCTTGTCAAAATCTTCTTTTCTTATTGTCTCTTTAAAATTTCCATTTCTATTCTTTAAATCTTGTTTGAAATGTTGATCCCCCTTAAATTTAACTACAACAATTTTCTAGAAAATATTTTTCTCCTTTTCTATTTTTTTTTTCCACTTTTTCCTTCTTTATAAAATATCTTTCCATTTTCACTCAAAAATATAAACCAAAAATAATCTAAGTATATTATTTATTACATTTTCTAAATACTTTCATGAAACCATAGGCAAATTATATTGATCTAGAAATTCCTGTAATTTGCCTGCTTCTTCAAAATTATAAGTTTTATTCTCATAAGTTACCCTCATAATAGCAGGGTATATCAATCCATATCTTGCTCCCATTGCTCTCAGTTTAGGTCTTAAATCCAAAAGCTGTTTTCTTCTGTAGGCAGTAGCTTTTGCAAAGTCAGGTACTATAAAGATCTTAGAATCCTGGCATTTAAGATCCTTGTTTGTTTTAGCCAGTTTTATAATCTCTACCACCTGCTGATGTCTTAGCAGTTTAAAGATTATTGGACGGGGACCCTTCTGACTATTTGATCTTTTCATCGGTATCCGATGTGCTCTTTCTATCTCCAAAGGAAAAGAACTTTTAAATGGCAAGATCTTTGGGATAAAATTAGTCACAAATTGAATAGGATCATTCTGCTCAATCCCCTCAGGTATCCCAATCAGACGCAAATTATTCCTTCTTTCACGATTTGATAAGTCTTCAAAATCCTTTTTCAACGCCTCTATTTCTCTGTGATCTTTTTTACACACCAGCATCTCTGCCTCAGATTTCTCAGCATGCTTTTCTAACTGCTCAATTTTGAAGTCAACTGCCTGCATTCTATTTGTCAGACTCTCTATTTCCTTCTTCACATCTTTTATATTTTTAGCGTTATCACTTACTATTTCTTTAATTTTCTGAAGTTCATTCATCAAATCACTGTTATCAATTTCTTCCTGAGGCAACGGGACCGCTGTCGGGGATACCGAATCAATTTTTGTTCTTTTTTTACTTCCTGCTCCTGAATTCACCGGATTACTTTTACTAGTTTTACCCGAAGCCATTTCTTACTTCAATTCTCTCTTTTCCTTCACTTTTCTTTAATTTTAACTGCCAAAATCTTAATAAAATTTGCCTGTCACAACAGAGCTAATCCTCTACCCAGCCATTTTCGTGCGCTGCAAAGTTCTACAATCTTTGTCATCCACTCTTTAAAACTTGCCCCCTTGCCATAACATGACATTGTAACATCAGCATTTGGAGTTATAAAATTATAATACACTCACTCAGGAGACAGCTGTACGATCTTTTTCACAAAGTCTTGGGCACCTTCACTTAGTTTAACAAAATCAGGGTTATCCCAGGAGATCTTCCCTCGCTGCACATTGAGGAGGGTCGCTCTGTCATTTTCTCCAGCAAATGGGGAAGTGCAGGTCAGACTGAGATTATTAAGGAAGAAAGAAACAAGACCCAATAGGTTAACTGTGGTGTTATAGTCACAGGCTCTATTATCTAAAGCAGTGGTTCCCAAACCTGTCCTGGAGGACCACCAGGCCAATCAGGTTTTCAGGCTAGCCCTAATGAATATGCATGAGAGAGATTTGCATATAATAGAAGTGAGAGGCATGCAAATCTGCTCTATGCATATTCATTAGGGCTATCCTGAAAACCCGATTGGCCTGGTGGTCCTCCAGGACAGGGTTGGGAACCACTGATCTAAAGGTTATGGTGGCAATTTTTTTAAATTGGCGCCAAGATTTAGGTGCCCCAGTGCCATGCACTGAGTGCCAATTCTATAGTGGTATCTTGGCACTAAGATGCCATTATGGAATGCTAGCATAAGTCACCATTTGTGTGCCTAAGTGTGCCCTGAGATATGTGTAACTTATTGCACTCTAAGTTTTGCGTGCATCTCAGAGACAAACCCATGACCTTCCCATACTTTGTTCATGTTTATGACCCCTTATACATAAACACTAAGACAGGCTTGTCCAACCTACACAAAATTTATCCAAAGATGACTCTGTATTTGAACTTCTAACACAAGGGCAAATGGATGTTGATTTCCTTACCTTAAGTAGCTGATGACTCCAAGAGCCCTAGAGAAAAGGGACACAAGATTGTTAGTAAAATGAGATGCTCTCCACCATCATCTTCTGTTTTATGTTCTAATGTTGACGCAAAATTTATTCAGTTAAATCCTTGGCAGATTAGTTGGTCTGAGGCACAATGTATAAATCAGTGCTGACCCTGCCCCCATAATCCCTCTTGTTGTCCACAAAGTGGGAGAGCCTCCTCAAGCCTGAAATACCATGAACTCTCCAAATGCTCAAGGGGGCAGAAAAAATCCCCACTTGTTCTTGCTACAGTGCTGCCATCTTGAATAATGGCATCAGGTGACCCAGAGGCAACTCAAGGCAATCTGCTGCCAGAGGTGAAGGATGAGCTCCCCCCCACCGAGCATTCAAAATAAGGCTGGGGTAAGGGCTGCCCCAACTATTAGGCAATTAGGCAAGACTAGCCAGCTGCCTATAGCAGTAGCTTCATAAAGGGTAGTAGCTTCAGTAACATAGCACCCAGGGGCAACTCAAGGCAATCTGCTGCCTGAGGTGAGGGATGAGCTGTCCCCCCCCCCCTCCGGCATCCAAAACAGAAGTGGGGCAAGGGCTGCCCTGCTATTAGGCAAGACTGGCCAGCTGCCTATAGCAGCAGCTTCTCAGAGGATAGTAGCTTCAGTAACACAGTAAATGACAGCAGAGCCTGGCGTACCACTCCTTTTAGGCCCAGGTCACCCATGTTTAAAGCAAAACAATAGATCCTGCCAGACAACCTCAAAGAACCATGTTTCTCACCACACATACTTTAACTGCTTTTCAGCAAAAACACAAAAAAAGCAAAATGACAAAGAAAGCAAAAGAAAAGCTCAGTTTAACACACCATAATAAAATTAGTTATATGAGAGGTGATATTCTACCTCCCCACAACATGCAGATCAAAATTAGAACATCTCTCTTTGGAAGTCACCATACAAAAAAAATATTCTGATTTTCATATTATCTGAGCAATAGCAACACAATGCTCTCCACTACCAGGCACATAGGGCTCCTTTTACTAAGGTACACTAGCGTTTTTAGCACATGCAGGAAATTACCGCGTGCTACACCACGCGCTACGCTTCTAGAACTAACGCCAGCTCAATGCTGGCGTTAAGGTCTAGTGTGCGCGGCAATGTAGCGCGTGCTATTCCGTGCGTTAAAACCCTAGCGCACCTTAGTAAAAGGAGCCCATAGTGAAATACAAAACCTGAAAAGAAGCTTCATATTTTGTACTGAATACTGTACAAAGACATCTGCAATTATTTCCCAAAGCTAATGTTTCAATTTATACTTTTTAAATAAAACACTTTAAGATAGCAGATGTAAATTTGGAAAAAAACTGAGAAATAGCAATCATCACTTTACAAATTAACAAACACAAATAAAACAAATAAAGGAAAATAAGAAAATATCATTTTATTGGACTAATCCACTTTTCAGTTAGCTTTCATTCAGAGGCCGAATCCTCCTTCTTCAGGTCAGGACAGTATACTGCTATTAAGGTATCCTGTCCTATCCTGAGGCAGGGGGTTTAGTCCAATAAAAAGATTGCCTTATTTCCATTTCCTGTTTATAAACTTTTATTAATACAGTTACAATACTACTTTATTCTAAAGCAACACAAAATATTTGTTCTACCTTTTGTTGTTTCTGCTTTAATCATCTTCTCTTCACTGTCTTCTTTTCATACAGCATCTGTCCTCTCTCTGCCCCTTCCATCCACTGCCCGCCAGTACCCATGCATGCTCAGTTTTGCACATGAGTGGAAACTGAGCATCTCCACAACACATATGATTTAAAAAGAATATTTATCTAAGGAGGAAAAGCCTCAGGGCACAGTCCAGAATCTCAGGCAATTGTTTTGTAGAAATTAACGGCGATTCAGTAAATATGAGAAAAGGAGGTTTTTCTGCCCTTGAGGAGGCATGTTTGAGTCCGTGAGGATACTTGAGATCCCTGAGGCTTCTCCTCCTTGGATAAATATTCTTTTTATACCATATGTGTTATAGAGATACTTATATTTAAATGCTGTACAGTTTACCGTTTGTGGATGAGTGACATTATGTTTAATGTGCAGCTGAGAGGAGGTCTTTGGTGGTTGAGGCTTTGGGGATTCTTGTCAGCTCAGGAATTTCTGTTTTTAGTGTTTTGGGGGCACCCTGGGTGGAGACAAAATTTTGTGCCACCCTAAATCAGCCATCTAGATACTCCAGTGGCAGACACACATTTGTTCTGCATGTCTATGTTAGTGTACTGGTCATTTTCATACATGGTGCCTTCATGCAAGCATCCACTTTATAATCGCCCCCATTGTTCTACTGGTGCCCTTTTGTAAAGAGCCCCCCCCAGATGTCCCCTTATCCTTGGCCTTCAAATGCCAACTGCAACAGCTTCCCCTTGCCCCCTTACCTCCCACCGCCCATTTCTAAACATAAACAAATCACTTTTTTTTTTTTTTTTTTTTTGCTTCTTGTGGTAATGGATGAGATGATGGTCTAACCTAGAGCTCAAGTTAGGAACATTTAGGTCAAACACTGGTTGTGTGGTGTAAAGAGAACTACCATAGCTGGATGGAGACTAAAGCAAAAAAACCCCGCATTGCTGCAATTTCTGCAATGTGTGGTACATCAAGCTACTGCAGATAAATACCCCCCCCCCCTCCTTTTACAAAGCTGTGATAGTGGCTGCCAAGTAGCAAACACTCTGATGCCCATTAAATCTCTATGGGTGTCGGAGCAATTACCACAGCAGCCGCCACTACCACGGCTTTGTAAAAGGAGCCCTAAATGATGTTTAAAGCTTTCCATTTTAAAACTGCTTTTACCAGATATCAGACGCCTTTGAAACCGGTGACTGGGAGACGATTTCCGGGGAGACAAACTCAGGAGAGCCGTATATGCTGTACTGCAGCTCAGATGCACTCAGCTCTTGGGCAAAGCCAAAGTCACAGATTTTAATGTCTTCTTTGTCCGGATGCACCACCAATATGTTAGGAGGCTATTTACATAGAAAAGCTTATTAGAGAATTCTTAAAATACACCCTGGCATAGCATAAAAGCCAGTCCCTTCTGGTTGCATGTGCAAGCCAAGAAGCACTGAGATATACTATTTTAAATACATAACACTCTTCTGACACAACTATTTTCATAAATAGGCAATTAAATTATTATTGCTAACAGAAAACCATAATATGGAGAAATCATGCGTTGTTAAAATGAACTGTATACCTGTCCTATCAGTAACAGACATTATGGACAATCACCCCTTGTTCCTTGAGTGTGCCACTGCTGTCTTTGAGTGAAGAACAGCAGCCATCTTGTGGCACTGACTGGCTTCTCAGATTAGGCAGTATCGTCTAAGGCTTTTGCCAGTAACATCGCTAGATGTCTGGGTGCTAAAGCCAGAGTTCAGACTGGTGACATAATATGCACAAAGAAACACTCCTATTGGCACTTCCATCCTCTGCCATTTGTGTCACCGAAACAGTACAGCATCCTTCTCCACTATACCTGAACTACATGGGGATTTGCAGTTACATGCCGGATCCCAGACCCAGAAGTACATATCATTCAATGTTAGTATATTCTACTAAAAATGCTATTATGAGAAGCACTATGTCCCCTAAAGCACTGTATATACCAGTGTCATCACACTGTCCACTTAGCAAGCGTCGAGTTTATAGTTATCTTGATATGCCTAGAACAGATTACCTAAGTCTGTACTAGAGGTCTGCATGGGGATTATGGTCCATGGGACTCCCACGGGGATCCACCCTAGGTCCACGGGATTCTCATGGGATGGACGCTGGTTCTCCAGGGTTCCCATGGAAAAGCCAGCCTACCTTTGTTCCAATGCTCCCTCTAAGCTTCTTTGATCCCTCAGTGCACCAGCTGCTGTTTGCTACTCACATGGGAAAGCTCTGTACATCCACCAATCAGGGAGACAGAGCTGGAGCTTGATGGCCAATCATGAGCACTTCCTTATAGAAGTGCTCTCAGATTGGCGGATGTGCAGAGCTCTCCCAGTAGTGAGCCTTGGTATGAGACCTTCCTGTTCATCAAATTCTGCTTAAAATCTACTTCTTTGGGACAGCATTTTGTTGATATGCCAACCCTGCCCGACTGGGGAGAGGGATGGAGAAAGGGTATTGTTTTTATGCCTCTTCTGGCAGATGTCTGAGAAAGTGGAGAGGGACAGATTCTTCAAACTTTTGAAGACTACAAGACGTAGTAGGACAGAATACGGTATTGGGTTTCAAGAAAGGATTAGATGTTTTCCTGAAAGAAAAGGGGATTGAAGGGTATAGATAGAGGATTAATATGCAGGTCCTGGACCTGATGGGCCACCACATGAGCGGACTGCTGAATATGATGGACCTCTGGTCTGACCCAGCAGAGGCATTGCTTATGTTCTTATGTTTTGAATTTTCTGTAAAACTCAATTAAAACTAAAATCAAAACTGTCAGAAGTAGTTGTTGCTTTTTATGGGGACAGGTAATTTTTATGGGGGAGCCGACGGGATTCCTGGCGGGGACGGGTGGGGACAGAGGAGATCCTGGTGGGAACGGGCGGGGATGGGCAGAATTCTGGCGAGCACGGATGGGGACGCAGGCAGGATTCTGGCGGGGATGGGTGGGATTTCTGTCCCCGCGCAACTCTCTAGTCTGTATGTCAAGCTTCATCTCTGGCAGTGTTCCAATCTAGGTTAAAAGCCTACTTTTTTTTAGGCTGCTTTTAACTCCTAATGCCCACTCACTTGTAAAGTACCTATTCCCTCTGTGAGAAATTCCCTAACCCCTATTTGTTCTGCTTTAATTAAATTATAAGCTCTATTGATCAGGGATTGTCTCTTACATGTTAAATGTACAGTGTTGCAGTGCCATAGAAATGATAGGTAGTAGTAGTTATATACCATCTTTCAGGGCTTAACAGTTAGCAGGCATGCTACAGGTAAGAGACTATGAATCTTCTACAGAAGTTACCTTTATGTCCAAGTGGAGAATGTTCTTATCGTGAAGATATTCAACACCTTCTACAATTTGCTGTATATATAGTTTCACCTGAGAATTAATATATTTATATGTCAAAAGATATTGCATATAACTTTTTGTTGATATGGTGCCATTGGAATTCTGCTTTAATTACACCAGGTGGTCATTTGTTTTTCAACACAAAACTTCTTTTAAAGTCTTACCTCTGTTTCAGTGGCTGTGCCTTTCTTCAGAAGACGGTCCAACAGTTCCTCACTAGAACATCTGCGGTAATCATTCAGGAAAGCTAAGATCTTGCATTACCATTGAACAAATCACAATGAATAAAACACTCACGTTGGTGGAGACAGTGCATGTGGATGGAAGGATGATGTTTCCAAGGAAATATAATATTCTTAGGTGATAGGCTCAGGAGCAAGCTAAGGAAATACTTTTACGTGGAACAGTCTCCCGGTAGAGGTGGTGGAGACAGAGACTGTCTGATTTCAAGAAAACCTGGGATAGTCACATGGGATCTCTTAGAGAGAGGAAGAGATAATAGCTACTGCGGATGGGCCATCATGTTTCTATGGGGTATTTGATGTTTTATTTGGATTGAATTGTGAGTTAAAGATGATGTAAACAATTAATAAAGCTGCGGCCAAATACTTGTTGCACAAATTAGTGCGAGTGTATTTATTGGTTATTTGTTGATTATGTTATACAAGTATATATGCAGGTGACGGAATGCAAAAACTAATGCTAAGGGCAAGCGCCCCACCATATAGGGGGCAGCGGTGATAAAAGGGCTGAGGCCTTTGCCTAGGGGGGAAAGGGAAGTAGGGAGTGGGAGGGGTAAATTTGGGGTAGAGAGAAATAGGGCCAGGAGGGGGGCCAATCAGGGTCAGGGATATAGAAAAGGAGGTGGAGTGAGCGAGGGGAGGCGACACAAACTGTAGCGGAAGCTGCAGTTCGGCCTTCGCCATGGGAGCGTCACGGCGTTTTTTAACAGGATACCCTACCACCTAAGGAATCCGGCCTGCTCCTCCTTACTTTGGTGTGCTGGCTCCGGGATCCGGCTTTGTAAAACAGCTTAGGGGCAGTACAGAGCTTTGAGACTGAGAACCGAACCTGCTGTGGCTGCAGGGAAAGGAGCGCGAGGCAGGGCACGGTAGGCGGTTGGGGAGGCCTGGTTTCCTCCGGTGGGGGGGGGGGCCTCGGCATTCGGCGTGTAAGGGTTGATGGAGGTTTTCTGATTGTCCGGCAGGATGGTTCCTCCCTCCAGGAAAGCAGCTCCATCTTGGCGGTGCCGCTTTCCAGTGGTCCGCTAGCGCTGCTTTGGGGTAGGGCCGGCTGGGAGAAGGCCTGTCTGAATGGGCGGTTGAGACTGGAACTGAGTGCGTTATCGGACCCCTTCCTGCTTTGCTCTGTGGTCAGCGCATCAAGCGCACATGCAGCGGTATCGAGCACATGTGTCGTTGCTTCTCTCCTGGTAGAGAGAGGATGGCTGCACGGCAGGAGTGCGACTGTTAGGCACCAGCGGTTCAGAGGGCTGGTCATGCATTGGCCTGGCCTCTCTCCGGTTGCCGGTTTTATACTGACCAAGGCTTGTTTTTAGGCTGAGGTTCTCTTCCGCGGTGGTGGGCGAGGTTTACCGCGAGGCCTCTATGAACAGCTGCCTCTTCCTGGTTCTCAGCCGCCACTACCCTGTAGGTAAGGAAGAGAGCTCCGAGGTTGCTCCGACTCGGCCATCGAGTCGGCAGTCATCATAGAATGCTTATGGGAAAGTATTCACCTTTCATAGGCACATGCTCCCCTGTTTAACCTCCATTTAATGAGTCAGGGAAAAATAGAAGAAAGCCTTCATGCTCTACTCCGGGGCCACACTTTCATGCCTGCCCATACTGCAAGCTTTGACTGTTGGCCATGACAGGCAGCTGCTGTAGCCAATCCAAGAACAGTTTAATCATGAAGGCTCAAATCAGAGCCAGGAAACATCCTCTGGGACTTACCCACCATGTCAGTGCTGATGTTGCTCTCCTGACCATGCCCCCTGAAGCAGAGACAGTCAGGAATCCCTGCCGGCATAGGAGCTCAACCAGGGGCCCTCCCCTGTGCCGAAGCTGTACCTACCACACACCAGCACAGAGCAGCAGAGGAAAGGCTCCATGGAAACTGCAGTCTCTTATTAGCACCACGGACAGTGGAAGGAGCACAGTTGACTTTACCCTGGACAGCAAATAAGGGACACAGCAGATAGCACAGAGAGAACAGCCCTCGCAAAGGAGATCATGCTTTCTCCTTACACTCCGCACACCACCACAGGCACCAAGAGTCCTGCAACTGGGAACACTACCATACCAGCAGCACCTCTGGAGCTACACACCTTCACAGGTTCAGGATCCATCCACCAGCTCCTCTTACTTCCCTATCCCCCCAGGAAGCAACCCAGCCATTACAGCTGGGACTATCCATCCCACTACTCCTTCAACGGAATGCAGCAGATCATCTAACTTTCAGCTCCATCTAAGCACTGCCCCTCCCCCAACTTTTAAACCTGTAGTGGTTGGCATCAACACAACTGTTCCAAAGACACAAGAAGCACGTGTATTTGGTGTACCCCTGGCAGACCCAGAAGGAGTGACACAACTTTGAGATCACCACAGAGGTTCCACTGGTGATCTGCATAGTGTGTGAGTTTTAAAAGTATCTCCATCGACTCATACGTTTCCTTTATCTCAACTGCATGAGCAACAGGAACAAATGGCTTCTTGTTCCCATTGTGTAAAAGTACCGCTTTAAGGCTTGCTTTGCTTGAATCAATGAATAGTCTCCATTCGTCAGAAACATGTTCATATTCCAGTTCATGCATGAGACCATTAATATCAGTACAAAAACAAATGTTTCCTTCCATTTGGTAAAAGGAAGCCAGGATGGTGTGACGATCATGGAATAAAGATATTTTGGTGTCCTGCCTTAAAAGATTCCATTGCTTCAGCCTTGAAGCCCAACAGTTCTGCTTTCTCCTTTGACAGTGACAAGCCTCTAACCAGATCATTAAGATCTTCTTGAGTTAGCAGGTGAGGTTGTTTTTATCCACTTCAGGTTCATATAACTCCTCCACAGCAGCAGAGGTACATTCTTCATCTGAACTTTCGGCATATTGTGCTGCAGATGAGGAAGGAGGAATTGGAACTGGATTCTCCGAGTCATGAGGAACAGGTTTAATTGCTGACGGGCAATCAGGATACACAATTTTTGATTTATTCCTCTTTGTGAATCAGGAAAACTTTGTCATGCAAAAATAACAGTCTGAGTGATGATTTGTTGGTTCACGCCGCACCATGGGTACAGCGAAAGGCATCTTCTTCCATTTCCCATTCAGCCACTGTGTTAATCCGGAATAGCAGACAGTGCAGCACACATGAGGTGCCCACCAACTTTACAGCCCAAATAATGCTTGTATGCACTTTGAAGTCACTGATGTTGTGCAGTAAATTGTCCGCAGACATAACAGAAATTATCCGGATGTTTAACACAACCTTGTCTGTTCATAATAATTATAATATGTTAGACAAAAAATTTTAAAATATAAAAATTCACGGGTAGAAAAAGCAGCACAATCACCTTTTAGTATAAACTTTCAAGTTACTGGTACATGTGATCAATGAACTGTCCTAAAATGCAATATTGTGTTACAGAAAGAGTAAAATACCGAGGCTTCGCAGTAGCGTTAAGACGAAAATGATATCAACACAAACTGATGCATAACTTAAAAGCAGGATGTGATAGACGAAAACTGTTTTCAGATTTAGAGTCATCATGTGGCACTTGTTAAGGTACAGGTGACAGAACTTCAGGAGCAAAATGCTTGTTGACCAGTGGAAACTTTCATTTCTGAGACCTGTATCTTTTACTAAGGCGCTCTAGCCGAATTAGCACACGATAAACGCTAGCGCGTCCATAGAATATAATGGATTTTGGTATCACCTGCAAGGAGGCAAACCAGATAGCCCTTCAGCAATATCTCTAACAGAAATATTAAAAAGAACATCTCAAGAACCAAACCTCATAGCACACCACTGGTAACATCCCTTTCCTTAGAGTGAGCGCCATTTACCACTGCCTTCTGTTGCCTTCCACTCCACCAATTCCTAACACTGTCAGTCATTTGAAGGCCCATACCAAGGGCATTCAGTTTATTAATTGGTCATCTGTAGAAGCATGTCAAAGGCTTTGTTAAAATCTAAATACATCACATCTAGTGCTCTTCCTCAATCTAAAACTCTATTTACTCGGTCAAAGCAGTGCTGTGACCTCTAGCAACAGAACAGTTCTTAAAGTAATGTGGTACCTGAAGTGCTCACAGTATTTGAAATATCATGAGGCTGCCATTAGAAGTCATGGCAGCCATTTTGAACTACAGGCTGGTGCTAGGCAAGAGAAGTGGGCATTGGTTTTGCCTGATTTTCCCCTAGACAAGGGGTAGGCAATTCTGGTCCTCGAGAGCCAGAGCCTGGTCAGGTTTTCAGGATATCCACAATGAATATGTATGAATATGCATTTGTTGTGGATATCCTGAAAACCTGACCTGGTCCTGGCTCTTGAGGACTGGAATTGCCTACCCCTGCCCTAGACTATCAGGGACCTCTCCAGGGCCTACGGAGGTGACTGAGGAGAGGCTTGGGCAGTTTTGGGAGGTGGGAGGGGAGCCAATATTCAAACTGGTGCTCAGTTGAACTTGGTGCATAAAGTTAGAACAGCTATTTTTCTGTCCTAACTTTCCCCCACTTTTATCAAGCTGCGCATAGGAATTCTATGAGCATCAGATCACGTACCGCACTGGCTCGCACTAAAACCCTCTAGCGCAGCTTGATAAAAGGGACCCTTTATGCACTAGCCCAGCTGATTACCATCCTGAATATCTCTGCCACCAGCCCACCTCTAACCTTGTCGGTTAGGGGTTGGCCATTTAGCGGCAGTATTCATTGGCACTGTCCTGTTATGTGCCGCTGAATGTTGCTGGCTAGCTCCTATCATTTAAATCACTTTTAATACCGAGCTCTTTATTTATAATGTTCCATACAAATTTTGTTGCACTCGAAACAGAAAAAAAAGGTATCCAGAAAAAAAAGTAAGAGAAAAGGATACAGCTCCAGGATTAAGACTACTGTTTTCTTTGTTTCAAAAGTATCCAGCAGTCGGGTAATTTTCTCGTGACTTATTCTTGTCAGGATGTCCCGCTCTCGATAGGCATGGGACCTTGTTTTGCTTCGTAGAGGTATAAACTTGGCAGCACAGGCCGCTTTGTTTCCCTTGTGCACTACCCTCTTCAAAAAGCCAAAAGAACCTCTGCACAAATTGAAAACAACACGGATATTCTTTATATTTAGCATTTTCCAAAAGCAAGGGATAGGATGCTCATCCCTAAAGACCAAAGAACCAATGAACTGCTATGCTCAGCCATGCAGCTAAGTTGTGATGGAACAGTAACACAAAGCTTATGCCTCTTGAATCTAACTGCACTTTTAAAGGGTAATTAAAAGGTTCTGAGATGGGTAACATTAAAATAGAGCTCCACAGACGTTTAAAATCTGGAAAACATCTTTACAAAGTATTTTCTCCATGATTTCAGAACTGCAGGGGAGAGGGTGCATTAGTTCTAAAAACACACTGTATAGCCCAAACGCCTGCATTTGTCTCCCCTTTAACTATTTGTGAAACTGCATAGGCTGACTCAGGAAATGGGATGGGGGAGAAGAACTTAAGAATTGCCATTCTGGGACAGACCGAAGGTCCATCAAGCCCGGTATCCTGTTTACAGTGGCCAACCCAGGTCCCAAGTACCTAGCTAGATCCCAAGTAGTAAAACAGATTTTATGCTGTTTATCCTAAGAACAAACAGTGGATTTCCCCAAGCCATCTCAATAATGGCCTATGGACTTCTCTTTTAGGAAATTATCCAAACCTTTTTTAAAACCCGCCCAGCAGATAGAGCAGTATGTATAAGGCAGAGGTCTCAAACTCGTGGCCCAGGGGCCACATGCGACCTGCCAGGTACTATTTTGAGGCCCTCGGTATATTTATCATAATTCACAAAAGTAAAATAGAAGTTTTTTGATCATTTGTCTCTTTAGCTATAAATTGCAATATTATTATTAAGACTTAGCCAAAAGGAAATATTTATAAACTATAAAGAGTTTTACCTCATGCAAAATTATCATTTCTTTAATAAGACATTAACTATTTTTTTCGGAGGCCCTCCAAGTACCTACAAATCCAAAATGTGGCCCTGCAAAGGGTTTGAGTTTGAGACCACTGGTATAAGGGATCTTTAAAAGATTTCTGCACTTTTATTTTTAAAAATTACTATTTATTAAACCCTTTCTTTACAAAGCTGCTCTAGCATTTTTTAGCACCCGCTGCGGCGGTAAGAACTCCGATGCTCATAGTGAGTGTCGGAGTTCTTACCGCCGCGTCCTGCACTAAAAACACTAGCGCGGCATTGTAAAGGAGGGGGCAAATCTCTCAAAAGCAAACTACATCACTCTTCCACATAATCACCCTGTTTTGCGATACATTTTTCCCCAGTGTCCTACTAACTTCTTAATGCCCTCAGAAAAGAATGCTTTTGGTTGAGCCTGTGAAAATATGAGAGCGTGAAATCTTTCTGCAGAACCCTCGTAGAATGTAGTTTCTTTATAATGGGTCTTTAATTCTGTTCCTCTTTGCTAAGCTAACATAGGCTTTTCTGACCAAAGGTTCCATACCTACAAAACAATTATTTTAATATTATTTACCTTCCTATTTCTTCTTCCACATCATAGAAGGAGTGTACTTTTCTTCTGTTGCTCTGCTTCTTTGTCATTTGATTTTTCTTTTCTTTAGAAATGTAAGCACAAAAGTCAATTAACAATCATGTTACCATGGGTGATAGACCTACATAATATTATTTCATTGATATGCTAGTATTCATTCATCTTAGCTGTTGGATTATCATCAGAGGGATATCTTCTTATGCCACTAAGTTAACAACTTGGTCTTATTAGATCATGTGATAAGAAACACTTCCACACATTTCAAGCCGGTATTCTGCGATGGGCCCACCTCTAACCTTGTTGGTTAGGGGTTGGCCATTTAGCAGTAGTATTCATTGGAACTGTCCTGTTATGTGCCGCTGAATGTTGCTGGTTAGCTCCTATCATTTAAATCACTTTTAATACTGAGCTCTTTATTTATAATGTTCCATACCAATTTTGTTGCAGTCGAAACAGAAAAGAAAGGTATCCAGAAAAAAATAAGAGAAAAGGATACAGTTCCTTTTACTAAGCTGCTCCTTTTACTAAGGGCTCCTTTTACTAAGCTACGATAGCGTTTTTAGCGCATTCAGGATTTAAACCCGCACTACGTGGCTAGAACTAACGCCAGCTCAATGCTGGCGTTAAGGTCTAGCGCACGCTAAAACCGCTATCGCAGCTTAGTACAAGGAGCCCTAAGTGTAGTGTGATTGACATGAACTAGTTGCCTAAATTTAGGCGTCTATCATTTGGGGCCCCCAATTACAGAAACTGTCCCTTAGTGATTGCCAGTATCTCTGGAATACTCCCTGATAGATCAGATTTCTTATGGAATGACCTGGTTCTACTAACAGTAAATTTCTATTACAGAGGAGCTGATAAAATGCCCTATAAAGCATCTTGACGGTTGCACTAAAGGGTACACCGTCAAAAGTGTGAAGGACGACAGTGCGCCAACAATCCCGCCCTGACATTTGAGCGCAAGAGAAATCCGCACCTTTGAGGCCTTCAATTTTACGCTCTGAGGGGAGGTGTGTGTATGTGTTTGGGGGAACCCCCTGACTACACTTAGAAGTCCTTGCGCTCCCATTGAGGGGGGGTTTGGGGTGGAACCCCTCCCAGTACACTGAAAACTCCCATTCTCCTTCCTGTTTTCAGTCTTTGGGAGTTTTCAGTGTAGTGTGTGGGGGGTTTCCCCTCTATAACAGCAGCGTGAAGACTTCTAAGTGTAGTGGGGGGGGGTCCCTCCCCCTTAGAGCACCAAAGGCCTCAAAGTGGCGGAAACCGTGGTGTGCATCTATCCTGCGCTCATATGTCAGCACAGGATTGTCGGCGCGCTGTTGTCCTCCGCGGTTTGACGCCGTGACCCACTAAAGGCAGTGAATATAGTTACCTTCATGTATAACCAGCTCAGCTTTGCAGGAGACCTCGCCCCCGACATTTCTGGCAACACAGGCGTAAACACCCCCATCTTGCTGCTGGGTATTGCTGACAACCAATGAGTGTTTTGTGCCTTCCTTAATGTTCTGGATTCTGTCACTGTATTTCAGCAATGCGTTGTCCTGGAAGAAAGACGGGGCCTTTCAGAGCCATGACACTAAAACACGCTTCTTTAATTTCAATGCATTGTGCTTCTAAGTTGTTATTATTATATCATTGTTTTTTAATAGACCCCCCTGATGCAGGCATTTGACACCAAAGCGCAGCCTGTGTCAGGTCCATCAATAAATCAATGGCCTCTGGTGCTCTTTTCATTACGTTCTCTTTCTGGATGAGGTTAGCTTCCTCAAGCAAATACCATTCTGACAGAAGAGATCCAGCCAAAAGTTTCTAAAATCCATGGGGACTTCACGCTTTGCAACTCATATCAAGCTGTGTTTCATTTGCCATTCGTTGTGGCAGATGATTCCAATTCTTCTAGGGACTGAGGCCTCCACAGTATATGGAAGAGCAACTAGGCAAAGTGAAGGTAGAATCCTTAAGAAGCAAAGCTAAGCCTCCCATTTGATGTGGCAACACAAACCAGTGAAACTTGCTCATCTAATGTCCCAGTCTGGACTGGTTTTCAAGACTTTCACAATGAAGATGTATGTAAAACCTGCTCGTGGTACTCGGGGCTAGTGTTTGCCATCACTGAGTTATAGCATGAGTTTAAATATATGGTTGAGCTTCTATCAATCAGCATTTTGGAAAATACAGAATGCACAATATATTTTTGCTGCCTTTTTAGGCTGCTATTTACCTTATACCAGGCAATAGTAGGTAGAGGGTTTCCTTCAATCACTGCATCAAACCTTGCAGTGTCTCCTTGTTGAACATGCACATCTTCTATAGTCACCTGCATATACGGAGGACCTATGAAGGAAGAAAATTCTTTGGTCTGCATAGAGTCTTTCCGATTGGAATAATTGTTAATTTGCTGGGACACAACAGGCCTATATAACACAGAATCAACACTAAGCACCGTTCTAGTTGGTGCCAATTTTTGGTGCTATATATAGAATCAGGCCCTAAGTATTTAGGAAAAAACCTCAAGACCTGGCTCTTTCAGAATATATCAGATCCTTAAATTAATGTCTGTCTTGTTCAGTCTATTTAATGACTTGTGGGGTTTTTGTTTTTTTAATATGCATGTCTGTATGAGTCGGGGGTTGTTATTTGACTTTATGGATCTTCCCAATTGTAAGTTAACCTACTGTAGTATATATGTTTGCTTATTTTGTCATGATGTATAATGGATTGATTATGTTCTGATTAATTTTTTTCTTGTAAACTCCTGTTAATTAAAGCGAAGGGTAGTACAGTATTCCCCTGATATTCGCGGGGGTTCCGTTCCAGGAACCCCTGCGAATTTTGAAAAACCGCGAATACGGTTTTTCATGGGGGAGACTGCTTTGACACGCTCCCCGTACTTTTTATTTTAGTCTGTTGGATCCAGCGCTGTTGGTAGTTTGGCGATCCGCTCTCTATGCCTGCTCTCCAGCCCCAGTGCTGCCGCGCGCTGCTAGCAGGACGCCGCCAGTTGCAAAGGTGCTCTGCTCTCCAGCAGAGTACAGCCGTCACGAGCCACTATCGCCGCCGGATGTAATTTTAAAATGCCCGCTCTTCTCAGACTGTTCATTCTTCCTTTTTCTGCCGCCGTGGCTCTGCTTGCTCTGCTCTCCGGGACCAGCTCTGCCCGCTCTGCTCTCCGGGACCAAAGGCCGCAGCCGAAGTGAAGCAGGTACAGAGGCCACTTATTTAAAGCTTCCGCCGCTCTTCCCCCTACCTATCCCCGACTAGCCCCTTTCTCTCCAGTCCTGCCCTGGTCCCCCGGAGTTGGTTTTAAAAGTACTGCTCTCTCTTGCCTCTCCCGCTGCCCTCTCCTTGTCGGTGGTTTGCGGTCGGAAAATACAGCGAATGACCGGGGACCGCGAACGACCGGGGGAACACTGTACATTGAATTAGTAAACTAAATATATCTCATGAAAACTTGATGGAGAAGAAGGCTGAGGACTGTTTGGAGCACCTCTACCCTAGATTAATGAGCCTATTATTTCTTCCAGGAAAACAATTATACATGGAAGAGCAGCTATATAACTCAAAGAAGGCTACAGGTAAGTCGTTCATTTCTCAGCAAATTCTTCTTGCAGGATATTAGTTACGAAGGGGTGCTGAAAAGTTCTCAGCACAACCAAGAAGAGAATGACGTGGATATGGTTCCATCTATGATCTGAAACAATGTCAAAACAGAATTTTCTTTCTGCAAATTGACACTTAGGCCTGGATTCTTGAACTTGCGCCGATATCGGCATCTGCCTTAAAAGCGTCCGCCAATTGCATGTCAACCATGCATCGGTGCCGATTTAGGAATTTCGCTGATGGAAATATAGGTCAGGGTTTTCCGGGCCTACATTTCCGGCACTTATCTTCACGTGAATTGCACCTATGTAGGTACTTTATGCTGCCTAACACCACTTCTGGAGTTGGCCACACTTACTTTGACCTAAAGCATCTATGTAGGTGCAATTTCGGCACCGATTTTCTAGGCACCGGTGTGGGCCTGAAATCTCGGTTAAAAACGCCATTTGGTATTTTTAATGGCGGTACGGGCGCCTACCGGCAGCGTTGGTTCATGAATCCAAGCCAAAATGAAATAAGATAGCACTCTTTTCAGCTACAGTGGCATTTAGGAAGTTAGTTGGTTGGGCTGAGAACTTTTCAGCACCCTCTCATAAATGCTGTCACTTAACACAAGTTCAAGCTGTGTAATATGCTAACAAATTATCACCATGAAATATTTCATGTTTGCCTCAGGAGATCATTAAGAGAGCATTTTTGTCTTTGTAACGTTGAGTTTAGGGACGTGCAAACCAAAGGAATTAAAATATTCTTAAGGGCAAACATGAAAGCACTTTTGTGAATTCCATTTCCTCGTAGAAGAGGATGCATGCAAGAGTTTCATACGTGATGTCTTGTCATCCTGTAGATAAATACATGTTTTTTCTGTGGTTTCAATATAGACTTCACTGTGGACATCCCAGACATCCCCTGTCCCTTCTCTTCTACGATACCAGTCATCTCCCTCCTCTGGTGATGTTCTTTCCACAAAAAAAAAAACCCACAGTAAGCAAAACTCAGTGATGAAACAGACAAAATATTCAAAACAGATAGCAAGAATTGGAAAAACACAATACCTGCCTGTATGACAGCTTCAGAATTATAGGCAGTCCTATCAAAGCAGCAAGCAGGTTCTTGGAGTAGCCTAGTGGGCAGGGTAGTGAATATACAGTACTCCCCCGATATTCGCGGGTGTTCGTGAATCTTGAAAACCGCGAATATGGTTTTTAGCGGGGGAGACAGGAGAGGGCAGCCGGAGAGGCAGGAGAGAGCGGCCGGAGCGCCGTTGAGAGAAGGAAATCACATGCAGCTCCTGATTGGTAAGGCCCGACTTTAGTGCAGGAAGAGGCGGTCGGAGCATACCGCAAGTGATTTCCTTCACTCGCCGGCGCTCCGGCTGCCCTGTCCTGCCGTCCTCTCCTTCCCGGTCATTTGCGGTCAGAAAATACCATGAATGACTGGGACCGTGAATTGCCGACCGCAGAATGACCGGGGGAGTACTGTATATGGGGGCTCAGGCCCATATCTCACTCTTACTACACTTATGGTGGAATAATGGTGGAATAATCCGCCTTGAACTGCAAGGTAATGGCGGAATAGAAATCCCTAAAGTAATGTAATGTAATGTAATAAGTGAGCCTTCCAAAGTCTACCCAAATCTTACTGTACCTATATATAGGTGACACCTGCAGGCCTAAGGGCTATTGATGTGGTGTACAGATGGGTCCAGGAGGTTTGGGGTGGATTTTAGGGGGGCTCACAATAGAATATACAGGGGTTATGTGAGATGTGTATCTGGGACTGTTTATGTGAAGTTCACTGCAGTGCTCTCTAGGGTGCTCCACTGCTCTGTTGGGATGTCTGTTTGGTCAATCTGCTAAAAAATGTTGGCCCCTCCTACATCCCCATAGCTTGCTATGCGCAATTTTCTTCTGGACATTTTTTTTTTCCAAAATGGTTCAAGCACATCTGAGAAATGGCCATTTTCAAAATAAAAAAGATGGAAGTTTTTACATTTTGAAAATGGTCATGTTTGCTACTGGATTTTTGAGTGTGTTCCGCAAATCATCTAAACTCGGATTTAGACATCGTATCAAAAATGTCCCTCTATATATTTCTGATTACCTAATAGGAATATCATATTCTGGAACCCCAGCCTCGGCACTGGTTTTCTCCTTTTGGAAGGTGGATGGATCAAAATCTACTTCAGTCCATTTCATTCCTACTACTTTCCCAGGGCTTTCTACCTTTTCATCTGTAAAAAGGAAACAAGGTTTGATAGATGAGAAAGAAATGTAAAAAGCAATTAAAACAGATGCAAAGCCAGTGCCAAGGGGGATGTGTGGTCTAGGCAGGGCAGGATTAATTCGTCGAGGGACCCTAGGCACACAAGTACGCTGGGCCCCCTGCCCCGCTCCACCCCACCATGCGCCCAGGCGGAAACAGGAAGCTGCGTCAAAGGGAAGCTTTGGGCAAGCAGCACTGCTTGCACAATTACAGTTCCCGTTGCCTTTCTTACCCGCGTTGCTTGCTTGTCTTACTTTCCATCGATGGGGGGGGGGGGGAGGCATGTTGCCAATCAGGGGGGGAACTCGTGTTGCTGATCAATGCTGGAGGGGCCCATCGCCGTTTGGAAAAAACAATGTTGATGCCCTCCTTCATCGGGCCCCCCTGATCATTTCGGGCCCTAGGCATGTGCCTACTTGGCCTATTGGCTAATCCTGCCCTGGGTCTAGGCCAGTGTTTCCAAACCCTGTCCTTGAGGACTACCAGCCAGTCAGGCTTTCAGAATAGCCCTAATGAACATGCACGAGGCAATTCCCTTTTTTTAAAGGTGAGCTGCAATAGTTTTCACACCCCTCCATCAACTTTTCCAGTATTTCTTTTGTGTGTTCCACTTATTTTCTTCTCTCCCCTTTTTGTCATTCTTATACCTTTTTGCCCTTTCTCTTGACAAGTTGTACTTCTTTTTTTCACTCTTTAATATATTACTGTTATTTTGTAAACTCATCCAGTAGTATTTACAATTGGTGGTATATCAAGATTCATAAATAAATAAATATAGAAACAAGAATGAAATTTTAGGGCTCCTTTTACAAAAGTGCGCTAGCGTTTTTAGCGAACGCACAAGATTAGCGCGCGCTAGCCGAAAAATTACCGCATGCTTAAAAGGAGGCGGAAGCAGCTAGTGCATGCGGCATTTTAGTGTAGTTTTGTAAAAGGAGCCCTTAATGTGCACACTCCCAGAACATGAACTCAAAGGAATGTTAGGAAAAGATTAGAATTCTGGAGGCTGATAATGACAGATCGACAATAACTTGCTCTGAATATATACAACAGAAATAAGAAGGACTGAGGCTTCTTTATTGCATCCAAAATCATAAATAAGGGAACAAATTAATTATGTTGTAACTCAGCATAACACATTTTGCCTTTGGTCATTTACCCTTGATTTAAGAATCCAGTCCTGACTTACCATGGCCTTCTGAAGTTGGGGTTTGAGTATCAGCATCACGAAATTTCCCGACAGGATAAGTTTCTGCTGTATCTAAATACTCGGAAGAGGTGGGCTCAGGAGTATCCAGACCTTCAGATGCTTCTCTCCTGCTCTGAGGAAGAGGCACGCTGACCGCTGTGGAATCCACGAGTTTCTTCAGGGCCATCCTGATCTCCTGATTTGCACGTTCCAGTGAGGCCCGGATGGATTCGTCCAGCTCCAACTGTGTGAGGGTCTCACCTGCAAGCAGGAAACGTAGGTTTTTTTCTCTACTGATAGGAGTTAGAAATCAGCTGCATAATAATATTCAAAGCAATTCACAATGGTTAAGGCACCAATGGTTAGTGCAGCAGATTGTGACCTTGGGGAACTGGGTTAAATTCCCACTGTAGCTCCTCGTGACCCTGGGCAAGTCCCTTAACCCTTCATTGCCCCAGGTACAAAGTAAAAAAGAATTTTAAATTGTGAACCCATTAGGGATAGGGAAAGTAGCTGCAAATCACATGTACGGTGCTGCATACATCTATTAGCACTATAGTAATAATTATCAATATGTTTATAAACAGAAAGTTCTTTAGCCTTCTACTTATAGAACACTGGAATCCATTACAAATGTGGCAGCCTCTGCCACCTTCACTGCTTGGGAAAATATGGGGCTCGTTTTCAAAAGCGAAAAATGTTAATACAGAAGCAGATGGATGTGGGCGTTTTATTTTTTTTTTTTTGGGGGGGGGGGGTTGCCAAAACATCCAAATTGCTATTTTTCAAAGCCCATTTCGTAGATGAATTTCTATGCTATTCATCTGCAGAGTGTCTAAATTTCATGGATGCATGTAGGAGGTGGTGTGTTTTGGGTGGGACTAGGACGGGCTTAAGATGTTTTTATGCCATAATAGAACATTTTTGAAAACGTCCAGGACTCAGTTCGGACATAGACAAAGCGATGGGCTAGATGGTGCACATCTGAAGGTGCTGAAAGAACTTAGGGAAGTTCTGGTGGATTCGCTGACTGACCTTTTCAATGCTTCTCTAGAGTCGGGAGTGGTACCAGAGGACTGGAGAAGGGCGGATATGGTCCCTCTACACAAAATTGGAAGTAAGGTAGAAGTAGGGAGTTACAGGCTAGTAAGTCTGACTTCTGTGGTAAGCAAATTAATGGAAATGCTTTTAAAACAAAGAATGGTGAAGTTTCTGGAAGCTGGTGGATTACAGGACTAGAAGTAACATGTTATCACTAGAGAAAGGTCTTGTCAGAGAAATCTGATCAATTTCTTTGACTGGGTGACCAGAGAATTGGGTAGAGGGAGTGCACTAGATATAGTGTATTTAGAATTTAGCAAAGCCTTTGACAGTGTTCTACACGGACATCTAATAAATAAACTGAGTGCTCTTGGGATGAGCCCCAAAGTGATGGGCTGGGTCAGGAACTGGTTAAGTGGAAGACAAAAGAGTTCTGCGCACATTTTTACTGTAATGTGGCCTCCAGAATTGCACACAGTACTCCAGATGAGGTCTCACCATGGCCCTGTACAATGGCATTATAACTTCAGGGTAGTGCTGTGCCTCAAGGTTCTGTTCTTGGGCCTGTCTTTTTAACATTTTTATAAGCGATATTGCTGAAGGGCTGTCAGGTAAGATTTGCTTTTTTGTGGATGATACCAAAATCTGTAATAGAGTAGACAGCCTGGATGGTGTGAATAACATGAAGAAAGACCTAATGAAACTTGAAGAATGGTCTGAAATTTGGCAGCTAAAATTTAATGCTAAGAAATTCAAGGTCATGCATTTGGGCTGCAAAAACCCAAAGAAACGGTACAGTTTAGGAGTGAAGAACTTATGTGCCTGACCGAATAGCCAAACAGGTTGAACAGGTGATGGTGAAAGCTAGAAGGATGCTAGGTTGCATAGGGGGAGGTATGGTCAGTAGGAAAAAGAAGGTATTGATGCCACTGTATAAGACTCTGGTGAGATCTCATTTAGAATATTGTGTATAATTCTGGAGGCCCCACTTTCAAAAATGTATAAAAAGGATGGAGTCAGTCCAGAGGAAGGCTACTAAAATGGTGTGTTGTCTTTGTGATAAGGCGTATGGGGACAGACTTAAAGATCTCAATCTGTAGACTTTGGAAGAAAGCAGGCGAGGGGAGATATGATAGAGACGTTTAAATAACTACGTAATATAAATGTGCATGAGTCGAATCTCTTTCATTCGAAAGGAAACTCTGCAATGAGAGGGTATAGGATGAAGTTAAAAGGCTTCGGAGTTATCTGAGGAAATACTTTTTTACGGAAAGGGTGGTAGATGTGTGGAACAGTCTCCCAGAAGAGGTGGTGGAAATAGAGACTATGTCTAATTTCAAGAAAGCCTGGGATAGTCATGTGAGATCTCTTAGAGGAAGAAATAATGGTTACTGCAGATGGGCAGACTAGATGGGCTATTTGGCCTTTATCTGCCATCATGTTTTTCTGTTTCTATCCACAAAATTTAAAGCACTAGCTGGCTATGTTTGGGGGTCAAATCGGGCTGCATAAATAGTTGGTCTATCTTTGACCGCTATAAACTTAGGTAGCCAGTGCTTAATATCAAATTAGCTGGCTAGGTTTCTAATGGCCAAAAGTAGACTGGATATTCAATGCCAGTCACTGCAAATGGCTCGACATTGAATATCCAAACACAGCGCCAATCATGGTTAGTCAGCCTGGCTAACTCTTGCAGTCTGAATATCAGGCTCTAAGAGATTCTTAATTGAAATGGAAATATGTCTAAAAACCTGCCTAAATCAGCACTTTATCAAAAAGACAGGTCGTCCAAGTGCTGATAATCGAAACATGTATTTACATATCTAAAAGTAGCTTAGGCCTTTTACTGCTGCTGTATACCCAGATGAAAGGGGTGTTTTTCAAGGAGTGGTTAGGGCTGGAGGTGGTCGGGACGTGGGCCGACCTAGACTTAGTCGTCTTGCAGCGATAATTGAAAGTTTAATGAGACTGTAGATGGAACTTATATGTTGTGACTTAGGCAATCTAAAAACAGGTTTAAGTGCCCAGAAGGTATCCAAAGTGACCAAATAACTACTGCAGGGACAAAGTACAGACTCCTACACACTCCCCCAGTGATCACTGACCTCCCCCCCTCCACCACCATAAAAATCAGAATAAAAAAGTACATACCTGCCTCCAGAACATCAGCACCTGGTATAGGAAAGCCTAGTAGAGCTACACAGAGGTGGCATAAGTAGTCTGGGTTGTGGGCTAGTGAACCATAGAGAGGAGGACCCAGGCCCAAAAGCTACTCAGCACTGCATTCATGGTGAAAAATGTGCACCCACCAAAACACTATTGTACTGTCATATAGGTGACACCTGCAGCCATAAGGGCTATTGGAGTGATAGGTGGGTATAGTAGGTTTAGGGGGGCTCACAATGACCTATAGGGGAGTTGTGGTGAGATATTTATGTGGCACCCTTTTTGTGAAGTTCACAGCAGTGCCCTGCAAGGTGCCCCACTACTCTGTTGCCATGTCTGGGTGTCCAGTCCATCACTTTGCTGGCCCCTCCCACGTCCAAAAGGTCTTGTTCTTGGCGTTTTTGACTTGGATGATTTTTTTGGATGAGAATGAGGTATAAAGATAGATGACTTAGCGGTCTGGACAATTAAATGGCTGGATGTAGTAGACAATTCTCAAAAAAAATAAATAAATAAATAAATATATATATATATATATTTTGGACATATTTTTCGAGAATGGTCTTTGGATGCTGCTGACCTTGGATGACCAGCGACTTAGGCCCAAAACAGGTTTAGACTTTTTTTTTTTATTATGCCGCTCCACATTTCTAGAATACCAATTATGAGAAAAGTTCTCGGCCCAATCAAGAAGGAAATGAGGTGGAGCCATGAAACTTACAAGAATAATCCACATTCACCCCTATGTTCAACACATTTGGCACATCGGCCCTGATTCTCCAAAAGTGCGTCCCGATTTTAGGCAGCTGTAGGCGTCCTACAGCTGTCTAATCAGCCAATCGGGATGCACGTTTTTTAAAAAAAAAATGCTCCCCAGGCAGGCCTGAAGGCGCCTCCGGGAGCCTAGGGAGACCCGCAAGACACCTAAGCTCGCCTAAGGTGAACCTAGGCGGCCCTATGCGTCTCCCTAGTAGAGGATGAAACGCTTACAATGTAGGCCAGCAAAATGCTGGTCTACATTGTAAGTAGACGCAGCCGCTATACTTATTGCGTCAAGGGATCTCTCTGCCGCTATAAGTATAGCGGGCCGCGGCCTGTCCGATCGGATGCCCCCCCCTCCGACACTACCGACCGCCCCCCCCGACACTACCAACCGCCCCCCCCCCGACATTACCGATCTCCCTCCCACCCCGACACTACCGATCGCAGGCAGGAGGGTGCCCAATCCCTCCTGCCCGAAGACGCACCCCCCCCGGCGCTAACAACCCCCAAACTAACCTGTTCTTCAGGCCAGACGGTTCTTGCCCGTCCAGCTGGTAGGCCCGCCTCGTCGAAATGAGGCGGGCTCGCCCCTTCCCGGCCCATCCCGCCGAAGCCTAAGGCCTGATTGGCATAGGCTCTAGAAGCCTGGACCAATCAGGCCTTAGGCATAGCGGGTCCGCCCATCCCCACTTAATCTAAGGCCTGATTGGCCAATCAGACCTTAGATTAAGTGGGGATGGGCGGACCCGCTATGCCTAAGGCCTGATTGGTCCAGGCTTCTAGAGCCTGGGCCAATCAGGCCTTAGGCTTCGGCGGGATGGGCCGGGAAGGGGCGAGCCCGCCTCATTTCGACGAGGCGGGCCTACCAGCTGGACGGGCAATCAGGCCTTAGGCTTCAGATCCATCTGACCCTGATCCATATCCTCTTGAGGCAGAGTCTGTCGATTCCAGATTTGAAATCTTTCTCCTTTTGATATCGAGCCTCTTTTAAACTCTTTCTCTTCTTCCCACACATTTCATTTTTCCCTTTTTTTGTTCTCGATCCCATTGGTTCTGTCTATCTGTACTTAATTTGTGAGTTTGATTATAATATGTTGGTAAGTCCTAATCTTTGTAATGATTGTATTCCTGTATATTGCTTAGAAGTCTAATTAAGCGATTTAATCAAATATTTTTTTTTTTTGTTTTATAAATCTTTATTCATTTTCTTATGTTACAACAAGTGTTTCAAATAAATTCATTATAAACTTGAATAATCACACTTGATTAACTTACAGATTAATATCAAATTTAAAATTTCTTTAGAAAATCAATATTTTATAAAGTTATAATATTATGTAAGAAATCTAAATTAATATAATTATTATTGAATATAATAATCTCCCCTCCCTCTCTCCCTCCCTATCAATATTGAATGAGAAATCTTTATTCATTTTCATATGTTACATCAACAATATAAATTCATACTAATATTTCAGAAAACTAAATTTATATAATTCTTAGTTAATGTAATAATATCCCATCCCCTCCCCCCTCCCTTCTATTCAGTAATACATGAATAAAATTTTTAAATGTTATTTTATCCATATTTCATATTATAAATCTAGTATTAATATATTATATAATATTTAGAGATATGATCTCTTTTTCTTCTAATCAAATTCTATACATGGGAAAATTAATCATTCTTTACAATATTCAGTTAATGGTCTCCATATTTTTTGAAATTTATCTACATGTCCTTTTTGTGTTGCTATAGTGAGCTCCATTTTGTATATATGACATACAGAATTCCACCAGAATGTATAATTTAATCTGTCATGTTTTTTCCAATTGAATGTGATTTGTTGTATTGCTATTCCAGTTAAAATAAAAAGAAGTTTGTTATTACTTGATGATATTTGACTTTTTGCTCTCATAGTTGTTCCAAATAATATGGTATCATATGTCAAGGCTACCGGATTGTCTAACATCCTATTTATTTGGGGCCAGATTGATTTCTAGAATGTTAAGATGAATGGACAATAGAATAAAAGATGATCTAATGTCCCAATTTCAACATGACAGTGCCAGCATCTATTTGACCTAGAGCTATCTATTTTTTGTAATCGAACAGGGGTCCAGAAAGCTCTATGTAAAAGAAAAAACCAAGTTTGTCTCATAGATGCTGATACCGTACATTTTAGCCTCCAAGACCAAAGTCGTGGCCATTGAGATGCACTAATTTGGTGCTTTATCTCAATGCTCCAAATGTCTCTAAGACCATTTTTTGGTTTTTTATTTATATATTCGGATATTAATTTATACCACTGTGCAGCTTCATGACCTGTTGAATTAATCTGGAAACACAGGAATTCCAAACTGTGATAATTAGTAAGATTTTTCCATTCAGGGAACCCTACCTGAATGGATTGCTTCAATTGCAACCATTTAAAATATTGTGTTTTTTTAAGATCAAATTTATGTTGCAATTGTGAAAACTCCAGCAACTTTCCATTTTTTATTATATCATCTAAAATACGAATACCTGCTGTCATCCAGTTTTTCCAGATTATTTTGAAACCGCCTATTTTGATCTTGGGGTTTAACCAAATCGTTTGAGTTGTTGATTTACTAATTGGAATAGGAGTTAGATTACTTATATACATATCTTAAAGTTTTCCATGTATCCATGAATATTTTATGTTCTTTGTATAGCCTTGGCATTTTGATACTAACTATATGACTGAGACGTAAAGGAAACATGAGTCTCCATTCAAGCCAGAACCAATCTGGAATATTATCAGTGGGCTCTGGGAGGATCCAATACATACCTTGACGTAAAATATAGGCTTGATGATACCTATAGAAGTTGGGAAAATTAGATTGGCTAATATTTTTTTTTTTTAATATTTATTACTTTTAAAATTTTTTCCAAGAAACCTCTTGTACAGAATATTGAAAATAAGAAAAATAACATATTTTGAACAAAACAGAATCTCAATTAGGCAATAACATTCTTAATCAATACTATTAATCCCATAATATGGATCCAAGAATGCCAGTGAGTGAGTGCTAATGAAATTAAGTCATATTATTAGCAAGAAAAGCAAACATTTGACTGTAGTAGAGGAGTCTACCTAATTACTTTACTATTGAGGTTATTTCATTTACCCCTTCCAGGCGTTTCGTAGAGAGGAACCCTGTTAGTTGAGAAAGGTCAAAGAATACATATGTATTGGATCTATATTTAACAATACTTTTACAGGGATATCGTAATAAAAAAAGACCTCCCATCATTGTTACCCCTTGTTTAAGGAGCAGGAATTGTCGTCTACGTTTTTGGGTGTCCATAGTCACGTCCGGGAACATCTGTATCTTTAGTCCCAAAAATTCTTTATGTCTTCTTTAAAAGATTTAATCAAATTTTAAATAAAACTTGAAACTTGTCTGTCCCCAATGATTTGTTGACATTGCTTGCTCTGAGTACTTGAAAAATTGTGACTGAAGTAGTTTATTGGAAGAATGTTTGAATTTCGCTCCTCATGAGTTTCTAATTTTAGAAAGCTGGTATATACAGGTCTAAAATTCAAATATGTGCATTTGGCAAGGGGCCATAATCTGGGTGGGCTGAAAATATGCATATGCATTCTCCTATTTCCAGAAGTGGAATGCAAGCTTATGTTGTGACATGCCTCAAGGTTACTCACAGTTGTAGCTCAGTGCAAGTCTAGCGTTCCAAGAGACAGGATGTCAGGAAAGTCCTCGTGCAAATCAAGTAAGAAACTGCTAGATTTGGAGAACCGTTTAGTGATAAAATTTCTCACAAAAGAAGGGAAAAAGCCAAAGGAGATCCATGAACGCATGACTGCAGTTTATGGTGAGTCTGCCCCATCATCCTACAAAGTAAAATTTTGGAGCAAGCAGTTTAAGTGGCATAGAGAGTCCATTGAAGATGACCCTCACACTGGACAAAGAAATGTGCAAAAAAGTCTGTATCTGTTTGTGTTTCTCTGTTGAAAGGGGAGTCTGTAGAAAGCTACACTAGTTAACAAGCATTTTGCTACTCGGGTTCTGTCACCTGTACAAGGGCCACATGCTGACACTAAATCTAAAAACTGTTTTTGTCTATCACATCCTGTTTTTAAGTTATGCGTCAGTTTGTGTTTATATAATTTTCGTCAATAATGCTACCGTGAAGCGTTGGTATTTTACTGTTTCTGTACATGATCCCCTTGTCTGTTTGAATTCTGATTTTCATGGGCTTTAGATGGATGGAAACTGTATTGTTTGGATTTATTCCATTAGATGTGTCAACACATTTCACAAGACTCTACAGTGACTTACATAGGAACAACATTCAGCATAAAGGGATCCTTCACATGCTCATCTTCTAATGTGGTATATATCAGTGGTTCCCAATCCTGTCCTGGAGGACCACCAGGCCAATCAGGTTTTCAGGCTAGCCCTAATGAATATGCATGAGAGAGATTTGCATATCATGAAAGTGACAGGCATGCAAATATGTTCCATGCATATTCATTAAGGCTAGCCTGAAAACCCAACTGGCCTGGTGGTCCTCCAGGACAGGGTTGGGAACCACTGGTATATATCATTCAATGCAAACATATGCTATCTGTGTACTGTAGATTGATCCTAGTCTTTAGCAACTGGCTTGTTTCTCAAATGTAGCATCCCCCTCTTTACAATTTTTGCATTGAATGATATATACCACATTAGAAGATGAGCATGTGGAGTCTTGTGAAATGGTAATGTGTTTCAGCACCTAAGAAGTATGTTTAGTTTCGAGAAAAGTAAAGTCAAAATCAAAGAAGGTGTTTTTATTGGATTCAAAATCTGTGAACTGATCCTTGATGATGCGTTCAAACAGAAGCTGAACCCAGCTAAATCAGCAGCATGGGAAGCATTCATGCTGGTTGTTCAGAATTTTCTTGGTAATCACAGATCAGAGAATTATGCTGAGCTTGTGGAGAACATGCCTGCAGCATATCAGCTAATGGGTGCCAGAGTGTCACTTAAATGCACTGCTTCCATTCTTGGTGATGTCAGCGATGAGCATGGGGAAAGATTTCATCAAGATAGCAAGGTGATGGAAAGGAGATATCAGGGAAAGTTCAATTCCAGTATGATGGGAGACTATTGCCGGTTCTTGCAAAGAGAGACAAATGTATAGTACAAGTGTACAATCAAGTGTCTCAAACATTTCTGAACATGCTGCCATCACTTTTGTGTGAGTTAAGAGAGGTATAAATATATGCTGTAACGTCTCCTTATTTGTTTTCAGAGTAAACTCCTTAACACAAGTTTGGTGGGATACAGTTCATACTCGCAATATTGTGCCGATATGGCAAACTGTCTAGAAAAATCAGGAACGTGTATCTCAGAAACCTGATGTGCTAGTTGAATTTCAATTACAGATCTGAAATCGGCACCATTAAATTAACTAAGGACACTTTTTAAGCTCTCAGTAGCAAAGAAAAACTTTTTTGTGTGTTGACCAGTGCTATCAGTGAAGACAAAACACAGATGAGACAGGTGTGAAATATTTTAAGAGAGTTGAATTCGCTTATGCTTTGTGGTAGTCCATGAGGGAAAGAGAGGGAAATCCTCTCCATTAAAACCCTTTCAACTTAGGTGGAGGCACCGGGGATCGGATTCTACCAACAGCACTGGTATCGTTGGCCGCCTAAAAACAGCCGCCAATCGCATGTCAATCACGCAGCGGCACCGTTTTTAGAATCGTGGCTACGTGAAAGGTAGACGCCAGAAATGTAGACCAGGGTTTTAAAGGCCTACATATCCAGCGCCTACCTTTCATGAGAATTACGCCTATGGAGGCACTTTGAGATGCCTGATACAGTTTCTGGTATTAACCATGCCTATGGTGGTGTTAGGTGTCATAAAGCGCCTATATAGGTGGGATAAGGGCGGCCTTATTGGAGGTGTTTTTAGGCACCTCCATTTTTTTTATAATGATGTTTTTTAATTGGTTTTTAATAGGTATGGCCAATTTGTGCGCCGATTAAACCAATTAAAACCAATTCAGTTAGGCGGCAGTAGGGCACCTACCATCGCCTAACTTCGGGCACAGTTTTTAGAATCGGGTCCTAGGCACCATATATGTAGAGGTCCAATGGAGCTCTACCTTTCAGGCTGGCCCCTCAAATCTAAGGACGTTCTTGAGAGGGAATTACACAAATCCTCCTGTGCAGATCCTGAAACCCAGAAATGGTTGAGGGACTGAGTTTTGAAAGACTAGTCTTGTGGATTATCTCTGCAGGCTTATACCTATCAGTATTCCATGACCGCCAGGCAAGCTACAGCTGGAATGATTTCAGTTGTACTGAGGGCAATTATATCTCAAAAGCCCTTCCATTCAGCCACAGTAAACATAACTAGCAAGAAACTCAAACAGAGAAAGTAGTCCAGGTACCACAACAGCTGATGCAAGATGTTTATTGATCTGAAACAAGCTTCTGACAACACATCATGACTTGGAAGTTTGGGGAGTTTTGCTATTTTTCAAACTGAAGTTTCTACCTAAATTCCGCATTCTTAACCCGTGGGCATTGCTGTGGAACATTAATTTACTTGTCATAACATTTTGAAGCTACAGGAAAGAAAACCCTCACACATGTCCCTATTGAGTTTTCTAGACATTGTAAATCACTTATAAGCAATATCTATTAACCACAGAAAAAAGTTTGAAACCAGAGGTTAGAGTATCCCTAAAATAATTTTCAGCTAATAATTTTCAAAAGGAGAAAAAGGGTAACTTCTTTTCCACTAGGTTTCAAGCGCAGGCGCCAACTTTTCAAAATCATTGGTGGCGCAAAACCCAATGGAAATGACCTCTCCCTGGACACAGTCAAAGGGTTTGTTCAATACTGAGGGTGTCCAAGCGCTCGGAGCACCTACAGAGCTGGCTCCTATGGTTTCCAGAGAAGATACAGACAGACCTTAATTTTCTCTGACTGGTCAGCTTCTTGTGCTGTGAATAACAGGTTTGTGATTCACTGATAAGTGTCACCAAACAAAAAAAAAGGCAGCTCAAAACCCCCCCAAAAAACATTAATTCAAGAAAGGATGGGCTTTTCTTATATTCATTTGTCACATTCCCTTGTTCAAGTGGACTGGTTAATCACAGAGGATTTAAACTGAATGCCCCTCTCACACAATTGCTTGATTGAGCAACATACTCTGTGCAAATACAATTATCTCAAGAGGTTGCGTTTAATAGGAAATGACAGAAAGCATGGCCAGGGATCCAGCTAGTCTTAGTCTGAAAGCTATTTTCTTCCAGAAACATTAAACCCTAATCTGGGGGAAGTCACTATCACCTAGATAACTTTCTGGTTTCTCTTAGAGAAACAGTTATCTTTTTAAGGACTGACACAAAAACGTTAGAATTCTAACAAAAATCCTATAACAGTTGTGCTGATGTCCTGAGCAGGACGCTCACTGGATGACAAAGCCTTTGGCCCGGGCTCTGAGTTTTTAGCACAAGTTCTAAGGCAAGTTTGTCTGTTTAGTCCTGGTTTGTCCAATAATATAATATATTTCCGCCCCCTTCTCCTATTGTTTTAAAGGCTTGAGTTTGTCCGTTTAGTCCTGGTTTGTCCAATAATTTAATATATATATGTTTTACAATGCAGACATGTCTGTCTTCCTGTAATTTTTAAATTTTTTGTTCAACGCTTTGTACTGCTGGATAAGCGTTTAATCAAATACTTTGAATAAACAATAAGTTACTTGTCTGAAAAATTCAGGGCAAATTACATACAAATGCTTGAGGTGCTATTAAAAAAACAGAGAAAAACTATTCACAATCTTTAGGCACTACACAAATCAAGCTTTATATATAGCTTTTTAGAAAACTTCCATTTTTGCATACTGTGCCAGTGTAGGTTTACCATATGGCTCCAGAAAAAAGAGGACGGATTAAGACATCCGGGTTTTACTTCCATTGAAAGCAATGGAAGTAAATCCCGGAGCTTTTTCTGGAGCCATATGGTAACCCTAGCATTAGGTGATGTTTTTTTGACAACATACCATTCAGAAACTGAGATTGATATTGGCCTCTGTTTATTTGAATCATTGCATTTAAATCCCTGTGTAAGAGCTGCTATATCTTTGCTGTGAACCTTATCCTAGTGTACCTTGAGGACATCATTGGAAGCCACATTTTTTTTTCTCTCCAATTACTCTCAAAATGGAATACCATGACAGATAAGAACTAGGTGACCCTCTGTTCACCTGCTGCTCCCAAACCTGTTCTGTGGCTCTGCTGCCTTCATGTTGAACAGAGATCCAACCTGAACAGATGTGGACAGCAGCAAAGCTTAACGCTCAAAAAACATTGTGCCGATATGCTGTTGGAGGTCTTGGTTATGGCTTTTCTCAAACATATAGAAGATTTTCCGACCCTGTATCACACATTTCAAGCAACACTAAGAGCTAGATGACAATGAATCTGCTACAAACCATAAGGCCGATGTGCACATTAAACTGACATATTCTTTACATGATTCTGATCTACAGCCAGCAAAATCACAGACCTGCAAAAAGGGCCAAACAGCTGGAAAGATTTAGCCCGAGGCATATTTTGCTGTGCTGGAAATTTTTAAAAAAATATTTGGTTCTTTTCATAGAGGGGATACCTGCCTCTGTCCTATGGAGACTGTACATACACTTCTCCCTCCATATCCGCGGTTTCCATATCTGCGGATTTGCTTATTCACGATTTTTTGGCTCCTGATTCTGCCCCCCAATTTTCATCACTGAACCCGGCATTTCACATTGGAAATCACTGCTCCCGGTGGTTCCTGAAGGAAATCGCTGCTCCTGGCATTGTATGGAACAAATCGCAGGTTGGCTTATTCACGGTTTATTATGTTTTTCAGATCTATTTTACCAAAAAACCGCAAATAACATGCAAAACGTTATTTGCGGTTTTTCAGTATTCATGACTATGTTCTTCCCGCATCCCCTGCGAATACAGAGGGAGAAGTATACTTTTCTCCCGCCCTTACTCCTTTCGGAGTTTGCAGAAGAGAAGCCTACACATTTAGGAAGGTTTTGCTGTACTACAGCCCTCAGCAGTTTTCTTTGTCGACAATTTAAGTTTTCTCCGCCAGAGTATTCTTGTTGCAGGTTTTTTTTTTTTTTACTCATTTCATTTGTACACAGTGCCACTTGCCTATGAAAAGCGGGACAGCACATTATCCCTTTTCGGGCGCGTGGAACTCAAACCCATTGATCAGGTTTATCAAGTTCTGGTTTCTCAGCCTGATATATATATATATATTAGCTTGGATTGCAAAAACATTATTAACATAAACGGCACAGTCCTTTGGTGATTGCTTTTGTCGCAGCAGGACTAAGCACAGAGTGGAACGAGACTGCCTGGCTTGCAGGCCTTACATAAACTCAGGATGTGAAGTGTATTTTTCTGTAGGGAAACTCTAAAGCTTAACAAATGCTACGTGGTAAGTTTTCTTTCCAGAACTAATACAGAATATATCAGCTTTTGGAAAGGTACCCATTATTTGTTACAAAAGTCACGGTAAGTTCGAGCGCAAACATCCTTTTTTGTTTTCGATGATCAGAAGGCACTGCATAATTGCAACCACAGTATAAACAGATTTCTCCCCTACAATATTTTAACACTAAAATCAGTTATCTTCCTAAGTCAGTTTTATTTGCAATGTCTTGTTGCAGGTTTGGATGATCTAATTGTCCTCCAGCATTCTTGTGTTGTACTATGGAATGATACACTTTCTTCCATGGACTGAGCTGACAGATGTGTTCCCATTAAGACTAAAAAACTCTACATAACCCTGTATGTATGTTTCCCCTCCCCCTCTATGATGCATACACTTTATTAGAAATGTCATTATAACCCACACGCCTCCCTTTCCTCCCTCCCCTAACTTCTTTTTTATTTCTCTCCTCTCAACTTTGGGATGGGTCTGTTTTGTTGATATGCAGTGTAACTTGTTCTCTCATAGTTCCATAGTTAAGGGTTCTGGTAGAAACTTTGGTTTTAAAGCTGGGCTGTCCATTGTCCACTGGGCGCTGGACTTCAGTACAGAATGACGGCTTAACATTAAATGAAGGGTTCTTTCCAGGAGAAGCTGTTGTAAGATGAACGCTTGCCCCAGCTGTGCAGGTTTCGCTCACACGGAAGAAGACATTTGAGGGGCTCATGGACCCCCTTCCGCTTACTCTAGATGCTGACATGAACACAGTTCCACTAACATTATCATTAAACTTCCTAAAAAAGCCTGATGCTGGCTTTGGAACAACGGGCCTTCCCACATTTAGTAAGACCGGTTTGCCAATAGTGGGTTTATTAATTTCTGTCTGGAGCACTGAGATTTCACATGGTGTAGCACCTTTAACACTTCGATCACTTTCATCACATCCATAGGTCTCTCCTTCTTCAGGAACATAATCTTCAAGATCTTCTAGAGTAAGCACTTTTCCTTTATATGTCAAAATTTTTTTCTCTCTATTTCCAATGTCGTCAGTTTCTAGTTCCACTGGTTCCTCAGTTAGGAAGCTTTCTACCTCTGAAGTTGTGTCTTGTATAGGATCTGCTATTTCCTCTTCTGCAGTCCAAAGTGTAACCACATCTTCAATAGCTTCCTGAATCTTAGAACAGATTGGTGAGGAAGTACAACTGTCTCCGTCTTCATCAACTGCTTCAACACTAAAAACAAGAGGCTCATCTGTTCCAGCAAGAGGTGAGGAAGAAGCCTCTGCCAAATTAATTCTGGTAATTGATTGAGTGTTCTGCTTTTCTCCAGCTCCACAGTCCAAAATGGAATTGCCTTCTACCTCTTCAGACCCACACTGATAGTCTTCATGGCTTACTGTGGGCCCCTCTTGGGGCAAATGTTCATATTCAAGAGTTGGGATGTCAGCAGTGGGAAGACTACTGGATGAAAGAGAGTTTGGCTCTTCCACTAACTTGTTGTTGGAGTTATTAGCATTTGGGTTCTCTTCAGATGAATGCCTGGGCCTCTGGTCAGGAAGACTGAATGTCAAAGTTTCCAAGTCATCTTTGTCAGGCTTTACAGGAGAAGCGCTTCTTTTCCTTGGAAGGTCGGATGTTGGTGATTTTTTCACCTGGAATTCAATTATTTCTTCTACTTCAATCCATTTAGGTTTCTGTTCTTCAACATTGGTTTCTGTGCTAACAGAACTAGCTGTTGCACCTCTCACACTCTCTGATTCTGTCACAAAAAGTGTTGGAACAACTTTCTTCCTTGCCTCCTGCTCACGTCTCAATGCGGGTTGCTTTCCTCTTGTCACATAAAATGACTCTGCTATAGACAGATCCGATCTTGGAGACCGAGATGGAGAGTGACTGGAAGAAAGACGTGATGGTGACATCCTACTCTTCATCCTTGGACTCTTTACCACAGTTGTTATGGTCTCCTCTCTAGTGATGAAAATGTTTGAAATAAAATTTGAATGAAAACATAGCTTGCTTGGGTCTACAGTCCACACATGTCAATGTTGACAATTGCAGCTGGAATTAGTTTTGCAAGCAATTCAAGCTGTGATCACTTAAAATACAAAATTTGTGGATTATTTGGTATGCACATGTCTGTCTATTGACACAACATACATTTAAACAAACACTAACACCCAGGATAAGTAAACACATGCATAAATAAACACTCTTCTTTTTGAAAACGGATCTACCCAACAACTCTTCAACATAAGACTATTATTTTTTTGAATCCTAATTATAATAATCCCTTGAGTGCCTTAAGACACAGAGGGTCATGCATCCACTGAAATATTTTAGGATGATCCAATGCCAAGTTTCAGGATCCTTCAAAGTGCCAAGAACCCATTGAAAGTCAAAGACTCTTGATCAAAATGGATTGCTTATGTTCAAATAAAGAACTGGTTTGGAAATATCTGAAATATGCTGCTTGTTGCATTGCTATGCTGCTTATTAATAGTCAATTTATAAAACTATATGTTTGGGTTTTACCCCCTTCATAGTTTTTACAGTGTTATGTGCCAAAAGCAGTACGTACACTTATTTTTCTGCCCACTGTTTTCATATTAGTGAACTTGGAAGACTAGCGGGATAAATTAACTTGCGACCCTTTTTATCAAGCTGCGCTAGAGGTTGTTAGCGTGGGCAGCTGTAGGAATTACTCTGGTACTTAGACAAAAAAAATGAAGCAGATTCCAGGTTAAAGCATTGTTGGGTATAATTTTACCCTGTATTAAGCCCAGATTTAACATGGCACCTTTTGTTGATGTTCCCTCTACTTTGTATTGCAGGTCATACACTGATGTTACCATTAGAGCATGGCACCTGCTGATAGTTAATACGGGAGCACTTCCCACTTCCATTACATGCAATAGCCATTTATAAGGCCCAGATCCTAAAAGCAGCACCGTATGAAAAGCCACTGAAAAGTTCTCAGCCCAACCAAGAAGAGAATGATGTAGAGCCATGAAACTTCCAAGTTATTCCACTTTTCATTTCAATGCATCTAGCAAATGGGCACAAGTAGAGGGGAGGCAAGCTATTGTGACATCACCAATGAGGTTGGGTCTTAGGTATTGGTGAAATGAGGCATTATGACATCACAATACAAGGGGCCACTGAAAAGTTCTTAGCCCAACCAAGAAGAGAATGATGTGGAGCCAAGAAACTTACATGTTATTCCACACTTTTCTTGACACTTTTTGTTTTGTTTCATATCATTGAAATGAAAAGTGTCAAGAAAAAGGGTGAAATAACTTGTAAATGTCATGGCTCCATATCATTCTCTTTTTGTTTAGGTTGAGAACTTTTCAGCGGCCCCTTATAATTGGCAGGTGCCTGAAAAAAATGGAGTCGGTCACATGTCACTCAGATTATGGTGTTGTTTTTAGAATCATGGCCTCTGTCAAAGATAGGCACTGGAAATGTAGGACAGGCTTTTACAGACCTACGTTTCCAACACCTATCTTCGACATAGACTAACGCTTAGCAGCACTGAAAGTCAACCCACCCACACCTTTTGACATTTGACACCGCTAGGCATCTGCGTAGATGCGATTCTAGCGTCAAGTTTTATAAGCGCCTACTTTTTTTTTCCCTTTTAATTGTTTTTTAATAGCATGGTCAATTACCGAACCATTAATAGCCAATTAAAACAATTAACTTAAACGCCTTCCTAACGGTGCCGATTCCAGTGCACAGTAAGTATAACGTGCTTGCTGGCTAATGCTTCCATGCCACAATTTCTTATGGAAAATTATTGAAAATTTCAGCAACGCACAATTTAATGAACACAAACAAGGAAACTATCTCAAAACTCTTTAACGCAGTTGCGCGGTAGCCCATTTACATGCATTAACCACATATTAAGGGCTCATAAACACCCTTTAATAAAAAGGCTCCTAAATTAGGACAGCCCTTTTTCTGTCCTAAGTTAAGCAGATAATTAGATGGTGTTTATGCGGTTAAATGCCACTGAATATCAGTACATGGCCCAGTCAGCACTGGTTAACCAGGTAGGAGCACTGTTCTCTCTAAGCCAGGGCTGCCCAAGTCCGGTCCTCGAGATCTACTGGCAGGCCAGGTTTTCAGGATATCCATAATGAACATGCATGAGAGAGATTTGCATACCAAGAAGGCAGTGCAGGCAAATCTCTCTCAGGTATATTCACTGTGGATATCCTGAAAAGCTGGCCTGAAAGTAGATCTTGAGGACTGGACTTGGGCAGTCCTGCAAGTCTAAGCCAAGCAGGATTCCTCCATCTAAAGTCCTTCTAGTGGGGGTGCTTTTTACTTTAGTTGAGCTCTGATAGCACTACAGAGAGCCTATCTCTAATAATTGAAAACACAATGTTTATTTATTTATTGGGATTTATCAATCGCCTTTATGAAGAGATTCACCCAAGGCGGTGTAAAGCAAGTTTAATTCAATGTAAAACTTACAATTTTGTTAACGGCATAACAGTAGTAAAAAGACCAAATATATATATATATAGTAGATACAATAAATGACATGAAGTTAAAACCAGTAAATTAAAACTTAATAATAGAACTATCATTAAACACTTTCAAAAATACACTTATTAACAGCACTGAAATTCAAATGAGAGAGATATAATACATACTATAAGGGAGACTTAATATTACTACTACTACTATTAATTATTTCTATAGCACTACCAACACTTAGGCAGCATCTAATTAGCATAAATCAGAACATTTCAAACAACATAGCTATGATGCTAATCAGTGGCGTAGTGAGGCAGAGTGGTGCCAGGGGTGGTTGCACCCTTCCCCCACCCTCTTCTTCACCCCCTGCTCCTTCCCGACCCACCTGCCGCGTGCCTGCACCACTTCCCTTCCCTCGTACCTCTAATTTTCCCTGCGCAAGCTGCATTATGAACTTGCTGCCCGCGTCATGTCAGCTATTCCTCTGACGTCACTTCCTAGGCGTGGGGCCCGGAAGTGACTTAAAAGAGAGGTAACACGCAGGCAGCAAGTTCATAATGCTACTTGTGCAGGGAAAATTAGAGGTACAAGGGAAGGAGTGCACGGTGGTGGTGATGGGGGTTAGGGAAGGAGAGGTGTGGGGGGGGGGGCAGAGAGGATAGGTGCCTGCACCCTTTACAAAGACCATGCCAGGGGCAGACCCCCCCCTTACAACACCTTACTACTGATGCTAATGGGCTTGCTAATGTTTACTACAGGCTAATGCTTACTAATGCTTGCTAATTCTAATGCTTGTTAATGCTTACTAAGGGCGGACCCCCCACCTTACTACTGATGCTATTGCTTACTAAGGGCTTGCTAATGCTTACCACGGGCTAATGCTTACTAATGTTAATGCTTATTAAAGACTAATACTGACTAATGCTAATGCTTGCTAATTCTAATGCTTGTTAATGCTTACTAAGGGTGGACCCCCACTTACTATTGATGCTAATGCTTACTAAGGCTAATGCATACTAAGGACTAATGCTTACTAATGCTAATGCTTGCTAATTCTAATGCTTGTTAATGCTTATTAAGGGCGAATCCCCTGCCATCTTACTACACCTTACTACTGATGCTAATGTTTACTAAGGGCTTGCTAATGTTTACTAAGGGCTAATGCTTACTAATGCTAATGCTTACTAAGGGATTACTAATGTTTACTACAGGCTAATGCTTACTAGTTCTAATGCTTACTAAGGGCAGACCCCCCCACCTTACAACTGATGCTAATGCTTACTAAGGGCTTGCTAATGCTTACTAATTATAATGCTTGCTAAGGGCAGACCCCCACCTTACTACTGATGCTATTGCTTACTAAGGACTTGCTAATGCTTACTACGGGCTAATGCTTACTAAGGACTAATACTTACTAATGCTAATGCTTGCTAATTCTAATGCTTGTTAATGCTTACTAAGGGTAAACCCCCCTACCTTACTACTGATGCTAATGCTTCCTATGGGCTAATGCTTACTAATGCTTGCTAATTCTAATGCTTGTTAATGCTTGCTAATTCAAATGCTTGTTAATGCTTATTAAGGGCGTACCCCCCACCTTACTACTGATACTAATGCTTACTAAGGGCTTGCAAATGCTTGCTAATGTTTACTAAGGGCTAATGCTTACTAATGCTAATGTTTACTAAGGCCTGATGTTTACTAAGGGCTACTGCTTACTAATGCTAATACTTACTAATGCTAATTCTAATGCTTGTTAATGCTTACTAAGGGTGGACCCCCACCTTACTACTGATGCCAATGCTTACTAAGGGCTTGCTAATGCTTGCTAATTCTAATGCTTGTTAATGCTTATTAAGGGCAGAACCCCCCCACACCTTACTACTGATGCTAATGCTTGCTAAGGGCTTGCTAATGCTTACTACGGGCTAATGCTTACTAATGCTAATGCTTATTAAGGACTAATGCTTACTAATGCTAATGTTTGTTAATGCTTATTAAGGGCGGACTCCCCCCACCTTACTACATCTTTCTACTGATGCTAATGCTTACTAAAGGCTTGCTAATGTTTACTAATGCTAATGCTTACTAATACTACTGCTTACTAATGCTAGCTAATGCTTACTAATGCTAATGCTTATTAATACTATTGCTTACTAATGCTAGCTAATGCTTACTAATGCTAATGCTTACTAAGGACTAATGCTTACTAAAGCTGATGCTTGCTAATTCTAATGCTTGTTAATGCTTATTAAGGGCAGACCCCTCCACCATACTACTGATGCTAATGCTTACTAAGGGCTTGCTAATGTTTACTAAAAGCTAATTCTTACTTATTCTAATGCTTACTAAGGGCTAATGTTTACTAAGGTCTAATGCTTACTAATGTTAATGGTTACTAAGGGCTTGCTTATGCTTACTATGGGCTAATGCTTACTAATGCTAACTAAAGACTAATGCTTACTAATGCTAATGCTTGCTAATTCTAATGCTTGTTAATGCTTATTAAGGGCGGACCTCCCCACCTTATTACACCTGACTATTGATGCTAATGCTTACTAAGGTCTTGCTAATGCTTACCAAGGGCTAATGCTTATTAATGCTAATGTTTGCTAATTCTAATGCTTGTTAATAAGAACATAAGACCATAAGAACATAAGAAGTTGCCCCCGCTGAGTCAGACCAGAGGTCCATCTTGCTCAGCGGTCCGCTCCCACGGCGGCCCATCAGGCCTAGTGCCTGAACAGTGGTCCCTGATTAATTTTGTAATTTACCTCTAATCCCATCCCTATAATCTACCTTTACTCTTATCCGTACCCCTCAATCCCTTTGTCTTCCAAGTACCTATCCAAAGCTTCTTTGAACCCCTGTAGCGTGCTCCTGTTTATCACATCCTCTGGTAGCGCGTTCCATGTATCCACTACCCTATTAAGGGTGGACCCTCACCCTTACTACCCCGTACTACTAATGCTAATGCTTACTAAGGGCTTGCTATTGCTTGTAATGTTTACTAAGGGCTACTGATTTCTAATGCTAATGCTTACTAATGCTAATGTTTACTAAGAGCAGACCCCCCTTACTATACCTTACTACTGATGCTAATGCTTTTCAATAAACAACTTTTTCCCCCCACTAGCAGCAATGCAGTTGGAGGATTCCTGCTCAGCTCAGAGGGAAAGGTGAATCAGGGCCTCTCTTACCTGGTTCACTGGTGCTGAATATAGACCCTTGTTAATTTTTACCTGTGATTCACACAGAAGTTTGAAAATAGGCTCCAAAATGTTTGACTCAGTGCAGTTTTTTTTTGTTTGTTTTACGGGAAGGTTTGAAATGAATATGCTATCTTTACCTGTGCTTCCCAAAACAGATGCTGGAGGATGGGATGTAAATGAACATATTTTGCACAAACAGTGAAAATCAAGCGGATTAGTGAACCATGCACAACAGGCAGCAGGATACAAGCACAACTGGAGCGGAAAAAAAAAAAAAAAAAGAAAAAGCACAGAACTTACATGATGATGGTTTTCTTGGGCACTTTAGTTTCCTGTTCGGTGACTAAAAAAAATAGTATGGAGAGCATGGGGTTAGAGAAATGCAGAAGCTGAAATGATTGAAGTAGCTTTGTTAAGAGAATCCACATGAAATTTCAGAAAATGTTGCAGCCATCTTTTCTGTGGTTCTTTCCTTTGTGAAACCATCTAACAGAGACCCCTGTGCTCCTATTAAGCAAATTCTATTAAATTTGACTATGAATCTCTCCTTCCTTATTCTGGTTGCATCTTGATATTTTGCATCTTGACTGTATGAATTGATTCAGGAGAAGAAACTCTGTAGAACAATAACTATGAAGGATTTTTTTTTCTTCAAGACCCTCCTTATGAATGTTATTTCTTATGCCCTGTTATGTTTTCCTGATTTTTTTCTGTAGATGAGTTCTCCGATATGGGATCTTTGCTTTGTTACAGCGGCAGCAACATGCATGAAATATCAGGTTACGATAACTTTTTATGGCAAGGTTGCAGGATTTAAAATAACGTCACGAGATTTACTGGGAAAGATGACTCACTAACTACAGTTTAAAACAATATATATAGCAAAATATTGTGCAACATTTTGTATGAACCTGCAGCCTAATGTATATAGTCATTGCTTTCTATTGTGTGAGCCCTTGACATGGATATTTGTATCTCTAATAGGTACTTTATAGTTCTTTGGGAGCTTGCTTTCTCTAGAATACTATAAAACTTTAATGCTGGTCTTTAAAATCAAACTTTCGCGTCTCCCATCTTTTTTTGATAAACTCATCATCTCCTTTTGCCCTCCCTGGACCCTTATATCGGCTGATCAGAATTTATTGGCCATACCTTCAATCAAAGAATTCTACTACACTAGAAAAAGTAACTTTTCCATTGTAGCTCCAACTTTATGGAATGCCATGCCACCTCAACTCCGCCTCGAAAATTCACTTGACAAATTCAAGACTAAACTAAAAACGTTCTTATTCCAAGACGCATACCATAGCGTCTAAATATTTCCTTTCCAACAGTCTGCAAAATAAACACAAACTGCTTTTAAGAAGCAATCCACATTCCTGGTGTTTTATCCTCCCCCCCTCTTTCCTTTAATTAATTTGTTTTTAATTATGTAATTATTAACTTTTCCCTCCCCCTTAAGCTCATGTTCGTATTTGTAATTTGTTTATTTAATGTTCACATTTCCCCCCCCCTACAAAAATTTATTTTAACCTTTCATTTTTAGCATTGTAAACTGACAAGGTGCACGTCGATGGTCAGTATATTAAAATTAATTAAACTTGAAACTTGAGAATACTTTCTGTGTCTATTTCTATGTGATATCAAAAATATGCTTAAGGGAGAAGGACAGGATCGGGGCAAAAACTTTCTATACTCCTAAATATCACAGTATTAATAAACTCAGTGTGAGGTGATAAGCTCTACAGAGCGACTACAAAGCTCACTCATATGCTTAAACAGACATTGGCCAGAAGCGCCATGTTTCAAACCACACACCATCATAGGTTACCCCGGCTGTGTGTGCTCATACAGTGAAAGCGGTGATATAATCAATTAGCAAAATAAACAAATTAATTTTAATTCAGTAAACAAGGAAGTTCCTATCCCCATCCTGTAAGCCAAATGGAAAAATTCACAGCGACAACATAATTTCATTCACAGCGACAGCATAATTTCATTAACTGAAATCAATTGAAAAACATTTTAAAAGTTCACTGGCTAAAAAAGTGGTCTCAGGGATATCATCAATTTGTTGAAAGTGAAGATGTAAGTTGTTCAGGAACTGAAGAATCAGACTCAAAATGCAGACTGATTCTTCAGATCCTGAACAACTTACATCTTCAGTTTCAGCGGATTGATAATATCCCCGAGACCAGATTTTCATTCCGCTAAGTGACTTTTTTAGCCAATTAATTTTTAAAATGTTTTTCGATTGATTTCAATGAATGAAATTATGGGCTCCTTTTACTAAGGTGCATTAGGGCCTTAATGCGCTAAATTGCCATGCGTGCTAGACCTTAACGGCAGCATTGAGCTGGCGTTATTCAAGAAGTGTACCACGCAGTTTAGTGCGTGGTAATTTCATGCGTGCACTAAAAATGCTAGTGTACCTTAATAAAAGGAGCCCTATGTTGTCGCTGTGAATTTTTCAATTTGGCTTACAGGGCGGGGGCAGAAACTTTCTTGTTTACTGAATTAAAATTAATTAATTTTGTTAATTGATTATATCACCGCTTTCACTGTATGAGCACACACAGCCGGGGTAACCTATGATGGTGTGTGGCTTGAAATATGAAGTTTCTGGCCAATGTCTGTTTAAGCATTTGAGTGAGCTTTGTACTCGCTCTGTAGAGCTTATCACCTCACTGAGGGCCCCGTTCTCACCATCAATATTTTATTATTACTGTGATATTTAGGAGTATAGAAAGTTTTTGCTCCTATCCTGTCCTTTTCCCTTAAGCATATTTTTGATATCTTTTAAGTACCTTCGTGCTTGAATTGGGGCTTTTTGGCTTTGTTTCAATGTGAAGCATTTCTAACACTGATCTTCAAACTCTCTTCCATGCTCTCCTTGATTGTTCTTATTGGGCTGAGAACTTTGGAATTAGGTTTGATTCACATTGCTGCTCCTGGTGACCTTAGGAAGGTCACTTAACCCTCCATTGATCCAGGCACAAAAACTCAGAATGTGAACTTACTAGGGACAGATAGTACTGGCATATAATAAAGTAATCCACTTTGGTTGTATTATCAAATCTACAACCTTTATGCTTAAAGGCCCTTTCCTTTCCCACCCATACCCATGTATGTAATCTTTCATTCATTTATAATTAGAATATTTATATTCTTAATAAGTCCTGCAGGGAATGGAGATGAGGGATGGTAACATGAACCAGAAATAATTTATTCTGGAGATGGTGTGACAAATTGGAAGAAATAATGTCTTAATTTTCAGATTAATATAGTATGCTTTCCATATAGCCAATTCCATCTAGATGGATAAATATAAAAGGAAATATCGCACAATAATAACCACCATGGAATCTGAGATATGATCTCTCTGGCTCTTTGTGAATTAGGATATCACTGAAATTCTTTGCATCAAAGACTATTTGTATGATTTAAAAAAATCATACACAATTGCATTAAATATATTGATCTCCATCACTGCTTATCTACTGTAGCTAGCTAGCCATCCATCCGCTCATCTATAGACTTGTGTATAGATTTATATGTACTGTATATAAATGCTAATTATTTATATATGATTAAATTAAAACACTGGTCTGCATTCAAATATATGAACCTTGGTAAAAAATAACTAAAAATAGATTCTGTGTGCAGAGGTTCTTTGTAGAGCACACCTGAACTTTATGGATGCAATGCCTTACACACAGTTAAACTGTGATCTGATCTTCCAAAGACTCACAAAATGTTAGGCAACTGTGAGTCTTTAGAGAGTTTTGAAAATGCTTGTGTCATTAGGATGCCAAGATTCCCAAATGTCTCTGCAAGCTGGGACCTCATATGTCTACAAGCAATGATGCATTCTTAGCAAAAAAAACCCCACAAAAAACACCCAACAAAACAAGCTGATACAACTGTCAAACTCCTGAATCTGGACCAATGAACTGAAAACAACGAGTGTAGAGAAATCAAAAGACCCATTTATATTATTTATAGTGCATCTGCTTTTTCTAGAAATAGCAGAGATGAAACGAGGATCTTAGTTCTATTTGGTAGGTGTGGCATCCATTAACACCTATTACTGCATAATATCGGTGAATAGACCCCATTGGATATAATGGGAGTCGTGGTAAATAATATATTTATGCATGTTTTTGCACACTGCATCTTAATAAATAGACATCCATGTGTTGTGATTTTCAAGTTTCTTTTAACTCTATTCCGGTTTAATATTTTCATGAAGGTTAAAAAATACTTTAAATATTTCATTTTGTCCTAAGATTGCATATCAGATGAGAAATGCTGCCTATTGCCTGCTTAGCTGAGGGGATGCATTCAAGGAAGTGTAAGTCCCATCACCTGGCCTGAATGGATCCTCAGTGACTGCTATTTATTTTTGATGCATATTAACTGCAAATACTTTTTGTGAACAGGGCACGACTGTTGATCTAGTATCCTTCTATCTGGAGCTGGAGCTCTACAGGACTTTCAGCACTGCTTTTTGAATATCTCTTTACTGGTGTACATCATATCAACATACTGCTTGTTCATGGGGTTCTTTAAGTACCGGCCCCACCATCATATTGTTCACAATTTTAAATTTTTAACTCTTTATTCAGTTAGGGAGGAGAATCATCTTCTAAAGGAGTATGTCCTCAGAACATACTCAGGATTTTAAGATACCCACAATGAATATGCATGAGTTAAATTTACATGCCCCCATGGCCTGGAGATCTCTCTCATGCATATTCATAGAAGGCACAGACTGACTGTGCCGTGTCCCAAAGACTGGGTTGGAAACCTCTATTTCAAAACAATAAGATAGAATTAGCTGCAGTCTAGATTCTAGAAGGTGCCAGGTAGAACTGTTGTCTCTATCTTCTGCCTCCTCTATTGATCTCAAATTAAGTACCATCCAAAAAGGTATAAGCACCAGGAAAAGGAGTGGACTAAAAGCCCATGTGCCATTTTCTCCATCCAGTCTTAAACTATCTTTTTTTTTTTTAAATTGGAATCTCTTAGAAAGAAATCAGATGCAGTGGTACCTCTTTCACATACCCTTACTATGCTAAGAAAATTGATGTTTTGTTGACACGCTGGAATACTGCTGCTTTAATAATGAAAAACTCCTAGGTTAATTCATAATGCTATTGTGCAGGAGGAGGAGGAGGAACGGGGGTTACTTCAATGGCTTCCTCTCCTGGACAAAAATGAGTGACTCAAACTTTCAGTCAGAATGGACGCTTGTGCTAATCATTCAGAGACAGAACCCCCCTCCCCCAAAGGACAAAATCATCTCTGTTCAGCAGAGGCATGTCTTTTCTTCATCCTTCCCATTCACAGCACTTTTCAGAGCCTCAGTAGGTAGTCGTCAGGGGGTACAAGAGAAGCATTCATGTCCTTCAAGTTCACAATAGGCGAGATGTTTTTAGTGATAAGAAGTTTCAGAAAAAGGTGCTATGACATGAGGTTAGAGGTGGACAGACTAAGGATCACAGTAAAGAAGTCCGTCTTCTCACGAGGAAAAAGTAAAAGAGCAAATCTACGTAGAACACTTGCATCTATAAACATACAGAACAGAAGCACTTTTGCAGGTAAGTGATGGACGTGACCAAGATGATAAAAGGGATGGAACTCCTCTTGTATGAGGAAAGACTAGAGAGGTTAGGGCTCTTCAGCTTGGAAAAGAGACGGCTAAGGGGAGAATAGATCAGGGCTTTATTCACTTTGTAAGCAATTATTGAAGTCTACAAAATCCTGAGTGGTGTAGAATGGGTACGAGTGGATCAATTTTTCACTGCATCAAGATTTACAAAGACTAGGGGACATGCCATGGATTTACAGAATAATACTTTTAAAACCATAAGAGGAAATATTTTTTTCATTCAGAGAATAGTTAAGCTCTGGAACGCATTGCCAGAGATTGTGGTAAGAGTGGATAGCGTAGCTGATTTTAAGAAAGGTTTGGACAATTTCCTAGAGGAAAAATCCATAGTCTGTTATTGAGAAAGATATGGGGGAAGCCACTGCTTGCCCTGGATCGGTAGCATGGAATATTGCTACTCCTTGGGTTTTGGCCAGGTACTAGGAACCTGGATTGGCCACTATGAGAATGGGCTACTGGGCTTAATGGACCTTTAGTCTGACCCAGGAAGACTATTCTTATGTTCTCTTGTGCAGACTTTCCTCCTGTTGTTTTTGCACCATAGAATAGGACGTTCTCACCATGTAGCACTGGGGTGCCTAAAAGGGGATGCCCCTTTATAGACTTCCCTACTTCATACATTGAAATGCTTTCCAACATGGATGATTTGGGGACAGGGGAAATATATCATAATTTTTTTTAAGCCTAATAAACAGATAGAGAGCATTCTCAGTGGTAGAAAGGTGAGGGATCAAGCATAAAAAAAACTGGGTACACACCAGATAGGTTTGACAATTTGTTTTAATTCACAAGGCACAAAGGGTTTTTAGATTACATCCTACTGGAGTTTCATTAGTAGCTGAATGAGAGAATGAAGAAAATATGCATGAACCTTGTAAATATAAATTGTTTTATTTTAGCCCCAATGTATATTTCCTTGTGTATATTCATTATTGGTCTTGCTCTAAGTTATAAAAACACAATCTATCCAGGTTTTGAACCACATGAGCTTTTTGCATCCGTAACAGAAATATATTGATGTGAGGTACACCATCTAATCTAAATTAGGAAGGCAAAGACCCTACATCAAGGAGAAAACCACACAAAAGTAGGATGAGCAAATATGATTTTTTTTTTCTTTGCTCCTGTACATTGAAATCATATCTGTGAGAGAAATTCCTGAGATGAAGCTTAAGCTGTGATTTATCATTTCAACTTTCTAAGCAGTTAAAGTGGGATAATAGCTTTGCAAAGCCAGTGCTGCTGCTGCTGCTGCAATGTAAGTTAACTGGTCCAAGCGAAAGAAAAAAAAGTCACACTTATGCCTACAAAGTGAGTATAGCCAATTATTGACATGTTATAAAGCGCAGACAAAAGATGTACTAGCAGACAAGAACTCTGGCATAGCTTGAGCTAGGGTTTAAAATGAAAAAGCATTCGGGTTTTGTACTATGAAAATGGAATGTTTGAAGGATTACAAGTACACATGAAACTGTGCATTTATATTAAGCAGAATCCACGGCCACTTCCTACTACTCCTATCTCAATACGCAAAAAGTACTAGCAACATTTTGATTCTGGCTGTTCCATGGCAGCGCGCATTTTCTAAACAGAAATATTTGTTTATGGTTTGGCGGATTCATGTACGCAACAGCAGTCCAGAAGGACCAAGATGAGAGGGGAGCAGGGTTAGGGACCTGACACCACCAGTTTTAACACAGGATGGGAACTCATTCTCCAAGACTACTGTCTGTACCGTTCTCTAGAACCACAGAAGGCCAGATTCTCGAAAAGCTGCTGAACTTAGCCGCTGGCAGGGGCCTAGATCATGTCTACTGGTAAATAACCTAAGGGTTTTAATTGGTTCTAAGTGGCGCGATAATTGGTTACACCTTTAAAAACCAATTAAAAACCTCATCAAAACAAAAAAAATTAGGCGATGTTAAGCAACCTTTAGGACCATCGCCTAGATCTATGGCACCTAGCGAAGCACAAAAGTGGGCGTGTTTAGGGGTGGCGCCAGACTGCAGCGTCATTAAGCGACACTATCCGCGATTCTACAACAATCCTAGGCATTGAAAATGTAGGCCTGTAAAACCCTGGCCTATATTTCCAGTGCCTAGGGTCCTTGCTAGGTACTGGTATCCCCGATTCTTGGTCGTGATTGACACGCGGCAGGCTCCGCTTACAGAATCAGCCCCAGAATGCACTACAAGAAAAATAACATACAAAGATTTCTGGAGTGTGGAGTGATTCTCTTGCTTTTCTTTACACAGGGATATGTTTGAAGTGTCTGCATAAGACACTCCAAATGAGGCTGACCCAGAAGAATCATGATGGTTGGAGAACCATGGGGCCTGATTTTTAATTGGCACACTGACCATATTAAAGTGCTGGCATTTATATTAATCTATTATGTTCAGTGCCCAGTCTGTTTAGGCAGCAGTGCTGAACATATGGAGAGCGTGGTCTTCGTGGAGGTACTATCTGTTTAGGTTAGACCAGGGGTAGGCAATTCCGGTCCTCGAGAGCCGGAGCCAGGTCAGGTTTTCAGGATATCCACAATGAATATGTATGAGACGGATTTGCATGCACTGCCTCCTTGAGATGCAAATCTATCTCATGCATATTTATTGTGGAGATCTTTAAAACCTGATCTGGCTCCGGCTCTCGAGGACTGGAATTGCCTACCCTTGGGTTAGACCTACTAGTCTGGTAGTGCCATAGCAGTGTTCCGCAAACTTTTCCGGCCAGCGGCACACTAAATGCAGTACCCCGGCTGAAAGGCACATGGAAGTCGATGCGATGATGTCACGTGCATGCATGATGTCATCGCATCAACATCTGCGCATGCGCGGAGGCCCATCTTGCCGCGACCCCGCTGTTAAAGGGATCTGGGAGATGCAAGGAGAAAAGGAGAGACGCCGGCCAGGAGGAGAGTCGTCCACACCTGCCGATTTCCTATAAGACATGCCTCTCGCTGTGGGAGGCACGTCCTGTAAGCAAGCTGCTGGTGTGGATGATTCTCCTCCTCGCAAGTGCGTCGCGGCACACCAGAAATCTCAGGAGGCACACTGGTGTGCCGTGGTATACAGTTTGCGATACAATGCGCTATAGAAATAATTAATAGTAGTAGTAGTAGTTGCAGGTCTAACCTAAACGTATAAATTATACAGATAAATTATATAAATTATATAAATTGTATAAATTATATAAATTGTATAAATTATAAAGCTAAATATCACTGCTGTCTGGGTAATCTTTCAGCTAGCATTCTCTCTGCTCCAAACCCAACCCCATGGAGGGCCATTTTCAACTAGGACGTCTAACCCTGATTTGGACGTTTTCCACAAGATGTCCAAATTTGGAAGAGAAGAAACATCCATTTTCGAAACCGCTAGGCGTCCACATTTAGTTTTGAAAATCGTCTACTTGGACATCTTGGCCACTAGGTCGTCCGACCTTAGGAAGCCTAACTTTATTCCCCATTTTCGACCACTGAAACATCCAAGTTGAAAACATCCAAATCTAGACCATTTGTATGTGGGAGGGGCCAGTGTTGTAATAGACTGACAACATAGAAATACCAATAGAGCAGTGGGGCACCTTAGAGGGTACTGCTGTGAACTTCACATAAAAGGTGTCAGGTATATATCTCAAAACAGCAAAATGAAAAAACCCTTTCAAAATATATAGCCAATATAAACCTAAGAAAGATACTGCTAAAAAATTGGATAAAACACCTTAGACCTGAGGAGGAAAGTCTTGGCAAAACAATTATTCCATGGGAGAAAACAGGATTTAAAGTAGTGGACATCATTATGAGCCCATCATGGATAACATAAACCTCTGGCTCAGGCAAAATCTCAAAGGTGACCAGCACCAGACATCAGTCTAAATGAGAGTTGCCTCATACATCATATAGTCCATAACAAATTCATTATTATTTTCACAGGTGATGAATTTGTTATGGACTATATGATGTATGAGGCAACTCTCATTTAGACTGATGTCTGGTGCTGGTCACCTTTGAGATTTAGCCTGAGCCAGAGGTTTACGTTATCCATGATGGGCTCATACTGATGTCCACTACTTTAAATCCTGTTTTCTCCCATGGAATAATTGTTTTGCTAGACTTTCCTCCTCAGGTCTAAGGTGTTTTAGCCAATTTTTTAGTAGTATCTTTCTTAGGTATACATCTCACCATAACTCCCTTATAATTTACAGTGAGCCCTCCAAAATTCTCCCTATACCTCCTATGCCCACCTTTCTACCACTCCAATAGCCCTTATGGCTGCAGGTGGCACCTATATGGCAGTATAGTAGGATTTTGGTGGGATCACACTTTCCACCATAAATGTACTGGTTAGAGGGGCTTATGGGCCTGAGTCCTGCTCTCAATGGCTCATTAGCCCATCCACCAACCTACGTAAGACACCTGTTGATGCTCTACTAACCTTTCCCATACCAGATACTGTTCTAGAGACAGGTATGTACTGCTTCATTCATATTTTTTGGGGTGGGATGGGGTTAGTTACTACTGGAGTAGTGTGTGTGTATGGGGGGGGGTCATACCTTCATGCATCCAGTGGTCATCTGGTCAGTTTGGGTACTTTTTTTTGGTACTTTTAAAACAGGTCTAGCTTAGAATGTCTAAGTTCTGTCCAGGGCAATTCGGGAAACATATCTGTGCAGGATGTCCAAGTCTACACATGCCCAAAACCCATCCATAACATGCTTCCCAACATGCCGCCCCCCTCCGCCACCCCACGGATCTTAGGATGCACAGGGGCTAGAATGCCTCGCACGACATTCATAAAGACAGTTTTGAAACTCAGCACTTGGACGTCCCAGTAATTAGGACGTCCAAGTGCCAACCAACTTATGACGGTTTTGGAACATCTTTATTTTTTGATTATAAATCCCATATTATATAGCAATGGCAGTCATAGCTTTGTAAGGAGCTGTAGCCCACTCAGCTAGAAGCTACAAAGGGCTCCTCTGAAAACAAGATTGCCTCAACCAAGGGCTAAAGAGCAGCAAGTTAAAATAACAGAAACAAGAGTTGAGCAACGAAAAAGACAAGTCAACTGCCAATGCTGAGAAAAACAAGGAAGAGACTTGGTTCAATTTTCCATTCTTGATAGGCACCTCAACCCCCAGATGATCCGAACAGAAGGAAAAAAAAGAGAAAGCAAGCTGTAAAGGACTTGAACAATTGCAAATATTCTCCTTTCCCTTCCAAGCCTTTATTCTTCATGGTGAGAGGAAACCAGCTACACTAATCCAGAAACACTGATTAGGAGCATCTTTGGCTTATTCAGAGACTGAACAATATGCCCTCATACCTGCTGGAAGCAGAGAAATACTAAGCATTCTATAGCTGAATGGTGTCCTTAACGGACTGAGTCACACAGAACTACTTTGTTTCTTTGTCTTTGTCAAGTGCTGGACTGGTGTGGTATGGACACTATGGAAATTCATCTAGCTTTCTCTTTGAGGAAAAATGGAGAACAAAGTAACATGAGAACATTTAGCACCTGTAATGAGCATGGACAATTTGCTGCCTCAACTGAAGCAGGTAAGATTGCTTGTCCAGTAGGATAACATACAGTGTTTGTAGTGGCCTGATAGCAGCCAACATGAAATGCCTCTTACCTTCAATGGTGATGGCTTGGTCTCCTCTTTTCTCTTGGGTCAAGAGTGCTGGACTCTGTGCATAAAGTTCAGCTCCGCTTCGGGCTGATCCCAGTCTGTTCACCAGCTGCGGTCAATCATATGCTCTGATTAAAACAATGGTATCTCGGAAGAAAAAGTCATTCTCATCTAAATGACATCAAGATGTTGAATGGGTTAAGAAATCAAAGACTGCTGCCATCTTAACGCTTATTTTATAGGAGAACTCTGGAACACGCAGAAAGTCAAGATTCAGCACAATCTAATACGTGGAGGGGCATAATTTTTTTTTTAAAGTCTAAGTCCCCTTTTGGCCTAAGGCCCTAGGCGCCCAAAGTAGGCAGCAGAGAAATGTCCATTCTCGGGAAAAAAAAGTCCAAAATGTGTTTTTTTCCGAGAATGGCCAGACTGCCACTACGCCTACTTTTAAGCCCTATTCTCTCTCTAAAAAAAAAAAAAATCACCCAAGTCCCAAATGCCTAAAACAAGACCTTTTAGGCATGGGAGGGACCAGTCCTTCGCCTAAAATCACGGTTCTCTAACCGGCATCTGTCATAAGCACCGGTTAGAGAATCGTGGAACTGTTCTTCCCCCCCCCCCGCAACGATTGCGGCAGAAGGGATGCCCAGCAGGTGATTAGACAGCGATGTCCCTATACCCACTACGGTGGAGAAGATTTCTGATAACAATACTCTGCTGCTAGAAGCACGTAACTTATTGCCTTTTGGAAGGAGGAAAGAGAATGTATCACGTAGCTTAATCATGAGTTAACCTGAATTTTCAGCAAGGAACCTTGCAATAGGGAAGATGAGGCAATTCTATAAATCCCTTAAAAATATTGCTTACTTCACACTCGTAGTATCCTAGATCTTCCTGGAATGCGTTCTTGATCACGAGCACTAATACTCCACTTCTTGGCTCGCTGTAGGTCTGGAATTTATCTGGGTTTTTCAGCAGTGCACCATCTCTATACCACCTGAAAGCAGAAAGCCATAAACACAAAGGAATGTTCTGAATGCTGCATTTCTAGCAGTCTAAATGTAAGAGAACCAGAACTTGGCAGGTAATCTGAATCCACTAGATTTCCGAGAAGAAAGCAATGTTACTTACCGTAACAGTTGTTATCCAGGGACAGCAGGCAGCTATTCTCACTAGTGGGTGATGTCATCCGACAGAGCCCCGATACGGACGTCTCACAAGCATGTCTTGCTTGAAGAAACTCAGAAGTTTCGAGATGCCCGCACCGCGCATGCGCCAGTGCTTTCCCGCCCGATGGTCCGGGCGTGTCTCCTCAGTTCAGGTAGCTAGCAGAGAAGCCAACCCAGGGGAGGTGGGTGGGACGTGAGAATAGCTGCCTGCTGTCCCTGGATAACAACTGTTACGGTAAGTAACATTGCTTTATCCCAGGACAAGCAGGCAGGTATTCTCACTAGTGGGTGACCTCCAAGCTAACCTCAATGGGATGGTGGGAGAGTTGGCAACTTAGGAGAATAAATTTTGTAACACTGTTTGGCCAAACTGTCCATCCCTTCTGGAGAAAGTATCCAGACAATAATGAGAGGTGAATGTATGAACCGAGGACCAAGTGGCAGCCTTACAAATCTCCTCAATCAGTGTCGATCTGAGGAAGGCTACAGAGGCTGCCATTGCTCTGACTTTATAGGCGGTGACCTTACAGGGAAGGGATAATCCTGCCTGGGCATAGCAGAAAGAAATACAAACTGCCATCCAGTTGGAGATGGTGCGCTTTGATACAGGTCGTCCCAACTTGTTTGGATCAAAGGAGACGAATAGTTGAGGAGCAGTTCTGTGAGGCTTGGTGCGTTCCAGGTAGAAAGCCAAAGCACGTTTACAGTCCAGAGTGTGAAGAGCTGATTCTCCAGGATGAGAATGAGGCTTTGGAAAAAACACCGGAAGTACAATGGATTGGGTGAGATGAAATTCAGAGACCACTTTAGGTAGGAATTTTGGATGAGTGCGGAGGACCACCTTGTCATGATGGAAGACTGTGAAAGGCGGGTCCGCCACCAAGGCCTGAAGCTCACTGACCCTGCGAGCAGACGTGAGGGCCACAAGAAAAACCACTTTCCAAGTGAGAAACTTTAGTGGAGCCTTGTTGAGAGGCTCAAAAGGAGGTTACATAAGCTGAGAAAGGACAACATTGAGATCCCAAACCACTGGAGGAGGTTTGAGAGTAGGATTGACATGAAAAAGTCCTTTCATAAATCTGGAAACCACAGGATGAGCAGAGAGAGGTTTCCCTTGTAGAGGCTGATGGAAAGCCGCAATAGCACTCAGGTGGACTCGTATAGATGTCGACTTGAGACCAGACTGAGACAGGTGTAAAAGATAATCCAACACAGAGGATAGGGAGGCTCGCTGAGGCTCCTTAGAATTGGAAACACACCAGGAAGAAAATCTAGTCCATTTTTGGGAGTAGCATTGACGAGTAGTAGGCTTCCTGGAAGCTTCCAAGACATCCCTCACCGCCTGGGAAAACTGGGGAGGAGTTACGTTGCGAGGAACCAAGCTGTCAGGTGGAGAGACTGCAGGTTGGGATGAAGCAGTGAACCTTGATGTTGAGTAAGTAGCAAAGGAAACACTGGAAGAAGCACTGGCTCCCTGCTGCTGAGTTGAAGAAGAAGGGAGAACCACGGTTGCCTGGGCCACCGAGGAGCTATCAGAATCATGGTGGCATGGTCGGATCTCAACTTGACCAGAGTCTTTTGAATGAGAGGGAATGGAGGAAACGCATACAGGAAGCGATGCTCCCAATCCAGCAGAAAAGCATCCGCCTCGATACGATGAGGAGTGTAGATCCTGGAGCAAAACAGAGGCAGTTGGAGCCGCAAAGAGGTCTATCTGAGGCCTCCCCCACTGAGCAAAGATCTGATGAAGGGGTGTGGAATGGAGTGTCCATTCGTGAGGCTGAAGCAGCCGACTCAATTTGTCTGCCAAGACATTGTCCTTCCCCTGAATGTAGACAGCTTTGAGGAAGGTGTTGTGGTGAACCACCCAATCCCAGACTCTGAGAGCTTCCTGGCAGAGGGAGGCCGAGCCCGTGCCCCCCTGCTTGTTGACATAATACATGGCGACCTGATTGTCCGTGCGAATGAGGACCACCATGTCGTGAAGCAGATGTTGAAAAGCCTGAAGAGCATTGAAGATGGCTCTAAGCTCCAGAAGATTGATTTGATGGAGGCGGTCCGCACTGGTCCAGAATCCCTGAGTACGAAGCCCATCCAGATGCGCTCCCCATGCATAGGTCGAGGAATCGGTTGTGAGAACTTTCTGGTGGGGAGGAGAATGAAACAGCAAACCTCTGGATAGATTCGAAGAGGTCATCCACCAAAGCAGAGACTGCCGAAGAGCAGGAGTGACAATGATATGTCGAGTCAATGGATCCGACACCTGAGTCCACTGAGATGCCAGGGTCCACTGAGGAATTCTGAGATGGAGTCTGGCCAACGGTGTCACATGAACTGTAGAGGCCATGTGGCCCAGGAGGACCATCATGTGTCTCGCCGAGATGGACTGGCGAGAAGATACAGACTGGCAGAGGCGAAGAAGAGTATCCAAGCGCTGAGGGGGAAGGAATGCTCGGAGACGTATGGTATCCAGGACCGCCCCGATGAAGGGGAGCGACTGTGTAGGCTGTAGATGAGATTTGGGGAAGTTTATCTCGAAACCCAAACTCTGCAGGAACAGAATCGTGGACAGGGTCGCTGAGGTGACCCCCGAGGCCGAGGGAGCCTTGATGAGCCAGTCATCGAGGTAGGGAAATACCTGAAGACCCTGGTTCCGGAGTGCAGCGGCCACCACCACCAGACACTTCGTGAAGACTCTGGGAGACTAGGACAGACCGAAAGGGAGCACTCGGTACTGTAGATGCAGATGTCCCACCTGAAAATTGCGAGAGGCCGGATGAATGGGAAGGTGAGTGTAGGCCTCCTTGAGATCCAGAGAGCATAACCAGTCGTTCTGCTCGAGGAGCGGGTAGAGAGAAGCAAGGGTCAGCATGCGAAACCTCTCTTTGACTAGGAATTTGTTGAGGACCCTGAGGTCCAAAATGGGTCGCAGGTCGCCCGTCTTCTTCGGTTGTGTTGGTCCACAGGGTCCGGCTCGACGGCACGAAGCCGGAGCAAAGCCTGAGCTTCCTGAAGAAGAAGGGCGGTCTGAGTCAAGTTGGAAGGATACTCTCTTGGAGGGTGGTCCGGAGGGACCCGATGGAATTGAAGAGAGTATCCCTCCCTGATGATAGTAAGGACCCAAAGGTCGGTGGTCACGGCCTCCCAACGATGATAAAACTGATGGAGGCGCCCTCCGATGGGAAAAACAGGAGGAGGCAGAATGAGACTGGTCATGCCCTCGACGAGACAGTCAAAAAGGCTGAGGAGCCTTAGGGACAGCAGACGCCTGGGACTTTTGCTGAGCCTTTTGGGGGGGCTGCTGCTTCGCAGGTTGCCTTGCAGGCGGAGCTTGCCTCGGCTGATAACGCCGCTGATAGATCAATGGCGGTCGAGAGGGTCGAGACTGCTGAGGCTTAGGCTTCGGCCTAAGAATGGACTGGAAGGACTTTTCATGATCAGACAATTTCTTCGTGACAGTTTCGATGGATTCGTCGAAAAGATCCGCCCCAGCACACGGGACGTTCGCTAGGCGGTCCTGAAGATTCGGGTCCATGTCAATGGTCCGCAACCAGGCCAAACGGCGCATCGCCACAGAGCAGGCCGCTGCTCTGGCCGAGAGCTCGAAAGCATCATAGGCCGATTGCATCAACTGAAGACGAAACTGGGACAGCGAAGCAACCACTTCCTCAAACTCAAATCGAGCCTGAGACTCGATGTATGGCGTGAATTTTCGAAGCACAGGTAGAAAAAATTCCAAATAGGTGGCAAAGTGGAAATTATAATTCAGGACTCGAGACGTCATCATAGCATTCTGATAGATGCGTCGCCCAAACTTATCCATGGTTCTGCCCTCGCGGCCTGGAGGCACCGAAGCATACACTTGGCCCGGATGAGACCGCTTGAGCGAGGATTCGACCAAGAGGGACTGATGAGAAAGCTGAGGTCCCTCGAAGTAGAGAGTTGCGCGGGGACAGAAATCCCACCCGTCCCCACCCGTCCCCGCCAAAATCCCACCCATCCCCACCCGTCCCCGTGAGGAATCCCTCCGTCCCCACCCGTCCCCGTGAGGAATCCCTCCGTCCCCACCCGTCCCCGCGAGGAATCCCCTCCGTCCCCACCCGTCCCCGCGAGGAATCCCCTCCGTCCCCACCCGTCCCCGCGAGGAATCCCCTCCGTCACCATCCTTCCCTATAAACTTCAGAAATAGTTATTTTATTTAATTATGCTACTGAATTAAAGGCTCTGGTAGAGACCCATTTACAAATAAGCAAAGAGACTATTAATTTGGAAATATTAATTGGGAAGAATACATACTTTGTAAATGGGTTTCTACCAGAACCTCTAATGTAAATATAAAATATAAATACTCAGCTGATGAGAACCCACAAACTGTCAGCTGAGGACTTCCTTTGCAGTTGGCCTGGGGTCCCTTTTGCCAAGCTTGGCAGGCAGCAGTAGCGTCCCTGAGTCACAGATGCTGGCACCTCAGTGGCTCATGGATGCTGCCAGCAACTGCTGCGCTTGGTGGAGGGGAGTTCTGACCATCTCTAGAGGAGGTCCTCTGCTGGCGGTGCTTGGGGATCCCCACCAGTCACAGCAAGGGCCAACAAGTACTTCAACACTGTAGAAATAAAACCAGAAATGCATTTCCTTTTCTTTTGAACACAAAACAAAGATATCTGCCATATACATTTCCCAAGGCAGATGACTCTATGCAATGTCACCTCGGTAACAAAATACAAAAATAGACAAATACACCCCCTCCCTTTTTACTAAACCACAATAGTAGGTTTTAGCACAGGGAGTTACGCTGAATGCCTCGCGCTGCTCTCAATGCTCATAGGCTCCCTGCGCTAAAAAACAATATTGCGGTTTAGTAAAAGGGAGCCATAGTGCAAAATATAGACAGCAGATATAAATTCTCAAAACAGACACATTTTGATCACTAAATTGAAAATAAAATCATTTTTCCTATCTTTGCTGTTTGGTGATTTCATGAGTCTCTGGTTGCACTTTCTTCTTCTGACTGTGCATCCAATCTTTCTTCCTTTCTTTCAGCCTCCTGTATGTTTCCTCTCCTCCAGACCTCATTCTCTCCCCCAACTTTTTCTTTCTGTCTCCCTGTTCCCCCTTCTTTCTGTCTCTCTGTCTGCCCCCTTTCTTTCTTTCTCCGTGCCCTCCCCCAAGCCACTCGGTTTGCTGCCACCGCCATCGGGGAATAGTCCCCAAGCCACCGCTGTCCCAAGCTTTCCCTGCAGAAGCGTCGCGCTGACCAGCATTCCGCTCCCTGACGTCAATTCTGACGTAGGAGAGGAAGTTCCGGGCCAACAAGGCATTTCTCCTCATTCCATCCAGCCTGAGCCCCATCTCTCCTTGATCCAGCATTTCCCTTCTGTGTCTGTCAGAATTACCATTCCACCTATTTTCCAGCATCACCCTTCTTTGTGTCCATCTCACCTATATCCGTATCTCACCACTTTTTCAGAATCTTCATTTGTCTCTGTCCTTGTCTTTACCCCATATTCACCATTTGCCCTTTCAATGTCTTTATCTCCCCCCCCCACACTTTTTCAGCATTACTTCTATGTCTCTATTTCACCTCCTCTTCATGTCCCCTCTGTATCTCTATCCTTATTCAGAAGGTCCTGCTTACCCTTTCTCTTCTTTGTGTCACTATCTCCATTTTCAGCTTTCCCCCCTTTTCCATTGTTAATGCACCCTGTAGCCAGAATCTTTCCACCCTCCCTCCACTCCGGCCCAGCCCAGTATGAAATATTTCCTTTTGTTTCTCTCCCCTCTCTCTTCTCCTCCCTCACCCACGAGTCCTGCATCTGGCCCTCTCCCTTCTACCTGCACCTGGCAACACCCCCCTGCTGCGCGGCTCTCTTAAGCAACTCGTCAGCAGCGGTGATCAAGACAAGCTGCCGACATCGAGGCCTTCCCTCTACGAGTCCCACCTTTGTGGAAAAAGGAAGTTGAAACAAGCGGGACTCGCAGAGGGTAGGCCCCGACGCCAGAAGCTTGTGTCGATCGTTGTTGCCGAAGAGAGCCGCAGGTAGAAGGGAGAGGGAGATAGGAAGGCTGTAGAAGCTCCGGAGCATGACACCGAACCCGGCCAGGATGATTTCTTTTTCAGGCTGCTGCTGCCGCTGCCGCTGCCATCCCCCACCCGAAATGACAAAAAACAGCCTAATGCCCGCGTCGGGAAATAGCCATGCTGAGCAGTGAGCTCAGCACGTACACAGATGAAAGCCTTGCTTGCTGATTGGTCCGGCGGCACGGTGGGGCGGGGCCGCCGGACCAATCAGCAAGCAAGGCTTTCATCTGTGTACGTGCTGAGCTCACTGCTCAACATGGCTATTTCCCGACCCGACGCCAGACTTGCATCGCCAGACTTGCATCGCCAGAATTTAGGTAGGTTGTTTTCATCCCCGTGGGAGTCCCGTGGGCAAGGGGGCGTCCCCGTGGGAGTCCCGTGGGTCAGGGGGGCATCCCCGTGGGAGTCCCGTGGGCCAGGGGGCGTCCCCGTGGGAGTCCCGTGGGCCAGGGGGGGAACCCGCGGGATCCCCGCGGGACCCGCGGGATCCCCGCGATCCCCGTTCCCGTGCAGACCTCTACCTCGAAGCCCTTATGATGCACCGTGCGGTACCGAGCATCCAACTTTCCAGGGACCGCAGGGATAGAGTAAGGAGACTCAAAGCACCTCATGAAGGTCTGATCGAGGAGCTTGTGCAAGGGTGGGCATAAGGACTCGGCTGGAGGACGAGGCAAGTGCATGGTATCGAGATACTCCTTTGAGTATCGAGACCCTGCATCGAGAGTAATGTCCATGTCATCCGCCATTTGTCTGAGGAATGAAAAAAAAGACAGCTGGTCCGCCAGCGCCGGTCTTCGAGAAGGACTAGACGAAGTTGAGGCTTCGGGCTCCACCGAGGCCTGTGAACAACAGGGCGAATAGAAAACCTCAGGGTCCTCGAACTCCGGGCCCAGAGGAGGAGACCCAGCCGAAGCAGAATATCCCATCCGGGGCAACTTCTTCTGAGGCGAGACTGTCGAGAGGAATGCCTCGAAGAATGTCTGGAGCGATGCCCCTCTCGATGCCTGGACGGGGATCGAGCCCGCCTGTGAGAATACTGGTCCCCAGAAGCCTCCAAGGAGCAGATAGTACTCGACGCTGTCGATCGAAGAGGCGGAAGATTCGGTGCCTCCCCAGCAGCCGCCCAGGCCTGATAGGGGGTCCGGAAGAACTCGTCCTGCCCCCTGCTATGCCCAGGACTGGGAGGCCTCGAAGGTGGACGCCACACTGTATCATGGGGCGGAGTAATAGGCTCCAAAGGGGGCAGTTCACTAAGGGAGGCTTTCCTCGAGAGAATCGGTTCCAAGGGAGGCATCTCTCCAGGAGGGGCCTTCCTTGATGGTATCGGCTCTAAGGGAGGCATGTCACTAACCGAGGACCACCTCGATGAGCCGGACACCGCCCGCCGCTCCTCCATGCCGAGCAACGAGGTCGAGCGGCGCGGAGGAGGGGGCGGCCCGCCCCTCGGGACCGGAACCGGGAGGTCACCCTGGATCGAGGCAATCAGCCGGGGACCCATGGTGTGCATGAGTTCCACAAACTGAGCCTCCAGAAGGGACTTCAATGAAGCCGATATGGAGGGATCTGCACCAAAAGGGGGCCCTTCCGCACGGTCTCCGCGCTCATTCGGTGCAGCGTGCTTCTGCTTGCCAGCCTTCGGCACTTTAAGCACCACCGGTGGAACTATGGGGGTCGGTACCTGTTCCGAGGAGACAGAGGAAGGCACCGGCGCCGAGGATGATGCCGAAACCGGCGTGAACGAGGCCAGTTTCAGAAGGCCCGAAGCAGCCGGGGAGGCAGAGGGCTTTGTCGACGAAGTCGAAGCACCAGTCGATGTCGAAGCTGTAGGATCCAACGAAGCTTCCATCTTGAACATGGACTCCCACAGCAGGCAGCGGCGCTTAAACGCTCGCACCGTCAAAGTGGAGCAAGGCCGGCACGATTTCGGAAAGTGATCCGGACCCAGACACTGGAGGCAGCGTCGATGCGGGTCCGTGAGCGAAATCGCGCGCTGGCCCTTGCTACACTTTTTGAAACCGGTGATTGGCCGGGACATAGGCCGGAAAAGCTCCGCCGCAAGGTCAAAGGCGCAAAGAAATCAAAGAAAGAAACAAACGCACGGGAGAGCCAAAAGAACCCAACCCGCTGCAATATAGAAGGCAAAAAACAGATTCAATGGGCGCAGACTTGAAGTTGAACTTCTCAGCTCCGCGGAAGAAAAAGAACTGAGGAGACACGCCCGGACCATCGGGTGGGAAGGCACTGGCGCATGCGCGGTGCGGGCATCACGAAACTTCTGAGTTTCTTCAAGCAAGACATGCTTGTGAGACGTTCGTATCGGGGCTTTGTCGGATGACATCACCCACTAGTGAGAATACCTGCCTGCTTGTCCTGGGATAAAGAATAATCAAGCCGCTCACTGCTTTTCCTTTAGTTCCAATTGGTCATAGGATCACATACAAAATTCTTCTTTTGACCTCTAAAACCCGTACTTCTAATTGTCCTGAATTTATAAATAGGTTATTAATCTCATCCAATCCTTCAAGATCTCTACGATCTGCTTCCCATCACCTTCTATCTATTCCTTCAAATTAATCATATCTGTACGACGCGCACAGCCATTTCTTCAATCACCGGCCCCATCGCTGTGGAATTCTGCACCTACTAATTTAAGAGAAGAAACGTCACTAATCCGGTTTCAAGTCTAAATTAAAGGCATTTTTATTTAAAGATGCATACGATGTTTGACTGCCCTTATCTGGGTGACTTGCAATTTTAACAGGGTTTTAGCAGTGCTAAGACATTTAAAATCACCTTTCCTTGTTCTTACCTTTTATGGGGGGGGGGGGTTCTGTTCTATATTGTAGTTTTTCTCCTTTTCCCTACTGTATCTATAAGTCTGTATGTTCTATTTGTGTTACTTTATAGGTCATTGTAAAATAGCCAGTTTTTTTTAGATGTACACTGCCTAGAAACTCTCTAGAGGTGATTTAACAAATTTTTAATAAAACTTGAAATTTTAACACAAATTGTCAGATGGATAATGGCATTCCAGTTTGTTGCTCTGTTCTGGTTTTAATCAACCTAAAATTAACCTTTCAATAAAATCAGATATGTTACTTTTGCATTGGAGGGTGGCCAATATATCACCCCCTTTTTTTTAAAAGGGGATCTGATGAAGTCCAAGAAACTATAGGCCCGTGCAGGGCAGGATTAATTCGTCGAGGGCCCCTAGGCACATAAGTACACTGGGCCCCCTGCCCCGCCCCACCCCACATGCACCCAGGCGGAAACAGGAAGCTACGTCAGAGGGAAGCTTTGGGCATGCAGCACTGCTTGTAAAATTACAGTTCCCATTGCCTTTCTTACCCGCGTTGCTTGCTTGTCTTACTTTCCATCGATGGGGGGGGGGGCACATTGCCGATCGATGCTGGAGGGGCCCAATGCCGTTTGGAAAAAACAATGTTGATGCCCTCCTTCATCGGGCCCTCCTGACCATTTTGGGCCCTAGGCATGTGCCTACTGGGCCTATTGGTTAATCCTGCCCTGGGCCCGTGAACTAGACATCAGTGCCAGACCAAATTACAGAGGCTGTTCTAAAAAGCAAAAATACAGTGGTATCTTGGAATCCGAACTTAATCCGTTCTAGAACCCTGTTCGAGTTCCAAAATGTTTGAGTTGCAAGACAATTTTTCCCATTGAAAATAACAGAAACTGGATTAATCTGGTCCCTCAAGCTCAGCAAGATCGGGCACCCAACCGGCATAGACACAAAATCGGGCACCCACTAGGCAGAGACATCAAGATTGGACACCCACCGGCATAGGCAGCAAGATCGGGTCCCCCACCGGAATAGGCAGCAAGATCGGGTCCCCCACCGGAATAGGCAGCAAGATCAGGCACCCTCCAGGCATAGACAGCAAGATCGGGCAACCACCCAGGCAAACACAGCAAGATCGGACACCCACCGGCATAGGCAGCAAGATTGGCAACGGGAACTGCAAGCAGTGCTCAGCCCAGGTTTTCTGGCCCAATGGGGTATTCCCGTTGAGCTATTTTATAAAGAAAACAGTTGTGTAGTGTGATTTGTTCACAGAGAGTGTGGTTTGGTAATATGTGATTTAAATCAGTGTGATATAAATATATTTATTATGTGTTAATAAAAAATGGTAAGTGCAATAGAAGGCTTCTTAAAGTTAGTAGGTATCTACCAGTGATATGAGACAGATTAAAAAAAACATAAGCTCAAGAGCTCTGCCCTTTAAGAGTATCATACAGCCTGGAATGTTCAGTATTTTCTCTGTCTCCAAGTGGATGACACGCAACTCCTTCTTGGTGTTTGGTAGCTATTGTCCCAGTTCATTTTGGGTGTCAGTTGAGCAAGGGATTGTGCTGGTCATCTTTGCTCAGGTTATAGTCTGAACTTTTTCACTGAGCTTGGATGACGTCTGGTGGTCATCCTCCAGTCTGCATGACAGCTGGTGATGCTGGATCCCTCCCATACCCCTCCAGTTCTACTCTTGACCTGTTAGGTGCTTTTTGGAATGTGAATTGGAGCAACTATTGGAACTTCAGTGTGTGGCAGTCTTCTAAACAACAAATGTGTATTTACTCTTCCTGCTTCTAGTGGCTATTATTATTTTTTCCTCTCATGCTTTATGGTGGACATGAAGTTTCCACAGCTGTAATTTCAGTGTGTTTTGAGTTTTTAATTGACAGTACCTGAGAAGAAGCTAGCTTGTGCTGAGGCCCTTTTTCTTTGCGAGGACAAGATGCTCATTATGCTTATTTTATATTGTTTCTGCCCTTTCCAGTATTTTTCTCTTTCCAGGCGATTGTCATCGGGAGAGTTGAGTTTATTTATCCCAAAGACAGCTTCCTCAGAGTGCTGGTGGTTTTCTTTTTGGCTGAGTGGTCAGTCACCTCCAAGTCTGTGGTGAGCATAATTTTGCTAATTTTCCCCCTCTTTTACTAATGCGTAGCGCGGGTTTTAGCGCTGGCAGCAGCGGTAAGTGCTCCGACGCTCATAGGAATTCTATGAGGGCCGGAGCAGTTACCGCCGCTGCCAGCACTAAAACCCGCGCTACGCGTTAGTAAAAGAGGGGGGTTTATTTGGTATTGGATTATTTTCGGGCCTAAGATTAGCGTTTTTGCTTCTCATGTAAAAAAAAAAAAAAAAGAAGAAGAAGAAGAAGAAAGATCTCTCATTGAGTAGATTTTCTTTCTGAGCCAATCCATTCCAATTATGGCACTGGTAATTCAGCAAGATAGTTTACCCACACAGTTTCTGCTCTGTTGTGGCTTCATATGTTTTCCCTGCCATTTTTTTTAGCCAGCATACTCAGCAACATTTACTGTTCTCTCTCTTAAATGTGACAGTTATGCTAAGCCTTTTTGTGCTATGAAAATGCAATTGTTCCTTCTCCTGAAGTCTTTGAACCAGACCGGTGCAGTTTCGATTAGTAGCAACATCATTATTTGGGCTTCTGGCTTAGGTTTTAGGCAGAGGTTTAGATTCTTTGAGTTTGTTATGGGACTATTTTGTGCTTTGTGGGCTTATCGCTCACACTACAGAGATCCCCACAAGGGTATCATCTGTCTATAGTGTCTATCTCTTAGGGAACTGAGCTATTTAGTATTGCTATAATATTCCAGCTTCCTCACACATATAATGTCAGCATCTTAAAGACTGCATTGCTGGTGTCTTCGTTTATGGAACAGCCTTCTTAGAGGCTTTTTAAAGAATTCTACTTCTTGTGGGGTATAGTGGCAACTATCATTTTGGGCTCCATAGTGTGCTCCATATCGATTTGATGACAGACTCATCTTCATGACCATTTTTGAAACAGCAAAACGTCTTATCTTTTTGTTTCAAAAATGGTCATTTTTCAGAATGCTTATCCTCAGTGCATCTATCTTTCTGAACCATTTAAAAAATATAACACATCCAAAAGAAAGATCTCAGAAAGTATTACTAGGACCCTCCTTATCAGAACCAAAACCTCTCTGCTACTGAGAACCCCAGGGTGCCTTGCTATCCCCACTCCTCTTCAACCTGTAGTCAAATCAGTGCTCGACATTGCAGAAAAATATAAAATCAAAACCCACTCATACGCAGAAGACATACAGCTCTACCTTCCCCTCGGTCAACACAGAGATGCACAAATCAAAAATCTTCATTGTTGCCGAACTGAAATAAAGAACTGGATAACTGAAAATAAACTACAGCTCAATGCGTCAAAAACCGAACTTCACTGAAAATACAAAAATTCCTGCACCTACTCCCGCCCATCCCTTCCCTGTGGAAATGACACCCTTACAGCCAAATACAACGTCCGCAGCCTGGGAGTGATTCTTGACTCAAACCTGTCGCTCTCAAATCGTATATCCAAATTAGTGTCTTCATGTTTCTATTACCTACACCAGCTAAAGTGCATCCATGCTTACTTTTTGGAAATTTATTTTGCCCAGCTAGTATATGCATTTGTATTATCCCACTTAGATTACTGCAACGCGCTACTAGTAGGGTTACCCGCAAAAACCATCTCCCGTCTCCAAGGCATGCAAAACGCTGCAATCTGACTCCTGAAAAACCTGGGCTTCCGCGACCACATCATCCCTGCTCTAATATCCATGCACTGGCTGCCTATCCGAAAACGATGTGCCCTTAAGCCCTAGTTCTAACCTTCAAAATATTCCACAAGATGACACCAAGCTACATAGCATCAAAACTACAAATTTATGTCCCCAAATGATCAATGAGATCCCATGCAGAAAAACGGCTACTCCTTCCACCTTGATGCTCACTCACGTCTGAAACAGCCCAGAAATTTTCTTATTCACATTTCATACCCAGATTATGGCACATCATTCCCCCCCCCCCCATCTATCAGATTGTTAAGCAGTCTATGGAAGTTCAGGAAGGCTGTGAAAACCTTCCTATATACAAACCCAGCTCCTTAGCTTACATTTGCACCCCTGACCGATGGATCTCAAAAGCACTGCCTAATACTACCAAACTTACAAATCACTCCAAACAAAATCAAATTGTACTATATTCTAAAAACAATCCTCATTCCTAGTAAAACTTATCAGTGACACCCACCGGATCAAAAATCCACCATACTTCGATGATGCACACACCTGCAAAGAAAAACGATTTTACCTTTATGTTAGGCTATGTCTTTTCGGAAAATGCTGCAAATTTAAAACACCCTATGTCCACTAAGTCTGTATTTTCAAGTCTGTATGTTAGAGCTATACTGTAAAAGCTGAAATTTAAACCCCCCTATGGCCACCAAGTCTGTATTTCCCACCAAAGTTTGTCCTGCTTATACTGTGAATGTACCCTTGTAACTCGTTCTGGACTCCTTTGGGAGGATGGGCTAAATAAATGAAGAAAGAAAGAAAGATAAGAAATGAAAGAAAGAAAGATGCACAAAACAAGCCATAGGGATGTAGGAGGGGCCAGAATTTAAAGTAGACTAGTTACACAGATATCCCAGCAGAACAGTGGGGTACCTTAGGGGGCACTGCAGTGAACCTCACATACAAGGCCCTAGGTACATATCTTACAGCACCACTTGCAGGTACCCATGTAACTCAATATGGCAGATACCAATGTAAATTATAATATAATATAAGTTGTATATATAAATGGGAGCCCTGTCTATGTCTAACCCATGCTCTACCCCTGTACATGCCCCCCTTGCAAATACATGCTACGTATTTAAGTTAGTGAGTAAATGTTGTAGTCTGGACACATGTACAGTTTTAAATGTCACTTATTCGAATCATCTCAAGTTCCAAAAAGACGCCTCAGCCCCACCACTCCACCACTGTGATAATTTATACTGCGGGAAGCATATTGTGGTGCCTCATCATTGGCTGTCTATTTGTAATGCTATTTGTTCTTTTAATCTTTTTTTCAATATTTTATAGAATAAATAATTTAAATAAACTTCATCACTTCAATACTGTGGTATATACTTCAAAAGTGAAAAGTACTTATCTCAGCCAAACCCTGGGGAGTCAGACCCGACCTGTTTTACACTAACAAGTGTTTTATCAAGGGTCTCCCTGCAAAATATAGAACAGAAGCTGTCACATCCGATTGTGTCCTGCCCCTCTCCTATCAAAGTTCTTCGTAGCTAATACAATTTCTATATGTTGCACTCACCAAGGCTGCCGCTGTCATCCGACTCCAATCTAACTATGAGAAAAGATGGCGGCGGCGTCCTTAGCTCCAAGTTTAAATCCTCCCCCTGCAGCTCATTGGTCCCAACCAAAGTTACATCATCGATCCCCACTCAATTTCGCTGTTCAACCCGCGGGGTTCAATAGTGTCCAGCATGAAAATAAATCTTTGTTCACTCTCATTAAACTTAATCTGATCACCCCCTCCATCCCACCCTACCACTTTATTAATGACACGCCATCTCAAATCGTTAGTGGTGTGATTAGCTCTCAAACAATGTTCTACCAGGGGTGCTTGCATTACCTTGTTCAAAATGCGAGATTTGTGTTCTGTCAGCCGTGTTTATTTTCCTATTGGTTCGACCCACATATATGAGGTCGCAGGGGCAGATGATGGCATAAACTACACCCTGGGTGTTACAATCAGTGATATGTCTGGATTTCAAAGATAATGTCCTCCCAGGAACCTTCCAAATGTCCCCCTGGATGGCGGAGGGGCACCACTGGCACCTACCACATGCCCCATGGTGCCCCCCCTCCAGCTCAGGTCGGATCCCATATTTTTGAAAATTACAGCATGGGCCCAGTGTAATCCCCCGAGTGTACGCTATCCTGGGGAAAACCTCTAAAGGTTTATGAGGTTGCACTATAAACCAATATTTTCTAAACATATCTACTATCGTTTTAGTTGCCCTCGAAAAAGGGAGAACACATGTGAGCTGATCACCATCGCTTTGAGGAGTATTTGATGGTTCCTGCAGGAGTAAATCCCTCTGCGCATACTTGCCCCTATTGAAAGCCTGTTTAATGGATCTTTCTGGGTAACCCCTAACCCAAAAGTTTAAAGAAATCAGGGTGATGGGACATCACAAAACCCAAACCTTGCTCCAAAATTTCCATATGCGGGGTGGTAAGGCAAAAAGATGACAAATTTATTACTGTCGGGAGGTTGTCGTCCGGGTTTTGTATGTCCCATCCCCCTGATTTCTTTAAACTCCATGTGGCACTACAAGCCTTCATCAGAAAGATGCAATTGAAAGTCTTTTTTGGTGAAAATATAGAGGATGGGTTACAACCAATGGATGAAGATCAAGCAGAAGTCCAATTGCCAGCGGACAAGGGTTCTATTGCAGTTTGTAAGGTAAAATCTCATTGGATTCCCCCGGGTCCCATGGACCCCCTTATCTTTACTTTTCGGGAATTGATTACCACGGAGCTTAGGGACCTCCAGAGAAACTGGCAGAATAGGGGCCCTTACAATACCACTAAAGCCCACCAAAGTGGTTTTCAAGAGCTTTTGGAAAACAAAGACATCATTATAACTAAAGCTGATAAAGGAGGTGCCACAGTTATTCTTAATAGGCGGGATTACAACAATGAAGTAGCACGCCAATTAGCGGATACACAGGCATATAGTCTTTTACAAGGAGACCCCACTACATCATTGGGGGAAGAGATACTGCAATTTTTGAACCTACACCGTGAACAAGGCAAGATTACATTGAAGGAATACAATTTTATGTTTGAGAAAAACCCGAGGATTCCGAAGATTTCGTTTGTCCCAAAAATACATAAAACTCTAATGAATCCTCCGGGTCAGCCCATTGTAAATACCCGTTCCTCTATTTTGGAACCCTTGTCAAAGGTGGTGGACTTCTTCCTTAGGGAAGAAGTCCCTAAAATTAAATCTTATATCAGGGACTCTTCTCATTTTTTAAGGAATTTGGACAGCCTTCAACTAGATATGACTGATAAATGGCTGGTGACTCTTGACGTTGTCTCTCTGTACACCCAGATTCCCCAGGACGAAGCACTCCAGGTTATAAGGGAGTCGCTCCAAAAAAGAGGCATCCACCGCATATCCACTGAATTCCTCATGCAGTTAGCCTTTTGGGTCATCAAAAAGAACTATTTCCAATACCAACATCAATTTTTCCAACAAACACAGGGGGTGGCGATGGGCGCCACCCTGGCCCCCTCTGTAGCTGCCCTTTACATGGCAAGGTTTGAAGAGACTTGGGTGTACACATCAACATGGAATTCCCAGATTTGTTTTTGGGGCAGATTTTTGGATGATATTTTTTTCATTTGGCATAATACTAGGCAAGAACTTGATGGTTTTGTGGAATTTTTGAATTCAGTGGATTTGAACATAAAATTCACTATGTCATGCCACCAGACGAAAATTGATTTTTTGGACATTACGGTCCAAGTGCAGGGGGGCAGCATTACCACATCCCTCTATAGAAAGCCAGTTACTCGTAACACCATACTGCATTTTAATAGCTTCCATCCGTTTAAACTGTGGTTCAACTTACCTATTGGGCAGTTTTTACGCATACGCAGGGTTTGCTCCTCTATAGGGGAATATAGAATTCAAGCCAAAAAATTGATAGATAGACTTTGGGTTAGGGGTTACCCAGAAAGATCCATTAAACAGGCTTTCAATAGGAGCAAGTATGCGCAGAAGGATTTACTCCTGCAGGAACCATCAAATACTCCTCAAAGCGACGGTGATCAGCTCACATGTGTTCTCCCTTTTTCGAGGGCAACTAAAACGATGGTAGATATGTTTAGAAAATATTGGTTTATAGTGCAACCTCATAAACCTTTAGAGGTTTTCCCCAGGATAGCGTACACTCGGGGGATTACACTGGGCCAACGCTGTAATTTTCAAAAATATGGGATCCGACCTGAGCTGGAGGGGGGGCACCATGGGGCATGTGGTAGGTGCCAGTGGTGCCCCTCCGCCATCCAGGGGGACATTATCTTTGAAATCCAGACATATCACTGATTGTAACACCCAGGGTGTAGTTTATGCCATCATCTGCCCCTGCGACCTCATATATGTGGGTCGAACCAATAGGAAAATAAAAACACGGCTGACAGAACACAAATCTCGCATTTTGAACAAGGTAATGCAAGCACCCCTGGTAGAACATTGGTTGAGAGCTAATCACACCACTAACGATTTGAGATGGCGTGTCATTAATAAAGTGGTAGGGTGGGATGGAGGGGGCGATCAGGTTAAGCTTAATGAGAGTGAACAAAGATTTATTTTCATGCTGGACACTTTTGAACCCCGCGGGTTGAACAGCGAAATTGAGTGGGGATCGATGATGTAACTTCGGTTGGGATCAATGAACTGCAGGGGGCGGATACATTGTTTGTTAGAGAGGGAGGATTTAAACTTGGAGCTAAGGACGCCGCCGCCATCTTTTCTCATAGTTAGATTGGAGTCGGATGACAGCGGCAGCCTTGGTGAGTGCAACATATAGAAATTGTATTAACTACGAAGAACTTTGATAGGAGAGGGGCAGGACACAATCGGATGTGACAGCTTCTGTTCTATATTTTGCAGGGAGACCCTTGATAAAACACTTGTTAGTGTAAAACAGGTCGGGTCTGACTCCCCAGGGTTTGGCTGAGATAAGTACTTTTCACTTTTGAAGTATATACCACAGTATTGAAGTGATGAAGTTTATTTAAATTATTTATTCTATAAAATATTGAAAAAAAGATTAAAAGAACAAATAGCATTACAAATAGACAGCCAATGATGAGGCACCACAATATGCTTCCCGCAGTATAAATTATCACAGTGGTGGAGTGGTGGGGCTGAGGCGTCTTTTTGGAACTTGAGATGATTCGAATAAGTGACATTTAAAACTGTACATGTGTCCAGACTACAACATTTACTCACTAGGATTACACTAGGCTGGACAGAACATCCATTCATTAATATTTGCCAAATTTCAGTAAACGTATTTAAGTTAAGCAGAACAGAACGGCGTTTAGGCAGCATTTATGTTTTTTACTTTTAATTTTTTTTCCAGTTTTATGAATTATTTGTAATCTTATTCATTGCTTTACCATTTTGTTTTATTTCTATCTTTTAAATTCTCCAGAATTCTTTTTTCAACAGTTCTTCCTCTATATCTCTTCTCTTCTATCTTTCAAAGCACACAGTTCAGTTAGATTGTTTATTTTCTCATCTTTTCTCTTTTCTTACTTTGCACTCCCTTACAGCTCTCTTGGTACTTTAGTTAGATTGTGAGCCTTCGGGACAGTTAGGGAACTTCTAAGTACCTTTCATACTTATAATTTTAATGTATATTTTTCTGAAAACCGCTTAGAACCTAACGGATGTAGCGGTATATAAGAAATAAATTACATTACATTACATTTATGCACTTATGTGCATAGGTGAATAAATATACAGATTATGCCCTTATTCTAAACATTTACATGCCTAATATGCATGTGAACGTACGAGGGTTCTTCAAAGTTTCCACACTTTCATTATTTTTCATGGGAAATGGTCAGGGCAGGAGAAGTTGTAAGAAGACACGTCGCAGAATGTCAGGCAAGCCGGCTCATCTCGCAGGTAGTGATGTAATTTGCTTTTGAGATTTTTAATAAATAGTGTTTTAAAAAAAAGGTAGAAGCTTTTTGAAGATTCCTCATACGTGCCTAGGTTATAGAATTGTACTTTAAACAACTTTTCTGGTATGAGTAGCTCTCTTATACCTTCTTCAGTAGTAACCAAAGCTAAGAATTAATTTGGGGCTCCTTTTACTAAGGTGCGCTTTAAGCGCACGGAACAGATTAGCGCGCGCTAACCCCACTGTATGCGACTAGAACTAACGTCAGCTCAATGCTGGCGTTAGCGTCTAGAGCGCGCGGCATTGTAGTATGTGTTATTCCTTAACGCAGCTTAGTTAAAGGAGCCCTTATTGTCTCAGCTATGGCTTTGTCTTCCCTGAGTACCCTTTTTACACCTAAATCATCTAATGACCCAACAATGAGAAGATGGGGAGCAACAATTAAACATTAACAAGCTAGCAAAACCCCTCCCCAATTTCTATTTAAGATGTACAGTGACAAAAGGAAGGGAAAAGCTTTAAAGCGCTCCAGACTTAACTGCCTATAGAACTTACACTCTTCATCATAGGCATAAAAACCCTGAACCTTTTCATATTAGTAGTGACAGCTACTGTTCTTCTAAACCAAAAACAAACAGCCGACTACTTTCTAGAGCCTTCCTCTAATACGCTAACAACAGCCCATGTTCAATGGTAGCCATCATGTCTCTTAGCTGTAGGAGGATTCTAATTACTCTGTATTCCTAAGCAAAAGAAATCATAAAATATTCCCCCCCCCCACCCTGTTGTTGGGTATAAGGGAGGGGGGGATATTTGATGCGTGTTAGAATTCGATGATATATTAAGTGATGTTAAAGTATGAAATGATTGTATTTTATGTTACACGTATTGCGAGTTTTAAAAAAATGAATAAATATTAATACTCTGTGTTCCACGGTTGTCTTACTTCATAGTACCCTCTCCTGTGCATTTCCAAAGAGTGGGAGTCTTGCTAGTAAAACATTCCCACTCCCATACACACACGCGTACGCACTTGGACACCAAGCAAATGTTTGCAATCCTCAGATTTTTCATTTGTATGAACATCTATATAATAAAACCGTAGGCGGCGCATGCGCATTCTTATCGGCGTGCTTCCATGATCCGTATGTCCGTGGCCGCCAAGAGTGCAGCATGCCCCGCGCTTACTACGGCCCCACGCACAGCTGAGTTCGTCACGGCGGTTTCCCCAGATAGGGGAAGTCGAACAACTCACTCCCGAAGCGCAGCTCAGTTCGGCACGGCGGTTTCCCCAAATAGGGGAAGTCGAAAAACTCACTCCCGGCTCTCCTCGGCACAGCGGTTTCCCCAGATAGGGGAAGCCGAACAACTCACTCCCGCCTCATGGTCCTGCCGCCGCTCCTGTTCACAGCGGCCTGCACGTCAACGACTCCCCCCCCCATCCTCCCGCAACAGCCGCTACCGGGGGGGGGAGAGAAGGGAATGGGGGGTGGGGTAAAATGATGCTACTGCTTCAGCAAGGACCTGGAGGGAAAGAGAAATACCGCTGCTGCTTCTGCAAAGGAAAGTGGGGGGGAGGGGAGAGAAGGGAATGGGGGGTGGGTGGGGGGAAATGCTGCTACTACTTCACAGGGATCTGGAGGGGAAGGGAAATATCACTGCTGCTTCTGCAAAGGAAAGTGGGGGGGGGGGGAGACACAGAAAGAAATACAGACAGACAAAGGAGGCTAGGGAGAGAGACAGACAGAAATAAAGACAGACAGGGGACCAGAGAGAGACAGAAAGAAAGATAGACAGACAAAGGGTGCCAGGGAGAGAGAGAAAAAAATTGCAGGAGGGAGAGAGACAGAAAGAAAGGAAGAAAGAAACAGGAGCAGGGAGAGAGACATAAATAAAGAAAGACAGACAGCCATATATTCTAGCACCCGTTAATGTAACGGGCTTAAATACTAGTAGATAATAAACTGACCTAATCTGTGGGTATGGCGCTCCTTCAATGGTGCAGGTAAACTGAGCATCTTCACCTTCCACAAAGTAAACATTTCGAACTTTGTTCACAAACCGGGGAGGCACTAGAGACACAAGATGGAGCCTGGTTACAATCCAGATATTTAGCCAGCGTTAAGTAGCAACATATTCAGAAGCGCAAACTTATACATGTTTTTGTATAGGTGTAGCCCAAATTTGTTACCATTTTCATAGCATGTATTATAAAACTTAAACAGTCTGTATGTCAAATCTACAAGTTTTGAAAACACTTATTCTATAGAAAAGGGACACCATAATAAATTTAAGGAAATTTGGGGCCCATTAACAAAATATTGCGAGTTATGATATATTAATATTATTTCCTTTTGTTTTATGAATGAGTATTATACACAGCCAGGAGGGGAGGGTGGATGGGAGGTGGGTTATACGAAATGTATATTATTTGATTGGAATAGAGTGCAGTATGTTATTTTATCTGCTAGTTCATATGTTTACACTATGTATTGATTTAAAATGAATAAAGAAATTTAAAAAAAAACCAAAAACAAAACTTAAACAGGTCCTGGTTTGTTTGATGTTTCATAATATTGGCGTGATCTTCCGTCTTCACTGGCTGAGGCTGGTTTGAAAATGAATGCAGTGCACGCCTGAGGGACGAATGTAAGCCACTGTCTACAATGGAAAGGGATGGACATGTCTGGGGGTCCAGACGGCTTTTCAAAACCCGGCACTTTGTCCGGGTTTTGAAAAGCTTCCAACAAATTGCCCTCGAGCAGGAGGGCAAACACGCAGGCAGCGGGGCTATGGTGGGATTGGAGGTGTGGCTGGGGCATAACAGGGCGGGGATGGGTGGAATTGGGTTGGCCTGGGGGTGGGTCTAGGGCAGAGATCTCAAAGTCCCTCCTTGAGGGCTGCAATCCAATTGGGGTTTCAGGATTTCCCCAATGAATATGCATGAGATCTATTTGCATGCATTGCTTTCATTGTATGCTAATAGATCTCATGCATATTCATTGGGGAAATCCTGAAAACTCGACTGGATTGCGGCCCTCAAGGAGGGACTTTGAGATCCCTGCCCTAGACCCACTCCCAGGCCAACCCAATTCCACCCATCCCCGCCCTGTTATGCCCCAGCCACACCTCCAATCCCACCATAGCCCCGCTGACCCAGCAGCGGCAATTCTTATGTTGTTATGTTGGTTACTGTGGATGGGCAGACTAGATGGGCCATTTGGCCTTTATCTGCCGTCATGTTTCTATGTTTATTTGTATTTATAGACTGCTGTTCGATACATCATCATTGTGGTTTACATAGTACTAAACAAAAAAGAAAAGAACTCCATCATCAATAGGAAAGTAAAAAAATACAAAGAAAATAATAAATTAGAAAGGGAATTCTAATTAAAATAAAAAAATAGAAAAAAGATTATAAAAACTTAAAATACAATGATAAAAAGCAGCAACTACAAATCTCTCCCTCAACGTTCATACCAATATGATACTAAATATCAGCCGACTGAAAAAGCAATTAAGAGTGTGCCAATCTGAAAAGATATGTTTTTGACAGACTTCTAAATTTAAAATACAAGTGTTCACTACGTAATTCTAATGGGAATGGATTCCATAGATAAGGCCTTTTCAGCAACAGCAACACAAGTTCCCTCCTTTATCTGACATTCTATAAAATAACACAAACCCCTGCATAAAAAGACACATATGTAGTTAAACCCATCCTATCAAACCAGCATTAGCATCCAGAACACAAGCTGCTACAATCTGGCCTACAAAAAAGCAGGCAATGCAAATTAGCGTCATGTCGTAGGATGCCAATATCCCTCCAGTTGGGATGTGCCAATTAGAAGACAGAAGAAGGTGGACTGCTACAGACCCCCTACACAGACACAAACACATTAGCAGAAGACACGCACAGCAGTGGCAGATCCTCACCCAAAACAGAATAAGTGACCACAGACTGGAAATAAATAGATGCCGACAAAAGCCAAACTCTAAATTCCAAGAAAAAGAAAACTGCATTTCCTCTTGCACAGTATAAAAAAAATTTGAAGATATCCGAGATGCACAGTTCCTAAAGCTGCAAGAAAAAGTCAAAGGCAGCTCCGGAATCTAGAAATTGTCCTCATTATTATCCTCTCTGTTTACTGTGATTTTATTTTACTATTGCTAACCTGTAAATTATCTCTTTCAGTTTTTTTTTTGTTTTTGTTTTTTACCTTAATCTCTCACCAAGGTAATTTTATAAAATTTAAAAAAGGCATCTATGTGGAATGTCCAAAAGACTGTCCAATTTAAAAGGCAATATAGGTTGTTTGTATTTGTACCTTCACCACTTATGTGCAGTCTTTAGTTGATTCTTGTTAATCGCCTTGAACTTCACGGTGTATCGCAGTATACAAATAAAATGTTACGTTATGTTATCCAGGCCAGTCCTAAGATCAAAGAAATACTTGTGCACAAATTGGCCCCTGCTCCAGGGAAGGTGGCAATGTGTGCCCATATATTTTATAAATATGTCACATTACCAGTCTGTTCCACCCCAAATTACACCCCCTGGGGTATTTCTACTATGTCCAGGGCATGTATAAGAACCTAGGACTTTACTGATGCATGCACAATGCAATTGTAGAAGAGCCATTTTCTGCAAGACAATATGCATTTCACATGAAAAGTGTGTTATCAAATTGCCTTCTAAATGGGTGATTCTATAAGTGGGTACCTCCTTTTAGGTGCATTGATGCTGCATAGTGAAATTCTATTCTATAAAGTCACCTGGGCACCCAGATTCCATTATAGAACGCTAGCATAACATGGTATCAGGGCACCTACAGTCCAGGCACCCACAGTTACACCACCCACAGGTCTGGCCTAACTGCGGGCGTCCACATACAGCAAGGGTGTGTGTAACTTACAGTATTCTGTAAAGGCATGTGTAAATGGCAGCACAGTCCGTACCCCTCCCAATATCTTCCCCCTTGTTTTTTTCACGTTATTTCACATACGCTTGCCTTACAGAGTAGTGTCCAGCTGCTTTGCTGCCTCTTACCCATGAAAGTGCTTGGCATTCTGTACATTTATGCATGTAAGTGGCGTGAAAATGCAGAAGCCCTGTTATAGAATTGTCCTTCACATGTATTACAATGCATGTAAAACTGTCATGCTGATAAAGTTTTCTGAATACGAGATGAGGAGAGGAGGGAGTTCTCCCACAGAGTGAAAGTGATTTGATCATAATGCACAAAACCTTCAAGATGACATGGTAAGTCTTATAGATGGACTGACAAATACATCTTGTAACAGGACGACATAAGGACAATCATCCTCTGACAGCGTAACGCAGAGAAAATTCCTCTTCTGTCAGTGACATGGAACAATGCATTACTAGAAATCGGTGAAGATACCAGAACACAAAACACACATTTCAAAGCAGACTCTCTAATCTAAATGGCATCATTTCAGCCTTTCAAGGGTTTCACAATCACTCCGAATCATTGAAGCTTCCTCAGAACACCATAAGACAGAAAAAGCAGCGATGTGAAGATCAGACTGTGAAGAGAAAATGAGCCCCTGCAGATCAAAAGCACAGGACACGCTGGACTAGCTGTTACCTTGAACGAGGATCTTTCCCAGCGTAGAGGCATTGCCGGCCGCACTGACAGCAAAGCACATGTACTGCCCAGAGTCTGCCCCTGTCAAGTTGTCCAGGATCAAGGTACAAGAGCCATCAGGATCCTCAATGATGATGTGGTGGGGATCCACCTCTACTGATTTCCCATCTAAAAAAAAAAAAAAAACAAAACCAAAAAACTTAACATGCAAATAATGCTGTAGCAGAGTCTAAGAGGGAATGCGTGGCAATCTGTCTTCCTTAAAACATACATACACACCTCCCCCATCACATTCGTCAACACAAGATATTGCCATCCTCTAGAACATCTTGCCTATCGAAAAAAATGCCAGACTTTTTGGTTTGTTTGTTTTTTTCAGTCTCAATGCAATGACACAGGGAACAGGAACAGAAGTCTGGCAATAAAATCTGAACACAGTGTAGTGAATTTCATCATTATGTCATAACTAAGAATATTAAGCTAGCATCAAAATCAGAGCCTGCCATTTGGTACAACAGATACTATTTTAAGTTGTTGCTGTATGGTTTGTTTGGGGTTTTTTTTTTGGGGGGGGGGAGGGATGAAAGGAAGATAGTAACAAACAAAATTCCCACTGTTTACTTTAAAAAGTATGTATTCCATAGATGTGGTTTAGAAAATTATTAGTTGTCTCCGAGGCATATAGGGGGACACAGTGTACTTAGAAGGCACCTACTTTCCTCCCTAGTGTGACAGGTGAAATGTGTGCCTATAATTTAGGTTTGAGGACTTTGACTAGTTATAGTGTTCATGCCTAAATGTCAGAGGCACATATGTAAACTGATAAGATTCTATATGCGAACTCCACTCTTGCTCTGCCCAGACTCTGCCTATGAAGGTGCCAACCTGTAAAATATATGCTACGTAAGGAAACATGACCCCAGTGTGAGTAGCGCCTGATTACCACTAGGGATGCCATTTTGGAGATGGTGCTGACAAGGCGGGAGCAACTGAGGATTGTTCCTATTCAAGGTCCACTGAACCACCAAGTGAAAGGCTGATAGGTCCATGTTTCAAATTTATTAGGGACTTTTTAGTGACCAATTCAAAATTTTTGGCCAATTTTTTTGTTTGGTGACTTGGTCGGGCCTGCACGGATCGAGCATGGAGAGTCAGGTTAGGGTTTAAAGCGGGTTAAAACCACGGGCTCGCTGGGCTAGTAAAAGTAGAAAAAAAAAGTTGCAGCTCTTAGACGCATGCGCAGACCATCTACAGATGGTCTATGCATGCATCAGGATCGCACACTAGCGAT